>NW_026652294.1:9903808-10544571 GCF_009828535.3 Hylobates moloch | reverse complement strand
GTGACCAGCCCATAAAGAAGTATTCTAAGCAAAATCTGAGGATAGGGTTGGACCAGTATGATGATGGGAAAGAATTAGAGAAAAATGTGAACTTGGATATGTCTTCACCAAGCTTAATCTGAGAATAATATATTTTACTGTTTTATGTCTGTGATGTTTCTCTGGTTTAATTAAAATGTGCTTTGCCTTTTTATTTGAGACAGGATTTCACTCCCATTACCCAGGCTGGAGCGCAATTGCACAATCTCAGTTCACTGCAACCTCTGCCTCCCAGGCTCGAGTGATCCTCCCAGCTCATCCTCCCGCGTAGCTGGGATCACAGGCCTGGGCTACCACGCCTGTTTTTTTTTTATTTTTTGTAGAGACAGGGTTTCACCATGTTGCCCAAGCTGGCCTAACATCCCTGGGCTCAAGCCATCCACCTGCCTTGGCGTCTTAAAGTGCTGGGATTACAGGCATGAGCAGTGCGCCTGGCCTCTCCTTCTTTTAAACAGGATCTCTGTCTATTGCCCAGGCTGGAGCATAGTGGTGCAATCACAGCTCATTGCAGCCTCTAACTCTTGGGTTCAAGAGATCCTCTGCGTCAGCCTCCTGAATAGCTGGGACTACAGCTGCATGCCAGAGCACCCGGCTAATTTTTAAAAATTTTTGTAGAGATGGGGGTCTCTCCATGTTGACCAGGCTAGTTTTGAACTCCTGGCTTCAAGTGATCCTTCTGTGTTGGCCTCCCAAAGTGTTTGGATTACAGGCGTCAGTCACTGCACTCGGCTGCTCAGTTTTCGTATAGCAAGCCTTTGCTTCAGCCTGTTTGATTAGGTTTCTGTCCCTTGACTGGACTTTGTTTCTAGAGGTGTTAAATTAGTAGCAAACACTTATTTGTCAGGAACAGTAGCACATACATGACGTGTACACTTGCCTTCATCTTCAGAACAGTCCTGCCTTTGCTACACAAGAGGAAACGGAAAGTCAGGAAGATTAAGTGACTTGCCCAATCACCCAACAGCAAGCACTAACTCAGGCCTGTCTGATTTGGCAAACAGTGGCTCAAAATCACTGTTCAATGGCTGGAAAGTTAATCTTCAGATTTAAAGTGAGGCAATCTTTTTAAGTGCAAAGCTGAAGGAATGTTTACAAAACAAATGTCAAACATTTTACAAATGTTTGAAAGTGGCAAAAGTTGATCCTCATTGGGATCAACCTGGGTGTGGGTTACCAGGTTTTGTTTTGGGGATCTGCAGAATAGAACCATCATCGCATGTGCAGTGAAGACAATTGGCCACTAGATGGCCCTGCAGCTCTTTGCGGTGCCATCGCCAACCGCATTGGCCTCTTGGTTCCCAGGGGCCAAACCACATGAAAGCAGAGAAATGAGAAAAATAAGCACAATGTAGGGCATTTTTCAAAAAACGTAATGTACTAAATTTAAAAGTCCATCTAGTATTCTGAGATCATGTTCTTCCTACTCTTTTGAGTGGTAATAGATGATCGCTCCTCGCCAAATATTCTTTCTTGGCAAAAATTGACCTAGCTTTGGACACATTTCACCTCCTCACTTTTAAAAAGTGGGATTGTGAATTGCAAAAGCCTGGGATTGGTAAAAATACCAGCTTCTCATAAAAAGTGGATCCAAGGCTGGGCGCCGTGGCTGACGCCTGTAATCCCAACACTTTGGGAGGCCAGGGCGGGCAGATCGCCTGAAATTGGGAGTTCGAGACCAGCCTGGCCAGCATGGTGAAACCCCATCTCTACTAAAAATACAAAAATTATCTGGGCGTGGTGGCAGGTGCCTGTAATCCCAGCTACTCAGGAAACTGAAGCAGTAGAATTGCTTGAACCCAGGAGGCGGAGGTTACAGTGAGCAGAGATTGTGCCGTTGAACTCCAGCCTGGGCAACAGAGCAAGACTCCATCTCAAACAAACAAACAACAAAAAAAGGCTGGGCGCAGTGGCTCATGCCTGTAATCCCAGCACTTTGGGAGGCTGAGGCGGGCGGATCATGAGGTCAGCAGATCAAGGCCATCCTGGCTAACATGGTGAGACCCCGTCTCTACTAAAAATACAAAAAAATTAGCCCGGTGTGGTGGCGGGCGCCTGTAGTCCCAGCTACTCGGGAGGCTGATGCAGGAGAATGGCGTGAACCCGGGAGGCGGACCTTGCAGTGAGCGTGATGGCACCACTGCACTCCAGCCTGGGTGACAGAGCGAGACTCCGTCTCAAAAAAAAAAAAAAAAAAGTCCAAGGCAGGTGGATCACTTGAGGTCAGGGGTTCGGAAAACAGCCTGACCAACATGATGAAACCCTGTCTCCATTAAAAACGCAAAATTAGTTGGGCATGGTCGCACACGCCTGTAATCCTAGCTATTGGGGAGTTTGAGGCACGAGAATTGCTTGAACCCAGGAGGCGGAGGTTGCAGTGAGGCCAGTTGGCGCCATTGCACTCCAGCTTGGGCAACGAGAGTGAAACTCCGTCTCAAAAAAAAAAAAAGGTGGATCTTAGGCCGGGTGCGGTGGCTCACGCCTGTAATCCCAGCACTTTGGGAGGCCGAGGCTGGCGGATCACGAGGTCAGGAGATCGAGACCATCCTGGCTAACACGGTGAAACCCCATCTCTACTAAAAATACAAAAAATTAGCCGGGCGAGGTGGCAGGCGCCTGTAGTCCCAGCTACGCGGGAGGCTGAGGCAGGAGAATGGCGTGAACCCCGGGGGGGCGGAGCCTGCAATGAGCTGAGATCGCGCCACTGCACTCCAGCCTGGGTGAAAGAGCGAGACTCCGTCTCAAAAAAAAAAAAAAAAAAGGTGGATCCAAGTCAAATCTTGGCCAGGCACGGTGGCTCACACCTGTAATCCTAGTACTTTGGGAGGCTAAGGTGGGTGGATTACCTGAGGTCAGGAGTTTGAAACCAGCCTGGCCAACACAGTGAAACCCCATCTCTACTCAACACGGTGAAAATTCCATGTCCCTCTGTCACCAGCCTGGAGTGCAGTGGTGCAGTCTCGGCTTATTGCAACCTCCGCCCCTGGGTTCAAGCGATTCTCCTGCCTCAGCCTCCCAAGTAGTTGGGTCTACAGGCGTGCTCCACCAAGCCCAGCTAATTTTTGTATTTTTAGTAGAGATGGGGTTTCACCATGTTGGCCAGGATGGTCTCAATCTCTTGACCTCGTGATCTGCCTGCCTTGGCCTCCTGAAGAAAAAAAAAATCTTAATGTGGCTTAAAGATCACTGGGCCTCCAAGCATGGCTCTTAAACAAGCTAAAGTGCCTACAAAAGTTAAACATATATTTTATGTATTTATTTAAATACATACATTAAGGCCAGGTGCAGTGGCTTATACCTGCAATCCCAGCACTTTGGGAGGCCAAGGGGGGCGGATCACCTGAGGTCAAGAGTTTGAGACTAGCCTGGCCAACATGGCGAAATCCTGTTTCTACTAAAAATACAAAAATTAGTGGGGCGTGGTGGCAGGCGCCTGTAATCCCAGCTACTCAGGAGGCTGAGGCAGGAAAATTGCTTGAACCCAGGAGGCAGAGGTTGCAGTGCACTGTGATGGCACCACTGCACTCCAGCCTGGGCAACAGAACAAGACTCCATAAAAAAAATTATATTTACATTATTAGAAGCTATTTTTTTAACAGTAAAATAAAACACTGTTGATAAAAATATTGTAAAGTCAGCTGGGCGCGGTGGCTCATGCCTGTAATCCCAGCACTTTGGGAGGCTAAGGCGGGTGGATCACTTGAGGTCAAGAGTTCAAAAACGGCCTGACCAACATGATGAAACGCTGTTTCTAATAAAAACACAAAATTAGTTGGGCATGGTCGTGCACGCCTGTAATCCCAGCTATTTGGGAGGCTGAGGCATGAGAATCACTTGATCCCAGGAGGTAGAGGTTGCAGTGAGGCCAGATCGCGCCATTGCACTCCAGCCTGGACAATAAGAGTGAAACTCCGTCTCAAAAAAAAAAGGAAATATATATATAAATATAAATATATATAGATATATATATAAAATGATGTCAAGGAAGTTTAGAGTCAGTAGGAATTTCTTAGGGGAAATATCGACATTAATTATTATACAACTGGACCATTAGGAAGGTACAAATACGTGGGGTACATACATAGATAAATATGTCTCTGGTTAGTTCTAGGGAAAGTGAAGGGAGAAGACGTTTGGTGCATTGCAGACAGTGGCACAACTGAGGGGATGGCTAAGAAAGCTCAGATCTACTAGTGTCTGAGGATGTCCTAAAGTGGATAGGGATGAATCTGGGAGGAGGAATCTCAAATGAATACGGTCTTCTTTTGCATTTAAAAGATAAATTGTAAAAAAAAGTAATAAATAAGACCGGGTGCGGTGGCTCAGGCCTGTAAACCCAGCACTTTGGAAGGCCAAAGTGGGCGGATCACTTGAAATCAGGAGTTGAAGACCAGCCTGGCCAACATGGTGAAACCCTGTCTCCACTAAAAATACCAAAATTAGCTGAGTGTGGTGGCACATGCCTGTAATACCAGCTACTGGGGAGGCTGAGGCAGGAGAATCGTTTGAACCTGGGAGGCGGAGGCTGCAGTGAACCGAGATGGTGCCACGGCACTCCAGACTGGGCAACAGAGTGAGACTCCGTCTCAAAATAAATAAAAATGAATACGTACATACATACATAAAAGATGAGGTGTGTTGGGCCAGGCACAATGGCTCACGCCTGTAATCCTAGCACTTTGGGAGGCCAAGGTAAGTGGATCACCTGAGATCAGGAGTTTGAGACCAGCCAAGCCAACATGGAGAAACACTGTTTCTACTAAAAATACAAAAATTAGCTGGAAGTGGTGGCAGGTGCCTGTAATCTAAGCTACTCGGGAGACTGAGGCAGGAGAATTGCTTGAACCCGGGAGGCAGAGGTTGCAGTGAGCTGAGATCATGCCACTGCACTCCAGCCTGGGCAACAGAGCAAGGCTCCATCTCAAGAAAAAGAAAAAAAAAAAAGGAAAGTAAGTATCGGGCAAGAGTCAGATCAGAAGCCAGGGATGAGCAACTGAGAGCAAGCGTGACCGGCCACTAGGTTCAGGAAGCAGTGCCCGAAAGATTCCCAGAGATACAGGGGGTGAGGAGCAGGAGGATTTTGGAGGGTGCTGCTGTGTGGTGCCTGGAATCTGTAACCTCAAATGGCAAAGGGTAGCAAGAAAAGAGGCTGGCCCTAGTACTGTGGTTCCTCTAGGAGGCTCCGGGACTTAGAGACAGAGGGGAAGGTGGAGGAGAATGTCCCCTGCTTGGGACAACTCTCCCCCAATCCTACCATTTCTCTCCTGCCTCCTCCCTCTTGGTGTTCTGAGCCCCAAAACTAACCCCAGTTTTCCTAAATAAGAAATAAGCATGCAAAATAGTTCAGTAGCCAAGTAATTTGATCATTCTAATTCCATGATTTATAATCCTTTGGGTATATACCCAGTAATGGGATGGCTGGGTCAAATGGTATTTGTAGTTCTAGATCCCTGAGGAATCACCACACTGTCTTCCACAATGGTTGAACTAGTTTACAGTCCCACCAACAGTGTAAAAGTGTTCCTATTTCTCCACATCCTCTCCAGCACCTGTTGTTTCCTGACTTTTTAATGATCACCATTCTAACTGGTGTGAGATGGTATCTCATTGTGGTTTTGATTTGCATTTCTCTGATGGCCAGTGATGATGAGCATTTTTTCATGTGTCTGTTGGCTGCATATATGTCTTCTTTTGAGAACTCTCTGTTCATATCCTTTGCCCACTTTTTGATGGGGTTGTTTGTTTTTTCTTGTGAATTTGTTTGAGTTCATTGTAGATTCTGGATATTAGCCCTTTGTCAGATGGGTAGGTTGCAAAAATTTTCTCCCATTCTGATGATCTTTTGCTGTCAGAACTTTTTATTTAATTAGATCCCATTGTCAATTTTGGTTTTTGTGCACATGAAGTCCTTGCCCATGCCTATGTCCTGAATGGTATTGCCTAGGTTTTCTTCTAGGATTTTTATGGCTTTAGGTCTAACATTTAAGTCTTTAATCCATCTAGAGTTAATTTTTGTATAAGGTGTAAGGAAGGGATCCAGTTTCAGCTTTCTACATATGGCTACACAGCTGGCTAATTTTGTATTTTTAGTAGAGATGGCGTTTCTCCATATTGGTCAGGCTGGTCTTGAACTCCCAACCTCAGGTGATCTGCCTGCCTCGGCCTCCCAAAGTCCTGGATTACAGGTGTGAGCCACCGCATCTGGCTGCCACCATTCTAAATAATGTCTACTTTGCTTTATCTTGATTTATCAGTTTTTTACTTTATTCATTGATTTCCAAATGAGTGATGAATTTTCTTTTTACCACCACTCCCACCTTCCCCAATATATTTTGTCACTATTTTTATTAAATGTATACAGCATGCACACTATTGTGATTATGAAATTATTATTCAAGGCCGGGCGCGGTGGCTCACGCTTGTAATCCCAGCACTTTGGGAGGCCGAGGCAGGCGGATCACGAGGTCAGGAGATCGAGCCCACGGTGAGACCCCGTCTCTACTAAAAATACAAAAAATTAGCCGGGCGTGGTGGCGGGCGCCTGTAGTCCCAGCTACTCGGAGAGGCTGAGGCAGGAGAATGGCGTGAACCCGGGAGGCGGAGCTTGCAGTGAGCCGAGATCGCGCCACTGCACTCCAGCCTGGGTGACAGAGCGAGACTCTGTCTCAAAAAAAAAAAAAAAAAAAGAAATTATTATTCATAGCTGAGACACATAGTATATGATGATTACACTTTCATTCTTTTATAACTTTTTGTTTTTCCTGTAACTTTTTTTAAAAATAGAGATGGGGGCCGGGGGTGGGTTGGGGGGATCTTATTGTGTTGCCCAGGCTGGTCTCGAACTCCTGGCCTCAACCAATCCTCCCACCTCAGCCTCCCAAAGTGCTGGAATTACAGGTGTGAGCCACCACACCAAGCCTGTTTAACCTGCCTCATTTTCTTCATTTCTTTACTTTCTAAATATATACCTATTGCTATTTTTATTAAAAAATGCATCTGTGGATGTCTTTTTTTGTGTGTGTTAGCTGGAGTCTCGCTCTGTCACCCAGGCTAGAGTGTAGTGATCATGGCTCACTGCAGCCTTGACCTCCTGGGCTCAGGCAATCCTCCCAGCTCAGCCTCCCAAGTAGCTGGGATTACAGGTGCACACCATCATGCCCAGCTAATTTTTTTATTTTTTGTAGAAATGAGGTCTCACTATGATCAGCTCAGCCTGGTCTCGAACTCCTGGACTCAAGTGATCCTCCCACCTCAGCCTCCCAAAGTGCAAGGATTATAGGCTTGAGCCATCACACGGGCCCTGAAGAAAATCTTTATTCTATCCTGACACTTGATTAGTGTGCTTGGCCAAGTTGAGAATGAGGGAAATAGGAATCTAATGAGAAGTTCTCTATTTATATGTGAAGGGCTTATTAATTGCTTGGTTTTTCCTGCAAAATGATCAAGGGGAAACTTGCCTTTTCCTTTGATGACTCCCAAAATGAGAGTGTGTGGGGATCATTTATCTGAGACAACTTAGTTTTTCTAGAGAAGAACCTACAATCTCCTGTCTGGGCACAAACTTTCTGGGAGTAGGAGAAATGAAGGGGACTGGAAGTCTTTGTGTTTTTTTTGTTTGTTTGTTTGTTTATTGAGACAGAGTCTGGCTCTGTCGCCCAGGCTGGAGTGCAGTGACGCGATCCTTTTTTTTTTTTTTTTTTTTTGAGACGGAATCTCGCTTTGTCACCTAGGCCAGAGTACAGTGGCGCCAGTGGCGCAATCTTGACTCACTGCAACCTCTGCCTCCCAGGCTTAAGTGATCCTCCCACCTTAACCTTCCAAGTATCTGAGACTACAGGTGCACCGCCATGCCCAGGTAATTTTTAAATTTTTTTTTAGAGACAAAGTCTCACCATGTTGCCCAGGCTGGTCTTGAACTCCTGGGCTCAAGCGATCCTCCCACCTCGGCCTCCCTAAGTGCTGGGATTACAAGTGTGAGCCACCACACCCAGCCTTATTATGCAGACTTTCAATAAAAGTTCTTAGTTCTGAGTCTTATCTCAATTCCCTGCCATGCCTGGGGTACCTAAATCTGGAGCTTCTTAGGTTCAATTTTTCCAGACTTCAAATTTAACTCCACAGGTGAGGGTTCTAGGGAACCAAGTGACAGACAGAGATCTGTTCTCTTTTTACCAGAAAGATCATCCTATTTTATCCCTTAATGATAATAGGACTTTCTATAATGTCTCAAACATAGGGTTGCCAGATTTAGTAAGTAAAAATACAAAATGTCTGGTTAAATTTGAATTTCAGATTTTCAGATGAACAATGCAATATGTTAGACATACTTATACTAAAAGTAATTTGTTTCTTTGAAATTCATATTTGACCAATAGCCTGCCTGCCTTTAATTTATTTATTTATTTATTTTTTGAGATGGAGTCTCTGTTATGCAGGCTGGAGTACAGTGATGTGATCTCTGCAACCTCTGTCTCCCGGGTTCAAGTGATTCTCCTGCCTCAGCCCCCTAAGTAGCTGGGGCTACAGGTGCGCGCCACCAGGCCCAGCTAATTTTTGTTATTTTTAGTAGGGAACAGGGTTTCACTGTGTTGGCCAGGCTGGTCTCGAACTCTTGACCTCAGGTTATCCACCTGCCTTGGCCTCCCAAAGTGCTGGGATTACAGGTGTGAGCCACCACACCCGTCCCACTGTTCTAATTTCTATCACCATAGTGTACTCTAGCCTGTTCTCAAACCTCATATACCTAGGCTTATAGATTGTACTCTTGTATCTGGCTTCTCCCATTTAATATAATTAGTTTAGTTTATTTTAGTTTTTGTGAGTGTGTGTGTGTATGTGTGTAACTGAGGGGAAATTCATGTAACATAAAATAAATCGTAAAGTGAACAATTCGTTGGCATTTAGTACATTCACAATTCAGCACAACCACCACTTCTGTCTAGTTCCAAAACATTTTCATTACCCGCAAAGGAGTCCTCATTCCTGTGAAGCACTCAGCATTCTCCCCACCCCCAGCACCTGGCAACCACTAATCTGCTGTCTGTCTAACCTTTTCTTTTTACGGTTCATCAGTTCTTTGCTGTCTGGTAAAATCCCACAAGCAGAAAAGGATTATTTTAAAGGGGCTCCAAGAAAGGAAAGCCAAGGGAACAAAAGCAGCACTAGGTAAAGTAAAATTTGGCCAGATGATCAAGCCACAAAGAAGGAAAACATTCCTAACCCCAAGATAGAGTCTACTCTTCATCTTGGGCAGAAGGTTCCTGTTCAAACCAGTCTTGAAGGCTGCCCTGGTGCTATCTACGTAAGCAGTGTTTAATTTCTATCAACAAAGCACAATTCAGTGGCAATGTTGAAAGAGAAAAAGCTGCACAGCTGGCTCTCTCTGCAAATGACATTGACATAGAGACCAAAGTAAATGTTAGCATCCTGGAAACAGCAGCAGGTGTCTTAAGTAGAACAGCAGCTACTGGGGAGAACTGTGGCCACCTGCTAAGTAGCATCTACTCAGAATTCACTTGAAACGATCATAAAAGTTATAATTTCAGACTTCTGGATGCATTTGATCATGGATATTTTTGCTGTGTCTTTCTTTGCATTGCTGGGGATTGCTGGACAATTTCTGATGTTTTCTAGAAAGGTTCTTGCCCACCACCATATGCTTAGCACCCAGTACCTAGTGTGATGCTTGCCACATAGTAGGTGAACAATAAACATTTTTGGGGGTGAATGAATGAATGAGCAAACCATCTGGGGCACTGATTCGAAAAGTTGAATCACAAAATCACTGCAGTTTAGACTTGAGAAGGAGAAGGAAAAACAAGCTAATAAATGAACTCCTGGGCGGGCAAGGTGACTTATACCTGTAATCCCAGCACTTTGTGAAGCCGAGGCAGGTGGCTCACTTGAGGCCAGGAGTTTGAGACCAGCCTGGCCAACAGGGCGAAACTCCGTCTCTACTAAAAATACAAAAATTAGCTGGGTATGGTGGCAGGCGCCTGTAATCCCAGCTACTCGGGAGGCTGAGGTGCAAGAATCGTTTGAATTGGGGAGGTGGCGGCTGCAGTAAGCCGAGATTGCACTACTGCACTCCAGTCTGGGCGACAGAGAGGACTCTGCCTCAAAACAAACAAACAAACAAACCAAAAAACTAAAAAACCAAGAACTCCCACAAGGGACTGTGCAAGGTGGTTTACATGCATGACTCCCTTTAATCTTCACAATTACCTTCAAAGTTATCATGATGCCAGTTTTACACATGAGGAAACTGATGGTCACAGAGATTGTCTTCCAGAAGGCCAAGTTGAAGCCTTTCACTTGGAAGCTGAGGAACCTCAGGCCCAAAGCTCTCAGGGGTCTTGAACTAGTCGACAGAGCTAGCCTCGTTACCGGCCCACTTAGGATGTTTCCAGTTCTGCTTTTGGCTGAAGGCACACTGTAATGATTCCAGAAGCAATATGACCATCAATGTCCAAGGAACAGAAAGTTTCCAAAAGCAACTGTCTATTAAAACGGGATGGAGACATTAAGACTCCTGGGCAGGTTTTAGGCAAATAAGCCTTTACAGGTTACCCAAGGTGGATTCATGTCTCGAGGTCTCAGGAGATAGATATGGATGAGCAGCAGTAGGTCAGAGGTTCAGGAGCTAGACAGGCCTGGTGCTGGAGCCATGGGGATTTGCCAGCAGGTCCTGGTTGCATCACTTTTAACCTTTCTGTGCCTCAGATGAGCAACTGATTAGGGATGTACTGAGTCCCTGCCAGGCGCTCTGCCAAAGAGGACAAATCTGGCCAATAATAGTTACTGAGGGCTATCAAGTGGCTTGAGAGTTACAAAGGTTCATAGACAAGATACAGTCCCTATTAGCTGGGCGTGGTGGTACATGTCTGTTGTCCCAGCTACTCAGGAGGCTGAGGCAGGAGGATTATATGAGCCTGAGAGGTGGAGGCTACATTGAGCCATGATCACACCACTGCACTCCAGCATAGGCGAGAATGAGATCCTGTCTCAAAAAAAAAAAAAAAAAAAAAAAAATCCAGTCCCTGCTTTTTTCTCTAATCAGGTGACAAACCATCCTGCTTTGCTGGAACTGTCCCAGTTTAAGAACTGAAAATCCCCCATCCCAGGAAACCCCTCAGTCCTGGGCACATAAGGCCAATTGGTCCCCGTGGAAGGTCTTGATGGGAAGGGGAAGGAGAAACCACACATGAGAGATAAGGATGAACACTAACTGGGGGCATGTGACGCCACGTCTAATACAGAGGCCTCCAAGGGACTCAGGACAGCAGTGCTGTACACACCACATCAGACCCTGCAGCAAAAGGAAACACCAAGAGTACTGATCCTTCTTTGTTTAAAAATGTGATATTTGGGGCCAGGCGCAATGGCTCACATTTGGGAGGCCGACATGGGAGGATCACCTGAGCCCAGACTGCCTCCCTCCCAAAGTGCTGAGATTACAAGCGTGAGCCACCATGCCCAGCCCAAAGCAGTTTTTGTTGTTTTTATTGTTTTTGAGACGGAGTTTCACTCTTGTTGCCCAGGCTGGAGTGCAATGGCACGATCTCAGCTCACTGCAACCTCTGCCTCCCGAGTTCAAGTGATTCTCCTGCCTCAGCCTCCCAAGTAGCTGGGATTACAGGCGCCCGCCACCATGTCTGGCTAATTTTGTATTTTTAGTAGAGACAGGATTTCTCCATGTTGTTCAGGCTGGTCTCGAACTCCCGACCTCAGGTGGTCTGCTCACCTCAGCCTCCTAAAATGCTGGGATTACAGGCATGAGCCACTGCACTGGCCATTTTTGTTTGTTTGTTTAAGAGACAGGGTCTTGGCTGGGTGCAGTGGTTCACACCTGTAATCCCAGCACTTTGGGAGGCCGAGGTGGGCAGATCACTTGAGGTTTGAGACTGGCCTGGCCAACATGGTGAAACCCCGTCTCTACTAAAAATACAAAAATTAGCTGGGCATGGTGGTGCTTGCCTGTAGTCCCAGCTACTCGGGGGGCTGAGGCAGGAGAATCACTTGAACCTGGTTCCAGTGAGATGAGATCGTGCCACCGCACTCCAGCCTGGGCAACAGAGCAAGACTCTGTCTCAGAAAAAAATTTTAAAAAGAGACGGGATCTTGCTCTGTCACTCAGGCTGGAGTGCAGTGGTGTGATCATAACTCACTGCAGTCTTGAACTCCTGGGCTCAAGTAATCCTCCCATCCCACCTCAGCCTCCCAAGTAGCTGGGACTACAAGTGCACACCACCGTGCCCAGCTAATTATTTATTTTTTGTAGAAATGAGGTTTTGTTCTGTTGTCCACTCTGGTCTTCCACTTTGACCTCCAAAAGTGCTGGGATTACAGGTATGAGCCACCTTGTCCAGCCATGAAGCTCATACTGGACCCCAGGCAACTGGATTCTACTCTCTGTGTGCCTAACCACCAGGCTGCAGTGTCCAAGTCAAACTGACCCCTGCAGCCTCAGGCCTCAAACATCATCAACTTGGTTTTCTTCACTTCAAAGATGAGGAACAGAGAGGTGCAAGTGTTAATAACAGTAGAACTAGGACTAGAGCTCTGGATTCCTGGCTTCCAGTCCAAGGGCACATTCTCATGGTTGTCTCTCAAAGCAAGGCACCCCTGGGGAGCTTGCATGCCCTGCCAGGGCCTTCAGGTGCTATTTACTCAGCTTGGTGTGGACTCTGCCCGGCTTCTGGGCTATTGTTTGCACAGCAGATGTCACCCAGCACCCCCTCCAACCAAGGAATGCGAACAAAGACGAAAAAACATTCTTTTGCTGGTTTCAGACAGCTTGACATGAGTTTTCAGTTTCTATCTAATAAAATGCAAATTACTGAAAGAGGGGGTTGCCTGAGAAGTATCTAAAAGCAGTGGACCAGGCCTGGATCTTTTCCATGCCTGGGCAACCTCCAGGACACAGGGCAAGGAATCTAGATTTGAATCCCAGTTCCATTAGCAGGGCATGGTGGTGTACACCTGTAGTCCCAGCTGCCTGGAAGGCTGAGGTGGGAAGATCATGTGAGCCTGGGAAGTAGAGGCTGCAGTGAGCTGTGATTGCACCACTGCACTCCAGCCTGGGCGACAGAGTGAGACCCTGTCTCAAAATAATAATAATAATAAGATCCCAGTTCCACCACTGACAATTTCATGGTCATCGGCTTAACCTCACAGGGCCTCATTCTCCTCTGAGAAAGGGGTTCAATTCCTAACTTGAGGGAACCAAAGAGAGAATGGATGCCAAGTGCTCACACAGTGCCTGGCACACGTCCAACACTCGCTAGCTATCCTTCCTAAAGCTGACTTATTTCAGATATCTCATGTATGTCTCTTTGAAAATAAAGGAAGCTTTAAAGTATAGAGGACAAAAACAAGGCTTACTGTTTTTCCCTACTCTGACTTTACCTGGCTTCTTCCTGGAAAAGGGTTCCAAGAACTTTTAGAAGTAGAAAGTGAACAAACAAAGGAGATTTTAATCTGTAAAAACAGCCCTACAGATTCCCTCTTTCTCAGGGAGGCCACTGCCTGCAGCTGGAAGCAAATCCACTTAATCAGTAACTTTAGCTCCCTGATCAGTTTCCATCAAGCAGTTCCTATTCTTGAACCAGGATATGCAAACATGGGCACTTACTGGAAGGGAGGTTTCAGGGCCTCTGGGATTTCGTCAGCTGCTCACTCTCCCAGGAGAGCTTGTGGGACCTGTCAAGCCAGCGGCCAAGGACAGAAGGCAAACTGAACATTTCAAGGTCTACTGGGCCTCCCCGCTTTCAGTTTTTAATTCAGGCAGAACACATTTAAGAAATGCCAGGCCGGGCGCGGTGGCTCACGCTTGTAATCCCAGCACTTTGGGAGGCCGAGGCGGGCGGATCACGAGGTCAGGAGATGGGAGCTTGCAGTGAGCCGAGATTGCGCCACTGCACTCCAGCCTGGGCGACAGAGCGAGACTCCGTCTCAAAAAAAAAAAAAAAAAAGAAATGCCAAGGAGGAAGCAGTGTGGATTTATGGCTGCCAAGCCAAGTGGGGTGCAGAAAGAAAACAAGAGGAAATACAAAAGGTTGCCTACCTCATTGTACAAAGTGAGGAGGCAGGACAGGTGCATAGAGCATAGCCTTGTCCTATCTCAGGAGCCCTGGGTTCCATCCCAGCTCCTGATCCCAAGAGATACATTTCCTGGGACTCCAACGGAGAGCAGCAACACTGGTCAAGCCCAGAGACCTGAAGCTCTTTCCCACTGCTTTAGGGACAGCGTCAAAGCAGGGAAGTAGGGGTGGTGAGTGTGTAAAATTCAAGGCCAATTGCAGAGGTGGGGGAAGGATATTCTTTCTCTCTCTCTCTCTCTCTCTCTCATACACACACACACATGCACACACATTCTGCCTCCCATTTTTAAAACAAGTTGTTTATTAAGGTCAGGTGAAGTGACTCACGCCTGTAATCCCAGCACTTTGGGAGGCCAAGGCAGGCGGATCACCTGAGGTCAGGAGTTCGAGACCAGAGTTGCCAACATGGTGAAACCCCGTCTCTGCTAAAAGTACAAAAATTAGGTGGGCGTGGTGGTGGGCACCTGTAATCCCAGCTACTCGGGAGGCTGAGACACAAGAATTGCTTGAGCCTGGGAGGCAGAGTTTGCAGTGAGCTGAGATCACACCACTGCACTACAGCCTGGGCAACAGAGCAAGACTCCATCTCAAAAAAAAAAAAAAGTTGGTTAAAAGAGAAATATTAAGGAAGTCTTGAAGGGGCTGGAGTGAAGGTAGGAAAGAGACAAAGGACAAGAGTTAAAATAAGTATATACAGAAATCTAGAAGGATCAGCCGGCCTTGGTGGCTCATGCCTGTATTCCCAGCATTTTGGGAGGCCGAGGCGGGTGGATCACCTGAGATCAGGAATTTGAAACCAGCCTGGCCAACATAGTGGAACCCCGTCTCTACTAAAAATACAAAAAATTAGCCAGGTGTGGTGGTGGGCGCCTGTAATCCAAGCTATTTGGGAGGCTGAGGCAGGATAATCGCTTAAACCTGAGAGGCGGAGGTTGCAGTGAGCCAAGATCGTGCCACTGCACTCCAGCCTGGGCAACGGTGCAAGACTCCGTCTCAAAAGAAAAAAAAGAAAAAAGAAATCTAGAAGGATCTTCTTATACTGCCTTGGGGACAGTAGCAGGTGTTAAAGGCTGAATATATTTTTTTCTTTAGTTTCAAGTAATTTTTAGCACTAGATGAACTGTTATTGCTTTCTTGAGATTCTATGTCAGGTGCAGGTGGCTTATAGCTTTTTTGGCAGGGAAAAGAGGCATGAAGAAAAGAAGCTAAATTCTGTGCAAACTCCTACTCATCCTTCAAAGCCCATTCGAACATCCTCTCCTTTATGAAGCCTTCCCTGATGGCCCTGGGGAGTTAGGTGTCTTTCTCTTTCCTCAGTACCACCACTTAGGGATGGTGACAGTTACACTGCATTGGAACTATTTGCATGTCTCTCTCCTCTTCTGGATTCTGGTCCCTTGAGAGCAAGATAAGGCACCAGTGTTCAGGATGAATGCATGACCCCAAATCCAAGGTTTTCTGGCAGTGGTTATGATCACGATGCTAGAAATATCAATTGACTGCAGTTGTCATGACCCAGCTTCTGGATACCAAATAAAAAAGCACTGAATGCAAATAATAGAGCACAGGTGAAGGGTGGTGAATTTTAGGAGAACCTTAAGTCTGCACAAAACCAAATTGTTCTCCCTCTCATGCTGGTAACTGAGAGAGTGTGGGACACTCCCTTCTCCTTTGGTCAAGATTAGAGGAGTCCCTTTAGTTTTTATTTATTTTTTTGAGACAGAATTTCTCTCTCGTTGCCCAGGCTGGAGTGCAGTGGCATGATCTCAGCTCACTGCAACCTCCCTCTCCCGGGTTCAAGCGATTCTCCTTCCTCAGCCTCCCAAGTAGCTGGGATTACAGGCACGCGCCACCACGCCTGGCTAATTTTTTGTATTTTTAGTAGAGACAGGGTTTTGCCACGTTGGCCAGGCTGGTCTCAAACTCCTGACCTTAGGTGATCCACTCGCCTTGGCCTCCCAAGGTGATGGGATTACAGGTGTGAGCCACTGCGCCAGGCCGGAGGAATCCCTTTATAAAGCTGTGTTTTCGGCCGGGTACGGTGGCTCACGCCTGTAATCCCAGCACTTTGGGGGGCCGAGGCAGGCAGATCACCTAAGGTCAGGAGTTTGAGACCAGCCTGGTGAAACCCCATCTCTACAAAAATACAAAAATTAGCCAGGCGTGGTGGCGTGCACCTGTAATTCCAGCTACTAGGGAGGCTGAGGCAGGAGAATCACTTGAACCCAGGGGGCGGAGGTTGCAGTGAGCTGAGATCATGCCACCACATTCCAGCCTGAGCAACAGAGCAAGACTCTGTCTCAAAAAAAAAAAAACGAGAAAGAAAAAGAAAAGAAAGAAAACTGTGTTTTCAGTGATTTTCCCCAAGATTTTTTGTTTTGTTTTGTTTTTTTTGAGACAGTGTCTCGCTCTGTTGCCCAGGCTGGAGTGCAGTGGTACAATCTCGGCTCCCTGCAGTCTCAGCCTCCTGGGCTCAAGTCATCCTCCCTCTTCCCACCCCAACCTCCCCAGTAGCTGGGACTACAGGCATGTGTCACCACGCCCAGTTGATTTTTGTATTTTTTGTAGAGACGGGGTTTCACCACGTTGCCTAGGCTGGTCTCGAATGTCTGGGCTCAAGCGATCTGCCTGCCTTGGCCTCTCAAAGCGCTGGGATTATAGGCATGAGCCACCATACCTGGCCTTCCCCAAGACTTTTAAGTGAAACTTAGAATCAAATAATGCACTTCCAGCAATCCTGAACAAATCTGATTTTTCAAGACATTGCTGAAACACTTCAATCTGAGAAATGTTTATTCCGACCCAAAGCCATACCCAGGGCAGCTGTCTTCTTTACCCCTTTATTCCATAAGGTAAGAAAAAAACATACTCACAGAGCCTTAGAGTTGTAAAGGCACCTGGTCAACTGGAAGGTGACTTGAAAGAACCCCTGCCCCTCCTCTTGCATATACTTCAAAAGAACCCCTGCCCCTCCTCTTGCATATACCTCTGGATTGTTGGGGAATCTGCATTCATTTCTTCACCTGCACTGCCTCTGTACAGACCCCCCCCTGAGTCAGTGTCTGTTCCAGGCACCTCTCTACACATGTTCCCATGGCTGAGGGGGCCATTGGTGGGCAAGCAGACCTCAGAAACAGTTGGTTGCAGTTGCTATCACTTTCCTTTAGATATCTAGGCAGTATTTCCTAAAGCGAAGTCAGAGTGGCTCAGGCTAAGATGGGCCGCCTTTGTTCTGGAGCCCAGAACTGTAAATTCAACAAGCTCCTTCCTGTGTGCCAGGCACTCTGCTAGGTCGCCTTCACTCCCACATTTTCCAGTAGAAACACACAACAACAATGAAGGAAAAAAAAGGAAGCTCTCAAAGAAGTTAATGCTTTGTTCCAGGTTATCTAGCAGAGTCAAGAGCTAACCCACAACTTACAGCTCAAGTTTGGCAGTTAATCTCATAATTTTTAAAAAATGAAAACAGCCAGGATTTATGCAGTTCCAAGAGCCAGCTGGGTAAAATATAGACCCAACTCTGTTTTGGTGAATGGAGGGGAGATGAGAAGAGAAAAACCTCCAAGAACAAAGGAGGAGGTATAATTATGTTTGCCTCAGAGAAAACTGGGAGAGAAACCATTCATCTTCCATTCATTCATCTTCCATTCCCAGATCTTGGAAGAATAGTCACTGTAACGTGGGGGCTAGAAGCATTGGCTTATGAAATGGACAGGCAAAGGTAGGTTTTCAGCTCCATCACATCCTAGCTAGGTAACCTTGGACAAGTTGCTTAACCTCTCCACTACTCCAAGAAGTTACAGATCACTGAAAGTACAGACATTGGCAAGTATTTTTTGGAAACACATTATGGGTCCTAAGGACTATACTATAGTCTATAAATCTGGAATTTTATGCTGGAAAATACAACTTGTTTTCAAATGGAAAATGATTGTGTTTTGTATAAAACAACAGAGTCACATTTTAAGACCAGGCTGGATAACATAACAAGACCTCTTCTCTACAAAAAAATAATAAAAATAAGCCAGTTATAAAGAGAGCTAAATAATAACAAAAGAAAAAAATTAGCTAGGTGTGGTGGTGTGCTTGGGAGGCTGAGGCAGGAGGATCACTAGGGATCAGGAAATCATGACCAGCCTGGGAAACATAAAGACTCCCGTCTCTACCAAAAAAAAAAAATTGTTTTTAATTAGCTGGGCATGGCAGTGTGCTTGGAAGGCTGTGGCGGGAGGATCACTTGAGCCCAGGAGTTTGAGGTTATGGTGAACTATGATTGCACCATTACACTCCAGTCCAGGCAACAGAGCAAGACAGTGTCTCCGAAAATAAAAATAAAACAGCAGAGTCATATTTTCAAATTGCAGATGCCAACCTCTTCTTTCCCGGGCCTGACTGCCTCACACAATTTGTTTAGTATAGAGCACTTCCCCATAAGCCACCAAGCCCCAGTTATGGCGTAATTCAAACCCTGCCCCTAGAATTTCACGTAGGAGGGTCACAGGTCTGTGTGCTCAGCAAATGTTTGCTGTCCTCTGCTGGGAATTTTGTTCCAGGTCACACTAACAGGGCAGATACTTGGCAGCCTGTGACCAGGTCCAGTCCACTCATTGATCAGACGGAAATTTTCTTTCCAGTTTGGAGGAGGGAGCAACTGGAAAAAGCTTATCCAAGGTCCATCGCTGTGACATTTTTCCTGCTTTGTGGACCCCATTTCTGCTTGTGACCAGTGATCAAATTTTATACATACTTAGACATATTTTGAAGACGCGAGTACCCTACTGTTTCACGTAGACCTCTGGGAACTGTCAAACTTCTTTCCTACCAAATTCCTTTTTTCATTTTTTTTTTAGACAGAGTCTCACTCGCTCTGTTACCCAGGCTGGAGTGCAGTGGTGCGATCTCAGCTCACTGCAACCTCCACCTCCTCAGGTTCAAAGGATTCTCCTAACTCAGTCTCCCCAATAGCTGGGATTACAGGTGCACGACACCATGCCCAGCTAATTTTTATATTTTTAGTAGAGGTGGGGTTTCACCATGTTGGCCAGGATGGTCTCCAACTCCTGACCTCAAGTAATTCACCCGCCTCGGCCTCCCAAAGTGCTGGGATTACAGGCGTGAGCCACTGCGCCCAGCCCTTGGCTACCAAATATCTAAAGATGGAAGAAAGGATGAGATTAATGATAGACTAAGAAGAGTTTAGGAATGCCTGTTGGTAATTACGGTGGACTGTCTTTGGAAATAATAATAGGTAACAGATATGTGTTTTCTCTATGTCACGTGCTATGTTAAATACATGATCTTATTCAAAGCTCAGCCCTCATTTTGGAGACAAGGAAACTGAGGCTCAAAGAGGTTAAGCAACTTGTCCAAGGTTACCTAGCTAGGTGGTGGAGCTGAAAACTTACCTATGCCTATTTCATAAGCCAATGCTTCTAGCCCCCACGTTACAGTGAGTACTCTTCCAAGGTCTGGGAATGGAAGATGAATGAATGGAAAATGAATGGTTTCTCTCCCAGTTTTCTCTGAGGCAAACATAATTATACTTCTTCCTCTGTTCCTGGCCTGGAGGTTTTTTCTTCTCATATCACCTTTATTCACCAAAACAGAATGGGTCTATATTTTATCCAGCTGGCTCTTGGAACCACATAAATCCTGGCTGTTTTCATGGAAAAAAAAAAAAAAAAAGAAAGAACAGAAAAACTACAGCTTGCTATCTTATCCCACATGAATATCAGATGTGCAAAGTCAGCTATAAATAAGAGGATATTTTGGCCAGGCGCAGTGGCTCATGCCTGTAATCCCAGTGCTTAGGGAGGCCTAGGCGGGCTGACCACTTAAGGTCAGGAGTTCAAGATCAGCCTGGCCAACATAGTGAAACCCCGTCTCTACTAAAAATACAAAAAAAAAAAAAATTAGCTGGGCATGGTGGCAGGTGACTGTAGTCTCAGCTACTCAGGAGGCTGAGCCAGGAGAATCACTTGAACCCAGGAGGCAGAGGTTGTGGTGAGCTGAGACTGCGCTACTGCACTCCTGCCTGGGCGATAGAGTGAGACTTTGTCTCAAAACAAAACAACAAAACAAAAACAGGATATTTTTTAAAATGCTGAGAGTCCCTAGTTTATTCACAGGAAATTCAGTCTCCTACAAGCCAGATCATACACAAATTCTCAGCGTCACCTAAAGCCTAAGCCACCTCACCAAAGGGGGAGGGAGGGATCAGTTGTTACCATTTTGGAGTCAAAGCCCCAGGGTGCGTGTCTGGGAAGATTGAACTTGAGTAAATTAAGCTCTTCAGATAAATACGGTTTGCTGAAATTAATCATGAAACATTCTGCAAAAGTAGGTGTACTATACGGAAGCCAAGTAATTAACACCAATGCAGGATCCCGGAACAGAAAAAGATCATTAAAGGAAAAATTGGTGAAATCCAAATAAAGACTAGAGTTTAGTTCCTAGCAATGTGTCAGTGTTGGTTTCTCAGTTTTGACAAATGTGCCATAGTGGTGTAAGCTGATAATGTTAGGGGAAACTGGAACTGGGTGAGGGTGTGCCTGAGAATTATCTGTGCTAGCTTTCAAACATTTCTGTACATTTGGCTGAGCTCATGCCTATAATCCCAGCACTTTGGGAGGCTGAGGCGGGTGGATCACGTGAGGTCAGGAGTTCAAGACCAGCCTGGCCAACATGGTGAAATCCCATCTCTACTAGGAGGTTGCAGTGAGCTGGGATTACGCCACTGCACTCCAGCCTGGGTGACAGAGCAAGACTGCGTCTCAAAAGAAAAGAAAAGAAATTTTTCTGTACATTTAAATTACGCCAAAATAAAAAGTTTAAAATTTCAGTACCAATGAACTGGTTTTCTTTCTTATAGGAATAATGAAGGGGGCTTGCAACACTTAAACTTCTTTCTTTTGAGACAGGGTCTCACTCTGTTGCCCAGGTTGGAATGCAGTGGCATGATAACAGCTCACTGCAGCCTCGACTTCCTGGACTCAGGTGTTTCTCCCACCTCAGCCTCCTGAGAAACTGGGACTACCGGTGCATGCCACCATGGCTGGCTAATTTTTTGTATTTTTTGTAGAGATGGGGTCTCACCATGTTGCCCAGGCTGGTCTCAAGCTCCTGGGTTCAAGGGATCCGCCCACCTCAACCTCCCAAAGTGCTGGGATTACAGGCGTGACACACCGCATCCCGCTAAGCTTCTCTCAAACAAGATAAAGCTTGCTTCTCTTGCTACCTTTGAACCTCAGAATACAGAACAGTTACCAACAATGGAGAGTTTGTGCTTTCTTTAAAAAAAAAAAAGCTGCCGGGCGCGGTGGCTCCTTGTTGGAAGGCCGGCAGTGCGAGAGCCCGACTCGGTAGAAAAAAAAAAAAAAAGCAAAACCAGATGCAGAGCCAGGTCAGTGCCAAGCGAAAAAGAGCCATGCGATATCTTCACATTTTTTGAATGAATCTTTTCCTTTTGTTGTCATGCCCTTTTAGTGTCATTTTTAATTGACTGGGCAAATGAACTGCAGCATTTTGTAGATGCCAAAGAGGTACTGAATTTCTTAGAACCCAAGTGCACACAAGTGAACTTCAGGAAGTTTTGCAACTTTTTTTCCAGAAAGCGGTGGGCAGCCACAGGACTGAAGGAAACACCCGTCAACATGACCAAGAGGATTTCCTGCCCACACACTCAGCATCTCAACGTTATTTGAACGGTTTGTAGATGTCTTTCTTTAGAAATATACTAATAAAATTGGAAATACGGGATCAGTAGTCCTAGCAAACCAAAATGACCATCCATTTCTGGAAAATAATGAAGTCCTATGCATTCAAGTTATTTTCTTTTTTCTTCTTTCTTTCTTTTTTTTTTTTAAGATCTTTTCTTGGTTATGACAAATGTAACACAGTAATTTTTTTTTTTTTTTTGAGATGGAGTCTCACTCTGTTGCCCAGGCTGGAATGCAGTGGCATGATCTCAGCTCATTGCAACCTCCGCCTCCCAAGTTCAAGTGATTCTTCTGCCTCAGCCTCCCAAGTACCTGGGACTACACGTGCTCGCCACCACATCCAGCTAATTTTTGCATTTTTAGTAGAGACAGGGTTTCACCATATTGGCCAGGCTGGTCTCGAACTCCTGACCTCGTGATCCGCCTGCTTTGGCTTCCCAAAATGCAGGGATTACAGGCGTGAGCCACCACGCCTGGCTGTAACACAATAATTTAAGATGACAACATTAGAGGAAGCTAGAACTGAGAAGAGGGTACACAGCATTTTCTGTGAGACTGACTCAACTTCGATTCCATCAGGGAAACAAAAATATTGTATAGAAATTTGCTCTTCATTCTCTCCCAAAACATTTGAGAGTTTTTCATTTTTCTTTGTGATAATATAAAGGTTTTCCTAAACTCTTTGCATTTTTTTCCTTTTTTTTCCTTCTCTTTTCTTTCTTTCTTTCTTTTTTTTTTGAGACAGGGTCTCTCTCTGTCACCCAGGCTGGAGTGCAGTGGCACTACCACTACCATGCCTCACTGCAGCCTGGACCTCCTGGGCTCAAGTGATCCTTCCACCTCAGTCTTCCAAGTAGCTGGGACTGCAGGCATGCACCATGACTCCCGGCTAATTTTTGTATTTTTTGTAGAGAGAGCGTCCCACTTTGTTGCCCAAGCTGGTCTAGAACTCCTGGAATACGCCCGCCTTGGATTTCCAAAGTGCTGGGATTATAGGCGTGAGCCACCTGCACCTGGCCTCTTTTTCCATTTAATTGGTATGTTTAAAACAATGAGCAACATATCTTCCTTGCTAGAATCTGCCTTTTTTTTTTTTTTTTTTTGAGACGGAGTCTCGCTCTGTCGCCCAGGCTGGAGTGCAGTGGCGCATCTCGGCTCACTGCAAGCTCCGCCTCCCGGGTTCACGCCATTCTCCTGCCTCAGCCTCTCCAAGTAGCTGGGACTACAGGCGCCCGCCACCACGCCCGGCTAATTTTTTTTTTTGTATTTTTAGTAGAGATGGGGTTTCATCGTGGTCTCGATCTCCTGACCTCGTGATCCGCCCGCCTCGGCCTCCCAAAGTGCTGGGATTACAAGCGTGAGCCACCGCGCCCGGCCTAGAATCTGCCTCTTGACTCTAGCATTGGAATCTATAAAATACAATGCCAAGCAAAGGCATAGGACACATGAGTCCTTAACAATGAGTATTGAAATCATGGCATCAGGGACCCAAATTCCTGAATTATATTCCTATTCTTTGCCCAAGCCATTTTTATTTTATTTTATTTTACTTTATTTAGAGATGGGGTCTCGCTCTATAGCCCAGACTGGAGTGCAGTGGCATGATCATAGCTCATTGCAGCCACAAACTCCTGGGCTCAAGCTCAAGCAATCCTCCTGCATCAGCCTCCCAGGTAGCTAGGACTACAGGCACAAGCCACCACACCTGGCTTCCCAAACAATTTTAAAATTCATTTAGTCAATAAACAGGGAGATGCAGAAATGAGTCAAAGAGCCTTCAAGGACCATACAGTGTAATGTGGAGATAAAGACAGGTAACAGTGCTGCAGCTGTTATGCTGGAAGTTTGTGGGGGACATGTGGGAACAAAGCAGGTATAGATTGGAGTGGTGTTTGACCTGACTTGAGAGTAGTGATCTCAGTCAGGGAGATCTTGGCCCCCAGGGGACATTCTGCAATGTCCAAAGACAATTTTGGTTGTCACAACTTGGAGGAGGGGAGGGGTGCCACTGGCATCTGGAGGGCAGAGGCCAGGGATACTGTTAAACATCCTACAAAGGACAGAGCTGCCCCTCACCATAAAGAATTGTCCAGCCCCACATGTCAATAACACTAAGGTTGAGAAACTGTAGTTTAAACAAACAGAAGAAATCGGGTTTACCAAGCAAACTAAACAGAGAAGAATAATTCAGGGAAATAGTAAGACAGGAGTGAGGGATGGACAGATAAGCTGGAGACGTAATCTGTAGGCTTAAGCTGATTATTTTTTCCCTTTGAACCTTAATTTTCCCATTCACAAAATAGTGATGCTATAATGTGGAATGACTCACCTCTTTTCCTGGTATCAGAAGAAAGTGCCACTGATAAAAATTGTGTCCCTGTGTCCCACCTACTTCTAATTGTCCTGCTCAAGCCTACCTGTTCTTCAGCAGTGCTGGTAGCTTATTGATGAGAACAAAGACAGGACTTGGGAAATCTAACAAAGGGCAATGTGGCAGGTAAAATTGTCAGTAAGCCGGGCGTGGTGGCTCACACCTGTAATCCCAGCACTTTGGGAAGCCGAGGCAGGCTGATCACCTGAGGTTGGGACTTCGAGACCAGTCTGACAAACATGGAGAAACCCCGTCTCTACTAAAAATACAAAATTAGCCGGGCACGGTGGCGCATGCCTGTAGTCCCAGCTACTCGGGAGGCTGAGGCAGGAGAATGGCATGAACTCAGGAGGCGGAGCTTGCAGTGAGCCGAGATTGCGCCACTGCACTCCAGCCTGGGTGACAGAGCAAGACTCGGTCTCAAAAAAAAAAAAAAAAATTGTCAGTAAAAGCGAGGACTGTATTTAATGGCATGTAACAACAAGAACCCAGCTACCACAGCAATTATAATTCTTACGTAATGTGACATCTGGAAATGAGCAGTCTAGGGCTAAATGGCCACTCCATGGTGCAATCAGGAGCACAGACTCCTTTCCCCTCTGACGTCCTTAGCATGTGACTCCAATCTGTGTATTTGCGAGATGGCAGCTGAACCTCTCAATCCTTGGAAGTTTCATCAGCATTCCAGACAAGGAAGAGGAGAAAAAAGGAAAAGAGCAACAGGCAAAAGGTGAAAGCCTTCCCAGTTGAGTCTCCTCCACTTAACAAACTTTCCTGGAATCGTCTGTGCCTAGAACTATGTATACATTGGCCTGAACCACATTACATAACTATCCATAACCTCCAGGGAGTCTGGAAGCTGAGTGTTTTCAAGTGGGCATCCTGAACAAAATAGATTTTTTTTAATAAGGAAGAAAAAGTATAATAGGTGCTGTGTAGGTAACTAGAACCGTTGCCTTAGTGCTTTAAAATGAGTACATTCAGGGCCAGGAGCGGTGGCTCATGCCTGTAATCCCAGCACTTTGGGAGGCCGAGGCAGGTGGATCATCTGAGGTCGGGAGTTCAAGACCAGCCTGACCCACATGGAGAAACCCCATCTCTACTAAAAATACAAAATTAGCTGGGCATGGTGGCACATGCCTGTAATTGCAGCTACTTGGGAGGCTGAGGCAGGAGAATCACTTGAACCCAGGAGGCAGAGGTTGGGGTGAGCTGAGATGGCGCCATTGCACTCCAGCCTGGGCAACAAGAGTGAGACTCCGTCTCAAAAAAAGAAAAAAAAAAAATGAGTACATTCGGCTGGGAGCGGTGGCTCACGCCTGTAATTCCAGCACTTTGGGAGGGTGAGGCGGGTAGATCACCTGAGGTCAGGAATTCTAGACCAGCCTGGCCAACATAACAAAACCCCATCTCTACTAAAAATACAAACAAAAAAAAAATTAGCCAGGCATGATGGTGCATGCCTGTAATCCCAGCTACTCAGGAGGCTGAGACAGGAGAATCACTTGAACCCAGGAGGTGAAAGCTGCAGTGAGCCGACATCATGCCACTGCACTTCAGCCTGGGTGACAGAGTAAGACCCTGTCTCAAAAGATAATAAAATAAAATAAAGCATATTGCAGATATGTAACCATTCAATAGTCATTCAAAAATATTTATTGAATGCCTAGTATGTACTCAGCACTATCAGAAGCACAGAACACACAAAAAATGTAACCACGATTAACCCTAGCTTCTGCGTCTAATGAGCTTGTTGAAATCCAGTTGGGAAAAACATACAATATAAACAATAAAATGTTAGATAACCATGAAAGAGTTAAATAACAATCTCTAATAGCAATATAAAAAAGCAGTACATCACTGGTGGGAATGTAAAATGGTATAACCTATAGCCACTTTGGAAAGCCGCTAAGTTTCTAAAAAATTTAAACATAGGTGAAACCCCGTCTCTACTAAAAAAATACAAAAAATTAGCCGGGCGTGGTGGCGGGTGCCTGTAGTCCCAGCTACTCGGAGAGGCTGAGGCAGGAGAATGGCGTGAACCTGGGAGGCGGAGCTTGCAGTGAGCCGAGATTGCGCCACTGCACTCCAGCCTGGGTGACAGAGCGAGACTCCGTCTCAAAAAAAAAAAAAAAAAAAAAAAAAAATTTAAACATAGTATTTACCATATGATACTGCAATTCCACTTCTAGGTATTTACCCAAGAGAAATGAAAATATAAAGATTTCGCCAGGTCCGGTGGTTCACGCCTACAATCCCAACACTTTGGGAGCCCAACTTAGGTGGATCACCCGAGGTCAGGAGTTCCAGACCAGGCTGGCCAACATGGTGAAACTCTGTCTCTACTAAAAATACAAAAATCAACCAGGCTTGGTGGCTTGTACCTGTAATCCCAGCTACTCGGGAAGCTGAGGCAGGAGAATCAAGAGTCGAAGGTTGCAGTAAGACAGTGAGCTGAGATCGTGCCACCCCACTCCAGCCTGGGCAACAAAGCGAGATTCCATCTCAAAAAGAAGAAAAAAAGTGGGAATGTTTCTTGATTGAAAAAACATAGGCCTGGCTGGGCACAGTGGCTCACGCCTGTAATCCCAACACTTTGGGAGGCTGAGGCGGGTGGATCACAAGGTCAGGAGTTCTATACCAGCCTGTCCAACATAGTGACACCCCGTCTCTACTAAAAAAAACAAAAATTAGATGGGTATGGTGGCAGACGCCTGTAATCCCAGGTACTCGGGAGGCCGAGGCAGGAGAATTGCTTGAACCTGGGAGGCGGAGTTTGCAGTGAGCCGAGATCACGCCACTGAACTCCAGCCTGGGTAACAGAGGGAGACTCTGCCTCGAAAAAAAGAAAAAACATAAGTCCTTGGTTGGAAGGAAAGTTGTACTGTTCAAATTTTTTCTGTCTGCTCCCTCTGTTGATTCTGAGAATTGTATTTGTCTCCCATTGTGATTTGTGGATTGTTTTCATCATTTCAGTCTTTGTTTTATACATTTCTTTTCTTTCTTTCTTTTTTTTTTTTTTTTGAGACAGAGTTTCACTCTTGTTGCCCAGGTTGGAGTGCAATCGTGCGATCTCGGCTCACTGCAACCTCCCCTTCCCGGGTTCAAGCGATTCTCCCGCCTCAGCCTCCTGAGTAGCCGGGATTACAGGCGCCCGCCACCACGCCCAGCTAATTTTTGTTATTTTTAGTAGAGATAGATGTTGGGAGCAAGCCCCCCAAAGTCTGGCCATAAACTGGCCCCAAAACTGGCCATAAATAAAATCTCTGCAGCAATGTAACATGTCCATAATGGCTATAACGCCCAAGCTGGAAGGTTGTGGGTTTACAGGAATGAGGGCAAGGAACACCTGGCCCACCCATGGCGGAAAACCGCTTAGAGGCATTCTTAAGCCACAAACAATAGCATGAGCGATTTATGCCTTAAGAGCATGCTCCCGCTGCAGTTAACTAGCCCAACCTATTTCTTTAATTCAGCCCATCCCTTCGTTTCCCTTAAGGGTTACTTTTAGTTAATTTAATATCTATAGAAACAATGCTAATGACTGGTTTGCTGTTAATAAATATGTGGGTAAATCTCTGTTCGGGGTTCTCAGCTCTGAATTCCCACTTCACACCTCTCTCTCTATTTTTTTTTTTTTTGAGACAGAGTCTCGCTCTGTCGCCCAGGCTGGAGTGTAGTGGCACGATCTCAGCTCACTGCAAGCTCTGCCTTCCAGGTTCACGCCATTCTCCCGCCTCAGCCTCCCGAGTAGCTGGGAATACTGGCGCCCGCCACCACGCCAGGCTAATTTTTTGTATTTTTAGTACAGACGGGGTTTCACCGTGTTAGCCAGGATGGTCCTGATCTCCTGACTTTGTGATCCGCCTGCCTCGGCCTCCGAAAGTGCTGGGATTACAAGCGTGAGCCACCGCACCCGGCCTCACACCTCTATATTTCTGTGTGTGTGTCTTTAATTCCTCCAGCGCCGCTGGGTTAGGCTCTCCCCGACCGAGCTGGTCTCGGCAGATAAGGTTTCACCATGTTGGCCAGGCTGGTCTCAAACTCCTGACCGCAGGGGATCCCTGCCTCAGCCTCCCAAAGTGCTGGAATTACAGGCATGAGTCACTGTGCCCAGCCAATTTTCTTTTGTTTTTTCTTTTGAGACAGGATCTCACTCTGTCACCCAGGCTTGAATGCAGTGGTACCATCTCAGCTCACTGCAGCCTCAATCTTCTGGGCTCAAATGATCCTCCCACCTTAGCCTCCCGAGTAGCTGGGGCTATAAGTGCACACTACCAAGCCCGGCTAATTTTTTTTTTTCTTTTTCGAGACAGACTCTTGCTCTGTCCCTTGCCCAGGCTGGAGTGCGGTGGCTCAATCTTGGCTCACTGCAACCTCTGCCTCTCAGGTTCAAGCAATTCTCATGCCTCAGCCTCCTCAGTAGCTGGGATTACAGGCAAGTGCCACCATGCCCAGTTAATTTTTGTATTTTTAGTAGAGACGGGGTTTCACCATGTTGACCAGGCTGGTCTTGAACCCCTGACCTCAGCCTCCCAAAGTACTGAGATTACAAGTGTTAGCCGCCATGCTAGGCCTATACATTTCAAAATTATGTTGCTATGTTCATAAAGATGTATATGTGGTTAACTTGTACCTTCAATCAACATGAAATACCCTTCTTTGTCCTTTTAATGCCTTTACGATAAATTCTGTCTGATATTAATATTGCTACATATGCTTTCTTTCCATAAACATTTCCATAAACATAAAAATGGCTGGCAAGTCATTTTCCTTTTTTTTTTTTAATTTTTGTTTTTTAGAGGCAGGAGCTTATTCTGTCTCCCAGGTTGGAGTGCAATGGTTCAATCATAGCTCATAGCTTACTGTAGCCTCGAACTCCTGGATTCAAGGGATCTTACCACCTCCGTCTTCCGAGCAGCTGGGACTACAGGTGCAAGTCACCACGCCTGGTTAATTTTTTAAAATTTTTTGTAGAGACGAGGTCACAATATGTTGCCCAGCCTGGTCTTGAACTCCTGGCCTCAAGCAATCCTCCTGCCTTGAGAAACATAGTAAACAAAAAATGTGAAATAACATGGCAGAAATAAGTCCAAATAAATAAATAATAAAAAATAAATACGAATGATTTATATTCTCTTCTTAAAAGAGAGAAGCTCTGAGAAACCCCAAAGCCAGCTATATGTTGTTGATAAAGAGATACACATAAAACAAAACAGCATGATTAAGAAGATAATATAACCCATTCACATTTATGTTTTATTATTTATATATTTGGACTTATTCCTGCCATGTTATTTTCTGTTTTCTGCTTACCAGTGTACAGTGTTTTTCTGTTTTCCCTTATCTTTTCTGGAATGCCTATTTATTTATTTTTATTTTTATTTTTTGAGAAAGTCTCGCTCTGTTGCCCAGGCTGGAGTGCAATGACACGATCTTGGCTCATTGCAACCTCTGCCTCCCAGGTTCAAGAAATTATCCTGCCTCAGCCTCCCCAGTAGCTGGGATTACAGGCGCCCCCCACCATGTCCGGCTAATTTTTGTATTTTTAGTAGAGACTGGGTTTCACCATGTTGGCTAGGCTGGTCTTGAACTCCTGAACTCAGGTGATCTGCCCACCTCGGCCTCCCAAAGTGCTGGGATTACAGGCGTGAGCCACCGCGTTTGGCCTCAAAGACCGAGAACTTTGTATTTTATATATTTTATAGCTCTTATCACAGGTGTCTAGTAAATATTTTTAAACACTTATGGCACCTGATGCAAGAATTACCAGGCTCATCTTATAGAGAGGATATGAAACTGTCTAGGGGTTTGGACTCACATGTTCAAGATTTCATGGACAGCAATCTGTAGTGGGTCAATTATTGTTTTTAGTATGATTTAAAGTGTTTGTCAAAAATATGAAAGTCTTGAAAACAAGCTGGGGAAGTGAATTTCAATATCCCATTAACTAAGACCAAAGTGCAATTCATCAACCTTTTTTCCCCATCCCCCACCCTGTGCTTTCTCTACTCAGTTACTACACCCTGCTGGACTAAAAGGGTCCTCCAGCATTTTCTTTCTTATACAGTGCAAGACATTCTCTAGGCATTAATAAATGTTCACTTAATAAATAAAAAGGGCCAGGCCCTGTGGTTCCTGCCTGCAATCCCAGCAGTTTGGGAGGCCAAGGCAAGAGGATCACTTGAGCCTAAGAGTTGCAGCCTAGGCAACGCGGCGAAACCCAGTCTCAAAAAAAAAAAAAAAAAAAAGGCATCAAAAAATAAAAGGTAAAAGGTGGCATGACATGACATGACTTTTCTAAGAGCCTCTTATAGCTTTCCAAGGTCTTTTAATATGAAGCTGTAGGTCTCAGCTAGAAGACACCTCCAGACTTCTCCCAAAACATTTCAGAGGCCAGGAGTAAGTCTCTCCACATCTGAAGGCACATCAGAACCCAGGTGGCCCAAGCTGATGAGAGTTAAATAGGAAGTTGGTTTCTTGGTCCGGCAGAGACTCCAATCACCCCCACCTCTTTTCCAACCCACAGGACAGCACGTGCTCAGGAGGCTCTGGAGTTGGGACAACCCAATTAAAAAAAAAAAATCATTGATTTCCCTCCCAATGTAGAGGGAGAAAACACGTTAGGAGACTCGTGGCCCAGTCCTGGGAAAAACCAAAACTGTGTCCCTTTAGAGGGCTTAGATATCAAGAGATGGACTTGCTTTCAGCTCTTTTTCCCATCCTGTTCCCTCCCTACCAAAATACAATTGACCAGCTAATCCGACTTAATAACACTAAAGAATTACTTAGGAACCTGCTATCTTAACATTTCACTTTCTGCATGTCTTCCAAATACCAGGTAGCAGTCTTACTACTGTTTACCCGTAGAACCTGGAATAGTGCTGCCCGCAGAGGAGGACGCAATACTTACTTGTTAGAGAAGGTATTGCTGTGCATTTCTGGGGAATTTCACATTTTGTAATTTGCTTTAAAAAAAGTGGACATGCATATTTAGGGGGGTTTCTAGGACTTCTCCATGTTAATATTCGTGTGCATAAATCGCTCCCGTGCTGCTCTCTGGGGGCCCCTCTTTCACAAACACCTGGCCACCCTCACGCCACAATGGCCAGGCAGGAGCCTCGATTTCCCCTCGGAGAGGGTGCTCAGGGTCAACTCGGGGTCTCAGTCTCTACATGTGACGTTTTCCTGTCCCCTCATTTAAAATAACAAGGGGCTGGGCGCAGTGGCTCATGCCTGTAATCCCAGCACTGTGGGAGGCCAAAGCGGGCGATCACGAGGTCAGGACACGGAGACCATCCTGGCCAACACGGTGAAACCCCGCCTCTACTAAAAATACAAAAAATTAGCCGGGTGTGGTGGCGGGCGCCTGTAGTCCCAGCTACTCCGGAGGCTGAGGCAGGAGAATTACTTGAACCCAGAGGCGGAGGTTGCAGTGAGCTATCTCGCCACTGCTCTCCAGCCTGGTGACACAGCCAGACTCTGTCTCAAAAAATAAGAATAAAAAATAAAATAAAAATAATAGAGGCCGAAGAGGGAGGTTCACTTGAGCTCAAAAGTTCGAGACCAGCCTGAGCAACATAGTGAGACCTCGTTTCTATTTAAAAAATAAAATAAAATTTAAAAAACTGCACGCTCATAGTACAAAGTTTAGAAATGGAACGAAAAACTAAAATTATAGGTATTCCCCTCCAACCCAGAGATAACACCTATCGTTTATTAAGCCCTCACTATTGTTAAACTCAGTTTTAAAGGGCACGATCTCATTTCTTAAAGACTTTTATTCCGCAGAATTTCTTTCCAGGCTTTTTTCTTTTTCTTTTTTTGAGACGGAGTCTCGTTCTGTCGCCCAGGCCGGGGTGCAGTGGCGCGATCTCGGCTCACTGAAACCTCTGTCCAGTCTTTTCGAACCCAAGGCCCAACTGCGCTCTATCTCGACTTTCGGCTGCACTCGGAGCCCGAAGTGGCGCACGAGATAAAATGTTGTCAGGCTGAGGTAATTCTCTGTTAGTCCCGGTAAAAATTCGTCAGTCTGGAAATCTCTCGGTTTGGAATTAAATTCTGTCACTCCGGATGGAAATAAGTCCGCTTAAGGGGGGAAAATCCGCTTGTGGAGGACACGCTCCCGCAAGTAACGCCCCGCAGAAGATGACCGCAAGTACCTTTGGCCATGGATTGCCGCTGCCACGCCGGACTCCATAGCCACGCTCCTGAAACGCCCCGCCGGGCAGACCGGACCAATGGACGCCGAGCTCGGCCGTGCGTCACGCGACGCTGGCCAATCCCGGAGGGCCACGACCATAGAAAGGCCGGGTGCGGCGGGGCTGGGCGTTGGGCTGCTGCGGCGCGCGGTGCGTAGTCTTGAGCTATGGTGGTGGTGGCAGCCGTGCAGAGCCCGGCCGACGGGACCCCTAAGGTTCTGCTTCTGTCGGGGCAGCCCGCCTCCGCCGCCGGAGCCCCGGCTGGCCAGGCCCTGCCGCTCATGGTGCCAGCCCAGAGAGGGGCCAGCCCGGAGGCAGCGAGCGGGGGGCTGCCCCAGGCGCGCAAGCGACAGCGCCTCACGCACCTGAGCCCCGAGGAGAAGGCGCTGAGGAGGTGGGCGAGGAGGGGGGGTCTGGGGCCAGATCTGAAGCCGGGACTGGGGCAGGGGCTGGGAGCGGGGACCCAGCACTGGCCGCCTCGCAGGGCTCCGTCGCCTTTGGCCTGGTGGGTCGGTGCCAGCGTGGCGCGGGGCGGGGCAGGAAGCCCAGACTGACCAGATCCGCCACGCTGGGAACCCAGGGCGGCCCAGGGCTCTTTTCTGTACTTTTTAACTCTTTCGTTAGAGGTGACCAGAGCTGGGGATGCGGGCACCTGTCTTCCAGGTCCTCTTGCTGTGTGGCCGCAGACTGGTGGTTCAGCCTCTCTGAACTCGGACTGGGACCTGAGGTCGAATAATCTGTTTTGGTTTACTGCTATTTCTGGAGAGGCGCGGAGCTGAAATAACAGAGCTGTTGAAAGGGCTGGGAATTCTGCGAGGCTCACTGGTGTAGCTTAGTATCTGCGTTCTTAAAATGGAACCTACTTCATGAGGTCTTTGGGGAGATTGAGACTTGCATGTAATGTGCCTAGCACTTAGTTCTCCGTAAATGTTCACTCTTTTGTGATCATTGTGCCTTCTGTCATTTATGAAGTGTCTCCTCTGAGTTAATTCTTTAAAAAAAAAAAAAAAAGTGTCTCCTCCAACAGACACGGGCCCATCAGCAGGTCACTGCCTAGAATCTCAACACTGGAGATCAGGGAGTGGCATCAGCCTCTCCCTTTTCTAAATTGGGCTTGGGGACGGAGGGTTGGTGTCATAGCAAGATTGCAGCCTTCACTAGATTAATGAGGCTAGGTTGGATCCTGTTTAAGAGAACTGGAGACAGGAAGCAGCGGGGGAATAGATGGGGAAAGAGTAAAGTTCCTTATGCAAGATGAATAGTGTGTCCAGCCCCAGTGCTGTGACGGGGATGAGTCTGAGGTGGGTGGATGATGCAATATAGGAGAGAATAAAGCAGGTCTTCGAGCTAGATTGACAGAAGACTGTATTTTTTATTTTGTTTTATTGAGGGGAGGAGCCTGAAGTGTATTTTATCATTAGTCTTACTGCAAATAAAAAGGAAAGCACCAGCTGGTAAAGTTTTCGAATAAAGACATAAATAAGGTTTGAAATGACTCAGTGTGGTATGTTCCTTCTCTTCTTAGGAAACTGAAAAACAGAGTAGCAGCTCAGACTGCCAGAGATCGAAAGAAAGCTCGGATGAGTGAGCTGGAACAGCAAGTGGTAGATTTAGAAGAAGAGGTAAAACTACTTAAGGTCAAACTCTTTTATCCATTGTATACCCTTCCTTGGTGAATGTTCTGATATTTGCTTCCCATCCCAAGTTGTTTCAGCACCTATTAGAATACAATTGAATATGTGATTGGAAGTTAAACTAGGCTGGGCATGGTGGTTCACTTCTGTAATTCCAGCACTTTGGGAGCCCGAGTTGGGTAGATCACTTGAGGCCATCAGTTTGAGACCAGCCTAGCCAACATGGTAAAACCCCGTCTCTACCCAAAAATACACCAAAAAAAAAAAAAAGAAAAAAGCCAAGCGTGCGTGCCTGTAGTCCCAGCTACTCGGGAGTTTGAGGTGGGAGGATGGTTTGAACCTGGGAGAGGGAGGTTGCAGTGAGCCGAGATCGCACCACTGCACTCCAGCCTGGGCAACAGAGTGAGACTCTGCCTCAAGAAAAAAAAAAAAGTTGGCTGGGCACGGGGGCTCACACCTGTAATTCCAGCACTTTGGCAGGCCAAGGTGGGTAGATCACTTGAGATCAGGAGTTCGAGACCAACCTGACCAACATGGTGAAACCTCATCTCTACTAAAATACAAAAATTAGCCGGGTGTCGTGGCGGGCACCTGTAATCCCAGCTGCTCAGGAGGCAGAGGCAGGAGAATCACTTGAACCCAGGCGGCGGAGGTTACAGTGAGCTGAGATCACGAGATCGTGCCACTGCACTCCAGTCTGGGTGACAGAGCAAAAACCCTGTCTCAAAAAAAAAAAATTAATCTAAGGACAGATAGTTGGTGAAGTGGTGAAGCTTGTTGAGGGCAGAAGTGATTGACTCTGTGGCATTTGGTGCTAGATGTATCTCAAAGTAGATGGATTCAACAATGTTTAGTGAGTTTGTAGTAAGAAATTAGCAAGGGCTAATAGGAAATAATTGCTTAAACTTTACATTCTTCCTGGCATGGCCAGAAATTCACTAAAGGTTCCTTTCCCCCTCTAGGGTCCACCTGTTAATCAATCTTAAATTGTTGCCAATTACACATCTTGAATACATAGAGATTATTTATATTTTTTTAACCCCTTGGTCAATTTGCATATATTGATCTTTTTAAAGTTTTAATCATTAGTTGGTTCTTCTAAGAATCATGAGTCAGGAGCAGGGATTTTTTTAACTTATTTTGGATTTATAGTTACCACTACCACTTTCATTATTACCTGCCAGTTCAAGGTAGTTATTTGTTTTTATTTTATATTATTATTATTATCATTATTATTTTGAGATAGAGTCTCACTCTATTGCCCAGGCTGGAGTGCAGTGATGCAATCTCGGCTCACTGCAACGTCTGCCTCCCAGGTTCAAGCAATTCTCCCTGCTTCAGCCTCTAGATTAGCTGGGATTACAGGCACCCGTCACCACATCCAGCTAATTTTTAGATTTTTTTAGTAGAGATGGGGTTTGCCATGTTGGCCAAGCTGGTTTTGAACCCTTGACCTCAGGTGATCCACCCGCCTCGGCCTCCCAAAGTGTTAGGATTACAAGCGTGAGCCACCGAGCCTGGCCAAGATAGTTAAAAAAAAAAAAAATTATATCTACATTAAAGCCACAAGTCACCCTTTGCTGAAGTCAGTGGAAACTGTGTTATTCTTGACCCCATAGAAGTGGCACTTATTAAGTAGCTTGCTTTTCCATAATTATGGCTAGCTTTCTAAAACCTACTATGAACACCACAAGCACAGAGTTTTCCAAAAGTTCAAGAAGGAAAGGAAACCAATTATACTGAATCAGGTAGATTCTTAACTGAAATAATTAGATGTTTTAATAGCCTCTTATGAACTTTCTTCCAGAACCAAAAACTTTTGCTAGAAAATCAGCTTTTACGAGAGAAAACTCATGGCCTTGTAGTTGAGAACCAGGAGTTAAGACAGCGCTTGGGGATGGATGCCCTGGTTGCTGAAGAGGAGGCAGAAGCCAAGGTAAATCATCGCCTTTATTTGGTGCCTCATGTGAGTACTGGTTCCAAGTGACATGACCCAGCGATTATGTTTACAGTCTGGACTTCTGATCAAGAGCGTTCTTGAAATTTTCCTTCAGTTTTAAGACATTTTCATGCAGGCAGAGTGTTCTTCCCCTAAAGGCACTTGACACTTACTCATTTTTTAAGTGTGTAGTGAACAGTACTAAGATCTAATAATGAAAACAAGTTACATGGCTCTCTAAGAACAAGTACTAGCAAATGCAGTAGCCAGCAAGATTACCATGCAGTCATTAAGGAGAACCAAAGTAAGAGAGCCACTCAAACCAGACTTTGAACGCTACTAAAATTAAAGTAGTTCTTTGATGAATATGAATGAGTAGGGAAAGGATTCTTTGTGATAGTGATACCTCTGTGGTAAGAGAAGGGTGGTATGTGAGTTTTAGTCTATAGATGATGGCAAATTCAGTGACAACAATCAAATGGTCTAAGATTGACAATAGCACAGTTTTACTCTGTGAAGGTAATGTTCAGGACGAATTTAAAGAATTACTTTTCAAAAAGATGCTAGGGCTAAATTGCTATAGAACTTTATTATCTAAGAACATTATTATTATTGAGAAGAGCAAGATATTTGCCAGTTCTGCTTGAATCTTTGCCTAGAGGAGGAAAAATGTTTTATTGTGCAGTAAATGTATAAGGAAGTCTTACCTCCCTTTTCTCATCTCGAGGACTTAAAAGTGGAAATAACAATGGTAGGGAAAGATTTCGGCTCTAAATAACGGTTTTCTAGTTTTCTTGAAAGATGAGAATCACAGCTGTCTAGCAAGCATTTCCTTGGGAACTTGAAGCTGTTTATTCACTTTGGTCTTTCCTCCCAGGGGAATGAAGTGAGGCCAGTGGCCGGGTCTGCTGAGTCCGCAGCACTCAGACTACGTGCACCTCTGCAGCAGGTGCAGGCCCAGTTGTCACCCCTCCAGAACATCTCCCCATGGATTCTGGCGGTATTGACTCTTCAGATTCAGAGGTAGGGATCATTCTGACTTATTAAAGAGCTATATAACCAGTTAATTCCATTTGTTTGATGCTTGACATCCCTAACTAGACAGGTTGAAGTTAGCTTTTGGTGGGGTTGGAGGTGAACATCAACTACCTTCCTAGTTCCAGATAATATAGGACATGGAGTGAAGTGTAGATAAATGGGTCCGGTGGGTCCCGAGGTCATCTTATCACATGACTAATTTACATTATGGAACCCAGTACAAAGTGTTCCAGTTAGATTTTCCATTGTATTCTGACAGTTGTACTTCGTTTAATTTTTGCCTCTTGCAGTCTGATATCCTGTTGGGCATTCTGGACAACTTGGACCCAGTCATGTTCTTCAAATGCCCTTCCCCAGAGCCTGCCAGCCTGGAGGAGCTCCCAGAGGTCTACCCAGAAGGATTCAGTTCCTTACCAGCCTCCCTTTCTCTGTCAGTGGGGACGTCATCAGCCAAGCTGGAAGCCATTAATGAACTAATTCGTTTTGACCACATATATACCAAGCCCCTAGTCTTAGAGATACCCTCTGAGACAGAGAGCCAAGCTAATGTGGTAGTGAAAATCGAGGAAGCACCTCTCAGCCTCTCAGAGAATGATCACCCTGAATTCACTGTCTCAGTGAAGGAAGAACCTGTAGAAGATGACCTCGTTCCAGAGCTGGGTATCTCAAATCTGCTTTCATCCAGCCACTGCCCAAAGCCATCTTCCTGCCTACTGGATGCTTACAGTGACTGTGGATATGGGGGTTCCCTTTCCCCATTCAGTGACATATCCTCTCCGCTTGGTGTAAACCATTCTTGGGAGGACACTTTTGCCAATGAACTCTTTCCCCAGCTGATTAGTGTCTAAGGAATGATCCAATACTGTTGCCCTTTTCCTTGACTATTACACTGCCTGGAGGATAGCAGAGAAGCCTGTCTGTGCTTCATTCAAAAAGCCAAAATAGAGAGTATACAGTCCTAGAGAATTCCTCTAAAGTATTTGTTCAGATCTCATAGATGACCCCCAGGCATTGTCTTTTGACATCAAGCAGTCCAAGCTATTGAGACATATTACTGTAAGAAAGAAATATTACTATAATTGAGAACTACAGCTTTTAAGATTGTACTTCTATCTTAAAAGGGTGGTAGTTTTCCCTAAAATACTTATTATGTAAGGGTCATTAGACAAATGTCTTGAAGTAGACATGGAATTTCTGAATGGTTCTTTATCATTTCTCTTCCCCCTTTTTGGCATCCTGGCTTGCCTCCAGTTTTAGGTCCTTTAGTTTGCTTCTGTAAGCAAAGAGAACACCTACTGAGGGGGCTCTTTCCCTCATGTATACTTCAAGTAAGATCAAGAATCTTTTGTGAAATTATAGAAATTTACTATGTAAATGCTTGATGGAATTTTTTCCTGCTAGTGTAGCTTCTGAAAGGTGCTTTCTCCATTTATTTAAAACTACCCATGCAATTAAAAGGTACAATGCAGCATCCTTGTTCTTTGATTTCTTCTAGGGCCATAAGTCTTGTTTTCTCTCTAGATGTTTCTCTGTGTGCTGTGGTAGGAATTAATCCAACTGAAGTGAGCCTAACACTTTTTTTAAAGTGACTGAAGGCTTTTCCACCTTAATTACTGCCTAATTCTCGACTGCCATAAGTGATACAAGCTATAATTTGAGCAGTTACTGTCTTTTTGAGACAGATTCTTCAGCCTAACTGACCAATATCACAGCTAGTAAGTGGAAGAGCTAGAACCCTAACCACTATTTGCTACACCATATTATAAATGTTGTTAAACAAGGACACACCATCACATATCGAGATTCTCTTGCCCTTATGGGAATTAAGAGCATTTTCTAGACTCAAACTCCTTATTTTCAACTCTGCCACTGATAAGCTGGGTAACCCAGGGGTTATATATAATCACTTATTTCCTCATCTGTAAAGTTGGATAATGGTATCTCTAAAGGTTAAGATTCAAAGAGACGATGCATTATAAGCATTTAGTATACGCTAGGCACTATCCTAAACACTGGAAAGGTAGTTAGTTATTATCTCCTAATCCACTTTGGAAGGGTTTTAATCTCTTCCAGAATTATATTTACTCAAGAATTTGTTTCATCAAAGAATAAATCTCTTCAAGAAAAAATCCTAGTGACATTAATATAACTCCCAAAGACTTGATAACCTCCTCATCCTTCATAGCATCTTTTCCTTGGAAATCTTACAAGGTTTTACAGGACTTTACTTATTTATAAAAATTTCACCTATGCCAGTAGATGAAATCATTCTATGCCAATTTAGCATTTAAGTGCTATGTTCCCAACTTACAAAGACTAACTCTGGGGAGGTCAAAGTGAATGAGTAGAAAAAAGGCAGGATTCAGAGAATCCCAACCAGCAAGCCAAAGCAGACTACAGAATACCTTTGGTGTAGGCCAGGTGCAGTGGCTCACGCCTGTAATCCCAACGCTTTGGGAGGCTGAGGTGGGCGGATCACCTGAGGTCAGGAGTTCATGGCCAGCCTGACCAACATAGTGAAACCCCGTCTCTACTAAAAATACAAAATTAGCTGGGTGTGGTGGCGCATATGCCTGTAATCCCAGCTATTCAGGAGGCTGAGGCAGGAGAATCACTTAAACCCGGGAGGCAGAGGTTGCAGCGAGCCGAGATCGTGCCATTGCACTCCAGCTTGGGCAACAAGAGTGAAACTCCATTAAAAAAAAAAATAGAATGCCTTTCGTGCAGTGACTGGAGGCAAGTCAGCTGCCTTCAAGATCCGGTCGCTGAAGCCAGGGCCCAATCCTGGTGCTCAGCAATACAAGCTTGCTTAGGCTCTTAAGTTTCTTCAGAAACAGGCCAGGCATGGTGGCTCACACCTATAATCCCAGCACTTTGGAAGGCCGAGGCCAGTGGATTGCTTGGTTCAAGACCAGCCTGGACAACATGGCAAAACCGTCTCTCCACGAAAAGTAAAAAAAAAATAGCCAGGCATGGTGGTGTGCACTGGTGGTCCCAGCCACTGAGGAAGCTGAGGTGGGAGGATCGCTTGAGGCCAGAGGGCAAAGGTTGCAGTCAGCCAAGATCGCAGCGCTGCACTCCAGACTGGGTGAAAAAAGCAAGGCTGCCTAAAAAAAAAAAAAGGTTCTGTATTATAAGAACAGCCTCCAGCTGACCCCATGATTGAAAACTTTATCTCACCTGATTTTCTACAACTCTGCAAACCTTAGGGTCAAGAACCTATTTAGGGATTGTATAGGCAGATGTAATTACAGATGTACTTTATCCTCTATCATTATAGCACAAGCATCTGGAGGTTGAGGCTCAAGTTATTTATATTCAATGATACCACATGAAAGAGGCAGCTGTACTAACAGGACAGGACATATATAACCTGTGTAAATTATCAGGGTTTTCATTTCCTGCACAGATGGGTGGAAATTACTAAACAACCTTGAGAAAACACCTGGTATTCATGGACATTTTCATACTGAAACACCAAATTGAATGGTTAGAACGAAAAATCAAGATATTTCCACAAAACCAAAGCACGAGTTCCATTAAATGCAGAGGGTTGTCTCAGATTGAAGAGGCAAGTGGTAAGATGCCTGCATGCCATTTCCCTAGGCCTTGTCACACCAGTCCATTTTTTTTTTTTTTTTTAAGACTGAGTTTCGCTCTGTCACCCAGGCTGGGGTGCAGTGGTATGATCTTGGCTCACTGCAATCTCCACCTCCTGGGTTCAAGCAATTCTCCTGCCTCAACCTCTTGAGTAGCTGGGATTATAGGCACATGCCACCACACCCAGCTAATTTTTATATTTTTAGTAGAAACAGGGTTTCGCCATGTTGGCCTGGCTGGACTCAAACTCCTGACCTCAAGTGATCCACCCACCTCAGCCTCACAAAATGCTGGGATTACAGGCATGAGCCACCGCACCCGGCCCCCTCCTTGCTTTTCTACTAGATATGCTATTGGAGCAGAGAGAAAGTAGGGACAGAACTGTAGGCAGAAGGTAATACTGCTTACTCCAGGCACACTTTAAAATAATCAGTTACGTTCTAGTCTCCTAAGAATTCAATTCCTTATGACATAAAGTTCATTAAGAAACAGGAAGACTGGGCCAGGCACGGTGGCTCACGTCTATAATCCCAGCACTTTTGAGGCTGAGGTGGGAGGATGTTTTGAGCCCAGTTCCAGACCAGCTGGGCAACATAGCAAGACCCCATCTCTAAAAAATAAATACATAAATAATGAAAAAAAAAAAAGAAATAGGAAGACTGGCTTGTTTACCCACCAAACAGTTATTGAAAGAAAACATCAGTCTTTTTTTGAGGCAGGGTCTCACTGTCACCCAGGCTGAGTTGCAATGGCACAATAATGGCTCACTGCAGCCTCTAACTCCTGGACTCAAGCCATCCTCCCACCTCAGCCTCCTGAGTAGCTGGGACCAGCCACCACACCTAACTTTTAAATTTCTTATAGAGACAAGAGTCCCACTGTGTTGCCCAGGCTGGTCTCAAAACGTGTGGACTCAAGCAATTTTCCGACCTCAGCCTCCCAAAGTGCTGGGATTATAAGCACGAGCCACTGCACCTAACCAAACATCATTGTCTTGCTAGAGCTATAATCCAAACACTGTTCTAACTACAACTACTTCATCTCTAAGATGCTACTGGTAGTCTGAGAAACTAGGGAATTAACACAGCTAGAGGATTTGTACCAAACTCATACGTACTAAACCATGTTTCCTCAAGGAGTTTAATGTTAGACTGCTTGAACTATATTATCAGTTATTTCAACAAAATCTAAATGACATCTTAGATCTGCAAAGACTCTTAAAACCAACTGGTCAAGTGGAAAGAACACTGACCTGAGGAACTGGATGACACGATCTACTCAGGCTTTAGTTTCCAAACCTGTAATTAGATCATTTTTAGCTGTGATTTCCAAATTTTGATTAAAAACAAAACATGCGGCCGGGCACAGTGGCTCACGCCTGTAATCCTAGCACTTTGGGAGGCTGAGGTGGGTGGATCACAAGGTCAGGAGTTCGAGACCAGCCTGGCCAATATGGTGAAACTCTGTCTCTACTAAAAATACAAAAATTAGCTGGGCGTGGTGGCACATGCTACTCAGGAAGCTGAGGCAGGAGAATCGCCTGAACCCGGGAGGCAGAGGTTGCAGTGAACCGAGATTGCGCCACTGCACTCCAGCCTGGGCAACAGAGGGAGACTCCGTCTCAAAAAAAAAAAACCCACCATGCTTTGTTTTTTGTAATTGTATCCCAAACTTAACTCCCCCTGCCCACCAAATCAGGAATGCATTTATCAAAGAATGTAAATATGCAGGCAATACTGCCACCCAGTGACCTGTCAAGTCTTAAAGAAAGGAACCAGCTGGGCACAGTGGCTCACACCTATAATCCCAACACTTTGGGAGGCCGAGGCAAGCATATCACCTGAGGTTGGGAGTTCGAGACCAGCCTGACAAACATGGAGAAACCCCATCTCTACTAATAGTACAAAAAAAATTAGCTGGGCATGGTGTGCGCGCCTATAGTCTCAGCTACTCAGGAGGCTGAGGCAGTAGAATCGCTTGAACCTGGGTGGTGGAGGTTGCAGCGAGCCGATATTGCACCACTGCACTCCAGCCTGGCGAAAGAGCGAAACTCCGTCTCAAAAAAAAAAACAAAACAAATACAAAAAGACCACAAAGATTAGGCAGGTGTGGTGGCGCATGCCTGTAATCCCAGCTACTCAGGAGGCTGAGGCACGAGAATTGCTTGAACCCAAGAGGCAGAGGTTGTGGTGAGCCGAGATCATGCCATTGCACTCCAGCTGGGGCAACAAGAGCAAAACTCCGTCTCACACACAAAAAAATTAACAACAATGTAAGTGAACATCACTGGGTTTTCCATTCCCCATTTTCAAAGATCCTCAACCCCCTCTCTATGAACTCTGTATGCCACTTCCAACTCTACATTTGAATATATATAAATATATATATATATATATATTTTTTTTTTTTTAAGAGAAAAGGTCTTGCTAACATTGCCCAGGCTGGTCTCTCCTCGGCTTAAGTGATCCTCCTGCCTCAGCCTCATGAAGTGCTGGCACAAGTGTGCACCATCGTACCTGGCCCATTTGAACATTTTTGAATACAGTTACCACTGCCATCTAAATACTAACAATAGCAGTGAATTGCTCTGAGTGAAAAGCAGTCTATGGGTTTTAGAATAGCAACACATAGCCTGCCTATTTTGGCAACAGCTAATTCAAATATGATACTTAGCTTTATCCCAACATAATTATCCCTTCAGGATAAATTTAAGTCCTTCACTGATATGAATGCTGCTTCAACTACAATTCAGAGGAAAGGAGATACCTGATTTCATTATTTAAGTGGAGTAATACAAATATCTCAAAAGTCCAAAACACTTAAGTTTTATTGAAAACAATAAAATACAGAAACACCAGATTCTCATTTTAAAGTAAAATTAACAGCATCTTCCAGAACATTCCTAGAACTGAACCATTCTTGTCACTATTGAAAAACAAAGCCAAGTTCCAAATCCAAAATAATAAATGAACGTGCTGGTAAACATTCTTCTTATGGTTCCAGCCCCTACTTTAGTTATTTTCCTAAATTTTACATGTGTACCTTTTCAAAAAAGAGTAGGTTTTTTAAGTGATTAATATTTAGGAGAACTGGACTTTCTTCATATAATTACAAAAAAAAAAAAACCCAAAAAACAAAAACCACAACGCACCCTACTCAAACTCAGATAAAATACACATTTGTTCATTAAAGCTCACCTGCTTTAGAGAATTTTTTCTCTTCACACATTAGCACAGTAAGCCAATGTTTGATCCATGCTGCAAAAGCTATACAAAACGAAAAGCCCTGGTAACTCCCTAGGGAAATCTTAAGGCAAGGCAAACACAAAAACCTTATGCTACAAAAGTAAAACAAAAGCAGAGGCATTGGGACTGTGGAGACGGCTCAGATGAGTAAGCACCACAAGGATGAAGAAAACAATTTTTGTACAAACATATGCAAGAAGATAAAGTCCAAAAAAGAACATAAAACATCAATTATCCTGCAGAAATAATTATAATGTCAGGTAACTTGACTACTGAAATAAGCTCTGTTTGGATTTTAATTAACAGAATCTTCTCTCCTACATTTACCAGTAGTATCAGAGCCTTGTGTTGGGGGCTTGTTTCTTCCTTTTCATCGTAAGACCTTTAGTCGGAGACCTGCCCAGAAATTCCTGCAGAAGACAATCTTGGTGTGTTTTAGGCCCTTCTTTGGAAAGCTGTCATCTCCCTTTCCACCTAAACACTAACTCTACCTCTGGGCAGTCACTTCATGTTTTTGTGTTGCACTAGAACACATTTTTTAGCATGGAGATTTATTTAAGGCTCATACTTTACAAGTTGGTCCCATCAAACAATGACTACAAGGCAGAAGTTTATCAAATGGCATGAATCAAACACTTGCACATTTCAAAAGAATACAGTTTACATTCATCTCGAAATCTGAGATTAAGAAACTATTAGCTGGTTTCCAACTGCTTTCAATACTGGTTTGAAGTCTGAATAATTTTACTGTATAGACATTAAATATTTTGTTTAAATATTAAACATTAAATCTTTTCCTGACTATCCAGACAGAAAGAGAAAGCAGGAACAGGCAAAGAAGCAACAGTCCAATTAACAGACTTGTGACTTCTACGCCATCTGTAACAAGGGGAGGGATTTCAGTAAGGGTTCCAAAAACGTCTAGAAGGTGGTTTCTAAAAATTCACCTTTATGTGGCATAAGCCATTTTTTTCTACAAAAGGTATCTGATTCCTACAAAGGGGGAAGAAACCCAGAAAACAAAACTGGGGTGGTGTCCTGTTGTGTGATAGAAGGGCATTATACCATTACACTCATTTAATAACTTATAGTGGATACTCTGTAGCAATAAAGAAATTGTCATTTTATTTTGCCCTATCAGACCCTGCCACATAGAAGAGCTCTTCCTGAGAAACTAAAAATTTCAAACCTGGCTATCCTCAAAGGACACCTGAAGCCTGGTTTAGGTACTCAAGAAGATGAAGGCTTCCTGCTAGCAGGAAGCAATTCTCCACTACCTTTTAGGTTTACTGCACAATAGTCTAAGCACCAGTCAAATTGGCTATTTCAGTAAACCTCAATGTCACCTGCTCATATATTTTCAGCTAATCATTCACTGTTTTCTGTATTAACATTTAAAAACAACTTGCTGGCTGCGCGCCGTGGCTCACGCCTGTAATCCCAGCATTTTGGGAGGCTGGGGTGGGCGGATCACCTGAGGTCAGGAGTTCGAGACCAGCCTGGCCAACATGGCGAAACCAGTCTCTATTAAAAATACAAAAATTAGCTGGGCGTGGAGGCAGGCACCTGTAATCCCAGCTACTCGGGAGGGTGAGGCAGGAGAATTGCTTGAACCTGGGAGGTGGAGGCTGCGGTGGGGGAAAAAAAAAAAAACTTGCTAATACAAGTATAACTTTTAAAAAAAATTACTAAAGTTATCAATGCTGGATTTAGCTGACAAAGCACTTCCTTAAGATGAACTAAAGGATGCTTCTCCCACAGGCAAATTGCAGATGGGTTACCTCATAATCTTTTAACTATCATTCAAAGTCAATTAATTTGTAAACATTACTGAATAACTGGGCTTATCAATTACGCAAGGGACACCCAGGAGCAACAGTGGCACAAGGCAAAAAAGCCTTAAAGGAAAAACTTTCTCTATATTTTCATAGTCAAAGAGGAGAGCCACAATACTATTGGCTATTTAATCAACAGAGCTATACTGAATTGATAACTAAATTACAAGTTGCTAAGAAATTTAATTTTTTAGCAACAGGCTTAAGCTACTGCTCTCTTCCCTCCTTCTCCCCAATTATATATAGTCACCACTGTAAACAGCTCATATCTACACACTAAGCTGTGACTTAACTGTCAGGATACAGTTGTAGGAGCATCCTTCTTAATCATCTTTTTTAATTCAAGGAGAATATTCTCCAAGTGTCTGAATAGTTTAGACAATGTGACATAGGATTTAAGTCACCCTTACACATACAGCTTCTATACTTGTCTTTGAAGAGAATGTAAACCAACATTCCTTTAATAAGCCCCACAGAAAACTGCTTTTCCCTTGAGACAAACTTCCTTGGCAAAAAGTTGAAGTCAATAAATGGCTACCCAAAATCAGAGTCCCACCCCCAAATCACAGGTGGAGATATTATTACACCCGTCTCATAAAACTTTCAAGTCCCTATACTATGCAAAGAGTCTCATAACTGAACACAGGATTCTTCTAACATTTGACAACTTTAGTGTAGAAATTGGTTTCTAGAGTTCCATCTCTTCTTCTGTGCTAGTAGCTGTCTCCAAACTATTATAAAGAGACATCCCTGTTTGCCGAGGTTCCAAAAACAGTTCAGTTCTCTGAGGGAAGGCAGTGCCAGCAGCTGCATGCTTAGCTTGGCTCTCTCCTGTATAGTTCTTAGTATTAGAGGATGGCTTTGGCTTATCAGAAAGGAGTTCAGGGAGGGGTTTCCAGAGAACAAGCTCCATGGAAGGACGGCTCCTAAGACATAAAATACAGACTTTTATCAAAAAATTTTAGGACATGGAAACAAAAGCTGTAGGTTGAAAAGCCAACATTACCTAATACCTTAAGGACTGATGGCAGCAAAACAGGAGATTTAGAACACACAAACTGATCTTTACTTTCCTTTTTTTTTTTTTAAGAGATGGGGTCTTGCTGTGTTGTCCATGGTGGAGTACAGTGGCACAGTCATAGATCACTGCAGCCTTTAACTCCTGGGCTCAAACAATCTACCCACTTCAGCCTTCCCAGTGATTAGGACTACAGGCACATACCACCATGCCTGGCTCCAACTGATCTTTAGAAAGGCCCCTCAAATACATAACATTGCACACTTCAACATGTATATTTAACCAAATCAAGTGGCTGTAATGATGCTGTGATTGGAAGTATTTAAAAATCCAATGTGAAAACACAGAGCCCTTGATTGTTGGAAATTTTTTAAAATTGTGGTTAATATTAGATGTAGGCAGCTAGCTTATACTAAATCATTATAAATGAAAAGGAAACACTGGACAAACATGCTGAAAGTATCTCAGATGCCTTTTAGTACAGATACAAAGTATAATGCTTTATGGGCCAGGCACAGTGGCTCATGCCTGTAATCCTAGCACTTTGGGAGGCCAAGCCAGGCAGATGGTTTGAGCCCAGGAGTCTGCAACCAGCCCGGGCAATGTGGTGAACCCCATCTCTACAAAAAATATGAAAATTAGCTGGGTGTGGTAGCAGATGCCTGTAGTCCCAGCTACTCGGGAGGCTGAGGTGGGAGGATCACCTGAGCCCGGGAGGTCAAGGCTGTGGTGAGCTGTGATCATGCCACTACACTCCAGCCTGGGTGACAGAGTGAGACCCTGTCTCAAAACACGAAACAAAACAAAACAAGCTTCACGGTTAAGGCAAAATGACTGTTACACACACAATGTGGCAGGGATGGTGTCTGGGCCCAAAGACGAAGCAAAAATAAAACATCAAACAATGAGATACTCTTGGCCGGGCGCGGTGGCTCATGCCTGTAATCCCAGCACTTTGGGAGGCCGAAGAGGGTGGATCACGAGGTCAGGAGATCGAGACCATCCTGGCTAACACGGTGAAACCCCATCTCTACTAAAAATACAAAAAATGAGCCAGGCAACGTGGCAGGTGCCTGTAGTCCCAGCTACTCGGGAGGCTGAGGCAGGAGAATGTCGTGAACCCGGGAGGCGGAGCTTGCAGCGAGCCAAGATGGGGCCACTGCACTCCAGCCTGGGTGACAGAGCAAGACTCCATCTCAAAAACAACAACAACAACAAAAAACGAGATACCCTCAAAGGCTAGCTTCTGGAAAACTACCAAAAGCAGAAAGTGCTGTATTTAGGCTGGAGGGCAACATGACCAGCTTACTTCTGGCTATTTACCCACCCTTAGGGCTGGGTACTTAATTTTAAGCTCAAGATAGGAACCTAATGCAAAACCTCTGTAATCAAAGACCAAATAGCAGCTGAACTTCTAGCACAAATCATCTCCACTGTATCCAAAGGTAATAATGCCTCATCTGTCTGCCCTCACTGAGACTGGTGTCCTAAGAGGCTTTTTCAGATACCTGAAACTTGCCCTTATTGAGTACCAACTCGATCTAAAGTCCTTCCTAAGCACTTTATAACTAACTTCCATACTATTTTACATAGTGAATAATGACAATTTGAGATCATGGAGGCTTCACGGACTACAGGATTACAGAGCTGGGCTAATCATTACTCAGGGGCCCCAGGCCACTTTACTTTTTAGGTTATTGTGTTTGCTTTCCAGTTTCCTCTCTTGTCCTCACAGTGTAGTCACAGCTCCCTGTTAGGAGTTTTGTTTGTTCTGCTCTCATTTGCTGTTTCTGCTTCTACTCTGATGATCTAGGAAACCAGATAACTGAGCTCATAAACTGTTTAGATTAAGAGCAAAACAGCTCTGCTAAAGGCCTGGAAGGACTATGCTATGAGCCAAGAATATGAGCTTTGTTTTGCAGTCTTTGCAGTAACTACTTTCACTGTTGGGTCACTTTATTTTTTCCCTAGGCCTCAATGTTGTTCCTGGGTAACTTAGAAGGCCAGGTAAACAAAAGCCTTTAAAATGTGGTTCCTGTATCACAGGAACTTGAGAGAGTGGGCTCTCTTGCCAGTCATCCCATTTCCAAATAGCAGACTGCAGTCCATTTCAGGTCTTCAAAGGAACCAAAGAGTAAGTGGGCAAGGCAGCCACTTCCCCATACTTCAAACTCCTGCTTGTAAAGCACTTTGCTCACCCCTAATGAACTAGGAAAAAGTCAATCTCCAACTGTCTGGTGATCAGGAGATAAAAAGAGCTAATGAGGACAGGGTGGGCAGAATCTAGACATTGGGTTTTCCCTCCAAGATCATAATTAAATAGAAATCAGGTACCAAAACTTACATAGACTCAATCATTTTCTTTGTAAAAACTTCATCAAATTCCCTCTTCAAACCTGTTTTCATGGTATCAGAAAGGACAAGACTGGGGAGATGGTTAACATTTCTGTCAGCTTCAACTTCTTCATCTTCATCAATTATCCTAAATCAATTAAGGCAGCAGAAGAAAGAAAAAATATTTAGTCAATCTATTATATATTCTAGTATTTGGACAAAATTTTAAAAATAAAAAAGGATAAAAGCAGTAAGTAATACAGCAATAGACCAAGCAAAAAATGAGGCTATACCTGAGTATAGAAGGTATACTCAGGCCGGGCGTGGTGGCTCACACCTGTAATCCCAGCACTTTGGGAGGCTGAGGTGGGCAGATCACCTGAGGTTAGGAGTTGGAGAAGAGCCTGGCCAACATGGTGAAACCCCATCTCTACTAAAAATACAAAAATTCATCGGGTGTGGTGACACATGCCTGTAATCCAGCTACTCAGGAGGCTGAGGCAGGAGAATCACTTGAACCCGGGAGGCGGAGGTTGCAGTGAACCAAGATCGTGCCATTGCACACCGGCCTGGGCAACAGAGCAAGACTCCGTCTCAAAACAAAACAAAACTATACTCAGAGGGTTGTTCAACATTTCATTTAACAAAAAAGTTTTACATATAATCAAATCTGAATAATATTTTTAGAGAATTATCACACAAACCAAAATTAATATTCAGAGGCAGTAAGTGAAAACGCTTAGTAGTTCTATGAGAAGAATTCACTTTAAAAGCACATACTTCGGGGCCGGGCATGGTGGCTCATATCTGTAATCCCAGTACTTGAGGAGGCCGAGATAGGCAGATCACCTGAGGCCAGGAGTTCGAGACCAGCCTGGCCAACATCGCAAAACCCTGTCTCTACTAAATATACAAAAAAAGGCTGGGTGCAATGGCTCACGCCTGTAATCCCAGCCCTTTGGGAGGCAGAGGCAGGCGGATCACAAGGTCCGGAGTTCAAGACCAGCCTGGCCAACACGGTGAAACCCTGTCTTTACTAAAAATACAAAAATTAGTCAGGAGTGATGGCAGGCACCTGTAATCCCAGCTACCCAGGGGATTGAAGCAGGAGAATCGCTTGAACCCAGGAGGCGGAGATTACAATGAGCCGAGATCGCACCACTGCACTCCAGCCTGAGCAACAGAGCGAGACTGTCTCCAAAAATAAAAATACAAAAAAAAAAATTAGCCAGGTGTGGTGGCAGACACCTGTAATCCCAGCTACTCAGGAGGCTGAGGCAAATGAATTGCTTGAACCTGGGAGGCAGAGGTTGCAGTGAGCGCCGAGATCACACCATTGTACTCCAGCCTGGGCGACAGAGAGAAACTTTCAAAAAAAGAAAAAAAAAAAAGGCTGACCCGGCACAGTAGCTCACGCCTGTAATCCCAGCACTTTGGGACGCCGAGGCAGGCAGCTTGCTCGAGCCCAGGAATGCGTGGCCAGTTTGGGCAACATGGCGAAATCCCGTCTCTACAAAAGATACAAAGATTAGCCAGGGGTGGTGGCCTGCAGTCCCAGCTACTCAGGAGGCTGAGGGGGGCAGATGAGTTAAGCCTGAAAGGTCAAGACTGCAGTGAGCCACTGCACTCCAAACTGGGTGACAAAGCAAGACCCCGTCTCAATTAAAAAAAAAAAAAAAAAAGGTGGCGGGGCTGGCTCACGCCTGTAATCCCAGCACTTTGGGAGGCCAAGACAGGGGGATCACCTGAGGTCATGAGTTCGAGACCAGCTTGACCAAATGGAGAAACCCCATCTCTATTAAAAATACAAAATTAGCCAGGCGTGGTGGCGCATGCCTGTAATCCCAGCTACTTGGGAAGCTGGGGCAGGAGAATCACTTGAACCCGGGAGGTGGAGGTTGCACTGAGCCAAGATGGTGCCACTGCACTCCAGCCTAGGTAACAAGAGCAAAACTCCATCTAAAACACAAAACAAAAAAACAAGAAAAATACACTTTGAATTCTCTGACTTACAGTCTTTCTGAGAGGCTAAGGATCAAGGTATCACAAAATGAAAAACAGAACTAGCTTATATGAGCAGAGTTGTTACAAGAGAACAGCAAAAAACCAGCTATATACACTGCCCACTTACCTGTCCTCAATCTCCTGAAGCTTCCTTCGGGCAACTTCACACTGCGGTTCTCCAGTTGTCTGATCCATTTCTTCACAAATAACATCTAATATCCCAGGTACGGAAAGGCCACTAATGCTGGGATTTACTCCATGCCCCTCTACATCCTGATGTGCACAAAGAATCCAGTCATTAGGACCAGCACAGAGCTCTGCTTCAGTTATCCTTTTCTTTCTTACTGGACAGCTGAAAAAAAGAAAAAAAATTCAATGAAAATCCCAACTAATACAAATGAAATGTTTATCATTCCTATCTCCAATCAAATTTTTATATTTAAAAAACTAGCTTTTTTAACAGTGTAAAGTTACAAGATGGAAAATACTGTGTATTTTTCCTGCTATTCTCACAGCCACATTAAACTGTTTTCTTCTACTGCCCTTTGCCAAATAAAGATGCACCTGCAAGATTTTGCCTGTTCAGACAGTAAGTGTTCAGTGTGGGACCTTAAAGTCATTCCTGCTTATTTGGCTCTGGAAAGGTCAAGTGGGAAGTAAAGAAACCAAAAGTTGGCTGGGTGTGGTGGCTCACACCTGTAATACCAGCACTTGGAGTGGCTGAGGTGGGAAGATCACTTGAGCCCAGAGTTCAAGACCAGCTTGGGCAACATAGTGAGACGCTAATTCAAACCATGAATGAATGAATGAATGAATGAATGAATGAATGAATGAATGAAAAAAAGAAACCAAAAGTCAGCAATTCAGCATCATATTTTGTCATACTGCTACTGCTCCATCAAACACATAGGAAGATGGTCTGGCAGTCATTCTATATTCCTTAGGGCAAAAATGTATGTCTCAGGAGGTTTGTTTCAAGTATTAGTATTACAGGTGTGGGTGACAGCATTAATTTCTTTGTCCCCTTCAAAATGTCAGAGGCTCTATCAGTGTCCAACCAATAGTGGGGTCCAATTTTCTCCCACTTTGCAACATAATGTCTTCACATCCTAAACAAATTTGTACTTCATACAAACTTTAGAATTCATCAAATCCATTTTTTTTCTTTTTTTGATTTGGAAACTAGGACCCAGAAAAACTAACCTGGCTTCTCCAAAGTGTCACAGTAAAGTAGTGAGTTGTACCTTGAGGACCAGACACCAGAGCTCCTGAATCATACCTCCATGCCATTTTTACTAACTCCCTGCACCTTCTTAGGGAGGTTCAACTGTTCAAGCACTTACCACAAAGTAGTATTTGCAAGCACTACGATATACGCAGTGTTTAGCTGAAAGCTGTCTGAAGCAAGCTGAATAGTCAATCGGCCCTGTTCTATTATGTACATAGAGCAAAAGTACTTTATTGCCTGGGCATCAGCAAGTACAGTCTCAAGGCCAGAATATAGCTCTATAACCAAAAAAAATCATTAATGGCTACCACAGCCTCTGACTGTTTAAACTGAGGGCCAAAGGAAGAGGCATGTATTTTACAAAAAGAAATTTCTATTCCATGTGAAATTTCTATTCAATGTGAAAACCAACATTAAAGTCTCTGGCAATATAAAATCTGACAAGTAACAGATCTCTCAAACCTAGATTTTTTTAATGCAGTCAACTATTAAAATGTTTGGTTTATAATTAGTTTTAACTCCTAAGAAAGCATTAAGAATGTTCAGCTATATCTTTTTGTCACATTTGAATAGTTTGAAAATATGGGATATTTTAGGCCGGGCATGGTAGTTCACGCCTGTAATCCCAGCACTTTGGGAGGCCGAGGCAGGTGGATCTCTTGAGGACAAGAGTTTGAGATGAGCCTGGCCAACATGGTGAAACCCTGTCTCCACTAAAAATACAAAAAAAAATAGCTGGGCGTGGTGACACGCACCTTTAATCCCAGCTACTAGGAAGGCCAAGGCAGGAGAATCGCTTGAACTCAGGAGGGGGAGGTTGCAGTGAGCTGAGACTGCGTCACTGCACTCTAGCCTGGGCAACAGACCAAGGCTTCGTCTCAAAAATAAATAAATAAATAAATAAAGTATGTGATATTTTGAAAAGCAGAAAATAGTTATACTTACAAAAAACAGCTAAGAAAAAGCAGAATAAGGCGAGTGTGGTGGTGTGTGCCTACAGTCCCAGCTACTTGGGAGGCTGAGGAAGGAGATCACTTGAGCCCAGTGTTTGAGACCAGCCTGAGCAACACAGTGAGTCCACATCCCCAAAAAGCAAAATAAATCTAAAAGGAACACGTAATTTCCCCACACATCTAACAATTCCACTATAAAATGCAAATAAGTTTAACACCTGGGTTCTGCGCTCTGACCTCCAACAACACGATTTAGGCTAAGTTATTTCATGCCTGTAGGTCCACTTTCTAAATAGAGATCACTGATAATTAAGTCCCAAAGATAATATGATAGCACGCTTCTGGGCATTAGACATCCAAATGTCTCATCCCACTGCCTCCCAAGGCCTCAACTTCTCCATTTGTAAATTAAAGATGGTTAACTTTTTAAGCCAACAGTTTCTATACTTTAAACTTTTTATTTATTTTAGCATCTATAATAACATCTTAAGAGAGAACCCCAAAAGATAAAAGCAAAAAGTTTCCTGTGTTTTCCACAGTAATCCTAAGGCAATAAAGAACATAAATATTTTCTGTTCAGTGGGACTCACTGCAACCTCCACCTCTTGGGTTCAAGCAATTCTCCTGCCTCAACCTCCCGAGTAGCTGGGACTATAGGCACGCACCACCACGCCCTGCTGATTTTTGTATTTTTAATAGAGAAGAGGTTTCACCATGTTGGCCAGGCTGGTCTCAAACTATTGATCTGAGGTGATCTGCCTGCCTCGGCCTCCCAAAGTGCTAGGATTACAGGCATGAGCCACCGTGCCTGACCTAGTGATTTTTAAATTAAGGGAACTTTCAAATTTAATGTTTTATGAATCTATGTATCAACAAGTTTAGAAAATCCAAAGTGTCCAATGGCAAAAAAAATCATACACACAGTTAAAAGACAAAGGATAAATCTGAAGAAAACATTCCTTAATAGAGATTTCCTGGCAGGACGTGGTGGCTCACGCCTATAATCCCAGCACTTTGGGAGGCTGAGGCCACTTTGGGAGGCCGAGGTGGGCGGATCACAAGGTCAGGAGATAGAGACCATCCTGGCTAACAGGGTGAAACCCTGTCTTTACTAACAATGCAAAAAATTAGCCAGGCGTGGTGGCACGCACCTGTAATCCCAGCTACTCGGGAGGCTGAGAGAGAAGAATTGCTTGAACCCAGGAAGCAGAGGTTGCAGTGAACCCTGATTGTGCTACTGTACTGCAACCTGGGCAAGAGAGCGAGAATACATCTCAAAACAAACAAACAAACAAAAAAATTCCTATAAGAAAAACATCAATAAGCCAACAGAAAATTTGCATAAACAGCCAGGAGCAGGGGCTCACGCCTGTAATCCCAGAACCTTGGGAGGCTGAGGCAGGTGGATCATGAGGTCAAGGAATCGAGACCATCCTGACCAACATGGTGAAACCCCGTCTCTACTAAAAATATAAAAATTAGCTGGGCCTGGAGGCGCAAACCTGTGGTCCCAGCAACTCGGGAGGCTGAGGCAGGAGAATCGCTTGAGCCCAGGAGGTGGAGGTTAAAGTTGAGTCAAGATCATGCCACTGCACTCCAGCCTGGCGGCAGAGTGAGAGTCCATCTCAAAAAAAAAAAAAGAAAAGAAAAGATGTCTAGTATCACTTATAATTAACAAATATAAATTAAATCAGCAATCTAAACTTCTTTAACCTTTTAAACTATAAAATTCTACAAACATAAAATTACATCAAACATGCAGCTTAACAAATAATTACAAAACAATGATGACAATATAATTGAAGATACAGAATAGGCCAGGCGAGGTGGCTCACAACTGTAATTCCAGCACTTTGGGAGGCCAGGGTGAGTGGGCAAGCGAATCACAAGGTCAGGAGATCGAGACCATCCTGGCTAACATGGTGAAACCCCGTCTGTACCAAAGATACAAAAAATTATCACACGCCTGTAGTCCCAGCTACATGCGAGGCTGAGGCAGGAGAATCACTTGAACCTGGGAGGCAGAGGTTGTGCCGAGGGAGCCGAGATTGCGACACTGCACTCCAGCCTGGACAACAGAGCAAGATGCCATCTCAAAAAAAAAAAAAAAGCTACAGTATACTGGCCTGGCACAGTAGCTCACACCTGTAATCCTAGCACTTTGGAAGGCCAAGGCGGGCAGATTACTTGAGGTCACGAGTTTTAAACCAGCCTGGCCAACATGGCACAACCCTTTCTCTATTAAAAATACAAAAAATTGGTTGGGTGCGGTGGCTCACGCCTATAATCCCAGCACTTTGGGAGGCCAAGGCGAGAGGATCATCTGAGGTCTGGAGTTCCAGACCAGCCTGACCAACATGGAGAAACCCTGTCTCGACTAGAAATGCAAAATTAGCCAAGCATGGTGGCACATGCCTGTAATCCCAGCTATTCAGGAGGCTGAGGCAGGAGAACTGCTTGAAGCTGGGAGGCAGAGGGTGGTCCTGAGCTGAGATTGCGCCACTGCATTCCAGCCTGGGCAACAAGAGCGAAACTCCGTCTCAAAAACAAAAAAACAAAAACAACAAAAAATTAGCTGGGCGTGGTGGCACGCGCCTGTAATCCCAGCTACTTGGGAGGATGAGGCAGGAGAATTGCTTGAACCTGAGACAGAGGTGGCAGTAAGCTGAGCCTGTGCTACTGCATTCCAGCCTGAGCAACAGAGCAAAACTCTGGGAAAAAAAAAAAAAGATACAGAATACTGCCAGCATCCCAAAATGGTAATCTAGTCTTGCTCTGTCGCCTAGGATGGAGTGCAGCGACAAAATCTTGGCTCACTGTAACCTCTGTCTTCTCCTCGTGCCTCAGCCTCCAGAGTGGCTGGGATCACAGGTTTGCACCATCACACCAGCTATTTCTTTGTATTTAGTAGAGACAGGGTTTCACCATTTTTTCCAGGCTGGTCTCGAACTTCTGGGCTCAAGCAATCCACCTACCCTGGCCTCCCCAAGTGCTGGGATTACAGGCATGAGACACCATACCGGATGCTAAATCAGGACTTTAATGTGGATGCCTAATGATCCTAATGGTCCCAATTTACACTCCTACCCATATTTAAGAGTTCCTGGTGCTTGACATGCATCCCAACACCTGGAGGTAGAGTGGCATCTCATTGTGGCTTTAATACACATTTCCCGAAAGACTAACGAGGTTGAACACTTTTTTATTTGGTTGTTCATGGATATTATCTTTGAGAAACCTTTTTACTTTTCTTTTTTTGAGATACAGTCTCACTTTGTCACCCAGGCTGGTGTACAGTAGGACAATCTCGCCTCACTGCAACCTCTGCCGCCCAGGTTCAAGCGATTCTCCTGACTCAGCCTCCCGAGTAGCTGGGATTACAGACACCTGCCACCGCACCTGGCTAATTTTTCTATTTTTAGCAGAGACAGGGTTTCATCATATTGGTCAGGCTGGTCTTGAACTCCTGACCTCGTGATCCACCTGCCTCGGCTTCTCAAGGTGCTGGGATTACAAGCGTGAGCAACCGTGCCTGGCCTTACTTCTTTTTCTATTAGACTGCCTGTTTATGAGATACAATTTTTCATTTATTAGTTGGGCAGCAATCCCAAAGTTTAAAAATACACTTGTGTTCAGAAGATGTTAATGGGCATATAAATTGGCAAAAACGCATGTTCAAAATTTAAAATGCACACACTTTAATACCCAGCAATTCTGCATCAAGGAAATCATTCATATACTTCCAAACATACACAAAGAAGTTCAAAAGAATGGTCAGGGTAGATTTGTAATAGCAAAAGATTAGAAATAACTTAGAAATGCATCAATAGGAAATTGGTTAATTATCTATACCAATTCCTACGATAGAATTCCACACAACTATTTTTTTTGTTTTTTGAGACGGAGTCTCACTCTATTGCCCAGGCTGGAGTGCAATGGTGCGATCTTGGCTCACTGCAACCTCCACCTCCCGGGTTCGAGCGATTCTCCTGCCTCAGCCTCCTGAGTAGCTGGGATTACAGTCAAGCACCACTACCCGCGGCTAGTTTTTGTATTTTAATAGAAACGGGGTTTCACCATGCTGGCCAGGCTGGTCTCAAACTCCTGACCTCCTGATCTGCCCTTCTCAGCCTCCCAAAGAGCTGGGATTACAGGTGTGAGCCACCACGCCCGGCCTCCACCCAACTATTGAAAGAGAAATTACGTAAACCTCTCTCTATGTGTTGATACGGAACAAGCTACAGAAGAGTAAAATGGAAAGACCAATGTGTTGCACAGTGTGAACGGTATCTTCCTACAAATGTAAAAAAACAGCCACCGCACTCCAGCCTGACAGAATGAGGCCTCGTCTCAAAAAAAAAAAAAAAAAAAAAAGAAAGAAAAAGAAAAAGACTTGTAAATTTGGTAAATTTTTAGATTATCTTCTAACGGAGACACTGAAAACAGGTAGGGGGGTTTGTCTCTAGTGGGGAAAACTAGGGGTGTGGAGTAAAAGACTTTGTAATACGGCCTGGTGGGACAGTTCACACCTGTAATCCCAGAGTTGGCAGGATTGCTTGAGGCCAGAAGTTCATGACCAGACTGGGCAACATAGTGAGACACCATCTGTACAAAAAATTTTTTAAAAAATTAGCTGAGCCTGGTGGCACAAGTCTGTAGTCTCAGCTGTTCAGGAGGCTGAAGCTGAGGGATCATTTGAGCCCAAGGAGTTTGAGGCTGCAGTGAGCTGTGATCACACAACTGCACTCCAGCTTGGGTAACAGAGACCCTGACTTAAAAAAAAAAAAAGACTTTTCAGACCAGGGTGGCTCAGGCCTGTAATCTCAGCACTTTGGGAGGCCAAAGCGGGCGGATCACGAAGTCAGAAGATCGAGACCATCCTGGCTAACACGGTGAAACCCCGTCTCTATCAAAAAAAAAGAAAAAATGCCAGGCGTGGTGGGCGCCTATAGTCCCAGCTACTCGGGAGGCTGAGGCAGGAGAATGGCATGAACCCGGGAGGCGGAGATTGCAGTGAGCCCACATCGCGCCACTGCACTCCAGCCTGGGCGACAGAGGGAGACTCTGTCTCATAAAAAAAAAAAAAAAAAAAAAAAACACTTTTCAATATGTATCCTTTATTTTACTTAGCGCATGTAATATTAACATGGCTCAAAATCCAATTACGACTTGTTATAGAGCGAAAAGTTTCCCTCTGACCTGTCTGCCTGCCACTGTTACTTTCTCCAAAAGACAACCAATGTCACTAATTTCTGTGTCTCTTTCCAGAGACTCATCTAATGTTTCACCTTTTCACTTAACTAATTTAGACTATAACAAGGGTTCAATTAACGGTGACCATAGAGTGAATAAGCAACCACTGAAACTTACTCATCATCCTCCTCCTCTCGCTTGTGTTTCTTTTTACAGTGAACAGAAACACTGTTGAAACAAACAAAAATCAGTCAATTGAGAAATGTACTTGAGCTTGTGCTTTCAGTATCCTCTTTCTTGCTCCAATAATCCTGCTCATCCCCACATACCAAACGTCCCTTTCTGAGCCTAGTGGGATGGGTACAAATCACAGGTCAGTCGGGTAACGGTGGATTGCCCCGACATAACTGGACATTGAAATCTCAACTTGTCGTTTTGTCAACGTAATGGAAGACAGATTAGAGAGGACCAAAAGAGGGAAACGTCCTCGGGGCAGGCGGTGTGTTAAGCACTTTATTTGCATAATCTCACTAAGAGGACCCATTTCTGTCCCATGCTTGGCGTACTTTGCAGATGAAACACTGAAAGTTGTCACTAACAACGGCCGCGCCGAGGGGGCACCCAGACCGAGTCGCCCAGGTTCCAAGTGGAAAAGTCTCACTTCTCGGGGACGCAGTCGGGCCGAGGTTCGGACCGGACTCCTGGGCTGTGCGACCCCAGGTGACTTACAGTTAACGTCTCTGGGGATCAGTTTCTTCATCTGTAAACTGGGCTGCGAAGCTCCCGCGGAGGGCCGTGGGGAAGGAGAGTCAACAAGCCCCGGTGCGGACCCGCGCCCCTGCCCGCGCCCGCCGCGAGGGGCGCCCAGCCTGCCCGCCCGCCCTGCGCCCGACGGGCTCCTCACCGTCCGCGCGCCGCACTCCCGGCGGGACTGCTAGAGACTGCGCGAGGTCCCGGCCGCGGGGCCAACTCGGCGCCGTCAGCCCCCGGCGGGAAGGCCCGGCCGGGGAAGGCCGGCTGCGGCGGCTGCAGGAAGTCCGAGCCGCCGCTCAGAGGGAGGCCGCTGAAAGGCCGACCGAGCGCAGCCATAGCCGGCGAGACAAGGAGGCTGCGACGGCGGCCTCGACCGCCCGCGTCCCCAGGCCCGGCAGCTGCAGCCACAGCTACTGCCGAAACGCGCCAGCTTCCGATCCCGCTCTCGACCCCACGTCACGCCTTCTAGAACCCTCCACCTCGGGCCGCTCAGGGGCATGCCGGGATTTGTTGTGTGTAGAGGGCCGCTGCCGCGAGGCATGCTGGGATTTGCAGTCCTTACGGACTACAAGCAAAATGGCTGCCTCTCGACTTCTTAGCTGGGGCTTAGGGTGGCTCTGGCTAGCCAAGAGTATGACCTAGGTTCAAATCCTCACTCCGCAAGTTTCGTATCTCAGTTTCCACAGTAGTAAAATGAGATAATAACAGTATATATAATCATAGAGTTGATGTGCAGAGTACATGAATTTAAACATTGAGAGCTGGGGGGGGCGGTGGCTCACTCGTGTAATCCCAGCAATTTGGAAGGTGGAGGCGGGAGGATCTCTTGAACCCAGGAGACCCTGTCTCAAAACAAAAACAATCTAGAGCCTTTAAAGCAGTGCCTGACAAAATACACGCTCATTATCAGTTATTAATATGTGACTATTAATAAAAATATAACAATTTTAATACAAATGAAGTTGGTGGTGCCTTAGAACAGCATGGAAGGTAAGTAAAAACCTCAGTTGCTGGCTGGGGGCGGTGGCTCACGCCTGTAATCTTATCACTTTGGGAGGCCAAGGTGGGCGAATCACTTAAGGTCAAGAGTTCAAGACCAGCCTGGCCTACATGGTGAAATCCTGTCTCTACCAAAAATATAAAAATTAGCATGCCTGTAATCCCATCTACTCCGGAGGCTGAGGCAGGAGAATCGCTTGAACCTGGGAGGCGGAGGTTGCAGCGAGCCGAGATCGTGCCACTGCACTCCAGCCTGGGTGACAGAGCCAGACTACGTCTCAAGAAACAAAACAAAACAAAAAAACACCTCAGTTGTGCGGCAAGGTGGCTCACGCCTGTGATCCCATCACTTTGGGAGGTCGGAGGTGGGAGGTGGGAGAATCGCTTGAGGCCAGGAGTCCATCCTAGGTCTAGCTTGACCCTATCTCAACAACAACAAAAATAACAATTAGCCCATCGTGGTGGTGCATGCCGGTAGTCCTAGCTACTGGGGAGGCTGAGGTGAGAGGATTGTTTGAGCCCATGAGTTTGAGGTTACAGTGAGCTATAATTACACCACTGCACTCCAGTCTGAGTGAATGAGCAAGACCTTGTCTCAAAAAAAAAAAAAAAAAAAAGTAAACTCAGGACATAAAAACAAAAGCCTCAGAGCACTTGTGAGAGGTACTGCCAAGCCTTCCAGCCTCTTTGGGGCATTCAGAGGCAGCATCTCCTGCCTGGGCTTGGCAGATGGTCAACCCCCAATCACCGATTATGCCCTGTTTTTTCCATCTCAGAACAGCACCACCATCCAATTGAAACTGCTTATGCCAATGTCAATGGCCTGCAGCCAAAGCACACACCTGTACATAATTAAACAAAGAACGGTTTATCCACTCATTGCAGTGAGGAAGTGTCTCCCTAAGGAGGTGTTACAAAGGCTTTTTATAGGATTTGGGGTTGTGTTAGACGATTTGAGGGAAGGTTTTAAAAAACAGCTTTTGGCTGGGCACAGTGGCTCACGCCTATAATCCCAGCACTTTGGGAGGCCAAGGCGGGTGGATCATGAGGTCAGGAGGGCGAGACCATCCTGGCTAACAGGGTGAAACCCCGTCTCTACTAAAAATACAAAAAATTAGCTGGGCGTGGTGGTGGGTGCCTGTAGTCCCAGCTACTCGGGAGGCTGAGGCAGGAGAATGGCGTGAACCTAGGAGGCGGAGTTTGCAGTGAGCGGAGATCACGCCACTGCACTCTAGCAGGGGCGACACAGCAAGACTCCCTCTCCAAAAAAAAAAAAAAAAAGAAGAAGAAATTTTCAGCCGGGTGCAGTGGCTCACACCTGTAATCCCAGCACTTTGGAAGGTCGAGGCAGTGGGATCACAAGGTCAGGAGTTCAAGACCAGCCTTGTCAATATGGCGAAACCCTGTCTCTACTAAAAATACAAAAATTAGCTGGGCATGGTGGTGGACGCCTATAGTCTCCCGGCCACTCGGAAGGCTGAGGCAGGAGAATCGCTTGAGCCCGGGAGGCAGAGGTTGTAGTGAGCTGAGATTCAAGATCGTGCCATTGCACTCCATCCTGGGCGATAGGGCAAGAGAAAGAAAAGGAAAGGAGAAAGAAAAGAAAGAAAACAGCTTTGCTCTGGAATTAATCCTGTCAGGAAGTGGGGATAAATTTGTGATTGGGTGTCCTTTTTTTTTTGAGACAGAGTCTCACTCTGTTGCCCAGACTAGAGTGCAGTGGTGCTATCTTGGCTCACTGCAGCCTCTCCCTCCCAGGTTCAAGCAATTCTCATGCCTCAGCCTCCTGAGTAGCTGGGATTACAGGCGCGTGCCACCTTGCCTGGCTAATTTTTGTATTTTTAGTGGAGATGGGGTTTCACCATGTTGGCCAGGCTGGTCTCAAACTCCTGACTTCAAGTGATCTGCCAGCTGTGATTGGGTATCTTAACCAATCTTTTCTAGAAGGTGTGAGGAATGAAGGAAAGCTGAACCTGTAATTGGTAAAGCAGCAACAGTCCTTCATATCAGTTAGGGTAGGGTGATATTTGGCAATTTTTGTGGTTTGGACAATGTTTATGCTTTTGTCTGTGTTTGGATAGGATTAAGTGAACTTGTTTTCATCATGATCCATGAGGTCAAAGTAGCCTTGTTTGATGATGCTCTGTGAAATTTCTATGTTTAACAGGAGGACACTGAAGTCTAACAGTATTGTGTCTGGAATTTATTCTTTCCGGTTGGTTCTTGGTCTTGCCGACTTCAAGAATGAAGCCATGGACCTTCGCAGTGAGTGTTACAGCTCTTAAAGATGGTGCATCTGTAGTTCGTTCCTTCAGATGTTCAGATGTGTCCGGAGTTTATTCCTTCCGGTGGGTTCATGATCTTGCTGACTTCAGGAGAGAAGCTGCAGACCTTCACAGTGAGTGTTACAGCTCTTAAAGGTGGCCCGTGCAGAGCTGTTTGTTCTGCCCAGTGGGTTTGTGATCTCGCTGACTTCAGGAATGAAGCCACAGATCCTCCCCGTGAGTGTTATGGCTCATAAAGGCAGTGCAAACCCAGAGTGGGCAGCAGCAAGATTTACTGTGAACAGTGAAAGAACAAAGCTTCTACAGCACGGAAGGGAACCCGAACAGGTTGGCACTGCTGGCTCCAGTGGCCAGCTTTTATTCCCTTATTTGGTCTTGCCCACATCCTGCTGATTGGTCCATTTTACAGAGTGCTGATTGGTCCATTTTACTGAGTGCTGATTGGTCCATTTTACAGAGTGCTAATTGGTGTGTTTTTACAGAGTGCTGATTGGTGCATTTACAATCCTTTAGCTAGACACAGAGAGCTGATTGGTGCATTTACAATCCTTTGGCCAGACGCAAAAGTTCTCCAAGTCCTCACCAGACCCAGAAGCTCAGCTGGCTTCACCTCCCAGTATCAAGCAAGTTTCCTCTGTCAGAAGATACTTTTCTCTTTCTGACAAAACACCAAGGCATCACCATTAATGCCTCTCTTTTGTTCACACTCATATCTCGTCAGTTAGCAAGTTCTATGGACTTTGCTTGCAAAATGCTTCCAGATTCTCCCCATTCCTCTCCAACTCTATTGCCATTGTGATGATCCAAGAGAAAACTAACGAACCCCCTTTGCCAATATAATGGATTAGGTTTCAGTTTTCTTAATGCCATTTACAATTCAATTTGCATTCTTAAAGTAAAATACTGCTTAACTGAATATAAAAGATACTCTCCTGGGCAATTTCTACAAATGGCCACCTCATTCCTCACCTTAAAAAATATCCTTTTTTCCAGCCTTGGCTACCAAATAGTCTTGTTGATTCTGGGGTTTAGGGAAAAAAAAAAAAGTAAAAAATATTTTTCCAGGCTGGGTGTGGTGGCTCACATCTGAAATCCCAGCACTTTGGGAGGCTGATGTGGCTTGAAGCCAGAAGTTCAAGACAAGTCTGGGCAATATAGCAAGACCCAGTCTGTAAAAAAATAAAACCTAAAAAATTAGCCAGGCATGATCGTGCATGCCTGTTGTCCTAGCTACTCCTGAGGCTGAGACACGGGGATTGCTTGAGCCCAGTAGTTCAAGGTTGCAGGGCGCCATGATCATGCCACTGTACTTCAGCCTGGGTGAAAGGGCAAAGGTCTGTCTCAAAAAAACAAAAACGAAACATCCAGATGATCCTATGTATAAATATAAATATATATTTATAAAAAGAGAGTCATGGCCGCGGTGGTTCATGCCTGTAATCACAGCACTTTGGGAAGTCAAGGTGGATGGATCACCTGAGGTCAGGAGTTTGCAACCAGCCTGGCCAACATGGTGAAACCCTGTGTCTACTAAAAATACAAAAATCAGCCAGGCGTGGTGGTGGGCAACTGTAATCCCAGCTCCTTGGGAGGCTGAGGCAGGAGACTCGCTGGAACCCGGGAGGCAGAGGTTGCAGTGAGCCAAGATAGTGCCACTGCACTCCAGCCTGAGCAAGAAGAGTGAGATTCCATCTCAAAAAATAATAAAAACAAAAAATAAATAAAAAGAGAGTCATACTCCATATTATTCTGAAATTTGCTTTTCTACTAATTATATTTCTTGAATATCTATCTAAATTCATTCTTTCGTTCTTTTTTTAATCACATGGCAGAAAGAGAAGGAGAGAGGGAAGGAAGGAGAGAGGAGGGAGAGAGAATGAGAGTGAAAGCCAGAGAGCCAGAGAGAGAGAGGAGAGGGAGCACGGGGTGTGGTGTAGAGACACCTTTGGCAGGCCCCAGCCCTGAGCTTCTGGGAGGGGAGGCACACACAACCATTCTTTTCATTCCTTTTTTTTTTTTTTTTTGAGACGGAGTCTCGCTCTGTCACCCAGGCTGGAGTGCAGTGGCGCAATCTCGGCTCACTGCAAGCTCTGCCTCCCGGGTTCACGCCATTCTCCTGCCTCAGCCTCTCCGAGTAGCTGGGACTACAGGCGCCCGCCACCACGCCCGGCTAATTTTTTTGTATTTTTAGTAGAGACGGGGTTTCACTGTGGTCTCGATCTCCTGACCTCGTGATCCGCCCGCCTCGGCCTCCCAAAGTGCTGGGATTACAAGCGTGAGCCACCGTGCCCGGCCGCCCGGCCTCTTTTCATTCTTTAATTCACAATTTTTTTTTTTGAGCTGGAGTTTCACTCTGTCATCTAGGCTGGAGTGCAGTGGCGCGATCTCCACTCACTGCAACCTCTGCCTCTGGGGTTCAAGCGATTCTCCTGCCTCAGCCTCCTGAGTAGCTGGGACTACGAGTGCCTGCCACCACGCCTGGCTAATTTTTATATTTTTAGTAGAGACGGGGTTTCACCGTGTTGGCCAGGCTGGTCTCGAACTCCTGACTTCAGGTGATCTGACCGCCTTGGCCTCCTAAAGTGCTGGGATTACAGGCGTCAGCCACTGCACCCGGCCATAATTCATAATTCTATACTAAGTTAATCCTTATCAGGCAATGTACTAAAATTAATAATTTATTTGGTGCTTTCTATTTTCAAGTGCTCTTTACTCAGATTAAGTATTCCTCACAATTCTGTGAATTGGATGATTTTCCTACCCCCATTTTACAGATAAGGAAATTGAGGCAAGTTATGGTCCCTAATTCCCTCAGCTATATGTGAACTAGCCAGTGCCCAACCCCAGATCTGAGAGCCTAGATCCTGCCCTAAACTTGTAGGGTCTGCTCATCTCATTGAATTCTGCGGAAGAAAGGGCTATGGGGAATCAATTTGAAAGCCTCACTACAGTGTGTCTGAGACCTTGGAGCTTAAGACCCCAGAAGCATAAGTCAGAGGATTGTAGTTAGTTGTTTCCTCCATTACCCTGGGAAGAGCAGCCACAGAATTTGACAGTGGCCCCTAAGAACCCCTCCTCTTTTTTTTTTTTTCTTTTTTTGAGACAAAGTCTCACTGTGTCACCCAGGCTGGACTGCAGTGGTGCTCACTGCAACCTCCGCCTCCCAGGCTGAAGCAATTCTCCTGCCTCAGCCTCCCGAGTAGCTGGGACTGCAGGTGCACACCACCATGCCTGGCCAATTTTTGTTTTTGTTTTTTTTGAGACGGAGTTTTGCTCTTGTGGCCCAGGCTGGAGTGCAATGGCACGATCTCAGCTCATTGCAACCTCCGCTTCCCAGGTTCAAGTGATTCTCCTGCCTCAGCCTCCTGAGTAGCTGGGATTACAGACATGTGCCACCATAGCTGGCTAATTTTTTGTCTTTTCAGTAGAGATGGGGTTTCACCATATTGCCCAGGCTGGTCTCAAACTTCTGACCTCAAATGATCCACCCGCCTCAGCCTCTTTAAGTGCTGGGATTACAGGCATAAGCCTTCGTACCCGGCCAAATTTTTGTATGTTTAATAGAGACAGGGTTTTGCCCTATTGGCCAGACTGGTCTTGAACTCCTGACCTCAAGTGATCCACCTGCCTTGGCCTTCCAAAGTGCTGGGATTACAGGTATGAGCCACTGCGCCTGGACCCATCTTTTTCTTAGTGACTGTCCAACCCTGCCTCTTTGAGGTTACTTCCAGTGCACCTCTCATAGGGTTGGTGGGTCAGAGACATACAGACACTTAGACAATCCTTTCATGACTCCTTTTTCCTTGGTGGTTAATCTCCACTGTTCCCCCCTACCTTTTTTTTAAACAATGTTTTCTGGTTATAAAATGAACACAGCTTCTTAGAAAGTTAGTTGTGGGGCTGATAAAAGTCTAGAAAAGCAAATAAAAATCACTTAATACCATCCAGCAGGAAACTCCATTATGACTATCCAGGGAGGTTGAGGCTGCAGTGAGCTGTGACTGCACCACTGCACTCCAGCTTGAGCGACAGAGCAAGAGCTTGTCTCAAAAAAAAAAAAAGCCGGGGCCAGTGGGGAGGCGAGTGAGTAATTTGCCTACATAATAGTTATTAACTGATAGAACTTAAGAAACAACCTTAGCGGCCAGGCACGGTGGCTCATGCCTGTAATCCCAGCACTTTGGGAGGCTGAGGTGGGCAGATCACTTTAGGTCAGGAGTATAAGACCAGCCTGGCCAACATAGTGAACCCCTGTCTGTACCAAAAAATACAAAAATTAGTTGGGCGTGGTGGCGCACGCCTGTAGTCCCAGCTACTCAGGAGGCTGAGGCAGGAGAACCGCTTGAACCCAGGAGACAGAGGTTGCAGTGAGCTGAGTTTGTGCCATTGGACTGCAGCCTGGGTGACAGAGCAAGACTCCATCTGAAAAAAAGAAACAATCTTAGCAAGCAAGTCAGGTAAATAATAGCAGAGTACTAAGCTTTATCCCCTCTGAAAGAAACACATGATACCAAACTGTTCATGGCAATGATCCATGAGGGGTGGGGTTGTCAGAAGTTATCACCTCAAGTGATCTGCCCTCCTCAGCCTCCTAAAGGGCTGGGATTACAGGTGTGAGCCACCGTGCCCGGCCAACCCCTTGGTATTGAGTCTATCTATGCTTCCTTACAGACAACATTTTCACATGTGTTGTCACAACTTGTTGCTAGGGGAATTATGTGCGTCTGATGTGACTCCACTGGAAGAAGACCCTTGGAAGCTTACATCTGATTTGTATCAGACTTTGTGCCGGGAGACTTTTCCTTGTGTTGATTTCATTTTGTATCCTTTTGCTATAATAAGTTATAGCCGTGAGGCTGGGCACGGTGGCTCATGCCTGTAATCCCAGCACTTTAGGAGGCCAAGGCAGGTGGATCATGAGGTCAGGAGATCGAGACCATCCTGGCTAACACGGTGAAACCCCGTCTCTACTAAAAATACAAAAAATTAGCGGGCGTGGTGGCGGGCACCTGTAGTCCCAGCTACTCGGGAGGCTGAGGCAGGAGAATGGTGTGAACCCAGGAGGCAGAGCTTGCAGTGAGCCAAGATCGTGCCACTGCACTCCAGCCTGGGCGACAGAGCGAGGCTCCGTCTCAAAAAAAAAAAAAAAAAAAGTTATAGCCATGAGTAGGACCATATACTGAGTCCTGTGAGATCTCCTGGCAAATCATCATAACTCGGGGTGGTTTGGGGGACACCTAACATAGTTTCTCTCTGCTTGTCTGGATTCTATTCCTCCTCTTTCCTTCTTCTTCAGTTACCACACCTGGAAATGATCCCCACCTAGACCCAGTGAGGCTGTATGCACAGGCTTTGGACATAGGGACTCCTGACAAATCTTACCTCTCCATGGCATGGCACATGCCCTGGTAAATGGCACCTCTCGTTATGAATTGCTTAACCCCATTGGCTGGTACTTAATCTTGGTGAGTTCAGCCCTCTGAGAGCACAGGCTTTGCAGATAGATGGGTTTAAATACTCTTACTTTTGTTTTTCTATTTTTCTTTTTTACATTAAAAAAAATATTGAGACATGGCCGGGCATGGTGACTAACACCCGTAATCCCAGCACTTTGGGAGGCTGAGGCAGGCGGATGGCTTGAGACCGGGAGTTTGAGACCAGCCTTTGCAACATGGAGAAACCCCATCTCTACTAAAAATACAAAAATTAGCTGGGCGTGGTGGTGCATGCCTATAATCCCAGCTATTCAGGAGACTGAGGCAGGAGAATCACTTGAACCTGGGAGGCTGCAGTATGCTTAGCTCATGCCATTGCACTCCAGCCTGGGCAACAGAGCGAGACTATCTCAAAAAAAAAACAACAAAAAACAAACTTGAGATGGGGTCTTGCTATGTTGCCCAGGCTTGTCTCTAACTCCTGGCCTCAAGTGATCCATCTGCCACGGCCTCCCAAAGTGCTGGTATTACAGGCATGAGCCACCTCGCTTGGCTAACTCTTACCTTCTTGAAGTGTGTTTCTTCATCTGTAAAATGAGTCAAATTAGGCTTATTTTGATGGAATCAGGCAAAATACTACACATATTCCCTGGCATACGGTAACTATGAAGTAAATGGGAACTTTTTTTTTTTTCTTTCCAGGCAGGGTCTTGCTCTGTTGCCCAGGCTGGAGTACAGTGGCCTGTTCATAGCACATTCCAGCCTCAAACTCCTGGGCTCAAGCAATCTTCCCATTTCAGTAGCTGGGACCACAGGCTGCCAACACACCCGGCTAATTTTTAACATTTTTTGTAGAGATGGGGTCTCACTATGTAGCCCAGGCTGGTCTTGAACTCCTGGGCTAAAGTGATCCTCCCACTTGGCCTCCCAAAGTGCTGGGATTACAGGTGTGAGCCACCATACCCAGTCCAGAACCTTTTTTTTGTTAAATGGAGTCTCACTCTGTTGCCAGGTTGGAGTTCAGTGGCGTGATCTCAGCTCACTGCAACCTCCACCTCCCAAATTCAAGTGATTCTCCTGCCTCAGCCTCCCAAGTAGCTGGGATTACAGGCGCACGCCACCACGCCTGGCTAATTTTTGTATTTTTAGCAGAGACGGGGTTTCACCATGTTGGCCAAGCTGGTCTCGAACTCCTGACCTCAAGTGATCCACCTGCTTCTGCCTCCCAAAGTTCTGGGATTACAGGTGTGAGCCACCACACCTGGCCCAGCCCAGAACTTTTATTATTGTTTTGTTTTTGGTGAAAAGTGATTTCCCCAAATATACAGGAAGCATCTGACTATTCTATCTCTCTCAGGGCTAAGTGGTCTCTTACACAAAGTAGGTGCTTGGAATTTTGTTGAAAGAATGTATTTATGGTGCAATGAAAGGCATGATTTTGTTTCCCAATAAAAATAATAAAAGTAGTAATTCTAATTGAAAGTAAAAACAGAAAGTATTACCTCTGAGTTCCATGTGCCATGCACCATGCTAAACAATTTGCATAGATAATTTATTTCACTTGATCTTCACAATGACCCTGTGAGATAGGTACTATTATTACCCTTTTAAAGATAAGGAGGCCATGTCCAGGCACAGTGGCTCATGCCTGTAATCCCAACACTTTGGTCACCGAGGCGGGCAGATCACAAGAGCTCATGAGTTTGAGACCAGCCTGGACAACATGGCAAAACCCTGTCTCTACAAAACATACAAAAATTAACCGAGTGTGGTGGTGCATGTCTGTAGTCCCAGATACTTGGAAGGCTGAGGCAGAAGGATGGCTTGAGCCTGGGAAGTGGAGGTTGCAGTGAGCCGAGATCATGCCACTGTGCTCCAGATTGGGCAACAGAGCCAGACGTCGTCTTAAATAAGTAAATAAGATGAGGACGCTGGGCGTGGTGGCTCACCCCTGTATTCCCAGCACTTCGGGAGGCCAAGGTGGGTACATAGCTTGAGCCCAGGAGTTCGAGACCAGCCTGGGCAATGTAGAGAGACCCCATTTCTACAAAAAATTAAAAAATTAGCCAGGCATGGTGGTGCCTACCTGTGGTCCCAACTACTTGGGAGGTTGAGGTGGGAGGATTGATTGAGCCTGGGAGGTTAAGGCTGCAGTGAGCTGAGATGGCACCACTGCACTCCAGCCTGGATGACAGAGCCAAACCCTTTCTCAAAAACAAACAAACAAACAAAATACAGATGACGGTGTTACCGGGGCTCCTTGCTCCCAGAGCTCTCAAGATGGTGGTGGGCCAATTCCAAAATGGCGGCGGGCCACTTCCAAGATGGTGGCAAGCCTCGTGTTTTCTGATCTGGGGTTCTTGGCCTCACAGATTCCAAGGAATGGAATCTTGGGCCATGCCGTGAGTGTTATAGCTCTATTAGAAGTTGTGGGTCTGGCCGGGCGCGGTGGCTCACGCTTGTAATCCCAGCACTTTGGGAGGCCGAGGCAGGCGGATCACGAGGTCAGGAGATCGAGACCACGGTGAAACCCCGTCTCTACTAAAAATACAAAAAAAATTAGCCGGGCGTGGTGGCGGGCGCCTGTAGTCCCAGCTACTCGGAGAGGCTGAGGCAGGAGAATGGCGTGAACCTGGGAGGCAGAGCTTGCAGTGAGCCGAGATTGCGCCACTGCACTCCAGCCTGGGTGACAGAGTGAGACTCCGTCTCAAAAAAAAAAAAAAAAGTAGTTGTGGGTCATGGAAGAGAACCGTGGAACCCAGTGACTAGTGTTCAGCTCGATGAGGACGAACCCAGGCACTTAGCTGTGCAGGAACAATGGCAAGACTTTAGCCCGATCGGGAGCAGCAATGGGTGCCCCGCTGGATCAGGAGCACAGAGGACACCGTGCTGGATCCGGAGGGAGGGAAGTCAGCGGGAGGTCTGCCACGGCGGCAAAACAGCAGTGGTGGATGGAAAGCTCAGCTCCAGACGCAACAAACACGGACCAGAAGAGTGCAGTTGCAAGATTTAATAGAGTGAAATAAAGTGAAAACAGAGCTCCCATATAAGGGGAGGGGACCCAAAGGGGGTTGCTGTAGCGGGCTCGAATGCCTGGGTTTATATCCCGATCCTTGTCCCTCCTGCTGTGCTCTCAGGCAATAGATGATTGGCTATTTCTTTACCTCCTATTTTTGCCTAATTAGCATTTTAGTGAGCTCTCTGATTGGTCAGGTGTGAGCTAAGTTGCAAGCCCCGTGTTTAAAGGTGGATGTGGTCACCTTCCCAGCTAGGCTTAGGGATTCTTAGCCTAGGAAATCCAGCTAGTCCTGTCTCTCAACGGCAGCCAGGCGCAGTGGCTCATGCCTGTAATCCCAGCACTTTGGGAGGCTGAGGTGGGCGGATCACGCCTGCCAGATGGGAAACCCATCTGTATAAAATACAAAAAAAAAAAAAAAAAAAAATTAGCCGGGCTATGGGGTGCCTGTAATCCCGAAAATAACTAGGGGAACTGGGACTTAAACCCAGGTATTAGGTAGCTTAAATAACAGCAATTTATTTTCTCACAGTTTTGGAGGCTGCAGTCCAAGCTCAAGGTACCAGCATGGTCAGTTTCAGTTTCTCTTTCTGTCTTGTAGAATCTTAATTACTTCCTCAGAGGCGCCAGAACTGCAACATAATGAATTTTGGGGGACAAAATCATTCAGTTCACAACACGAGCACTGTCTGACACCAAACTCTGGGAAGACATAGTCACAAATTAGTTGAAACCTCTGATTTGTTCTGACACTATATTGGGAACTGTGTGTGTGTGCCTGTGTGTGTGTGTGTGGTGGGGGGGTCGGGCAGGGGGGGCTTCATTTGCTTCAATTGTTGGTCTGAAATTTTAAACCAAATTGGGCTGCCAACTTTTCAGCCGTCTATTAGCATACCTCCCACAGGGCTTTGTTAGGGAACACCTGAAAGGGTTCCTGGATTTAGAAGTGCAGTTAAACTTCAGATGAGAAGGCAAAGAATTTGGAAGAGAGGGGAGAAAAAAGTAAGCCCACTCACCTCAGAAGCCATGACTCAGAAATAATGTCTTTTTTATTTATTCCCCAAATCAGACGTGGTTTGTTGGGAGGCCCTCAGCCTTTCTAGCTGATGGTAACAGGTAAGAGAAAGTTTCTTTGAAGTTCCTCCAAAGATGTGGCAATGTTGATCTGATTTATTTTTGTGGTCAGATTGTTTTGATCCTGATCATTGTTCTGAAGAAGGAATGAAGATTGTCTACACAAGTATTTCAAACCCTCCTTTCATTTCCTCCTTTTTTTTTTTTTTTGCAGAAGCACCCAATTTAATGAGGACATATGCTTGCATTGTAATTATTTACCTAAAGGACTCCTGGTGTATTTTCAGACAAGTAATTCATTCTCCTAGTATATTGTGAGGGAGTGAAATTGTACTGATGTTCCCAAGTATCATTAAGCCCAACAGCTGCTGTGGTTAATTTGCCTTCTAAAGATCAGTGAATTATAAAATGTTAACTGAGTATAACTGGTTCGGGATTCATAAGAAACACAGTTTTCAACAAGGATAAGAAACTAGGATGGCGGCTCATGCCTGTAATCCCAGCAGTTTGGGAGGCTGAGGCGGGTGGAACACCTGAGGTCAGGAGTTCGAGACTAGCCTGGCCAACATGGTGAAACCCCGACTTTACTAAAAATACAAAAAAATGGCCAGGCATGGTGGCAGGTGCCTGTAATCCCAGCTACTTGGGAGGCTGAGGCAGGAGAATCACTTGAACCCTGAAGGTGGAGGTTGCAGTGAGCTGAGATCATGCCATTACACTCCAGCTTGGGTGAAAATAGCGATTCCGTCTCAAAAAAAAAAAAGAAAAACTTCAAAGGAGCTACAGTTTTAAGTTCTTGGAATAGTATTTAAACTTTGGTTCAGACTCCCTTTTTTCCAATTATAAACAGGCAATTATCTCCAGAGTTAAAATGTTGTTTTTTGGAATTTATTTATTTTTATTTTTATTTTTATTTTTGAGACAGAGTCTCGCTCTGTTGCCTAGGCTGGAGTGAAGTGGCACGATCTCGGCTGACTGCAACCTCCGCCTCCCGGGTTCAATCGATTCTCCTGCCTCAGCCTCCCGAGTAGTTGGGATTACAGGCATGCACCACCACACCCGGCTAATTTTATTTTTAGTAGAGACGGGGTTTTTCCATGCTGGTCAGGCTGGTCTTGAACTCCCAACCTCAGCTGATCCACCTGCCTTGGTCTTCCAAAGTGCTGGGATTACAGGCGTGAGCCACCGCGCCCGGCTTTCTTGGAATTTTTTAATCAGAATTTTCTGTTTGCTATTTAAATTTTCCCTGATCCAGAGACTTTTTAAGTGTTTGTTTTTCTGGAAACAGATCAAGAACTTAAACCGAATTTCCAAAGATACAGAAGGGGAAGTAGAGCTGCATTGGGCTGAATTAGAAGAGCATGGAAATAGTGACAAGTGCGTCAACTGTCCAGAGAGTAATCACAACTGCTCCACTCCACTAAGATGCAGCAGAAAATGTGGTTAGTGCTTAATACCAGATTCTTTTTTTTTAAGATGGAGTTTTTTGCCCTCGTTGCCCAGGCTGGAGTGCAGTGGTGCAATCTCCACTCCCTGCAACCTCCACCTCCCGGGTTCAAGTGATTCTCCTGCCTCAGCTTCCTGAGTAGCTGGGATTACAGGCGCACACCACCATGCCCAGCTAATTTTTTTGTATTTTCAGTAGAGACGGGGTTTCATCATGTTGGCCAGGCTGGTCTCGAACTCCTGACCTCAGGTAATCTATCCGCCTTGGCCTCCCAAAGTGCAGGGATTACAGGCATGAGCCACCATGCCCGGCCTAATACCAGATTAATTCTTTATAATATTATCTACAGTTTGAAATTTAGACCAAAGAGACCCTTAGGCAGCCTTGCTTGTTAGCAAACAGAATGCCCCAAGGCCACAGTACCAAAGGGGACTACCTGTCTTAGGGAGGAGGGTCATGCCATTAGAAAGTTGTGGCTCTTGGGCAGAGGTTGGCAGAACCATGGCCAAATCTGGCTCATCACCTGTTGTGTAAAGTTTGACCAGCACACAGCACTGTCCATTTGTTTTCATATTGTCTATGCTGATTTTGTGTCACAATGGCAGAACCGCAGTTACAACAGAGACCACATAGTCCAGCAGTCCCCAGCCCTTTTGGCACCAGGAAGTGGTTTCATGTAAGACTGTTTTTCTTGGATGGGGATGGTGCTGGAGGATGGTTTTGGGATGAAACTATTCCACCTCAGATCATCAGGCATTAGATTCTCACAAGGGGCATGCAACTTACAACCCTGACATGTGCAGTTCACAATAGGGTTCATGTTCCTTTGAGAATCTAAGGCCATAGCGGATCTGACAGGAAATGGAGCTCAGGTGATAATGCTCGCTTGCTCGCTCACTTGCCACTCACCTCCTGCTGTGGGGTCCAGTTCCTAACAGGTTGGGGACCCTCGATATAGTCCACGAAGTTGAAAATATTCACTACCAGGCCCTTTGCAGAAAAAAGTTTTTGGATTCCTCTTTGTAGGGCCTCAAATTGGCCCCATCTCTACCTCTTCATTCATTAGCCTACATTGAGGTCATGTTGTATCAAGTATCAGATGAAGAACTGACCACCCAAGCTCTGACTAGGCTGTGTTTCTTCCCACATGACAAACTTTGCCATCCACTAATGCTTGAGCCATAGGCTTAATTGATATAAATGGTTAAAGCTTATCTATTCCCAATTACCAGAAGCCAGAAAAGAAATATACAAGAATTTTATTTATTTATTCATTTATTTATTTATCGAGATTCTCACTCTGTTGCCCAAGCTGGAGTGCAGTGGCGCAATCTCTGCTCACTGCAACCTCCACCTCACGGGTTCAAGCGATTCTCCTGCCGAGTAGCTGGGACTACAGGCACGCACCACCATGCCCGGCTAATTTTTTTTTTTTTTTTTTTTGAGATGGAGTCTTTCTCCCAGGCCAGAGTGCAGTGGCGCGATCTCGGCTCACTGCAAGCTCCGCCTCCCGAGTTCACGCCATTCTCCTGCCTCAGCCTCCTGAGTAGCTGGGACTACAGGCGCCCACCACCGCGCCCGGCTAATTTTTTGCATTTTTAGCAGAGACGGGGTTTCACCGTGTTAGCCAGGATGGTCTTGATCTCCTGACCTCGTGATCCGCCCGCCTTGGCCTCCCAAAGTGCTGGGATTATAGGCGTGAGCCACCGCGCCCGGCTGCCCAGCTAATTTTCGTATTTTTAGCAGAGATGGGGTTTCACTATGTTGGCCAAGCTGGTCTTGAACTCCTGACCTTGTCATCCACCCGCCTCAGCCTCCCAAAGTGCTGGGATTACAGGTGTGAGCCACTGTGCCCAGCAAGAACTTTATTTTTTAAACTTTAAACTATCAACAATTAAAGGGGAATCTTCTTTAACTTGATCTTTTCTTCTATATTTGAAAAGTATCTCATCTTTGTCAAAATTTCCTTGGCTTCTTCAAAGTCATCTGAAATAGACAGAGACACTGAAGTCAGGCTTCATTTCAAGCAAGAATAAAACCAACTCTGATGACTAGGGCAGCCATAATATAAGTGGAGCCCTGGGGTCCAGAGGGCTCATCAATTCCTCAGTAAGACTGAGCAACGAAGAGGGAGAACATCTGGATTGTTAAGGAGACAAAGGGATAAACCAAACGGGGCGGGAGGTGTGTAAGAGCATGTGTACAGGATTCACATAAATTAGAGAAGTTGATTCTCTTCAGGATAGTCCCAAGTAATAAATGAGTGGTGGAAGCCAGATGCAGGAGCTCATACCTGCTATCCCAGCATTTTGGGAGGCTGAGGCGGGAGGATGGCTTGAGCCCAGTAATTGAAGACAAGCCTGGGCAACAAAGCAAGACCCTGTCTCTACCAAAAAAAAAAAAAAAAAAAAAAAAAATTAGCCAGGCATGGTGGCACATGCCTGTAGTGCTGGCTACTCGGGAGGCTGAGGTGGGAGGATCCCTCGAGCCCAGAAGTTTGAGGTTGCACTGAGCTATGACTGTACCACTGTACTTCAACTTGGGCAACAGGGTGAGACCCTGTCTCTTTAAAAAAAAAAAGGGTTGGGGGGTTGTGTTTTAAAAGTTTCTCCCTAACACATGTGGTGGTATACTGAGGATATGAAAGCACTGAATGCTTCCTCTATGCCAGGTGCTGAGGCACAGAGCTGCCTTCAGGGGGCTTACAGTTCAGGTGCTAAGGCACAGAGATACCCTCAGGGGGCTTACAGTTCCCAAGAAAGACACCCTTAGACCAGTGATTTTCCGTGTTTTTTTTTTTTTTTTTTGTGAGACGGAGCATCACTCTGTTGCCCAGGCCAGAGTGCAGTGGCGTGATCTCAGCTTGCTGCAACCTCCACCTCGCGAGTTCAACCAATACTCATGCCTCAGTCTCCAGAGTAGCTGGTATTACAGGGTGTGCACCACCATGCCTGGCTAATTTTTGTATTTTTAGTAGAGGCAGGGTTTCACCATGTTGGCTGTGGCTGCTCTCAAACTCCTGATCTCAAGTGATCCGCCTGCCTTGGACTCCCAAAGTGCTGAGATTATAGGTGTGAGCCACCATGCCCGGCCAGACCAGTGATTTTCAGTTGGGGATGATTTTGCCCCCATGGGGACATCTGGCAATGTCTGGAGATATTTTTGGTTGTCACAGCTGGGAGGCAGTACTGACATCTGGTGGGTACAGGCCAGGGATGCTGCTAACCATCTTATAGTACTCAGGACAGCTCCCCCAAACAAAGAATTATCTGGCTTACAATATCCGTAGTGCCAAGGTTGAGAAACCCTGACTTAGATAAGTAAAACACAATGTGAAGAGTCCTAAAAGGAAGATATGTTATAACCATTTGCATCACTCCAGATGACTCTAAAAATAAGATATTAAACAAAAAAGTCACAGAGGATATATATTATTTATATAAAGATAAAAATATGCGAGACTAAATAATACACTATTATGTATATATATGGTTAAAACTATCAAGAAAAGCAAGGGAATGAGTAACACAAAATTCAGGAGAGTGGTTACTGTGGAAGGGAGATGTAATGGCAAAATGTCTACCAGGGACTTGGAAGGTCTTGGTCGTATTTCATTTCTCAATTTAATTTATTTAACATATTTTTTGTATTCAAAAAATTTTAGGACCAGGAGCGGTGGCTCACGCCTGTAATCCCAGCACTTTGGGAGGCCAAGGTGGGCAGATCATGAGGTCAGGAGTTCAAGACCAGCCTGGCCAACATGGTGAAATCCCATCTCTACTAAAAATACAAAAATTAGCCGGGTGTGGTGGCGGGCTCCTGTAATCCCTGTAATCGCAGCTACTTGGGAGGCTGAGGCAGGAGAATCACTTGAAACCGAAAGACTGAGGTTGCAGTGAGCTGAGATCGTGCCACTGTACTCCAGCCTGGGCGAAAGAGCAAAACTCATTCTCAAAAAAAATTAAGTTGTGGTAACATATGACATAAAATTCATCACGTTAGCCATTTCTAAGTGTACAGTTCAATGACATTAAGTACATTCACATTGTTGTGCAAGCATCACCACCATCCATCTACATAACTTTTTTTTTTTTTTTTTTTTTTTTGAGATAGAGTCTTGCTTTGTTGCCCAGGCTGGAATGCAGTGGAATGATCTTGGCTCACTGCAGCCTCCACCTCCTGGGTTCAAGCAATTCTTGTGCCTCAGACTCCCAAGTAGCTGGGATTACAGGCATGCATCATCACACCCGGCTAATTTTTGTATTTTCAGTAAAGACGTGGTTTCACCATGTTGGTGAGGCTGGTCTCAAACTCCTGCCCTCAGATGATCTGTCTGCCTCAGCCTCTCAAAGTGCTGGAATTACAGGAGGGAACCACCGCGCCTGGCCTTCCACAGAACTCTTTTCATCTTGCAAAACTGAAGCTCTCTACTTATGAAATAACTCTCTATTTTCCTCTTCCTGACTCTATCCCCCCACAACCACCATTCCACTTTCTCTATGAATCTGACTACCACAGGTACCTCATGTAAGTGGAATTATATAGTATTTGTCCTTTTGTGACAGACATTTCACATAGTACAATGTCCTCAAGGTTCATCCCTGTTGGAGACTGTGTCAGAATTTTTTTTTTTTTTTTTTTGAGACGGAGTTTTGCCCTTGTTGCCCAGTCAGGAGTGCAGCGGCATGATCTCGGCTCACTGCAAACTCCACCTTCCAGTTTCAAGCGATTCTCTTGCCTCAGCCTCCTAAGTAGCTGAGATTACAGGCATCTGCCACCACACCCAGCTAATTTTTCAGAGACGGGGTTTCACCATGTTGGCCAGGCTGGTCTAGAACTCTTGACCTTGTGATCTGCTAACCTCGGCCTCCCAAAGTGCTGGGATTACAGGCGTGAGCCACCGCGCCTGGTCCTGTGTCAGAATTTCTTTTTTTTTTTTTTTGAGATGGAGTCTTGCTCTGTCGCTGGAGTACAGTGGTGCGATCTCCGCTCACTGCAAGCTCCACCTCCCAGGTTCACGCCATTCTCCTGCCTCAGCCTCCCGAGTAGCTGGGACTACAGGCGCCCGCCACCACGCCTGGCTGATTTTTTGTATATTTAGTAGAGACAGGGTTTCACCATGTTAGCCAGGATGGTATCGATCTCCTGACCTCGTGATCCACCCGCCTTGGCATCCCAAAGTGCTGGGATTACAGGCGTGAGCCATCGCGCCCGGCCGGTGTCAGAATTTCTATCCTTTTTTTTTGAGTTGGAGTTTTTCTCTTGTCGCCCAGGCTGGAGTGCAATGGCGCGATCTCAGCTCACTGCAACATCTGCCTCCCGAGTTCAAGCGATTTTCCTGCCTCAGCCTCCTCAGTAGCTGGGATTACAGGCGCCTGCCACCATGCCAGGCCAATTTTTTTTTTTTTTTTGAGACAGAGTCTCGCTCTGTCGCCCGGGCTGGAGTGCAGTGGCACGATCTCGGCTCATTGCAAGCTCCGCCTCCCGGGTTCACACCATTCTCCTGCCTCAGCCTCCCAAGTAGCTGGGACTACAGGTGCCTGCCACCACGCCCGGCTAATTTTTTATATTTTTAGTAGAGACAGGGTTTCACCGTGTTAGCCATGATGGTCTCAATCTCCTGACCTTGTGATCCGCCCGCCTCGTCCTCCCAAAGTGCTGGGATTACAGGTGTGAGTCACTGTGCCTGGCCAATTTTTTTGTATTTTTAGTAGAGATGGGGTTTTACCATGTTGGCCAGGCTGGTCTCGAACTCCCGACCTCAAATGATCCGCCCGCCTCAGCCTCCCAAAGTGCTGGGATTACAGATGTGAGCCACTGTGCCCGGCCCATTGTTGCTTTTATTATTTTGAAAAAACTGTTAGATCAATTAAAAAAAAAAAGTTTTAATTTTGCATTTACTTATTCCTTTCTCCAAGGGTCTTCCTTTCATTATGTAGACCCAAGTTTCTGACCTATATAAATTTCCTCCACTCTAAATAAATTTTTTTTTTTTTTTTAGATGGTGTCTCATTCTATCACCCAGGTTGGAGTGCATTGGCATGATCTCGGCTCACTGCAACCTCCAACTTCTGGGTTCAGGCCATTGTCCTGCCTCAGCCTTCTGAGTAGCTGGGATTACAGGCGAGCGCCACCATGCCTGGCTAGTTTTTGTATTTTTAGTAGAGACGGGGTTTCACCATGTTTGTCAGGCTGGTCTCGAACTCCTGACCTTGTGATCTGCCCACTTTAGCCTCTCAAAATGCGGGGATTACAGGTGTGAGCCACCACGCCTAGCCAATCAATTCTTTTAACATTTTTTTTTACAAGGCAGGTCTCCTGTCAACAAATTTCCTTTTTTTTTTTTTTTGAGACGGAGTCTCGCTCTGTCGCCCAGGCTGCAGTGTAGTGGCGCGATCTCTGCTCACTACAAGTTCCGCCTCCTGGGTTCACACCATTCTCCCGCCTCAGCCTCCCGAGTAGCTGGGACTACAGACGGCCACCACCAGGCCCGGCTAATTTTTTGTATTTTTAGTAGAGATAGGGTTTCACTGTGTTAGCCAGGATGGTCTCAATCTCCTGACCTCGTGATCCGCCAGTCTTAGCCTCTCAAAGTGCTGGGATTACAGGCATGAATCACCATGCCCGGCCAACTTTTTTTTTTTTTTTTTTGAGACGAAGTCTTGCTCTGTCACCAGCCTGGAGTGTGGCATGATCTTCGCTTACTGCAACCTCCGCCTCCCGGGTTCAAACAATTCTCCTGCCTCAGCCTCCCGAGTAGCTGGGATTACGGGCGCGCCACCGTGCCTGGCTAATTTTGTATTTTTAGTAGAGATGGGGTTTCACCATGTTGGCCAGGATGGTCTCAAACCCCTAACCTCCAGTGATCTGCCCACCTCACCCTCCCAAAGTGCTGGGATAACAGGCGTGAGTCACCGTTCCCAGATCACTTTTTTGATATAGTTTGTTTCTCTAGAAAGGCAGAAATGTTGATTTTTTTTTTTTTGAGAGAGAGTCTCGCTCGCTCTGTCGCTCAGGCTGGCGTGCAGTAGCACGATCTCAGCTCACTGCAACTTCCGCCTCCCTGGTTCAAGCGATTCTCCTGCCTCAGCCTCCCAAGTAGCTGGGACTATAGGTGCTGTGCCACCACACCCAGTTAATTTTTGTATTTTTAGTAGAGACAGAGTTTCACTGTGTTAGCCAGGATGGTCTCGATCTCCTGACTTCGTGATCCGCCCACCTTGGCCTCCCGAAGTCTTGGGATTACAGGCATGAGCCACTGTGCCCGGCCAGAAATGTAGGCTCTTAAGGCATCTTTTTAAAGGCAGAAATGTAGACTCGTAAGTATTTCCTATCTCCCCATATAGCTATCATAGGAAGGTACATAATAGCTAGTTACTGAATGAATGGCTATGCCTCAGTGCTTGAAATTTCTTTCCATATTTAAGAAAGTCAAGAAAAGAAAGTACCTTGTTCAAAAGCACTGCTCACATTGTCAGTAAATTCTTTCTGTTTAGCTGAAAATGAAAACCATTCTGTTAATTTTTCCATTGAAATAGACTCATAATACAAAGACAATACTTACACTTTGTAGTCATGCTGGTTTGAACACAACAAAAGAGGAAGTTTGTATTCAAGGTAAGGCTTTGTCTCTGTGTGTACCACGATGGCAGCTGCTGTTTAGCACAACTCTGGTTGACCCTAATAACACTGTTTTTCTACCCATGAAAGGTCTGAGGAGCAATCACCAAGGTTATAAAATGGCTATAGAATTAGAAAAAAAAAAAAAAAAAAAAAGAGAGAGACAAGGATATACTTTGATTATCTCCACAAAACAGTTTGGGTCTTCGACATTTCAGCAAGGAGAACATTAACATGCTGGGAACACCTATCAGTAAAGCATTACTGAGTGTTTCCGGCAACCACTTGCAAACTATACAGCCTCTCAGGAAAATGAAAATATTTACATCATGTTGTGTCATAAGAGAGAAGATGCCAAACAAAATAAAGCAGCAGCTATCTCATATTTCTCATTTCCTTGTTAGAAAATGAGGAATTTTCCAGTAATCTCATTTTCCAGATATAAATAGCGTCAGTCATTTATATGGTGTCGTCTTTCGAATCACTGTCAAATACATTATATCCCTAAGGTAGGAAATGACAGGTATTGGGGGAATTGTTCCATGGGTGATGAGTGGAAGAGCTGGGAACAGAATCCAAGTCATTTGACTCCCAGTCCGGTGTTTGAAACTCACCTCTCAGGTAGCAGTGTGGTGTCCACAAAAGAACAACAGACTAGCAACCTGGAGGTTCTTAAGCCCTGACCCTAAAATTAACTAGCTCTATGCTCTTGAACATTCATTTTACCTGGGCCGTAGCAGATACCTTACAGGAGAAAATGTAGGAATTAATCTAAATTAAGGTCAGTGAGCTGCTCAAAGTCAAATGTTTACTATAGGGCTAGAATAAGTGTTTTTTTTTTGTTGAGACAGAGTTTCGCTCTTGTTGCCCAGGCGTAGTGCAATGGTGCGATCTTGGCTAACTGCAACCTCCGCCTCCTGTGTTCAAGCGATTCTCCTGCCTCAGCCTCTGAAGTTGCTGGGATTATAGGTGTGCGCCACCATGCCCGGCTAATTTTGTATTTTTAGTAGAGACGGCATTTCGCCATGTTGGTCAGGGTGGTCTTGAACTCCTGACCTCAGGTGATCTGCCCTTCTCAGCCTCCCAAAGTGCTGGGATTAGAGGCGTGAGCCACCACACCTGGCCTAGAATACATGCTTTTACATGCTTTATCTCATTTAACTTGATCCCCACAACAGCCAGTGCTAATATATATATCTCCATTTACAGATGAGGAAATTGAGGCTCAGAGGAATGAAGTCATTTGTTCAAGGTCACACAAAGTCAGTAGCACGCTGCCCTCACTCCAGACCTTCATGCTGCCCTGCCATCTAAAATTGGGCAGCTGAGCCCACTGACTGCAACTCCTGAGTTTTTCTCCCTACGACCCAGCCCTAATGCTGTCAACATATCTCCAGCTGACAGTCCCCTCACCACAAATTCTATATTAGTGCTTTAAACGTCTTTTCTCATTACTGTTTGCTCATTTAGTAAATACTTACCAAGTTTCTTTTAAACTATAAGTACTTTTCTGTGAGCTGAGGATGTGAGGGAAGCAAAAAGTAGACATGATTTCTCCTTCTGCAGAACTTCCAGTCTAATGAGGGAGGCTGATATTGATCAATTAATGTCACATAGAACAGTAAAGTTATAACTGTGATCAGTCCTACAAAAGAAATAGCCACTACTAATAGATAGCTTAAAAAAGGCTTCTCTGAGGAAGTAATGATTGCCTTCAGATCTGAAGAAGGAGGGGTTAACTTAAATGGGGTGGAGGAGAAGAGGGTTTCAGGCAGAAGCAACAGGCCCTAGGGTAGGAGGGTGCCCAGTATATAGATAAGGAACTGGAAGTGGTCATTGTGGCTGGAGTGGAGAAGGCAAAACAGAGAGAAGCAGAGGCCACAGCAACGGCCCTGTAAGGGATGCTAAAGAGTTTCAGAGCAGTGAGAAGCCGCTTAAAAGTTTTTTCTTTTTTTTTTTTGAGACGTGTTTTCGCTCTGTTGCTGAAGCTGGAGTGCAATGGTGCAAACACGGTTCGCTGCAGTCTCCACCTCCTGGGCTCAAGTGATCCTTTTGCCTCGGCCTCTCGAGTAGCTGGGACTACAGGCATGCGCCACCACATCTGGTTAATTTTTAAATTTTTTATGGAGATGGGGTCTTGCTGTGTTGACCAGGCTAGTCTTGAACTCCTGAGCTCAAGTGATCCTTCCACTTCAGCCTCCCAAAGTGCTTAGATTACAGGCGTAAGCCATCACACCTGGTCAATTTAAATAAGGTCAAGAGTAGTGATTAGATTTGGGTTTTGGCTGGGTTTGGTGGCTCACACCTGTAATCCCAGCACTTTGGGAGGCTGAGATGGATAATCACCTGAGGTCAAGAGTTTGAGACCAGCCTGGGCAACATGGTAAAACTCCATCAATACTTAAAAAAAATAGACAAATTACCCAAGCACGGTGGCACGCACCTGCAGTCCCAGCTACTTGGGAGGCAGAGGCAGAGGCAGGAGAACAGCTTGAACCTGGGAGGCGGAGGTTGCAGTGAGCCGAGATCATGCCACTGCACTCCAGCCTAGGCGACAGAGCAAGACTCTGTCTCAAAAAAAAAAAAAAAAAAAAGACTTGGGTTTCAAAAAGATTCCAGTGACAGTGAAGGGATTTGTTAGATGGGGCCTGAAGGTACAGACCAGTGAAAAGCTACTGCAGTTGTCCAGGTGAGAGTGAATGGTAGCTTGGAAAAGGCTGGTGGCAGTGAAAGTAGAGATAGGTGGATGAATTTGAGGCAAATTTAAGTCAGCTCTTTCACACGTAATAGATTGACTATGGGCATAAGGAAGAATAAGGTTGTTAAGGCCTCCTCAAAATTTACACTTGTGCAACTGGTGTCATTCTCTTAGGGAACACTGGAAGAGGAACAGATTATTATTATTTTTTATTCAGAGTCTTGTTCTGTCACCCAGGCTGGAGTGCAGTGGCATGATCTTGGCTCACTGCAACCTCCACCTCCTGGGTTCAAGCAATTCTACTGCCTCAGCCTCCCGAGTAGCTGGGACTACAGGCGTGTGCCAACACTCTCGGCTAATTTTTTGTATTTTTAGTAGAGACGGGGTTTCATCATGTTAGCCAGGATGGTCTTGACCTCCTGACCTCGTGATCCGCCTGCCCTGGCCTCCCAAAGTGCTGGGATTACAGGCGTGAGCCACTGTGCCCAGCCTGAGGAACAGATTTTTTTTTCGGGGAAAGGTGGGGAGGGGAGACACTTGGGAATTTCATTTTGGGCACAGTTGACATATATTAACTCCAAGAAGGCACAGCCTTTCTTGTTCCATGCTGTATCCTCAGTGTCATGCACAGTGCCTGATATTTGTAGGTACACTTCAGATATTTGTGAAAGTACATAACTGAATATAGTCTAACAGAGAACCTTGGAATCTTTTCTTTGTGGAATGGTTATGTGTCAACTTGGCTAGGCTATGGTGCCCAGTTGTTTGATCAAACACGAATCTATGCCAGGCACATTGAGTCATGCCTGTAATCCCAGCACTTTGGGAGACTGAGGCAGGTGAATTGCTTTGAACCTAGGAGTTTGAAGCCAGCCTGGGCAACATGGCGAAACCCCATCTCTATAAAAGACACAAAAAATTAGCCAGGCGTGGTGATGCAAGCCTGTAGTCCCAGCTATCCAAGAGGCTGAGGTGAGAGGATTGCTTGAGCCCATGGGTCGAGGCTGCAGTCTGCTGTACTGCACTGCTGTGCTCCAGCCTGGGTGACAGAGTGAGATCATGTCTCAAAAAAACAAAAATCAACTAGTTTCGATGATCCTGTGAAGGTATTCGTAGATGTGATTAATATTATAATCAGTTGACTTTAAGTAACGGATGTTACCCTACATAATGTGGGTGGGCCTCATCCAATCAAGTAGAGGCATTAAGTGCAAAAACAGGTTTTCTGGGAAGGAATTCTGTATCAAGACTGTAACATAGAAATCCTGCCTAGACTTTCAGCCTGCTTATCTACCCCTATAGATTTTATTTATTTTTTTTGTGACAGGGTCTCACTCTCTCACTCAGGCTGGAGTACAGTGGTGTGATCTCACCTCACTGCAACCTCTGCCTCCCGGGCTCAGATGATTCTCCCACCTCATCCTCCCGAATAGCTGGGACCACAAGTGCGCACCTCCACGCTTGGCTGATTTTTTTTTTTTTTTTTTTGAGACGGAGTCTCGCTCTGTCGTCCAGGCTGGAGTGCAGTGGCACGATCTCGGCTCACTGCAAGCTCTGCCTCCCAAGCTCAAGCGATTCTCCTGCTTCAGCCTCCCGAGTAGTTGGGATTACAGGCATGCACCACCATGCCTGGCTAATTTTATACTTTTAGTAGAGATGGGGTTTCTCCATGTTGGCCTGGCTGGTCTCGAACTCCCAACCTCAGGTGATCCACCCACCTCGGCCTCCCAAAGTGCTGAGATTACAGGCATAAGCCACTGTGCCTGGCCTATGCTTGGCTGATTTTTCTGTATTTTTTTAGAGATGGGGTTTCGCCACGTTGCCCAGGTTGGTATTGAACTCCTTGACTCACGTGATCTGCCCTCCTCGGCCTCCCAAAATGCTGGGATCACAGGCATGAGCCACTGCGCCCAGCCCTACCCTATAGATTTTAGATGTGTCAGCTCCCACAATTATGTGAGCTAATTCCTTAAAATAAGTAACTTTTTTTTTTTTTTAGACGGAGTCTCGCTCTGTTGCCCAGGCTGGAGTGCAGTGGCCTGACTCTGCTCACTGCAAGCTCTGCCTCCCGGGTTCACACCATTCTCCTGCCTCAGCCTCCCAAGTAGCTGGGACTACAGGTGCCCGCCACCACGCCCGGCTAATTTTTGTATCTTCAGTAGAGACAGGGTTTCACCATGTTGGCCAGGCTGGTCTTGAACTCCTAACCTCAGGTGATCCACTTGCCTTGGCCTCCCAAAGTGCTGGGATTATAGGCGTGAGCCACTGTGCCCGGGCCATTATATACTCTATGTTCATTTTTCAGTTATCCTTGGACAAGTGTTCATAACAGCAATGAAATACATTCGGTGCTATTTTATCTTTCACCTTTGACAATGGATTCAATCTCTTTCATGGCAGCTTCACTTTCGGCTTCTGCGAGTTTTTCATTGATTTCCATTATTTCCATGAGGAATTGCCTGTCCATTTCATAATCTGTCCCTTCAGGAATCTCTACTCCATGGAGCTTTAGCTATTGGGGCAAAAAGCAAGAAAAAGTAAGTTGAAGAAACTATGGGCAGAGTAATTTAAATCCTACTCATCCGTCAGGAAATAATACCACTAACAGAGAAAACTGCAACTGTCCCGATAATGAAAGACTAAGGGCTATCAAAAGCTTGGACTGAAACAGAAATGCTGGGACGGGATTTCCACTCATGCTACCCAAAACTATGTGACCTTGGTGTGATCTTGGGGTAGTCATTCCTCCACTCAGAGGTTGAACTAGATGTTTGTAAAGATTCTATTCAATTATAAAATTTTCTAGATTGTAAGATAGTTTTTTTTTTTTTTTTTTTGAGACGAAGTCTCGCTCTGTCGCCCAGGCTAGAGTGCAGTGGCGTGATCTCAACTCACTGCAACCTCTGCCTCCTGGGGAAGCAATTCTCTGCCTCAGCCTCCCGAGGAGCTGGGATTACAGGCACCCGCCACCACACCTGGCTAATTTTTTTGTATTTTGGTAGAGGCGAGGTTTCATCATCTTAACCAGGCTGGTCTTGAACTCCTGACGTAGTGATCCACCGGCCTCGGCCTCCCAAAGTGCTGGGATTACAGGTGTGACCCACCATGCCTGGCCTCTTAAGATACTCTTGAGAGGAAAAAAAAAAAACAAAACAGAAAATGACTCTTAACTAAAAGCTACCATCATCAAATCCTTGAAATTCATAGAAAAAAGCTAGAAAATTACAATTTAAAAAATGCAGTTGAGGCAAGTAATATTCACAGAGAAAATTATACTTGTGCTCTGAGGCTAAATACCATTGGGTCCCTGGACTTTTTTTTGAGAGGGTGCAGTAGTACAATCACAGCTCACTGAAGCCTTGACCTCTCAGGCTCAAGTGATCCTCCTGCTTCAGCTTCCAGAGTAGCAGGGACTACAGGTGTATGTCAGCATGCCCAGCTAATTTTTGTATTTTTTGTTGAAATGGGGTGTCATCATGTTGCCCAGGATGGTCTTGAATTCCTGGGCTGAAGTGATCTGACCACCTCAGCCTCCTAAAGTGCTGGGATTACAGGTGTGAGCCACCATGCCCGACCTCAAGCACTCTTCTGCTGAATAAAGGGGATGTGGCTGTCCTACGCCATAATGGGCATCAGAGCGTCATGCACAGAAGGGTTGGGAAATCACCTTACAAGGTACAGTCCTCTGCTCAGTGGGGCCAGGAGGGTCTTATAGGCATCATTCACCAGGGTCGAATGCTTCTCTGAGAAGTCCTTTTCAGTCTGTTAATGGAGATGAAGATAGTACTATTACCATCCAAATCACAAAGTTTTTTTTTTTTTTTTTGACAGAGTCATCCAGGCTGGAGTGTGCAGTGGCGCAAACTCAGCTCACTGCAACCTCCACCTCCCATGTTCAAGTGATCCTTCTGCCTTAGCCTCCCAAGCAGCTGGGACTACAAGCGTGTGTCACTGCACTAGGCTAATTTTTATATTTTTAGCAGAGACAGGGTTTCACCATGTTGGCCAGGCTGCTCATGAACTCCCGACTTCAAGTGATCTGCCTGCCTCGGCCTCCCAAAGTGTTGGGATTACAGGCATGAGCCACTGCGCTGAACCCACAAAGTTTTAGAATATTCTAATGGGCAGGCACCTAAGGAAGTGGTTAAGTAGAGGTGGTGTGGGATGAGGTGTCTTTATATTCAGCTGATAGGTTTTAAATTACCTGAGAAGTCAGACAAAAGCTGTGAGTGAATGGCAGCTCTGGGTCTGACAGGCTGGGGTCAGACTGCCATGGGGCAGACACAGCTGATTTTCCAGCTCGGTCCCTGATAATCACATAACCACAAGGCTACTGCCACCCAGTGTGCACACATATTTGGGGATTTTTGGCGTTGGCCAGTAAGCTACCTGAGACCTCTGGCTGAAGAAATCTGGGTGGACAAGACGCTGCAGTTGCTGGTACCTGTGCTGGAGCTTCGCAGTATCAACTCTGAAGGAACGGTTGCTGGAAGGAAATTGGGAGATTAAATTTATGCAACAAATATTTAAAGATTTGTCTACCATGAGCCTGGTTCTTGCTCTCATTGGGAAGATGCAATAACATATAAACAGATAATTTCAAAAAGTGGTAGGTCCCATGAAGGGATACAGAACAGAGTCAGAGAGGGTAGCAGATGTAGTGGACAAAGAGATGACACTGAGCTGAAACCTGAATGATGATGAGTAATCAAAGATCAGAGGAAAGAGATATCCAGGTAGAATTGCAAGAGCAAGGACCTCAAGGTGGGAGCAAGACAGGGATGCCTGAGGAACTTAAAGATCGGTGTTACTATAGCCCCTCATACACGTTCAGTGACTGGTGGGGGCAGATCCCATAGTTAAGGGAAAGGGACATTCCTAAATTACACAAAGATTCTTTGCCTGGCCAAACTTTAGTCAGATTTCTGAACCTTCTCCTAGGCCCAGCTGTATGCTTTCTTGTAAAATCCAGTTTTGGCAAATAACCTTGCTAAGTCAGTTTAGCTAGAATCCTCGATCCTCATATTTTTGATCATCCTAGATCTCTGATCAGATTCTTCAGCCTCTGCTATCCCCCAGGTGATGTCTGAGCACCCTGGCCCGTCTTCGGCAAGAATCCTGTTAGGTCGGTTTAGCCAGAATCCCGTTTACTCTGCTCCTTGACTACGAATTTCCTTCTGCCCATGCTGTTTTTGGAGTTGAGACCAATCTCTCTCCCCAAGTGCAAGACCCTATTGCAGTGGCCCCTCTACAAGATGGTCTTGAAGAAAGTCTTTCTGGTGCTTGAACAAGTGTGACTGAATAATGTTTTCTTTAATACCACCCTATCTTTTCCACGGCCCAGGTCCCTTCATCCCTGTCTCCCGGTTTATTTTAATTCAACCCCTTTCACATTCTACTCCCAGAGTCTGTCCTATTTCCTTACCAGTTCAGCTCTATCCACACTGCCCCATCTCTCCAAGATCCTCAGCTTCAGGGAGAAAAACCATTTATTGGACCTTCTCCCACCAATTCTCACTTTTCCCTCAGGCCTCGCCCACAATATTAAGCTTTTCATGCTTTACTTCCTAATCTCGGACCACACTTCTGCAGTCCTTTCTTAAATACATCAACCCAACTTTAAACCTTCCTGACCCTATTCATTCAAGTCTTCCAGTCTCCCAGGGCCTGCCCCTCAAGTACCCTTTCCTCAAGCTCCGCCCCTCGACTTCTCCTTCCCTTTCCCGTAGGTACCGCCCCTCAAATCTCCCTCCCCTCTAGCCTCGGCCCCCCTATTTCCTCTAACTCCAGTCCCGTTCGTCTCCCTTCTCCACACCTCAACGCTGCTTCCCTCAGTCCCCGCCTCTCAATTTCCCCCTGAGAAATCAAGACACTTCTCTCACGCCTGCTCTCTAGACCTCCGCCCCCCTATCAGTCCCGCCTTCTCTTCCGCAAGCCAGATCCGTCCTCCCCTCTCGCAGGCCAGACCCCGACGTCTCTCTCGCCCGGGCCCGTTTCCCAAAACCGTCGCTCGTACCAGTCCATAAGGCTGAAGTAGTCTCGAGTGGGGTCAGGTGCCTGCAGCGCTCGGCACTGTGGGCAGAAAAACCTGTCCTCCTGCCTGGGGCCCCGTGGGCCGCCGCAGTTCCAACAGCGGGGAGAATTGCTTCCCGCCTGCGACGCAGCATCACAGCTTAGCGGTCTCCTTCTGGGAACCCCTGTCGGCCAAAACCCCCACACCCGGAGCAAAGCCCCGGCTCTCCCCCGCCACATCTGGCCGGCGGCCTATCTAGCCGTGGTCACTCGTGGGGAAAAGCAAAGAGAGCGTCCAACAAGACTAATGCTGCTGATTGGCTGGGGAGTCGAGGGGGCGGGATCACCCGAGGGGAACCCGGGTTCTAAGTTCCGCTCTGCCTTCTAAACTACAACTCCCAGAAAGCATTGAGGCGACGCCTGACGGCCACATCTGCTGCTCCTCATTGGTCCGGCGGCAGGGGAGGGGGTTTTGATTGGCTGAGGGTGGAGTTTGTATCTGCAGGTTTAGCGCCACTCTGCTGGCTGAGGCTGCGGAGAGTGTGCGGCTCCAGGTGGGCTCACGCGGTGAGTCATATGGGGAACTTCTGTTGGGTGTTTGGTGGTTCGAATCCCATCTTAAGCGTTTTGTGTGAGCGGAGTCTCCTGAGCTTCGCTTTGTCTTTATTTTTGAGCTGAAGGGGGAGTGTGTGGGCGACTCTCTTCCTTTTTAGTAGATCATCCTCGAGGTGAAGTTCACTTCCCGTATTACTTACAAGCTGAAACAGGCCTGAACATACAGGATAAGAAGGAACAGCGTTGTGTTCTTCAATATCAGAGCGAAGTTACTTTGTAAAAAGTTCTATAGATGTTAGTAATCATTGCCATTCTTTAGATTCAATCTCTAAAATACTTATAGAGAGGCCAGTCTTAGCTACTGGGTGCTGCAGGAACTGGAAACGCACTGAGCTGTGTAGGAGGATGTTCTGCGTGTCCCTAAATAAGTCCCTAAGTAAGTGTATGGGATGGGGTGGCCAGAAGTGGGTAGGAGGGCATCAGTCCTCCTTCGGACTTAGGTTTTCTGCTTGAAAAAAAGATTGTGTTTCACTTGAAAGGCCTCTGGAATTTTTTAAAAAATTATTTATTTTTGATATAAAGTATACATATATGATTACCATCTGTACCTTTTTTTTTTTTTTTTTTGAGACGGAGTCTCTCTCTGTTGCCAGGCTGGAGTGCAGTGGCGCGATCTGGGCTCACTGCAACTTCTGCCTCCTGGGTTCAAGCGATTCTCCTTCCTCAGCCTCCCAAGCATCTGGGATTATAGGTACCCACCACCATGCCCGGCTAGTATTTTTAGTAGAGATGGGGTTTCACCATGTTGGCCAGGCTGATCCCGAACTCCTGACCTCAGGTGATCCACTCGCCTTGGCCTCCCAAAGTGCTGGGATTACAGGTGTGAACCACCGCGCCCGGCCTATTTTCAATTTTTTGAGGAATCACAATACTCTTCTCTATAGTGGCTATACTAATTTGCATTCCCACCAATGGTATATGTGAACAGTGCAAGGTCAGACATAACCAGATCCATGCACATTTGTGTCTTTCCACAAGATCAGACTTATTGATGTTTTATTTTAATTGTAAAAGCCACGAGCTATATGGAGTTCCCAAGGAAGCAATTTTCCGTAGTACTACCTGTTTACTTGGTAGTCAGAGCCATGGGCACACAGGCTCAAGCCATTCCGCAAGTCAGTCAGTATTGTAAACCGTACACAATAGTATATTTATTTAATATATAAATGTTATAGATTAAAAATCTTACATTAAGGTAACATTTAACATTCGGAGAAAAGGGGATAGGGAAAGTGGTTATCAAACCAGTCCAAGGAGAGCAGTGTGGACAAAGAGAGTGTTTTGGCTTTATCTGGGGTGTCAGTGTCTTGTAAGGAAGAGTTTTTGATGTGGGCAGAGCCTTTGATGTGTCCTGCTCTTATGATCAAAGAATTTTCTGGTGAGGACTAATAACAAAAGCGTGTACATGTTTATATCCTTATCTGGTTTAGTACAGTCTTTTTTTTTTTTTTTTTTTGAGACAGAGTCTCACTTTGTCACCAGGCTGGAGTGCAGTGGCGTGATCTCAGCTCACTGCAACCTCCGACCCCCTGGTTCAAGCGATTCACCTGCCTCAGCCTCCTGAGTAGCTGGGACTACAGGCACACGCCACCACGCCCAGCTGTTTTGTATTTTTAGTAGAGTTGGGGTTTCACCATGTTGGCCAGGATGGTCTCCATCTCCTGACCTTGTGATCCGCCCGCCTTGGCCTCCCAAAGTGCTGGGATTACAGGCGTGAGCCACTGTGCATGGCCAGTACATTCTTTATTAATTAGACAAACATCTGGTCCCTGTTGGCATAATGCCTTTTAAAATATAAGATAGAGCCTTTTTCTAAGATAAAATTACTTATGTCAAGAGCACTCTGTACAGTTCCCCTTTCTTCACATTCTTTCCAGCATCTGTTATTGCCTATCTTTTATACAAACCATTTTAACTTGGGTGAGATGGTATCTCATTGTGGGTTTTTTTATTTGTTTGTTTGTTCGAGACAGAGTCTTACTCTGTTGCCCAGGCTGGAATGCGGTGGCGTGATTTTGGCTCACTGCCTCCTCTGCCTCCTGGGTTCAAGCGATTCTCCTGCCTCAGCCTCCCAAGTAGCTGGGACTATAGACGCCTGCCACCATGCCCAGCTAATTTTCATATTTTTAGTGGAGACAGGGTTTCACCATGTTGGCCAGGCTGATCTCAAACTCCTGACCCCAAGTGATCTGCCCGCCTCCGCCTCCCAAAGTGCTGGGATTACAGGCATGAGCCACTGTGCCCAGGCCTCACTGTAGTTTTGATTTGTATTTCTCCAGTGATCAGTGATATTGAGCATTTTTTTAATATACCTGTTGGCCATTTGTATGTCTTCTTTTGAGAAATGTCTGGATCTTTTGCCCATTTCTTTTTTTTGAGACAGAATCTCACTCTGTCACATAGCCTGGAGTGCAATGGTACGATCTCGGCTCACTGCAACCTCCGTCTCCATCTCCTGGGTTTAAGTGATTCTTGTGTCTCAGCCTACCAAGTAGCTGGAACTACAGGCACAAGCCACCACGCCCAGCTAATTTTTTGTATTTTTAGTAGAGATGCGGTTTCGCCATGTTGACCAGGCTGGTCTTGAACTCCTGACCTCAGATGATCCACCCACCTTGGCCTCCCAAAATGCTGGGATTACAGATGTGAGGCACTGTGCCTGGCTTGCCCATTTCTTAAATTGGATTATTTGTCTTTTTGCAGTTGAGTTTCATATCCATATATATTCTGGTTATTCATCCCTTGTCAGATGGCTAGTTTGGAAATGTTTTTTCCCATTCTGTGGGTTGTCTCTTCACTTTGTTGATTGTCTCCTTTGCTGTGCAGAAGCTTTTTAGCTTGATGAAATCCCAGTTGTCTGTTTTTGCTTTAGTTGCCTGTGCTTTTGAGGTCTTATGCAAAAAACCTGTGCCCAAAAAATCTGTGCCCAAGATGAGTGTCCTGGAGCACTTCCCCAGTGTTTTCTTCTAGTAGTTTTATAGGTTTTGGGACTGGACTTCTGTCTACAGTCCTGGAGTTTTGCTGCCCTCACTTTGGTTTTTCATTCACTTCTCTGCATGGCTTTTCAATAACAATAGCTCCCAGATAGCAAGTATGGGTGGGTAGGGGGAGTATTACATGCATCACTTCACTTAATCCTCATGGTCTGTCTACTTATTTTCAGATGAGAAAACAGGTTTAGAGAAGTTGTGATCTACCTAAAGTCATGCACAGTTTCACTCAAGTGTCTGACTCCAGATCCGCTTGCCTCTAATCTCTCATAGCAACTTGTTGACACATTTTCTCCAGTTGTCCTGTCTTACTTAAAAAGCTATGGGGAAGACTCAGCCTGGCTCAGGTAGTATTAGACCAGCAGTCCCTAGAGCAGCATACTCAGTTTTGGCATTGCCTTCCTGGTATGTTTTAAAGAAATCTCATCAGAACCTTTGTATCTTTTTTTTTTTTTTCCGTGAGACAGGGTCTCACTCTGTCACCCAGGCTGGAGTGCATGCTTGATCACCGCTCACTGCAGCCTCAGCCTCCTGGACTCAAGTGATCCTCCCACCTGAGCCTCCCAAGTAGCTGGGACTACAGGTGTACACCACCATGCCCTGCTAATTTTTCGTATTTTCTGTAGATACTGGATTTCACCATGGTGCCCAGGCTGGTCTCGAATTCCTGGGTTCAAGCAGTCTACCTACGTTGGCCTCCCAAAGTGCTGGGATTACAGACATGAGCCACCACACCTGGCAGAACCTTTGTATATTGAAAGCTGTGTAAATACAGTCAGTGTGGGCATCCTAGTCCCTCCTTATCAGTGGTAGTAGTTTCAGTTACCAATGGTCAGCTGTGATCTGAAACTATTAAGTGGAAAATTCATAAGAAATAGTCAAGTCATGGCTGGGCATGGTGGCTCATGCCTGTAATCCTAGCAGTTTGGGACGCTGAGGTGGACTTGAGGATCACCTGAGGTCAGGAGTTTGAGACCAGGCTGGCCAATATGGTGAAAACCCTGCCTCTACTAAATAAAATATACAAATTAGCCAGGCGTGGTGGTGTGCGCCTGTAATCCCGGCTACTTGGAAGGCTGAGGCAGGAGAATTGCTTAAACCCAGGAGGTGGAGGTTGCAGTGAGCCGAGATTGCGCCACTGCGCTCCAGCCTGGGTGACTGAGCGAGACTCCGTTTCAAAAAAATAAAAAAATAAAAAAAATAATCAATTCATAAGTCTTAAATTATGTGGTTTTGCAGTGCTTGTGTTCATGTCACCCTTATATTTAATAATGGCCCCAAAGCAAAAGATGCTGGCAATTTGGATATTGCAAAGAGAAGCTGTAAAGTGTTTCCTTTTACTGAAAAGGTGAAAGACCTCAATTTAATATGGAAATAAAAAAATTTGTATGCTGAGGCTGGTAACATCTATGGCAAGAACGAATCTTCTGTTTGTGAAATTGTGAAGAAGGAAAAAGAAAGTTGTGCATAATTTATATGGGGTTCTGTACTATGTGAGGTTTCAGGCATCCACTGGGGGGGTCTTGGATCTTATCCCTCTCTGATGGTAGGGACTACTGTAGTGTTGTTTCCTGTGTTCTCCTGGAGTAGTAACCTGAGTTTGGGGAGGAAGAGAATGTCCTCCTCTCCCTCCCTTTTTTTTTGTTAATCCGATTAGGTCAGCAGTGGACGTTACTTTGATTTTACTTGTGGTTCTGTTATCAGATTCTTGCTTTGTTTTCTGTTCTTTGGAGACAGGGTCTCACTCTGCCACCCAGGCTGGTGTGTAAGTGGTATGATCGTAGCTCACTGCAGCCTTCAACTCCTGGGCTCAAGTGATCCTCCCACCTCACTTTCCCGAGTAGCTGAGGCCACAGCTGCATGCCACCATGTCTAATTTTCTTATTTTTTGTACAGGGCGGGGTCCCACTATGTTGGCCAGGCTGGTATTGAACTCGTGGCCTCAAGTGGTCCTCTTGCCTTGGCCTCCCAAAGTGCTGGGATTACAGGTGTGAGCCACTGCGCCCAGCCTGTTATGAGAGTCTAACTGTCTATCAGGTTAATTCTAAGACAAGGGTGGAAGCCTTAAGGTCTCCAGTTTATAAAAGAATGGTTCCTGCAAGATTCCATCAAGGCTGGAAGGCCATTTAGGATGCTGAAAAGATAAGCCCTATAGTTACTTAGCATCACAAAGGGATAGGTGAAGTTGTCAAGAGCTGTCTTCCTTTGTGTTCTGCCTCATTAAGTCACTGGGTCCTTAGGTATCAGGGAACATAGATTGAACGAACAGGTGTGTTTCCCTTTAGGAGCAAGCCTGGGGGAAAAGGGGTACCAGTGACATTTTATGTAAATGGACCCTTTGGAGTAATGCAGCAGGTTATTGTACAATTTCTTTTTGACTTCTATATCAAGCCACCTGATTTTTCGTCTTCTTTCTTTTTCCAAAATACACAGATGCTCCTCAACTTTCAATGGCATTATGTCTAAATAAAACCATTCTAAGTTGAAAATACTGTTAAATTGAAAATACATTTAATACACCTAACATACCAAACGTCATAGTTTAGCCTAGCCTCCTTTAAACGTGCTCAGAATACTTACGTCAGGGTACAGTTGGGCAAAATTATCTAACACAAAGATTATTATTATTATTTTTTGTAGAGGTGGGGTCTCAAACACCTGCCCTCAAGCAATCCTCCTACCTCCATCACCCAAAGTATTGGGTTTACGGTTGTGAGTCACTGCACCTGGCCTATTTTATTTTTAAATTTTATTTATTTAATTAATTAATTTTTTTGAGACAGGGTTTCACTCCTATCATCCAGGCTGGAGTGCAGTGGTGCGTTCTCAGCTCACTGCAACCTCTGCCTCCTGGGCTCAAGCAGTTCTCCTGCTTCAGCCTCCTGAGAAGTTGGAACTACAGGCACCTGCCACCACACCCGGCTAATTTTTGTATTTTTAGTGGACACGGGGTGTGACTATGTTGGCCAGGCTGGTCTTGAACTCCTGATCTCAGGTGATCTACCCACCTTGACCCCCCAGAGTTCTGGGATTATAGGCGTGAGCCACTGCACCTGGCCACCTGGCCTATTTTATAATAAGGTGTTAAATAGCTCATGTAATTAATTGAATACTGTACTGAAGGTGAAAACCAGAATGGTTATGTGAGGACTTGGAGAAGTAAGTTTCTACTGATTGCTTTGCCAGAAAGTTTAAACATTGTTAAATAGAAGCATTGTTAAATTGAGGACTGTATATATGAGTTTTTTTTTTTGAGACAGAGTCTTGCACTGTTGCGCAGGCTGGAGTGCAGTGGTGCAATCTTGGCCCACTGCAACCTCTGCCTCCCGGGCTCAGGCGATTCTCCTGCCTCAGCCTCCCGAGTAGCTGGGATTACAGGTGCCTGCCACCATGCCTGGCTAATTTTTTGTATTTTTAGTAGAGATGGAGTTTCACTATGTTGGCCAGGCTGGTCTTGAACTTCCGACCTCATGATCTGCTCGTCTCGGCCTCCCAAAATGCTGAGATTACAGGCGTGAGCCCCCGCGCCTGGCCCCCGGTATATATGAAATTTTAATGTGTTGATTGTATCAATACATTTTTGGTTTCAGTCTTAATTTAAAAGAATTGGACAAATGTAAGCTTTTATGAGTCCCCTAGCTCAATTTTATTGCTTTTTACTTATTTGTAATCTTCAGATAATTTGTTTTTCCCTGTAGTTTATGGCTGTCAGACAAAAAACTGATCTGGTGACAATGATCTGGTGAAAAGCTCAGCCCAGAAGAACTATAGGTCTGGGCTGTTAGGACTTTTAATTTTTGGAGAGCATGTTTGCCCTGGGTTTTTTTTTTTCTTTTTTCTTTTTTCCTTTCTTTTGCTGTTGTAATAGGCCCATTGTTTACTTTTTAATTTTAAGTCTTGTGCCTTGAAACTCACCTTTGTTGTTGGACACTTTCTTTTTGAGGTCGTGATGTCTCGGGAGTCGGATGTTGAGGCTCAGCAGTCCCATGGCAGCAGTGCCTGTTCACAGCCCCATGGCAGTGTTACCCAGTCCCAAGGCTCCTCCTCACAATCCCAGGGCATATCCAGCTCCTCTACCAGCACGATGCCAAACTCCAGCCAGTCCTCTCACTCCAGCTCTGGGACACTGAGCTCCTTAGAGACAGTGTCCACTCAGGAACTCTATTCTATTCCTGAGGACCAAGAACCTGAGGACCAAGAACCTGAGGAGCCTGCCCCTGCCCCCTGGGCTCGATTATGGGCCCTTCAGGATGGATTTGCCAATCTTGGTAAGACCCTTTGTTGTATAGTGTCATGTTTAGAAAAACACTTACAGAAAGTTGTTGTGTTACCAGGTGGAAGGTTCTGATTGGAGTTGCCCAGGTTTTTGGCACGTTGAACAAATAATTGAACATCATGCATGAACAAGCAATGAAAGCATAGATTTATTGAAGTGGAAGGCAATAGAAGCTAAAGTACCTGTCGCAAGATGGGAGCAGGCCTGAGCAAGTGGCTGCAGAGCCCTGGTAGCAAAGTCTTCTGGGGTTCAAGTACCCTCTAGAGGTCTCCCATTGGTTACATCTTATGTAAATGAAGGGCTGGCTCACAGCCCATTAGAGGCCAAAGCGAACTGGACCTCGGCCATTCCAAGACTGGTGTGGATTGGCGCCTTATGCAAATGAAGGTCCTAGAATGGATGGATCATAGGCCAGAGTGCAAATTCTTCCTTTTTATTTAGTTTCAGGAATTTTTTTTTCTTTTTTTTTTTTGGCGACGGAGTCTTGCTGTGTCACACAGACGAGTGCAGTGACTCCATCTCGGCTCGGCTCACTGCAGCCTCTGACTCCTGGGTTCAAGCGATTCTCCTGTCTCAGATTCCTGAGTAGCTGGGATTACAGACGCACACCACCACACCTGGCTAATTTTTGTATTTTTAGTAGAGACAGGGTTTCACCCTGTTGGCCAGGCTGGTCTCGAACTCCTGACCTCAAGTGGTCCTCCTGCTTCGGCCTCCCAAAGTGTTGGGATTACAGGCATGAGCAACCGTGCCCGGCTATTCCAGGAAGTTTGCGTGAATTGGCCATAGATTCCCTGCCTTCAGACCCTATTTTCCTGCCTTAGTTAGTTGCAGCAGAATGCTTGAGCCACTCTTTGAATAATTCTGGAGTTTGAATGTGATAAAAGGTAAAACCAAAGAGGCAGTATTGGGTGTTGCCCTGGCTATTACCTGCTGTGGATTCCATTCATTTATTCTTTCAACAAATATTAATTGGACATTTACAATGTGCTGTCCATCCAGGGATCTGAAGGTAGCTTTGGACCCTCTTCCTAGAAAAATGCAGATTCACGCAAACTTGCAAACATTATCCCCTAATCACAAAAGCTTCATTAGTTAACCTCTGCTGTGGTTTGCCACAGCTTCAGAGAATCAGAGCTGTCCAGAATAGAGATGGCCATTTGTTGACTACTTGTTATTTGTTTTTGTCTCAAAATAGCCAACCTTGTGATTTAAACATGTTGACCCTTTCTGACACCTCCTGGTGCCAATAGTAAGTTTCGCTATGCATATGTTTAAAATACGCATGTGGGCCGGGCGCAGTGGCTCACGCTTGTTGTAATCCCAGCACTTTGGGAGGCCGAGGCGGGTGGACCATCCTGGTAACAGGTGAAACCCACTCTACTAAAAAACAAAAAAATTGCCGGGTGGTGGCGGGCTCCTGTATCCACTACTCGGAAAAAACAAACCAAAAAAACCATAAAAATAAAAAATAAAATAAATAAAATAAAATAAAATATGCATATGTGTATTTTAACATTGCCAGGCATGGTGGCTCACGCCTGTAATCCCAGCACTTTGGGAGGCCGAAGCGGGAGGATCACTTGAGGCCAGGAGTTCGAAACCAGCTTGGGCAACATGGCAAAACCCTGTCTCTCCTGAAAATACAAAAATTAGCCAGGTGTGGTGGTGCATGCCTGCAATCCCAGCTACTCAGGAGGATGAGACATGAGAATTGCTTGAACCTGGGAGGCAGAAGTTGCAATGAGCCAGGATTGCGCCACTGCACTCCAGCCAAAAAAAATGATGTTTTTTTTTCCTTTCTCTTACATTACAATGACCTCTTTAATAAACAAATTTGAACTTGGCATTAATAGGATAGAATATGTTAATATAAAGAAATGAAGGACTGATGTATCATTTTGTGTTTTGTCACTCACCATCCTTGTTTTATTTCATGTCTAACTTTGATGTCTTAAAAAAACTATAAAAAATGGAGAAACAATATACCTGCATTCCACATATACAACTTTAAATTTATAAGTAGACACTCGAAGCTATTTTTTACTGGTTTAAAATATATTTTTCAGGCCGGGCATTGTGGCTCATGCCTGTAATCCCAGCACGTTGAGAGACCAAGGCAGGCGGATCACCTGAGGTCAGGAGTTTGAGACCAGCCTGGCCAACATGGGGAAACCCTGTCTCTATTAAAAATACAAAAATTAGGCCAGGCGTGGTGGCTCATGCCTGTAATCCCAGCACTTTGGGAGGCCGAGATGGGCGGATCACCTGAGATCGGGAGTTCAAGACCAGCCTGACCAACACGGAGAAACCCCGTCTCTACTAAAAATACAAAATTAGCTGGGCATGGTGGCGGGCTCCTGTAATCCCAGCTACTCAGGAGGCTGAGGCGGGAGAATCGCTTGATCCCGGGAGGCAGAGGTTGCAGTGAGCTGAGATTGCACCATTGCACTCCAGCCTGGGCAACAAGAGCGAAACTCCACCTCAAAAAAAGAAAAAAAAAAAGAAAAAAATTTGCGGGTCATGGTGGCAGGCATCTGTAATCCCACCTACCCAGGAGGCTGAGACAGGAGAATTGCTTGAACTTGGGAGGTAGAGGTTGCAGTGAGCTGAGATCGTGCTACTGCACTCCAGCCTGGGTGACAGAGCGAGATTCCGTCTCCAAAAAATAAACAAATAAAATACAATATATTTTTTCAGATAGGCCTATAGGTTTAGATGAGTGGGAAATAGAAATGGTGAGAAAGGGCTAAATGGGATACATCACCTTTAAAAGTAATAAAACAGGCTGGGCGCAGGGGCTCACAACTGTAATCCCAGCTCTTAGAGCAGCAGACGTGGGAGGATAGCTTGAACCCAGGAGTTTGAGACCTGCTGGGCAATATAGCGAGACCCCATTCTCCACAAAAAGGAAAAACAAAAAAAGACAAGTAAACAAACAAAATCCTGATAGGATGACCAGCATAAAGTAGGTGCTGAATAAATAGAGGCTGTTTATCATTATTATTATTATTATTTGAGACGGAGTCTCACTCTGTCACCCAGGCTGGAGTGCAGTGGTATGATCTTGGCTCACTGCAACCTCCATCTCCTGGGTTCAAGCCATTCTCCTGCCTCAGCCACCTGAGTAGCTGGGATTACAGGTGCCCACCACCGTGACTGGCTAAGTTCTGTATTTTTTTAGTAGGGATGGGGTTTCATCATGTTGGCCAGGCTGGTTTCAAACTCCTGACCTCAGGTGATCTGCTTGCCTTGGCCTCCCAAAGTGGTGGGATTACAGGCACGAGTCACCACGTCTGGCTGAGGCTGTTTATTATTATTATTTGTTAATTATTTATACCTATGTTTTCTTCTAAAATTTTATAGTTTTAATTCCTTTTTTTAAAAATTTTTGTTTGTTTGTTTATTTATTTATTTATTTTGAGACAAGATCTCACTCTGTCATCCAGGCTGGAGTGCAGTGGCACAGTCTCAGCTCACTTCAGCCTCTGCCTCCCAGGCTCAAACAATTCTCCCACTTCAGCCTCCTGAGTAGCTGGGACCACAGATGTGCACCACCACTCCCAGCTAACTTTTTGTATTCTTGGTGGGGATGGGGTTTCACCATGTGGCAGTCTGGTCTCAAACTCCTGAGCTCAAGTGATACATCCATCTCGGCTTCCCAAAGTGTTGGGATTACAGGCATGAGCCACAGTGCCTGGCCTAGTTTTAGCTCTTATGTTTAATTAAGATCCTTTATTCATTTTGAGTTTTATTTATGTATTTATTGAGACGGAGCCTCGCTGTGTCACCAGGCTGGAGTGCAATGGCGTGATCTCGGCTCACTGCAACCTCCTCCTCCCGGTTTCAAGCAATTCTGCCTCAGCCTCCCAAATAGCTGGGATTACATGCTCATGCCACCATGCCTGGCTAATTTTTGTATTTTTAGTAGAAATGGGGTTTCACCATGTTGGCCAGGCTGGTCTCGAACTCCTGCCCTCGGGTGATCCACCTGCCTTGGCCTCCCAAAGTGCTGGGATTACAGGCGTGAACCACTGTGGCGGGCCTAAATTGTTTATTTTTACTTTTTGTAGAGACAGAGTCTGGCCATGTTACCCAATCTGATCTTGAACTCCTGCTGTCATCTGATCCTCCTGCCTCAGCCTCCCAGAGTGCTGGGATAAGAGGTGTGAGGCACCATCCCCGGCCAGTTTTCAGTCTAAGTATGATGTTAGCTGTGGGTCTTTCCCTTTCCCTTTCTCTTTGCCTTTTCCTTTTCCTTTCCCCTTTCCTTTCCTTTCCTTTCCTTTCCTTTCCTTTCCTTTCCTTTCCTTTCCTTTCCTTTCCTTTCTTTCCTTTCCTTTCTCCTTTCCTTTCCCCTTTCCCCTTTCCCCTTTCCTTTCCCTTCCGCTTTCCTTTCCTGTCCTGTCCTGTCCTGTCCGCTTTCCCTTCCGCTTTTCTTTCCTCTTTTCTCTCCTCTCCTCTCCTCCTCTCTCCTCTCTCCTCTTTGATATCTGAAGACTAAGCCGTGGATGTTTCATAAAAGTTCTTTCTGGGGTGGGTGCGGTGGCTCATGCCTGTAATCCAAGCACTTTGGGAGGCTGAGGTGGGCGGATCACAAGGTCAGGAGATCGAGACCATCCTGGCTAACATGGTGAAACCCTGTTTCCACTAAAAATACAAAAACAAAATTAGCCGGGTGTGGTGGCAGGAGCCTGTAGTCCCAGCTACTTGGCGACAGAACGAGACTCTGACTCAAAAGAAAAAAAAAAATTCTTTCTGGCTGGGTACTCTGACTCTTTCACCCTATAATCTCAGTGTTTTGGGAGCCTATGGCAGGAGAAGTGCTTGAGGCCAGGAGTTGGAGACTGCAGTGAGCTATGATTGCAGGCCACAGAGCAAGACTTTGTCTCTAAATTAAAAATAAATAAATAAATAATAAATAAAATAAAAGTTCTTTGTTAGGTTGAAGGAGTTTCCTTCTATTCCTAGTTTTCTGAGTATTTTTTGTTATAAGAGGGTGTTGCATTTTGCCAAAATTTTTTTCTGTGTCTATTTTCCTATATTCTATTGTTATCGTGTATTATATTAATTGGTTTTCAGATGTTAAACCAACCAAGCTTTCCTGGGTTAAGTCTTTTTTTTTTTTTTTTTGAGACGGAGTCTCGCTGTCGCCCAGGCTGGAGTGCAGTGGCGCGATCTCGGCTCACTGCAGGCTCCGCCCCCTGGGGTTCATGCCATTCTCTTGCCTCAGCCTCCCGAGTAGCTGGGACTACAGGTGCCCGCCACCTCGCCCGGCTAATTTTTTGTATTTTTAGTAGAGACGGGGTTTCACTGTGTTAGCCAGGATGGTCTCGATTTCCTGACCTCGTGATCTGCCCGCCTTGGCCTCCCAAAGTGCTGGGATTACAGGCGTGAGCCACCGCACCCGGCCTCCTGGGTTAATTCTTGTTCGGTCATTTGTAATCTTTTTTATGTGTTGCTGGATTTAGTTTGCTACTGTTTTGTTGAGGATTTTTATATCTATATTCACAAGGGATATTGGTTTGTGGTTTTACTGTGATGTCTCTGTCTGGTTTTGCTATGAGGGTATTGCTGGCCTCATAGATGAGTTGACAGTGTTCCGTTCCGAATTTCTTTGAAAAGTTTGAGAATAATTGGTATTAGTTCTTTACATATTTGATAGAATTTAAAATGAAGCCAGCCATGTGTTTCTTTTTTCTTTTTTTTTGAGACAGGGTCTCACTCTGTTACCCAGGCTGGAGTGTTACCCACGATCACGTTTCACTGCAGGCATGACCTCCCAGGCCCAACTCCTACCTCAGCCTCCCAAGTAGCTGGGGACCTCAGGCATGTGCCACCATGTGTGGCTAACTTTTTTATTTTGATAGAGATGCGGTCTCGTTATGTTGCTCAAGCTAAAGTGAGGCTATCTGGGACTGCACTTTTCTTTGTAGGGATATTTTGATTACTCATTCAGTCTTTTTTTTTGTTTTGTTTTTTTGGAGGCAGAGTCTCTCTCTGTCACCCAGGCTGGAGTGCAGTGGCACGATATTGGCTCACTGCAGCCTCTGCCTCACAGGTTCAAACAATTCTTGTGCCTCAGCCTCCAGAGTACTGGGACTACAGGTGCGCACCACCACACCTGGTTAAATTTTTTTTTTTTTCATTTTTAGTAGAGACGGGGTTTTGCCATGTTGCCCAGGCTGGTCTCGATCTCCTGAAGTCAAGCAATCCGCCTGCCTTGGCCTCCCAACGTGCTAGGATTATCATTCAGTCTTTTCACTTCTTATGAGTATATTCAGATTTTCTGTTTCTTCTTGTGTTAGTGTTGGTAGTTTGTATCTTTCTAGGAGTTTGTCCATTTCACCTATGTCATCTAATACTGTCACACACAATTGTTCAATTATTCTTTTTTTTTTTTTTTTTGAGACGGAGTCTCACTCTGTCACCCAGGCTGGAGTGCCGTGGCGTGATCTCAGCTCACTGCAAGCTCCGCCTCCCGAGTTCACAGCATTCTCCTGCCTCAGACTCCCGAATAGCTGGGACTACAGGCGCCCACCATCACGCCCGGCTAATTGTTTTGTATTTTTAGTAGAGACAGGGTTTCATCGTGTTAACCAGGATGGTCTCGATCTCCTGACCTCATGATCCGCCCGCCTCGGCCTCCCAAAGTGCTGGGATTACAGGCGTGAGCCACCGTGCCCGGCTCAATTATTCTTTTTAAATTATTTTTATTTCTGTCAGATCAGTAGTAATTACCTCTCTCATTCTAATTTTAGTAATTTGAGTCTTGTCTCTTTTTTTCTTGTTCAATCTGTCTAAGGTTTGCCAACTTGTTGATCTTTTTAACTAACTAAATTTGGATTTGTTAATTTTCTTTTTCTTTCTAGAGATAGGGTCTCACTCTGACTCTGGAGTGAGTGGTGCAATCACAGCTCAGTACAGTCTCAACCTTCCGGCTCAAGTGATCCTCCTTCCTTGGCCTCCCAAAGTACTGGGATTACAGGCGTGAGCCATCGTGCCCAGCCCATATGTAATTTGATAGATCTTGCTAAATTGTCCTCCCTAGACAATTATAGACAATGTGTGTATAAATTATATTCCCAATGGCATTGTATGAGAGTACCCACTTTTTCATACCTCTTGCCAGCACTGGGTGATATGAAACTTTTGAATTTTTGCCAATCTAATAGGTAAAACATGAAATCTTCATGTGTTTTTGATTTCTAAATTTTCTTATATTGGTTTAGCTTGGCCACCTTTCATATGTTTGAGCCAGATGTATTTCTGTTTCTTGTAAATTATCTTTTCATATCCTTTACCCATTTTTCTACTGGACTGTTTATTGTTTTCGTTGATTTATAGGAACCTAACATTTATTAGGGAAATTATTCCTTTTCCTGATAGGAGTTAATATTTTCCCTAGTCTGTCTTGCAATGAACATTTAATTACCTGCCATGTGCAATATCCCAAGTGCTGGAGTTGTACTGTTAAACAAGAGGTCTCCAGCTGCCCCCTTGGAGGTTATATTCTAATGCAGGGAGGTGGGGAGAAAATATACAAATCAGCAAGGTAATTTCCAGCCGTGGCCCATACCCAAAAAGAAATAAAACAGGATAACATTATGATAACAGGTGAATAATGTTTATATAACAAGCTGAGCGGGAGGCCGGCGTGGTGGCGCATGCCTGTTATCCCAGCACTTTGGGAGGCCGAGGCGGGCAGATCACAAGTTCAGGAGATCGAGACCATCCTGGCTAACATGGTGAAACCCCGTCTCTACTAAAATTACAAAAAATTAGCTGGGCATGGTGGCATGTGCCTGTAGTCCCAGCTACTCAGGAGGCTGAGGCAGGAGAATCGCTTGAACCTGGGAGGTGGAGGTTGCAGTGAGCTGAGATCATGCCACTGCACTCCAGCCTGGGCAACAGAGCGAGACTCCATCTCAAAGAAAGAAAGCTGAGTGGGAGATGATAGTAAAGTCCAAAAGGCAGATAGTATTGTGTAGATAGTATCTATACAAAAGGCAAGGTGGAATGAGCCATTTGTGTAGTTGGGGAAGAAGTGCTAAGACCACAAGGCAGATTGAACCCAGCATTCTTGGGGGCAGTGAAAGGAGGCCAGTGGTGCTGGGTGCCATGAGCAAGGGGAGAGGGGTATGAGGTGGGGCTGGAATGGTGGCAGGGGCCAGACCCTGAGCATCTAGTAGGCCGTGAGGAAGAGTGCAGATTTTATGCTAAGTGTTGTGGAAAACCTCAGGAAGGTAATAAGCAGGAAATTACTGTATTGCAAGTAATTTTCCAAGTCATTAAAAATTACTGGAGAGGCCGGGCGCGGTGGCTCACGCTTGTAATCCCAGCACTTTGGGAGGCTGAGGCGGGCGGATCACGAGGTCAGGAGATCGAGACCACAGTGAAACTCCGTCTCTACTAAAAATACAAAAAAATTAGCTGGGCGTGGTGGCAGGCGCCTGTAGTCCCAGCTACTCGGAGAGGCTGAGGCAGGAGAATGGCGTGAACCCGGGAGGCGGAGCTTGCAGTGAGCCGAGATTGCGCCACTGCACTCCAGCCTGGGCAACAGAGCGAGACTCCGTCTCAAAAAAAAAAAAAAAATTACTGGAGAACTTTTAATGACTATTTGTTATTTCACGGTTTTATATATATATGTGTATGTGTGTGTGTATATAAATACATATAATATATTAATAGATTATTATATATTATATATTTAGATATAATTAACATATTATAAATATATAATATATGTTAAATTATGTCTAAATATATAATTATATTTAAGACAACTTATAGATTTGTATATTATATGTATAATAAATACAAATTATATATTATGTATAATAAATACAAATTATATATAATATATAATAAATACAAAATAAATATATAATATATATTAAATATTTATTTATTTTTTTGAGACAGGGTCTTGCTCTGTTGCCCAGGCTGGAGTGCAGTGGCAGGATCACGGCCCATTGTAGCATCAACTTATCTTGCTCAAGTGATCCTCCTGCTTTAGCCTCCTGAGTAGCTGGACTACAGGCATGCACCACCACATCTGGTTAATTTTTTTTTTTTTTTTTTCAGATGGAGTCTTGCTTTGTCATCCAGGCTGGAGTGCAGTGGCGCAATCTCGGCTCACTGCAACTTCCACCTCCCGGGTTCAAGCAATTCTCTGCCTCAGCTTCCTGAGTAGCTGGGATTACAGGCACCCGCCACCACACCCAGCTAATTTTTGTATTTTTAGTAGAGACAGGGTTTCACCATCTTGGCCAGGCTGGTCTTGAACTCCTGACCTCGTGATCCATTCATCTCAGCCTTCCGAAGTGCTGGGATTACAGGCATGAGCCACTGCACCTGGCTATTTTTTTTTTTTTTTTGAAACAGGGTCTCACTCTGTCGCCCAGGCTAGTGTGCAGTGGCACAATCTCAGCTCACTGCAGCCTCGACCTCCTGGGCTCAAGCGATCCTCCCACCTTAGCCTCCTGAGTAGCTGAGACCACAGGGACCTGCCACCACATCCTGCTGATTTTTTATTTTTTGTAGAGATAGGGTTTCACCATGTTGCCCAGACTAATTTTTAAATTCTTGGTAGAGATGGGCGCCCCCTATGTTGCCCCGGCTGGTCATGAGCTCCTGGGGTCAAGTGATCCTCCTGCCTTAGCCTCCCAAAGGGCTGAGATTACAGGTGTGAGCCACTGCACCTGGCCATGTGGTTATAGATAAACTGCCATTTGTTAAACTCATTGGTAAATGTTGTTTTTTCTCTCCTAATTTTTAATCTTATAAAATCTTGATAAGCAGATTGATAATTCTGATTGCCTTCTTAGGCTATTTTCCTACAATTAGCGTTTATGAGCAATTTTTAAACATTTGATACATGAAATTCAAGAGCCCTCTGATGCATGCTTTTGTATTACAGAATGTGTGAATGACAACTACTGGTTTGGGAGGGACAAAAGCTGTGAATATTGCTTTGATGAACCACTGCTGAAAAGAACAGATAAATACCGGACGTATAGCAAGAAACACTTTCGGATTTTCAGGGTAGGTAACAAATACCCATGTATCTAGGAGAGCTGGTAATCTGGTCATTGTTTTTCGGTATTTTCCCACTATAAATCTCTGCTGTTCAAAATTTGAAATAAAATGTTCTCTATTTTAGGAAGTGGGTCCTAAAAACTCTTACATTGCATACATAGAAGATCACAGTGGCAATGGAACCTTTGTAAATACAGAGCTTGTAGGGAAAGGAAAACGCCGTCCTTTGAATAACAATTCTGAAATTGCACTTTCACTAAGCAGAAATAAAGGTAATATTATTATCTTATGGTTACTGGATTTTTTTTTTTCCACTCTCTCATAGGAGGAAAATTTGTCCTGTCCTTACAGAGTATGGTTTAAGTGAGTAAAGATGAGTAAGTTGCCGGGCGTGGTGGCTCACACCTGTAATCTCAGCACTTTGGGAGGCTGAGGCGGATGGATCACCTGAGGTCAGGAGTTCGAAACCAGCCTGACCCACATGGAGAAACCCTGTCTCTACTAGAAATACAAAATAAGCCGGGCATGGTGGCACATGCCTATAATCCCAGCGACTCGGGAGGCTGAGGCAGGAGAATCGCTTGAACCCGGGAGGCGGAGGTTGCAGTGAGTCAAGATTGTGCCATTGCACTCTAGCCTGGGCAACAAGAATGAAACTCTGTCTCAAAAAAAAAAGATGAGTAAGTTAGCAATCAAGATTCAACTTTGTCGTCCTAGTTGCATTGTAAAATTATGAAAAAGTTCCATCCAGACAGATTTTTAAGGTTTTAAGGTTTAATTGGTTTTATGTAATGCCATATACTGTGTTTTTTTTTTTTTTTAGATGAAGTCTTGCACTGTCACCTGGGCTGGAGTGCAGTGATGCAATCTCGGCTCACTGCAACCTCCGCCTCCCAGTTTCAAGCGATTCTCCTTGCCTCAGCCTCCCAAGTAGCTGGGATTACAGGCTCCTGCCACCATACCCAGCTAATTTTTTTGTATTTTTGGTAGAGATGGGGTTTCACTGTGTTGGCCAGGCTGGCCTTGAACTCTTGACCTCGTGATCTGCCTGCTTCAGCCTCCCAAAGTGCTGGGATTACAGGCGTGAGCCCCCTCCTGGCCCATATACTGTTAATTGAATTATCATGGTGATTAAAATAAGTTATAGTTCATTGATTGATTCAGTTTATACCACATCAGTCTTAGATATCTATGAATTGTTGTTTCAGGCCATTAATTCATTTTTCCTTCCGCTTCACCTCATTCTTTCCTTTCTTCATTTTTTCCATTCATTTTTTTCTTTCTTTCTTTTTCAAGACATGGTCTCACTCTCTCTCCCAGGCTGGAGTTCAGTGGCACTGCAACCTCTGCCTCCCGGGCTCAAGTGGTCCTCCCACCTTAGCCTCCTGAGTAGCTGTGACCACAGACACATGCCATCACGCCTGGCTAATTTTTTGTATTTTTGGTAGAGACGGGGTTTGTTGGCCAGACTGGTCTTAGACTTCTGAGCTCAAGCAGTCTGCCTGCCTTGGCCTCCCAAAGTTCTAGGATTACAGGTGTGAGCCACCACGTCCAGCCCCATTCATTTATTTCTGTATACATTTATTGAGCTCCTTTTTTTTTTTTGAGACGGAGTCTTGCTCTGTCGCCCAGGCTGGAGTGCAGTGGCGTGATCTCGGCTCACTGCAAGCTCCGCCTCCTGGGTTCACACCATTCTCCTGCCTCAGCCTCCTGAGTAGCTGGGACTACAGGCGCCCGCCACCACGCCCACATAATTTTTTGTATTTTTAGTAGAGACGGGGTTTCACCGTTTTAGCCAGGATGGTCTCGATCTCCTGACCTCGTGATCTGCCTGCCTCGGCCTCCCAAAGTGCTGGGATTACAGACGTGAGCCACCGCGCCTGGCCTATTGAGCTCCTTTTATATGCCAGGTATTAGGCTATGAGTGCTTCTGGAAGAGGCTCACATTAGAGCTTCTACCTTTGTAAATACTACATGGTTATCCTGCGCAAGTGGAGATGTTTATCAACCTCGTCAAGTAGCATTTTATAAGCATCCATTTCTAAAACTATGAAAATAACATCTAAAATGAACAATTGTTTTTCAGGGTAATATCTAGAAAGGATACCTGACAAAAACAACCCATAGAGTTAAAAGTAGCTCAGCGTGATTAGACAGGAGGAATACTATTTTTCTTTAGAGAAACCATGGTAGCTCATGCCCAAACTTATCTGAGAGTCGAATGACTTGGAGGGTGTCTATGTGTGTGCGAGACATTTTGAAAGTAAAGGTTCATATAAGCACTCTTCTCCGGATTCTGGTAGGGATTTAAAAAATCATGCCTCTAGGGGCTGTGGCATGAGTCTGTAGTCCCTGCTACTCAGAAAGGTGAGGCTAGAGGATCCCTTGAGCCCAGGATTTTAAGGCTACAGTGAGCTATGATTGAGCCTGTAAATAGCCACTGCCCTCCAGCCCGGGCAACATGGTGAGACCCCATCTAACCAAATAAAATAAAGTCATGCCTAAGGGATTTTCATGCAGTCAGTCTTCAGTCTGGTATCTTGGAACTATGCCTATGTTGGGCATCCTGAAGTACATTTTATGATTAACTTAGTTTTTCCTGTTTCTGACTATTTTGACTATTTTGTTTTCTTTTCTTTTTTTTTTTTTTTGAGACGGAGTCTGGCTCTATCGTCCAGGCTGGAGTGCAGTGGCATGATCTCGGCTCACTGCAAGCTCCACCTCCTGGGTTCACGCCATTCTTCTGCCTCAGCCTCCCGAGTAGCTGGGACTATAGGCGTCCGCCACCGCGCCTGGCTAATTTTTTGTATTTTTAGTAGAAACGGGGTTTCACCGTGTTAGCCAGGATGGTCTCCATCTCCTGACCTCCTGATCCTTCCGCCTCGGCCTTCCAAAGTGCTGGGATTACAGGCGTGAGCCACTGCGCCCGGCGACTATTTTGTTTTCTATCTGACAGTTACAGTCAGGGCAGCTGCTTTAGGTTTTGCTGTTTGTGGGTTCCTAGGGGAGGAGGCAACTGGGTGCTGAAATTTGGTCTGTCCTCTCCTTGACAAGCTGTGTGCCACCTTCTTCTCATTGGTCTACCCAAAGGGCACTTTTCTTCCTCTTTTTAAAACAATAAATAAACATTAAAAAATTTATTTAATAGATAAATAAAAATTATAGGCTGGCGTGGTAGCTCATGCCTGTAATCTCAGCACTTTGGGAGGCCAAGACAGGAAGATTGCTTGAGTCCAGGAATTTGAGACCAGCTTGGGCAACACAGTGAGACCCCATCTCTACCAAACATAAAAAAATTAGCTGGGCATGCTGGTATGTTCCTGTAGTCCCAGCTGCTTGGGAGTCTGAGGTGGGAGGATTGCTTGAGCCTGGGAGGTCAAGGCTACAGTGAGCCAAGATTGCACCACTGCACTCTAGCCTGGGCAAGAGAGTGAGAACGTGTCTCGAAAAAATTATATATATTTATCATGTACAACATGTTTTGAAATGTGTATACATTGTAGAATGGCTAATTTGAGCTAACATGCATTACCTCATATATTTATCTTTTTTTTTTATAGAGAAAATACTTAAAATCTATTCTCTCAGCTGATTTTCAAAAATATGCCGGGGCGCGGTGGCTCATGTCTTTAATCCCAGCACTTTGGGAGGCCAAGGCGGGCGGATCACCTGAGGTCAGGAGTTCGAGACCAGCCTGGCCAACATGGTGAAACCCCGTCTCTACTAAAAATACAAAAATTAGCTGGGCGTGGTGGCAGGCACCTGTAATCCCAGCTACTCAGGGGTCTGAGGCAGAAGAATCGCTTGAACCCAGGAGGTGGAGGTTGCAGTGAGCCAAGATCGCGCCATTGCACTCTAGCCTGGGGGACAAGAGCGAGACTCCGTCTCAAAAAAAAAAAAAAACCCAAACAAACAACAAACAAAAAACAGTACATTGTTGTTAACTACAATCACCATGTTGTACAATAAATCTCTGTTTTCTCTAATTTGAACAAAGATGTCATATAGGCTAAAGGTGACCCTTAATAAAGTAGGTCAGACTGGTCTTCTGCAGGCTGCATTTGGTCTACAGATATTTTATTAGGCATTTACTGATACTTACAGTGGTAATGTGAACATCCAGATGTCTTAGAGAAGTTGTAATATGTGGCCACAGTGAGTCTACAGTCCCACAACCTGAGGATCTGTAGGCACTGAGTAGAGGCTGCTTCCCTTAGATGGAAGGTGTGTTTTCTCTCCCCACTTCTCCGTGGTGTCTTAAACTCAACACAGCCTGACCCTGTTACGTTACCTTCCTGACTTGTGTGGACAATGGCGTTTGAGCCCTTGAAGTAAACCTTGACAGGAGAAATACATCATGAGAGCCCATCAAATTTCTAGGTTCTCAGATGCCACTGGAACATACAGGGTTATGAATAGCTACAAGCATAGAGGGACACTTGTGGCTGGGTGGCCAGCAGGTCTCTGTCACCAGACAAGTGCCTGCCTCTTGTGTACCAGCCTGGAATGAAATATACTCAGGTGGCTCAGATTTGTACCAGAGACTGGATCTTTAGGTTATTCTAGGGAGGTCAAAACCTGTCACCTGAGATCTGAGAAACTCAAGGGTCTTAACAAATTTCACTCTTTCAAGATAGCATAGGCAGTTGCAAATTAATCATTGATGACTTTGTAGAATTGAAATATTTGGGCCGGGCGTGGTGGCTCACGCCTGTAATTTCAGCACTTTGGGAGGCCGAGGCGGGCGCATCACGAGGTCAGGAGATCAAGACCATCCTGGCTAACATGGTGAAACTCCATGTCTAGTAAAAATACAAAAAATTAGCAGGGCGCGGCGGCGGGCGCCTGTAGTCTCAGCTACTCGAGAGGCTGAGGCAGGAGAATGGCGTGAACCCGGGAGGCGGAGCTTGCAGTGAGCCTAGATAGCGCCACTGCAGTCCGGCCTGGGTGAAAGAGCGAGACTCTGTCTCAAAAAAAAAAAAAAAAAAAAAAGAAATATTTGATAATTTATTACAGGCTTGGCCCACGTGGGTGGTTAAATTATTAAATGATCAGCACTGTCCTGGGTTATAGAATTTAAAAAGTAGTTGTCTTACTTTTTTTTTTTTGGGTGGGCACATTGGCTAACTCCTGTAATCCCAGCACTTTGGGAGGCCAAAGTGGGTGGATCACTTGAGGTCAGGAGTTCGAGATCAGCCTGGCCAACATGGTAAAATCCCGTCTCTACTAAAAATACAAAACTTAGCCGGGCATGGTGCTGTGCGCCTGTAATCCCAGCTACTCAGGAGGCTGAGGCACAGAAATTGCTTGAACCTGGGAGGTGGAGGTTGCAGTGAGCTGAGGTCATGCCACTGCACTCCAGCCTGGGCAACAGAGTGAAACTCTCTCAAAAACAAACAAACAAACAAAATTACTTTTTTTTAGATACAGCCCAAATAATGGAGAAAAAAGGGAATTTGTTTAGAAAATGTTATTTACCTAGCTTTACAAATATGTTGAATATGGTTTGCACTATAAAATACTTAATACTGGATATATAAAGGTATAAGTGGCTGAGAGATGATAATACTAGTATGGTGATACTGATGGCCTGATTTTCATTGGGATATTTACTTGCCTAGACCATTTTTTCTAGGCTCAGACTGATTGATTGCTTTTTGATTCTGGGCCTGTTGTAAATCTGCATGGACATTTTATATTAGTGTAATTGATCAATATTCTGAGGTCAAGGAATATAAATAATGTTATGTTATGGATTTTTTGCACTACTTTCAGAGTGATGCTTATAGTTCCATTGAAGCATGAAATTTGACTACCATTTATTTCTCAAGGGCTGTACAATATGTATTAGCCTACTAATACCTATTGTATTACATACATACTAATTTCCTTAAGGTTACATGTTAAATGTAGTTAAAAACAATTCTTATATTACATATGACTAATAAATTTTAGAATCAATGATCTCCTCTTATGAATAAATTAATGAAACCCATTTCTACTCTTTTTTTCCTTAGTTTTTGTCTTTTTTGATCTGACAGTAGATGATCAGTCAGTTTATCCTAAGGCATTAAGAGATGAATACATCATGTCAAAAACTCTTGGAAGGTAAATTATTTTCTTATGTAACTGCACTTAATTTTTTCCCTATACATTTGTGATTGGTAGTTTCTCATTTCTGATTTTATAGCACTCATTATGTATTGGTAACATTTGTATGGTATCTATTTGTGTATTATTTTTTATTTTTATTTTTGTAAGTTATTTCACACAGTCATTTCAATTTATTTTTATTTTATTTCTTTGTGAGACGAGGTGTTGCTCTGTTACCCAGGCTGGAGTGTAGTGGCACAATCAGAGCTCACTGTGGCCTTGATCTCCCAGGTCAAGGGATATCAGGCATGCAGCACCATGCACAGCTAATGTGTGTTTTTGTATTTTAGAGATGGGGTTGCGCTGTGTTGCCAGGGCTGGTCTTGAACTCCTGGGCTCAAGCCATCCTCCTGCCTTAGCCTCCCAAAGTGTTGAGATTAGTGGCATGAGCCACCACGCCCAGCCAAGTATTTCTTTTTTTATTTCCTTTTGTGTGTGTGTGTGTGTGTGTGTGTGTGTGTGTGTGTGTGTGAGACAAAGTCTCGCTCTGTTGCCCAGGCTGGAGTGCAGTGGTACGATCTTGGCTCACTGCAACTTCCACTCCCCAGGCTCGAGTGATCCTCCCACCTCAGCCTCCCAAGTAGCTGGGACTATAGGCTTGCACCACCATGCCTGGCTAATTTTTGTATTTTGTGTAGAGATGGTGTCTTGCCATGTTGCCCAGGCTGGCAACATGAAGTCGTGAGCTCAAGCCATCCACCCGCCTCGGCCTCCCAAAGTGCTAGGATTACAGGCATGAGCCACTGCGCCTGGCCGTGTGTATAGTATTTTTATATATATATATATGTATATATATATATATATCACATTTACTTTGTCCATTCATTCATCTGTGGACACTTAAGTTGCTTCCCTATCTTGGCTATTGTGAATAATGCTGAAATGAACATGGGAGTGCAGATATCTCTTCAACATACTGATTTAAATTTTTTTTGGATATATATCCAGAAGTGGGATTGCTGGATCATATGGTAATTATAATTTTAGTTTTTTGAGGAACCTTTATACTATTTTCCAAAATGGCTGTACTTACATTTCCACCAACAGTGTACCAGGGTTTTCTTTTCTTCACATCCTCTCCAACACTTGTTATTATTCATCTTTTTGATAATAGCCATTCTAACAGGCTTCAGGTGATATGTCATTGTGGTTTTAATTTGCATTTCCTTGATGGCTAGAGATGTTGAGCATTTTTCATACATCATGATAAGTGTATTTTTGATGTGTTTGATAATGATTAATTGAAATTAACTCTTTTGCCTCATGAATTTTATTGGTGATAACTTTTTTTTTTTTCTTTTTGGACGGAGTTTCACTCTGTCACTCAGGCTGGGGTGCAGTGGTGTGCTCTTGGCTCACTGCAACCTCTGCCTCCTGGGTTCAAGCAATTCTGCCTCAGCCTCCCAAGTAGCTGGGACTACAGGTGTGCACCACCACACCCAGCTAATTTTTGTATTTTTAGTAGAGACGGGGTATCACCATATTGGCCAGGCTGGTCTTGAACTCCTGACCTCGTGATCTGCCTGCCTTGGCCTCCCAAAGTGCTGGGATTACAAGTGTGAGCCACCGCGCCCGGCTCGTGAAAACTTTTTAAAGGAAAATTTACTGAGATATAATTTATATACCATATAATGCACCCATTTGAAGTGTGCAATTTAGTGATTTTCAGTATATTCACAGAGTTGTGAAGCCATCACCACAATCAATTTTGGAATATTTTTTAATCATCTTCCAAAAACATGGTTACTGCATTTCTGTGCTGTTTAGAATTTTTGTTATCTTGGGATGTGAAGTGAAACCTACAATTGAATGTTACTTGGGGCAAAGTTCTAAAAAATTTTGGTCTCAGGACTCCTCACATTCTTAAAAATTATCAAGGACTCCAAAAAGCTTTTGTTTATGTGGCTTAAATCTATTGATATTTACTGTATTAGACATTACAATTGAGATGCCGGGCGCGGTGGCTCACGCTTGTAATCCCAGCACTTTGGGAGGCCGAGGCGGGCGGATCACGAGGTCAGGAGATCGAGACCACGGTGAAACCCCGTCTCTACTAAAAATACAAAAAATTAGCCGGGCGTGGTGGCGGGCGCCTGTAGTCCCAGCTACTCGGAGAGGCTGAGGCAGGAGAATGGCGTGAACCCGGGAGGTGGAGCTTGCAGTGAGCCGAGATTGCGCCACTGCACTCCAGCCTGGGTGACAGAGCGAGACTCCGTCTCAATAAAAAAAAAAAAAAAAAAAAAAAAAAAGACATTACAATTGAGATTTCTGTTTTTTTTTTTTTTTTTTTTTTTTTTTTTTTTTTTCAGCAAGGTCTTACTCTGTCCTCAGGCTGGAGTGCAGTAGTGTGACCACAGCTTATGGCAACCTTGATCTCTCAGGTTCAAGCAATCCTCCCAACGTCAGCCTCCCGAGTAGCTGGGACTACATGGATGTGCTACCACATCTGGCTAATTTTTACTTTATTTTATTTTTTTTGAGATGGAGTTTTGTTCTTGTTGCCCAGGCTGGAGTGCAATGGTGTGGTCTCAGCTCACTGCAACCTCTGCCTCCTGGGTTCAAGTGATTCTTCTGCCTCAGCCTCCCAGGTAGCTGGGATTACAGGTGCCTGCCACCACACACCTGGCTAATTTTTTTGTATTTTTAGTAGAGACGAGGTTTCACCATGTTGGCCTGGCTGGTCTTGAACTCCTGACCTCAGGTGATCTGCCTGCCTCAGCCTCCCAGAGTGCTGGATTACAGGCGTGAGCCACCACGCCTGGCCCTAATTTTTATTTTTTGTTATTGTAGAGATGAGTCTTGCTGTGTTGCCTAGGCTTGTCTCAAACTCCTGGGCTCAAGTTATCCTCCTGCCTCAGCCTCTCAAAGTGTTGGGATTACAGGTGTGAACTGCTGCATTTTGCCAAGACATTTTTATATTAATTCATTAAGTAAATTTACTACATTTTAAGATGAGTAACATTTATTTTTTTCTTCTTGAGATAGTCTTGCTCTGTCACCCAGGCTGGAGTGCAGTGGCGTGATCTCGGCTCACTTCAACCTCTGCCTCCCGGGTTCAAGCGATTTTTCTGCCTCAGCCACCCAAGTAGTTGGGACTATAGGCCTGTGCCACCATACCCAGCTAATTTTTTGTATTTTTAGTAGAGATGGGGTTTTACCGTGTTAGCCAGGATGGTCTCGATCTCCTGACCTCATGATCTGCCTGCCTCGGCCCCCCAAGGTGCTGAGATTACAGGTGTAAGCCACCGCACCTGGCCTGAGTAACATTTTTTATGAAAAATGATTATTAAAAAGATTAGTGAGAAGAGAGGCACTGTTCAACATTTTTGCAAATTTTTTTGACATGTGGCTTAGTTAGAAGATGGCTAGATTCTGTAATTTGCTTCGTCATTCAGTCTGTTATGTTGTCACATGCCACGTAGCCTCTGGAAGTCTCCATACTTATGAGCTAATGAGAATGGAAAACACAAATAATGTCTTAGTATTATTCTGAGCATAGTTGTGGCTTTGCGGATGCCCTGCAAGGTCTTGGGGTCCTCTTGGGGTGATCCAATCATACTTTGAGAACCATTTCTTTAGGAAAGTATCAAGATACTGTTACCACATTACAAAATGCTCTTCATTCCCCTTCCCTTCTCACAAAGGTCTTTCTACTGATATTTTTGGAAACATGGAAGGAAAGTACATAAAAGGAAATAATCATCTATATTCCTACAACATAGTTAAGCACAGTATCCTCTTTATTATATGGGAGAAATTTTAGTTTACTGATACTGAATTCAGTAACTGATGTGTTTCCATATTTGCACTGGTTGCTTGGAATCTAACCGTCAAACCTTTTCTTAAGAAATGTATGGGCTGGGCACGGTGGCTCACACCTGTAATCCTAGCACTTTGGGAGGCTGAGGCAGGTGGATCACCTGAGGTTGGGGGTTTGAGACCAGCCTGGCCAACATGGTGAAACTCTGTCTCTACTAAAAATACAAAAATTAGCTAGGTGTGATGACGCATGCCTGTAATCCCAGCTACTTGGGAGGCGGAGGCAGGAGAATAGCTTGAACCTAGGAGGCGGAGGTTGTAGTGAGCTGAGATTGCACCACTGCATTCCACCCTTGGCAACAGCATGAGACTCTGTCTCAAAAAAAAAAAGAAAAAAGAAATGTATGAGGCTGGGTATGGTGGCTCATGCCTGTAACTCCAGCACTTTGGGAAGCCGAGGCAGGCGTATCGCTTGAGTCCAGGAGTTCAAGACCAGCCTAGGCAGCCATGGGCAATAGAGAAATCCTGTCTCTAGAAAAAATAGAAAAAGTTAGCTGAGCGTGGCGGTCTGCACCTGTAGTCTCAGCTCCTTGGAAGGTGGAGGTGGGAGGATTACCTGAGCCCAGGAGGTGGAGGCTGCAGTGAGCCATGATCATGCCACTGCATTCCAGCCTGGGCGATAGAGTGAGACAATGTCTCGAGAGGAAAAAAAAAAAAAAGAAGAAGAAGAAATGTATGGATTTCAGTGTTTTCCTAAGGGAAGATTTTTTTTTTTTTTTGAGATGGAGTCTCGCTCTGTCGCCCAGGCTGGAGTGCAGTGGCACAATCTCAGCTCACTGCAAGTGCCGCCTCCCGGGTTCACGCCATTCTCTTGCCTCAGCCTCTCCGAGTAGCTGGGACTACAGGCGCCCGCCACCAAGCCCGGCTAATTTTTTCTATTTTTTAGTAGAGATGAGGTTTCACTGTGGTCTCGATCTCCTGACCTCGTGATCCACCCGCCTCGGCCTCCCAAAGTGCTGGGATTACAAGCGTGAGCCACCGCGCCCGGCCCCTAAGGGAAGATTTAATACGAATTCTGTAACTTGTAGCAAATGATAGAAACTCAACTCAAATGAATCAGGTAAGAGAAAAAGTTTACTGGCTTTTGTAACTGGGAAATAGCCAGGCCGGGCATAGTGGCTCACGCCTGTAATCCCAGTACTTTGGGAGGCCGAGGCTGGTGGATCACTTGAGGTCAGGAGTTTGAGACCAGCCTGGCTGACATGGTAAAACCCCGTCTCTACTAAAAATATAAAAATTAACCTGGTGTGGTGGCATATGTCTGTAGTCCCAGCTACTTGGGAGGTTGAGGCAGGAGAATCGATTGAACCCAGGAGGCGGAGGTTGCAGTGAGCCGAGATGGCATCACTGCACTCCAGCCTGGGTGACAGAGCAAGACCCTGTCTCAAAAAAAAATAAATAAAATAAATAAATTAAAAATAAACAGGCAAATCCTTACTTCAAGCATGGCTGGATCTAGGAGGTCATTAGGCTTTACTTCATGGTCTTTGAGTTCTGATGGTCTGGTTGACTGCGTCTAAGAGCTCCCGCAGTGTCACCAGGGCTCTAGCTCCATCTCTTGATTCAGCTGTTTGTTGGCTACCTACAGAATTGTTCTCTCTATATGGTAGGAAAAATGGCTACCAGGGGCTACAGAATGATATTTTCTTTGTCTAGAAACTACAGCAGAGAGAAGTCTCTCTCCTAATGTCAGCACTTGATTTCAAGGGCAACTCTGGCTGTATGTATGAATGAATGACAGGGTGTTGCTCTGTGTGTCAGGCTGGAGTGCGGTGGCATGATCACAGCTCACTGCTCCAGCTCAGTTTTGGTTATGTAGCTATCCTGTGTTTATAGGAATAGGGGTTGTGCCACAGTAGACACCCAGCTAGAGCTGCATGGACTTGGGGAGGAATTCCCAGGCAAAGGGTGACTGTTTCCAGGAGAAGGGAAACTGGGAAGTGCTTTGAGCTGATTTAAAAAAGAATAGTTACATGGACCCTTACCTCATACCATACATAAGAATTAATTCAACGTGGAACCAAGAATGAAATATAAGAGGTAAAACTATACAACTCTGGGAAGAAAGCATAGGGACAGCTCTTCATGACCTTGTATTTGGCAGTGGTTTCTTACATAAGACACCAAAAGCACAGCAACAAAAGAAAAAATAGATAAATTAGACTTAATCAAAATTTAAAACTTTTGTGCCTCAAAAGATACCTATCAAGAGAGTGAAAACAAAACCAACAGAATGATGAAATATTTGCAAGCCCTATATCTGATAAGGGCTTATGTCTAGAATAGATAAAGACATCTTAGAACTCTACAATAAAAAAACAAACAACCTGCCATTTAAAAATGGGCAAAGGCACTGCACTCCAGCCCGGGTGACAGAGTGAGAGCCTGTCTCTAAAAACAAAACAAAAAAAATGGGCAAAGGGCTAGAATAGACATTTCTCTCAAGAACACATACAAAGGCCAAAAAGCACATCAAAAGATGCTGAATATCATTAGTCATTAGGGAAATACACATCAAAACCACAATGAGATACCACTTCACACCTACCTACTAGGCTGACCATAATAAGGAAACAGAAACTAGTAACTGTTGGTGAGGATGTGGAGAAATTGGAACCCCCATGCACTGCTAATGGGAATGTAAAATGATGTATGTAGCCACTGTGGAAAATAGTTTGGTGATTTCTTAAAAAGGTAAACATCTGAGCTCTATGGGGCATAAACAACAACAAACAACAACAGAAAAAGATAAACATAGAATTATCACGTGACCCAGAAATTCTCCTTCTAGGTATATAAATTCCCCAATTTAAAAAACAAGTATTCAGGCCGGGCATGGTGGCTCATGCCTGTAATCCCAGCACTTTGGGAGGCCGAGGTGGGTGGATCGCTTGAGGTCAGGAGTTCGAGACCAGCCTGCCCAACATGGTGAAACCCCGTCTCTACTAAAAATACAAAAATTAGTTGGGCGAGGTGGCACACACCTGTAATCCCAGCTATTCAGGAGGCTGAGGCATGAGAATTGCTTGAAGCCAGGAGGCAGCGGTTGTAGTGAGCCAAGATTGTGCCACTGCACTCCAGCCTGGGTGACAGATCAAGCCTATATCTCAAAAAAAAGCAAACAAGTGTTCAGACAAAAACTTGTACGTGAGGCCGGGCATGGTGGCTCACGCCTGTAATCCCAGCACTTTGGGAGGCCGAGATGGGCGGATCACGAGGTCAGGAGATCGAGACTATCCTGGCTAACACGGTGAAATCTCTACTAAAAATACAAAAAGATTAGCCAGGCGTGGTGGCGGGTGCCTGTAGTCCCAGCTACTCGAGAGGCTGAGGCAGGAGAATGGCGTGAACCCAGGAGGCGGAGCTTGCTGTGAGCCGAGATTGCACCACTGCACTCCAGCCTGGGCGACTGAGCGAGACTCCGTCTCAAAAAAAAAAAAAAGACTTGTACGTGAATGTTCATAGCAGCTTTAGTCACAATGAAGAAGTGTAATTTATCTATTTTTCTTTTGTTGCTTATGCTTGTGTTGTCATACTGAAGAAACCATTTACAAAAGGTGGAAACAAACCAAATAAATGTCTGTCAGAAGATGAATAGATAAACAAACTATGATACTTACATATAATGGAATATTATTCAGCTGTAAAAAGGAATGAAGTACCACAAATGTTATGGCATTATGCTAAGGGAAAGAATCCAGACACGAAAGGCTACATATTGTGTGATTACATCGATATGAAATAATCAGAATAGGCAAATTAATATATAGAGAAAGCAGATTAGTGGTTGCCAGGGGCTGGGGGCTGAGGGCTGGGGGCAGGGTAGAGTGAGGAGTGACTGCTTAATTGCTTAACAGGTACAGGGTTTCCATTTGAGCTAATGAGAAAGTTCTGGAATAAGATGCTGATGGTTGTAGAACATTGGCAGTGTACTTAATGCCACTGAATTGTACACTTTAAAATGATTACAGTGGTAAATTTTGTGTTATGTATATTTAACAGAATAAAAAAGATGTCTTGGTAAACCCCTCAACTCACCCCTTCAAAACCCACAATAGTTATAATAGTCTACTTCATAATGGGTAATTGATGCCCTAGTAGCCATTATCTTGGGCTGACCCAAGCTTTGGAAGACAGATCCTACTCAGGATTAACTGTGTTCTGGGTAATGGCTTGGCGAGCATTCCTCCTCCATGAGTAGTATCCCATGTAACTGCAAATCTCTGTGAGAGGTTGCTGAAAGTAGGCTGATTGTGTAATACTTTTGGTTTCTTAGGTAATCTGATTTGATTTAGGGTGCAACTTATGTCGTCAACTGCTTATGCACTTCCTTTGAAGATGGAGAATAAGAAGGAAAGAAATATATCCATTAAAGTTATTCATTTGCAGATTCTGTTTACCGTTATTTGTTTTGGGCACTCATTTTTGACGAGGGAGGACTGTTTCTAGTTAATGTTTTTCTGACCTCTCGGATAAGTAGTTTCTCTCTCATTTTTCTCTTAGTATCTTTCTGGGAATTTCACAATCCAGGGCTACAGTAAGACTCATGTTTGTATTACTCGGCTCAGAAGTGGAATTTGGAGCTGACTTAGTGATTTTGGCTGTTAAGCCGTTGACATTTTACATTGGTGAAGTTTCATTGTGTCCTCCTCAAACAGGGACAATGGAAAGGTTGTTATATGGAATGTCTGTAAATTCTAATACTTGAAGTGGACCCAGGAGCGGTAGGTCTCATAATTAAAAACATTCAGACAATCACTGTCTTTGTTTTTCCCTCTAGTGGTGCCTGTGGAGAGGTAAAGCTGGCTTTCGAGAGGAAAACATGTAAGAAAGTAGCCATAAAGATCATCAGCAAAAGGAAGTTTGCTATTGGTTCAGCAAGAGAGACAGTAAGTACCAATAAAAGGCTGCTCACCTTTTATTAACACGTCTTCATAACTTCCCAAAATAATCTTAGATTGATGATTTTCAAACTCAGGAATAACCTCCTGCTTAGATGGATGAATTTGTGAGTATCAAAGAACATGGAAAATTTTGGGGCATCTTTGATTAATCTAGAAACTTTTACTTGTAGATAATTTGGTTCCAAAAGTATTTAATTGTACATGATAATGAACATAGCGGGAAGTTTTTTTCTTCTTCCAAGTTCAAAGTTGTTACAAGATTGTTTTTACAATAAATGACAGGAAATTAGAGAAAAAAATTCAGCCATAATCCTCACTGTGACCCCACAGCTGTTTTCAGTTTTCCTTTTCCTTCTAGGTTTTGTTCAGATGAAATCGTGTTTTTAGATGGTTGAAATCATCTTGTATATACAGCTTTGTATTTTGCTTTTCCACAAATGCATTATGGCATAGACTTTTACCTAATACATCCTTTTTGATGACTGAGTTTTCATGTCATCAACTTTATTGTAATTTACTTAACAATTTCTCTGGCTGATCATTTAGGTAATTTCTTATTCTTTGCTGTTCTGGGTAATATGGCAGTGAGTATCCCTGGTTTATGGATTAGCCATAGAGTTTTAACATTTTAATTAAATCATTGAAATAGCCTTTCTTTATAGCAGCCATTTATTTTACTACTTTTTTGTAATCCACATTTACTGTATGGGAGAGATGGCCAAATGCATTGGTCTTTCCACATGTGACTCAACAAAGTAATGTAAAACACAGCCTCTAATCACATTTTCCCTTGTGGCCAGCTGTTTCTGGCTATTATACTTTCACATTCTTTAAAGATCAATTTTTTTCCCCCTAGACAATGCCATTCTCACATGGCAAGAGGAATTTCCTTTTTGTGTTCACTTTGTTGTAGATCTTTTCCCCTGTGATTCTAAGATTTGTTTCCCATTTTGGGGAGAAGAAAATACCAACTAGATTGTTAAAAACTGGGAGTAAAATTTTATGTTTTGATTTCATTATTTGAATCAGATTGGACCCTTTGTGACCATTCTATTATCAGAGTATACCCTGACTTGGTAATGAGTTTAGCGGCTTATAGGAAGAGGCAGGCTCTTAAAATTAAACATCTGGGTTTCTTAGCTGAAGTTCATTTTACATAAATATGTAATTCTATCTCCTCTTTGCTTGTGGAGGGTGTAGCCCAGGAAGTTGAGTTACTTGATTCATCCTTTTGGAATTGTAACAGAACAACTTTAGTACCCTGAAGCCTCCTCTTGTCAGAGTCTCAGTAAATATGCGAGCCTGCTGTTGAAGTTGGAAGCTGTATCTGCTCTATTAGTAGAAATTTGACTTGACATTTTCTTTATATAGTTTCATTGAACACCTTCTTGTTCATGTTTTTTATCATTTTAATGAATGTAAATAGTTCCATAGCTAATAAGTAGGGTTTACGAATTAAAAATGAACACAGTGGAAACACACTTGTTTCTGACTGTGGAGACTAGGGCGAGTGGCTTCTGTTTTCTGAGCCTTGGTTGCCCCATCTGTAAGATGGGGATTCAGAGGCTTATGAGACATGATCTCTGTAAATAAAGAGCTTGGCACAGGGCCTGGCCATTTATTGAATGCTTACTATTTGCCAAGCATTTTACAAAGTTATTTTAGGTGAGGTATTTAAGTCATTGACCTCTGGGCTTTGATTTCTTTGTATGAATAGAGCTAGGTTTGGAACTCAGGCAGCCTTGTGTCAACTGAGTTTAACTGTAAATGTTTTTTTAAATATTGGCAATTATTATTATTAATAAACTCTGTTATTCTATTTATCAAAGGACCCAGCTCTCAATGTTGAAACAGAAATAGAAATTTTGAAAAAGCTAAATCATGTAAGTATTATTATATGACTCATACTTAGATTTATCTATCTCAAAATATGAGAAGAGTATAAAGCCTTTTAGTATAATAAAGATAATATTGGCCGAGTGTGGTGGCTGACGCCTGTAACCCTAGCACTTCCCAAAGTCCCAAGGCTGAGGTGGGTGAATCACCTGAGGTCAGGAGTTCGAGACCAGCCTGGCCAACATGGTGAAACCCTGTCTACTGAAAATACAAAAATTTAGTTGGGCATGGTGGCACATGCCTGTAATCCTAACTATTCGGGAGGCTGAGACAGGAGATGTGCTTGAACCCAGGAGGCAGAGATTGCAGTGAGCCGAGATCGCACCACTGTACTCCAGCCTGGGCTAATTTTTTGTATTTTTAGTAGAGAGGGGGTTTCACCATGTTAGCCAGGATGGTCTCGATCTCCTGACCTCGTGATCACCCCACCTCAGCCTCCCAAAGTGCTGGGATTACATGCGTGAGCCACCGTGCCTGGTCTTATTCTGGCTTTTAACCTCCAAACAGCAAAAAGGTTTCTTCTCTGTTATTCTACCTCTTCAAATCCCTCAAAAAAGTCAGTAGAAACTGAGGAGCAATTACTGTTGTTGATACAGTACTTCAACAGGTTCCTTTAGAACTCAGTGAGTGGACCTGAAAACCTATGAGAACCTGAGTGGCTGCCCTTCCTGCTTGGCTTTCTTCTGTTTCTTTTGCAAATTATTCATCCTCTCTGAATTTGCCAGGTCCTTTTTCCAAGAGATTAGGAGTCTCTCTTTAACACACACACAAACGCACACACACACATACACACGTATTTTTAGAGACAGTCTCTCTCTGTTACCCAGGCTTCAGTGTAGTGGCACAGTCAGAGCTCACTGCAGCCTCATACTCCTAGGACCAAGTGATCCTCCTGCCTCAGCCTCCTGAGTAGCTGGGACTATAGGCATGTGCCACCATACCCTGCTGGGAGAGAGGAGCCCTCCAATTTTCTAGGGTGGGGTTGCATCAGACCTACCCTTAAGATAAACACAAATGCACCGGGCACAGTGGCTCATGCCTGTAATCTCAGCACTTTGGGAAGCCGAGGCAGGTGGATCATGAGGTCAGGAGATCAAGACCATCCTGGCTAACACGGTGAAATCCCGTCTTTACTAAAAATACAAAAAAAAATTAGCAGGGCTTGGTGGCAGGTGCCTGTAGTCCCAGCTGCTCGAGAGGCTGAGGCAGGAGAATGGCGTGAACCTGGGAGGTGGAGCTTGCAGTGAGCTGAGATCGTCCCACCGCACTCCAGCCTGGGCAACAGAGCGAGACTCCGTCTCAAAAAAAAAAAAAAAGATAAACACAAATGCTCAGGGAATTTTCTCTGATGTCAGATGATCTTCAAACATAACATTTGTACAAATCCGGTGTCCAGGGCAGGGCAATAGAGAAGAATTCAAAACCCTAGACATATTTATTTGCATTTTACAAGGGCACAAGGCACTCTTGGGAATTAAACATGGGCCCATGAGTGCATGTTTTTTTTTTTTTTTTTTTTTTGAGACGGAGTCTCGCTCTGTGGCCCAGGCTGGATTGCAGTGGTGCGATCTCGGCTCACTGCAAGCTCCGCCTCCCGGGTTCACGCCATTCTCCTGCCTCAGCCTCTCCGAGTAGCTGGGACTACAGGCGCCCGCCACCACGCCCGGCTAATTTTTTGTATTTTTAGTAGAGACGGGGTTTCACCGTGGTCTCAATCTCCTGACCTCGTGATCCGCCCACCTCGGCCTCCCAAAGTGCTGGGATTACAAGCGTGAGCCACTGCTCCCGGCCCCATGAGTGCATGTTGATGCTTGGGAACAATAAGTAGAGTCTAGTGGCCGAGAGAGCCTGACCTTTGGAGTCAGAGATTGATGTGATTAGTTTTCAAACACTTATCATGCCAGCTGTCTTGTGGACCCGGGCAGTGGTAAGCACAGATAGAGCTGTCCTTCCCTTCTCTCACATGACTTTAGTGTGGAGGCAGACCTGGGTTCCTATCTCAGTACTATCAAAGATGCTGAGAAGTCATTTGAGAAGTTCATTTTATTTATTGGAGCCCCCGTTTCCTCAGCTATACAATGAAGACAATAAGAATACTTACGTCACAAGGTCAGTGTGAGAATTTAATGAGACGTGCTCCTAAAGCTTTCAGCGCAGACAACACACTTGGAGAGTGACAGAGATCATCAATTCCCTGAACTGCTTTCCCAGTATGACCTAAGTGGAAGGTGTGGGTTAGTAGCTTCTGATTCCTGGTAGAGAGACCCTTTTAGCTGTGACAGCCCCAACCAGTGACCCTGGAGGTAGCGGACACTAGAGGAAGTAATTCACACTGGTTCTGACTATCGGACACCTCTTCATGCTCTGTTAGCTCCAGACCCCACCCATTTTCAGATAGGTACTGGCACTGCCCATTATGAAGCCAACCAGAACCAAGCAGTTCCTTTTTTCCTTCTCTCTGTTCCTTTTCTATGTGTGCCTTTTCTTCTTGTTCTCCTTTATTTATTTGTTTATTTATTTATGTATAAGATGGAGTCTCCCTCTGTTGCCCAGGCTGGAGTGCAGTGGCATGATCTCGGCTTGCTGCAACCTCCGCCTCCAGGGTTCCAGTGATTCTGCCTCAGCCTCCTGACTAGCTGGGATTACAGGCACCCGCCACCAGCTCAGCTAATTTTTGTATATTTAGTAGAGATGGGATTTTGCCATGTTGGCCAGGCTGGTCTTGAACTCCTGACCTCAGGTGTTCTGCCTGCCTTGGCCTCCCAAAGTGCTGGGATTACAGGCGTGAGCCACTGCTCCTGGCTTTATTCTCCTCTAAAAGGTACTTTTTACAGCCGTGCATGGTGGCTCATGCCTATAATCCCAGCACTTTGGGAAGCTGAGATGGGAGGATCCCTTGAGCCCAGAAGGTTGAGACTGCAGTGAGCCATGATCACCCCATTGCACTTCAGCCTGGGCAGCAGAGTGAGACCCTGTCTCAAAAACAAAAGCAAAACAAAACAAAAAACACAAAAAACCTGACTATATGACTCGAGTTACCTGTTTATGTTTTCCCCATTCTACCCAGAGGTAATGCCATTACCGTGAATGCTGTGTGTAATGTCCCTTTTCTTTTTCTTTTTTTTTTTTTTTTTTTTTTGTGAGCTGGAGTGTTGCTCTGTTGCCAGGCTGGAGCGCACTGGTGCGATCTCGGCTTACTGCAACCTCTGCCTCCTGGGTTCAGGTGGTTCTCCTGCCTCAGCCTCCCGAGCAGCTGGGACTACAGGTGCGTGCTACCACACTCAGCTAATTCAGCTAATTTTTGTATTTTTAGTAGAGACAGGGTTTCACCATGTTGGCCAGGATGGTCTTGATCTCTTGACCTGGGTGATCCACCCGCCTCGGCCTCCCAAAGGGCTGGGATTACAGGCGTGAGCTACTGTGCCTGGCCTGTTCCTTGCTTATTTTATTTTATTTTATTTTATTTTATTTTTTTGAGACGGAGTTTTGCTCTTGTTGCCCAGGCTGGAGTGCCATGGCGTGATTTTGGCTCACTGCAAACTCCGCCTCCTGGGTTCAAGCGATTCCTAGGTACAAGCAATTCTCCTGTCAGCCTCCCAAGTAGCTCGGATTACTGGCATGCACCACCACGCCCAGCTAATTTTTTTGTATTTAGTAAAGACAGGGTTTCACCATGTTAGTCAGGCTGGTCGCAAACTCCTGACCTCAGGTGATCCACTTGCCTTGGCCTCCTAAAGTGCTGGGATTACAGGTGTATGCCGCCGTGCCCGGCCCCTTGCTTTTTTAAAGCCACATATATGTGTATCCCTAAATAATATAGTTTTACTGCTTGTTTCTGAATCTTATAAAAATGATACAGATTGAGTGTCCCTTATCCAAAATGCCTGGGACCAGAGGTTTTTGGGTCTTGAATCTTTTTGGATTTTGGAATGTTTGCATTGTACTTCCTGGTTGAATATTCCAGATCCAAAAATCTGAAATCCAAAATGCTCCAATGAGTATTTCCTTTGAGTGTTGTGTCAGCTCTCAAAAAGATTTGGGGCTGGGCGCAGTGGCTCACGCCTGTAATCCCAACACTTTAGGAGGCTGAGGCGGGTGGATCACGAGGTCAGGAGTTCAAGACCAGCCCAGCCAAGATGGTGAAACCATGTCTCTACTAAAAATACAAAAATTAGCCGGGCACAGTGGCAGGCGCTCATAATCCCAGCTACTCGGGAGGCTGAGGCAGGAGAATGGCGTGAACCCGGGAGGCAGAGCTTGCAGCGAGCCGAGATCTCGCCACTGCACTCTAGCCTGGGCAACATCGCAAGACTCCGTCTCAAAAAAAAAAAAAAAGATTTGGATTTTGGGAGTATTCAGATTTTGTATTTTTGTGTGTGGGATGTTCAACTTGTATCATACTCTTTGAAGTCTTTTGTGACTTGCCTTTTTCATTCAACATTATGCTTCCAAGACCCATTTATGGTGGGAAAACTGGGCATTCATTCATTGCTATATAACAATTCATTGTGGGAAGGTTCCATTGGAGGATCTTAATCAGAGTGATGAGTGATGAATATGATGAAATACACTTTATGGGAAGATCAATCTGGCAAGTTTTACCACTCTTTTGAATCTAAAACCAAAAAATCTGATGGCTCTTTTCTTTTTAATTCTCATATAACTACAGTCCTCCTCTGTGCTGGGGTGTGTGTCCCTGATGAATACTCACCAAATCTTTCATTTACCCACTGAGCTTAACTGTTTTCTGTCTTTTGTATCGTAAAAACAATAGGTGTGCCCACCGGGCCTGGTGGCTCACCGCTGTAATCCCAACACTTTGGGAGGCTGACGCAGGTGGATCACTTGAGGCCAGGAATTCAATATGAACCTGGCCAACATGGTGAAACCCTCTCTACTAAAAATACAAAAATTAGCTGGGTGTGGTGGTGCATGCCTGTAGTCCCAGCTACTCAGGAGGCTGAGGCAGGAGAATCGCTTGAACCCGGGAGGCAGAGGTTGCAGTGAGCTGAGATCGTGCCACTGCACTTCAGCCTGAGCGACAAAGTGAGACTCTGTCTCAAAAAAAGAAAATGAGACTGTCTCAAAATAAAAAAAAAAGAAAGAAAAATTAAAAAAAAAATAGATGTGCTAAGTATGAAGTCATGTTATTGTGTAGGCATTTTAAAACGTGCAGTATTCTGTTCCTTACCCTCAGTGTTCTCCATGCACCCTGCACTGATCAGTGGTCATGAACTATCAGCCATAGGGGTGTGTGTGTGTGTGTATGTGTGTGTGTGTGTGTGTGTCTGTCTCTCTCTCTCTGTCTCTGTGCCCCCCCACCCAAGTGTGTTTTAGAGTTCTTATAAAATTAGAATTTCCCCCTTCCTTTGAAAAATGGTAGGATCTTGTTCCATGGGGTCCAATTGCCTGGAGGTTCCAGTTGCCCAGAGCTTAAATAACCCTTGTTTGGCAGCATGGCTGGGCTCCTACTTGACTGCTTTTATTCATGCTACTTGTCAGTCTCCCTCAGGGTTCCTTAGGCTGTCCTTGAGTACCTCTGCTCTGGGGCAGTGAGGAAGAAGACTGGGAAGAGACCCAGCCTTCATTCCCAGGTAGCATCCTTGCATATGAAATATGAACTAGTCTCTCACCATCATGGCGGGGTGGAAAATTTCTTGCATGTTCTCACTGAGGAGTTGGCTAGATTCTGTCTGCCTTCTCCCCTGATTGAACTTCCAAGCCTCTGGAGGCAGGGGGCCAGATGCCTGGTCTTGGCCTCCCTGTCCCTCTGGGCAGATGTTCTAAGCTCTTGTGGTTTTCCTCTTGGGAGTTTCTCACTATTTCCCTTTTTTCTCCCCCTCTTCTTAGCCTTGCATCATCAAGATTAAAAACTTTTTTGATGCAGAAGATTATTATATTGTTTTGGAATTGTAAGTAGTAAATTTTTTAAAAATTTCTGTTCCCATTCAAATGCTTATAAAGCCACCAAAGAATCTAATGTAGGCTTGCCTTTCTCATCCTGGGGGACCTCAACGTATGTATGTAGTAGTGGGGCCCACAAAGTGTGTGTATAGGGGGTTAATATCGACCCTAAAAACCCTCCAATGTTTCCAAAGATAGGTGGTATGGGATTCTAGGTCCTGGATCTGTGACCAGGGCTTGAACTCCACTCTGCAGTTGACTAGCTGACCACCCATGGGTGAGTTTACCTCACTTTTCTGAGTCTCATCTTCATAGTGTTAAATGGGGATTATAATGAACCCCCACATGCAGAGTTCTTGTATGAATTAAATGCTCTGAGGGATGGAAATCCCCCAGCAGAGCACCTGGCACATGTGTGTACTCACCATGGGGCAATATTGTTATAATTGGCTCACCGTAATTGTGAGTTTCCATATCCGTGTATTCAACCAACCTCAGATCGAAAATACTTAGAAAAATAAAATGGATTGTTGTATCAGTACCAAACATGAACAAACACTTTTCTTGTTATTATTTTCTAAACAGTACTGTAGAACCACTATTTACATAACGTTTACATTGTATTAGGTTTTATAAGTAGTTTAGAGATTATTTAAAGTATCCAGGGCTGGGCGCGGTGGCTCACGCCTGTAATCCCAGCACTTTGGGAGGCCAAGGTGGGTGGATCACCTGAGGTCAGGAGTTCGAGACCAGCCTGGCCAACATGATGAAACCCCGTCTCTACTAAAAATATAAAAATTAGCCGAGTGTGGTGGCGCACACCTGTTACTTCAGCTACTCAGGAGGCTGAAGCAGGAGAATAGCTTGAACCCGGGAGGTGGAGGTTGCAGTGAGCTGAGATTGTGCCACTGTACTCCAGCCTGGGCCACAAAGTGAGACTCTGTCTCAAAAAATTAAAAAAAAAAAAAGACTGGGCGCAGTGGCTCACATTTGTAATCCCAGCACTTTGGGAGGCTGAGGCAGGTGCATCACAAGGTCAGGAGATCGAGACCATCCTGGCTAACGCGGTGAAACCCCGTCTCTACTAAAAATACAAAAAATTAGCTGGGCGTGGTCGTGGGCGCCTGTAGTCCCAGCTACTTGGGATACTGAGGCAGAAGAATGGCGTGAACCCGGGAGGTGGAGCTGGCGCGCAGCCGCAGCCCCCCCACAGCTCCACAGCCCGGGTGGCAGAGCGAGAGTCCGTCTAAAAAAAAAAAAAAATAAATAAATAAATAAATAATAGAGAAAGAAAGAAAGTATACAGGATATAGCCTGGGCAATATGGTGAAACCCCATCTGTACGAAAAAAACAAAACAAAACAAAACACACACACACACACACACACACACAGAAAATTAGCCGGGCATGGTGGCACGTGCCTGTAATCCCTGTTATTTAGGAGGCTGAGGTGGGAGGATCACCTGAGCTTGGGAAGTCGAGGCTGTAATGAGCTGAGATTGTGCCACTGCACTCCAGCCTGGACAATGGGAGTGAGACTCTGCCTCAAAAAAAAAAAAAAAAGTATATGGGATGATATACATAGATTATATGCAAATCTTATGCCATTTTATATAAAGGGCTTGAGCATAATGAATTTTGGTATCTGAGAGGGCTCCTGAAACCAATCCCCCATGGATACTGAGGGATGACTCTACTCTGAAATGACTCTACTCTGAAATGTCTACCTGGGTAGGCCTTTCTATGCGGGTCCTTTCAACCCAGGACCAGGTTGCATGGTGGCACCTGAGTATCTTTCAGTGTCTTGGTAGTTTATTTCAGTGGCGATAATGTCTTGCGTTATTTGATGTAATCAGAATAACTTCCTGTCTCATTTCTGGAAGATGCCCGTCTTGATATCTGCTCCTGCATAAATATTAAGTGTTTCTGGGAGCAGCTATTGTGGCAGGCACAGAATGCTTTGCTCCTGGTTGGCAAATCGTATCTATGCAGGGTGATCATTAAGACTGTATAGACAACAGGGTGGGTGTGGTGGCTCACACCTGTAATCCCAGGACTTTGAGAGGCTGAGGTGGGCGGATCCCTTGAGGCCAGGAGTTCAAGACCAGCCTGGCCAACATGGCAAAATCCCGTCTCTACTAAAAATACAAAAATTAGCCAGGCATGGTGGCATGTGCCTGTAGTCCCAGCTCCTTGGGTGGCTGAGGCATGGAGAATCGCTTGAACCTGGGAGGCGGAGGTTGTAGTGAGCCGTGATGGACAGAGCAAGACTGTCTCAAAAAACATAAGAAAAAAGAAAAAAGACTATATGGTAAACAACACCCCTGATCACAGCACTAGGAGAGCCTGGAGCCCTTTGTGGATCTGCTGCTATCAAATAGGAGATTGTTACCTGACTGAATCCAGTTAACACAGTTTAATAAAAGTGATAATACAGGGCCGGGCACGGTGGCTCACGCTTGTAATCCCAGCACTTTGAGAGGCCGAGGCGAGCAGATCACCTGAGGTCAGGAGTTCGAGACCAGCCTGACCAACATGGAGAAACCCCATCTCTACTAAAAATACAAAATTAGCCGGGCATGGTGGTGAATGCCTGTAATCCCAGCTACCTGGGAGGCTGAGGCAGGAGAATCCCTTGAACCTGGGAGGTGGAGGTTGCAGTGAGCCAAGATTGCACCATTGCACTCCAGCCTGGGCAATAAGAGCGAAACTCCATCTCAAAATAAATAAATAAATAAAGGAATAACCTTGCCAAGCACCTGTGCCAGGAGCTTTTCCTACATCAGTCATCTCTTAATTTTTATAACAACCATCAAGGTAGATGGTATCATCCCCATTTTTTAAGTGGTAGAAACAAGCTCAGAGAGGTTAAATAGCTTTCCCAAAGTCCAAAAGCTGGGAAATGGTAGAGGTAGGGTTCAGATCCTGGTTGTCTGTAAATTTCTGTTTGCTCTTCTACATCAGTCTCAGAATCATCTGTGGTGTGTGATAAAAATGCAAACTCCTGACTGGGTGCGGTGACTTATGCCTGTAATCCCAGCACTTTTGGGAGGGCAAAGTGGGCAGATCACTTGAGGCCAGGAATTTGAGACCAACCTGGCCAACATGGCAAAACGTTGTCTCTACTAAAAAAAATACAATAATTAGCCGGGCATGGTGGCGCATACCTGTAATCCCAGCTACTTGGGAGGCTAAGGCATGAGAATCACTTGAACCTGGGAAGCGGAGGTTGCAGTGAGCCAAGATCGCACCACTGCACTCCAGCCTGGGTGACAGAGCGAGGCTCTGTCTGAAAAAAAAAAAAAAAAAAAAAAAGCAACTCCTGGGCCCCACTTCCAAGCTACTGAATCGGATTTTTTAAAGTTCCCCAAGTGCCTCCAATGCCCACTCCTTTCATCTCGTTCCTTAGTTTCCAACTGGGACATCTGATTGTTAATAAGACTTATTACCTTATTAGTTTTAAAAATGGGAGTCAGAAGTGAATAAAAATGTCAAATGTTTGCTTGTCTTAATGAATTTGTTTTGTTTGTTTTATTGTCTTCTGTCCAAGTGCTTTTTCCCCGAGGAATGAACCCCTTGCCTTGCCTTTGTGTTTCAGGATGGAAGGGGGAGAACTGTTTGACAAAGTGGTGGGGAATAAACGCCTGAAAGAAGCTACCTGCAAGCTCTATTTTTACCAGATGCTCTTGGCTGTGCAGGTAAAAGAAGCCCTCAATTCTTTTGACAGCTGACTTTCTTTTAGTTGAATTACTCCCTGAATTAGGCAGAAATTGAGGGACCGTGGATTAAAACTCAGAAGAGAATCTGTGTGTTTGCTGTTCTCTTCTTGGCAAAAATGTCCTACTCCTTTCACTGAGATGAAAAAGCTCTCACTGGCCAGGCGCGGTGGTTCATGCCCATAATCCCAGCACTTTGGGAGGCCAAGCGGGTGGATCACGAGGTCAAGAGATCAAAACCATCCTGACCAACATAGTGAAACCCCATCTCTACTAAAAATACAAAAATTAGCTGGGCGTAGTGTCGCGTGCCTGTAGTCCCAGCTACTCGGGAGGCTGAGGCAGGAGAATCACTTGAACTGGGAGGCGGAGGTTGCAGTGTGCTGAGATCGTGCTACTGTGCTCCAGCCTGGCGACAGAGTGAGACTCCATCTCAAACAAAAACAAAAACAAAAAGCTCTCACTGTGTAGCTTAAGAGAAAGTAAGAAAGGGAATTAAAGAAATAAATAGACCAGGCATAGTGGCTCACGCCTGTAATCCCAGCACTTTGAGAGGTCAAGGCAGGAGGATCACTTGAGCCCAAGAGTTTAAGACCAGCCTGGGCAATATAGTGGGATCCCCATCTCTACAAAAAATAAAAATAGCCAGGCATGGTGGCGGGCACTTATGGTCTTAGCCACTCTGGAGATCTGAGGTGGGAGGATGGCTTGAGCCTGGGAGGTTAAGGCTACAGTGAGCCACTGCACTCCAGCCTAGGCAACAGAATGAGACTCTGTCTTTAAAAAAAGAGATAACATGGCCTTATGTCGCCTATCTTCAGCTTGGAGGTATTTCTGGAGGGGTCTTGATCATTAGTTCATTAGTTCTGTTTGATCCTTGTAGAAGTCTCTTAACTCAGAGTGGGAGCTGGGCAGGTTTGAGGGCAGAGCTGCAAGTTGTGATGATTGTGACAGATGGGTTGGTCCCCCATGGCTCAGAACTAGGTGTTTCCCTTCAGGTGCAGCATCCTGTTCCCTGCAGTGGGCGGGCCGGCAGGGCATGCACATAGCCATTTCTATTCAGTGAGTGTTAGATGAAAGAATAGCTGGTGGCACTTGCTTTGAGGAACATCAGCATTTCCTAGACCAAATGTGGTTGTGGCCATTCCCTTCCACAGTCTCTTCTTGAAAACCCACTCCTCGCAGGAAATGCAGTGATTGGGAGCAATCCTTGTACAGAGTGAGGATCAAGAGAAATTTTTTTGTGATTGATCTACCTAGGTTTTCCCTCCCTGGAGGTTTCACCAGATCCATTTCCCAGTGAAGGTTTTGCAAAAAATTTTTGTTCTAGCCCAGAGGGACATCCAGAGAAGATTGAAGCCCATAAACACAAGCCTTTTACATTTATTTTTATTTTATTTATTTATTTTTTTTGAGACGATGTCTCGCCGTGTCGCCCAGGCTGGAGTGCAATGGCACGATCTCGGCTCACTACAACTTCCACCTCCTGGGTTCAAGTGATTCTCCTGCCTCAGCCTACCCAGTAGCTGGAATTACAGGTGCCTGCCACCACGCCTAGCTAATTTTTTTTTTTTTGTATTTTTAGTGGAGATGGGGTTTCACCATGTTGGCCAGGCTGTTCTGAAACTCCTGACCTCAAATGGTCCACCTGCCTTGAGCTCCCAAAGTGCTGGGATTACAGGCATGAGCCACCGTGCCCGCCCACAAGCCTTTTTTAAAAAAAATTTAATTTTAATTTTTGTGGGCATATAGTAGGTGTACATGTTTATGGGGTACAACGCAAGCCCTTTTTAATGGTAGCTGTCACCTACTCAGTGTATTGCTCCCTTATTGGATTTTATTTATATTGCTCCTTTATTCCATTTATTTATATTGAGTAACCAAGAATATTAACATGAACTGAGTACAGTTTGTGGATATGTGAAAATTTTGTTTCCTAAAAAAATATGGCCAGGCATGGTGGCTGATGCCTGTAATCCCAGCACTTTGGGAGGCTAGGTGGGAAGGTCACTTTAGCCCAAGAGTCCCAGACCAGCTTGGGCAACATTGTGAGATCCCATCTCTACAAAGAAATAAAGAAATTAGCTGGTCGAAGTGGCAAGCGTTGTGTCTATGGTCCTAGCTACTCATGAGGCTGAGGTGGGAGGATCGCTTGAGCTGAGGAGGTTGAAGCTGTAGTGAGCTAAGATGGTGCCACTGCACTTCAGCCTGGGGGACAGAGTGAGACCTTGTTTCAAGAAAAGAAAAGAAAAGAAAAGAAAAGAAATATGGCATAGTATGTTGGTGTTTGTTCATTTTTATATGCTATTTCAGACAATAGAGTTTTCAAAGACAGTCTGCATTGAGGAATAGGTTAACTCACATAAACAGATAATTTACAAATATATATTTGTATAGATTCCCTTTAAAAATATTCTCAGGACTGCAATAACTAAATATATGATTTTGGTGGAATTTTTGTGTTTATTTGGTATGTTCTCAAAACATTTTCTGTTACCCATTTGAATTTTTATTGAAGTTGATACCTTACATTTCTGCCGTGTGAAGAGTGTTTATTATCTTAAAGCGAAATGAAAGGTTAATTGTTCTAAGTTGCTTTTTTCATTTCCCTGCTTTTTAAAGATCTTCTCAAACAAATTTGTAAACTTTACCCCAACAGTTTTCTATGATTTTGGAGAATATGGTTGTGTGTATCACGGCTTACGGTTTCACCCAGCTGTGAGATGTGTGTGTTGATAACTTTGATTCTACTTAAGTATCTACTGCATGAATCTGAGGGTCATGCCTGCCTTTCTGTGTAGTACCTTCATGAAAACGGTATTATACACCGTGACTTAAAGCCAGAGAATGTTTTACTGTCATCTCAAGAAGAGGACTGTCTTATAAAGGTAAGAAATTGGCATTCTGTATGTGGCTATTCCTGTAGATTCTTGTTCAGAAACTTTTAATTCCTCAAATAAAAAGTGGGAGCGTAAAAAGGTTGAGAATCTGACACTGTTACCAATTTTTTAGAGATCAGGTGATACTGCTCTTATCCAGATTCCAATGAGCATTTATTGAGCTCTGTTGTGTACAGGTGACCTTTGTGCTTAGAGAGAGAGGAGGGGTCTAAATGGACGAGTGGGCTAGGCATGGTGGCTCACGCCTGTAATCCCAGCACTTTGGGAGGCCGAGGTGGGCAGATCACCTGAGGTCAGGAGTTTGAGACCAGCCTGGCCAACATGGCAAAACCGCATCTCTACTAAAAATACAAAAATTTAGCTGGGCATGGTGGTGGGTGTCTGTAATCCCAGCTACATGGGAGGCTGAGACACGAGAATCACTTGAACCCGGGAGGCAGATGTTGCAGTGAGCTGAGATTGCACCACTGCACTCCAGCCTGTGCAAAAGAGCGAGACATCATCTCAGAATAGGTGAATGAATGAATGAATGAATGAGTAATCACATGCCCTGCCTTTCCCTGTTTCTCAAGCCTGGCATCACTTTAGAATCTCTTGTTAGGATTTATGACACCCAGGCTTTACCTTAGAAGCTGAGAGTGGCACTCAGGTATAAGCATGTGTTTCCAAGCTCCCCAGGTATTCCATAGCGCAGCCAAGTTTGAGACACTGGGGTCTAAGAACCATGTAGAACTAATTAGAATCCTGAGGTGTCTGTGATAAAGGTAATAAGCTTTTTGTAAGATTACAGAGGACATAGGTTAAGTTGGAAAGCCTGAGTGTTGAGATTCCTAGGCTCAGGAATTTTAATTTAAGCAAAATTAAATGTCTTAACTTGCAAAGACATGAATCTATAGATTCCAGATTAATGGCAGGTGTGAATTGCACAATAGAAACTGATCTAGCCTACGTGTCTTCTTGGACTGGCAGACTATGTTAATCTTTTTATTTTATGACAAGTTCAACATTATTCCCTTTTGTACTGAATTTTAGATTACTGATTTTGGGCACTCCAAGATTTTGGGAGAGACCTCTCTCATGAGAACCTTATGTGGAACCCCCACCTACTTGGCTCCTGAAGTTCTTGTTTCTTTTGGGACTGCTGGGTATAACCGTGCTGTGGACTGCTGGAGTTTAGGAGTTATTCTTTTTATCTGGTAAGAAATATTTTCATTGCTTCACAGACTGGTAGGAGGTGATTAGATGAAGTCACAAATGTGTCTTGCTCTGTTGTCCAGGCTGGAATGCAGTGGCTTGATCTTGGCTAACTGTAGCCTCTGCCTCCTGGGTCAAGTGATCCTCCCACCTCAGCCTCCCGAGTAGCTGGGACTACAGGCGCACACCACCATGCCCAGCTAATTTTTCTATTTTTTGTAGTGATGGGGTTTTGCCATTTTGCCCAGGCTGGTCTCCAACTCCTGGGCTCAAGTGATCCTCCTGCCTCGGCCTCCCAAAGTGCTGGGATTACAAGCATGAGCCATTGTGCCCAGCCTAGCTCACTTTTTGACCATTGATTTAAAGAAAAATCTGACTTTTCATTATGCTGAAAAAGAAATCTTTATATCTGAATGCCACTAAGAATGCCACTTGATTTCTTTTCCTTTCTCTCTCTACCAATGTTAAGCCTTAGTGGATATCCACCTTTCTCTGAGCATAGGACTCAAGTGTCACTGAAGGATCAGATCACCAGTGGAAAATACAACTTCATTCCTGAAGTCTGGGCAGAAGTCTCAGAGAAAGGTATGAATATGAAAGGGTTAAGAATTTGTGGTATGCTAAAATGTGTATGTGCTGTGGTGGGAGTTTCTTCCCAAATTCCATGGTGTTTTGTCCTGTCAATTCTGTTCTTATTTTTTATTGTTAGTTTCACACCATTTGAGAGGCACTGGAAATTATTAAGAGCATGCACTCAGGTCCTGGGTCTGCTACTACTTAGCTGTGTGGCCTTAGGCAAGTTATTTAACCTCTGTCTCCAATTTCTTTCTGCGTAAAGGGACCCTCAATAATCCCTACCTTAAAAGGTTTTTGTGAGGGTTAAGTATAATGTACACAAGTGCCTGGTACCTATTTTAGTGAGCAAAATAAATGCACTTGTAACTTTTTAGTTACAAGATTTCCTTTGAGTAAGCAAGCATGTAAAAACTAGATGTCTTTAGTTACCTTGTATTTTATAATTTATCCTGGCAACTTTAGTTCCCTGAAGAGAAAGTAGAAAATTAAATGTCAAATAACATAACATAGGTGATTGTGTTAAATGTCAGAATATTTAAGGAATAAAAATGTTGTGATATACAGGCCAGCGTGCATTTGTTGCTTGCTGGAGTAGTCAAGTTTTATTTCTGACAAGCCTGCAGTTCCAGGGAGCCTCTCCCTGGCTGAGTAACTCTCACCCATCCATCTGTAGATGTCAGGGAGAGTTTGCTGTGCATCCCAAGTATCTTAGAATTGGGTGGAAGTTTAGATTTAATTAGTTTGACCTTGAGTCTAGCAACAAGAGAGGGAACAGGCAGCGAAGAGGTCATGACTGATGTCCCAGCAGCAGGAGACAGGGAGTGTCGTTATCATTCCTGGTCTTCTCACAGTACTCTGAATACAGAGTGAGGAAGATTAGGGGGCCCTGTCTGCTGACTCCGTGATGATCTCAGACCCTCTCTGCTCTTTCTGGATGGTGGCCTGTTAATTCTGGCATACTATTACTGATAATATATTTATCCTTTTCACTGTGATTTGCCCAATTGTTGCTTTAGCTCTGGACCTTGTCAAGAAGTTGTTGGTAGTGGATCCAAAGGCACGTTTTACGACAGAAGAAGCCTTAAGACACCCGTGGCTTCAGGTGGGTGTGGGACAGTGCCTGCTAGCATAAAATACATGGGAAGCCCTGCTGCCTGAGAGACATGAGACAGAGGACAGAAACATGTTTACTTTGTTGAGTCTGTTTAATCTAATTGTTTTAGATGTATGGGGGGTATCTTGGAGGATGGGTTACAACCTGTTTTTTTTTTGGAGACAGGTTCTCGTTCTGTCACCCTGGCTGGAGTGCAGTGGCGCGATCTCAGCTCGCTGCAACCTCTGCCCCCCCGGGTTCAAGTGATTCTCCTGCCTCAGCCTCCCAAGTAGCTGGGATTAAAGGTGCATGCTACCACGCCCAGCTACTTTTTGTATTTTTTGTAGAGATGGGGTTTCGCCATGTTGGCCAGGCTACAACCTTTTTGATGTTACTCATGGCTGTTGGATGTACAAGCTCACTTTATGTCCTGTTCTGGTTCCACTTGGCTGCCCTGAGTCTCTAGTTTGGCCTGTGTTCATTTGAGGGCTTGTTCTGGCTCTACCCCCAGCCATGTCCACTGCTCTTCATAGGTGGGGTGCATTCCAGCCATCTTCAATCTTAAATCGGGGAAGTGGGGGAGGGGGAGGAGGGCAGCCTCCCTGGGGAGAATCCAGCTATTTCTCAAGCCCAAGTGACTGGGTATAAAGGGTCCCACTGCTTGTTCATTCAGGTGAGTAAATGTGTCCTTAGTGAAGGCTGTCACCTACACCTTTCATCTGTGTTACTGCTGTGCTCCTGCTAGGGGTTGGGGCTGCCATTATTAAATGCTGACCTCATTTGGAACTGCCAAGAGTTGGAAGTACATTGTGGCTTTGCTGGGTTAATCTTTAGTTTTGGAATTAGCTACAGCATTGGGCAGGTTTTTCTGATAGATGTCTGGTCTTCTGTAACGAGCAGTTCCATTCAGCACAGCCATGCCCCTTTCTATTAATTTTCTTTTGGTCTGTGTATTAGTCTGTTCTCAAACTGCTATAAAGAACTGCCCAAGACTGGGTAATTTATAAAGAAAAGAGGTTTAATTGACTCACAGCTCCACATGGCTGGGGAGGCCTCAGGAAACTTACAATCATGGTGGAAGGAGAAGAAGGCATGTCTTAATGGCAGCAGGTGAGAGAGCGTGTGAGGGAAGTGAAGGGCGAAGAGCCTCATATGAAACTGTCAGATCTCGTGAGAACTCACTCACTGTCACGAGAATAGCCTGGGGGAAACTGCCCCCATGAGCCAATCACCTCTCAACAGGTCCCTTTCTCAACATCTGGGGATTACAATTTGAGATGAGATTTGGGTATGGACACAAAGCCAAACTGTATCAATCCATTTTCTGTGGACATGGGGGACAGAACTGGTAGCTTGAGCTAGAGGCTGTTACTTGAGCTAAATGCTGTTTCTCTGGGGATTACTGGTCCAGGAACTCCTTGGGCAATCCAGCCTCAGCCCCGTACTTCTGGGACTCTGGGAAGACTGTCCCCATTCTCTGTTCCAATCCTCTACACCTAACAGTTTTGCTCAGGCCAGCTCAGGTGAAGAACAACAAAAACTTAAAAAAAAAAAAAAAAAAGACAGATATATGTGTTTTGGATGTTACCCTGGAAACTACAGTCTCCCCAGAAGAAATCTGTCAGATGATTTAGCATTTAATAGACCACACAGATTTGAAACAGCGGGACCCTGGAGGAAAGGGGTTTGGAAACAAAGGGTGCCTTTGCATGTGGGGATTTTAATTTTGATGAAAAAGAAACATGCCTTTTGGCTCTTTTCATGTGTCCTAATAGGGAAACTCTTGGGTCTAAATGTAGAGGTACAGGAGCTGTGTTCATCTCTAAGAAAAAAACAGAGCTGGCCAGTTGAGCCTGGGAACAGGGTTTGCATCTGCCTGAAATTTATGAGCAAGCGTAGCCTATTTTTCTTGTACTTCTTTGTCTCAAAGAAAACTTATTAACAACCAAGGAGAAAGTGAAGTTAAACTCTGTTGCAGGGTCTCCCTGGAATACTCTTTTAGCCACCTTTTGTTTTTGCAGTAAAAGGAGGAATGAGCATTGAATGAAGACAAGGATAAAGACTGACCATCTAAAACATCTGTTAGTGATAGTTTGGGTTTCATTTTGGGAAAAGTCAGTGTTTTTGAAAAAACCAAATGGTTTTGTGGGTCTGGCACTGGACTGAGTGTTGGGAATGTGGATTCTGGTCTCTGTTTTGTCATTAACAGAGTGCCCAGTTTTGGGAGCATCCCTTACATCTACTCTCTGCCTCATATTTACTGCCTGAAATAGAGGATTTCTTCTGTTTGCTCTCAAGGGATATTATAATTTAATTTTTATTTTATTTATTGTTGGAGACAAGGTCTTCTTCTGTTGCCTAAACTGGAGTGCACTGGTGCAATTATAGCTCACTGCAGCCTCGACCTTCTGGCCTTAAGGGATCCTCCTGCCTCAGCCTCACAAAGTGCTTGCTTGGATAATAGGCACGAGCCACTGTTCCTGGCTAATTTAATATTTTGGAATAATTGTAGACATCATGAAGAAAATCAATGTTTATTTATTTATTTCCTTTTTTGAGATGGAGTCTTGCTTTTGTCTACCAGGCTGGAGTGCAATGGTGTGATCTCAGCTCACTGCAACCTCCACCTCTGGGTTCAAGTCATTCTCCTGCATCAGCCTCCCAAGTGGCTGGGATTACAGGTGCCTGCCATCCTGCCCAGCTCATTTTTGTATTTTTAGCAGAGATGGGGTTTCACCATGTTGGTCAGACTGGTCTCGAACTCCTGACCTCAGGTGATCCACCCACCTTGGCCTCCCAAAGTGCTGGGATTCCAGGCATGAGCCACTGCGCCTGACCTGATTACTTGTTTTAAATATAGGCCTGATTAGGCTTGTAACCACTCTATTTGGCTTCACTGAAGGGCTGCCAAGAGATGGACTTTTGAGAGCAACGCTGCAAGATAATTGAGATCCTAAGTAAGGCCGTGAGAGGTTGTGGAGTGGAATCCAGATGAGCTTGCTGCTGTCAAATGGCAATGGGGAGCTACACTGAGAAACTCAAAACAGAGTGACCTCAAGTGATCTGCCCTGCCTTGGCCTCCCAAAGTGCTGGGATTACAGGCGTGAGCCACTGTGCCTGGTCCTTCTTTTATTCTTTCTTTCTTCCTCCTTCCTTCCCCCTCCCCTCTCCTGCATTCCTTTTCCCTCCTCTCTTTCGTCCCCCCTCCCCTTTTTCCTTCCTTGCTTCTTTCCTTTCTTCCTTCCCCAGGGTCTTGCTCTCTCACCTAGGCTGGAGTGCAGTGGCATGATCACTGCACCATGACTTTCAGGCTCAAGTGATCCTCCTGCCCCAGCCTCCCAAGTAGCTAAGACTACAGGTGCATGCCACCATGTCTGGCTAATTTAATTTTTTTTTTTTCTTTTTTTTGGAGACAGTCGTACTCTTTTGCCCAGGCTGGAGTGCAGTGGTGTGATCCTGGCTTACTGCAACCTCCGCCTCTCGAGTTCAAGCGATTCTCCTGCCTCAGCCACCTGAGTAGCTGGGATTACAGGTGTGCACTACCACGCCTGGCTAATTTTGTATTTTTAGTAGAGACGGGGTTTCACCATGTTAGCCAGGCTGATCTCAAATTTCCGACCTCAGGTGATTCGCCCGCCTTGGTCTCCCAAAATGCTGGGATTACAGGCGTGAGCCTCCGTGCCTGGCCTAATTTTTAAATTTTTTTGTAGTAACAAAGTCCCACTATATTGCCCAGGCTAGTCTCAAATTCCTGGCCTCAAGCAATTCTCCCACCTTGGCCTCCCAAAGTGCTGGGATTATAGGCATGAGCCACCATGCCCAACCTAGTGTTGTAAAATTTCCATATCCATCAGATTGCCAAATGGTGGAGGACTTTACTCTATCCTCTCCCTTTGCCTACTGTGGTACGCTTGGCTCAGTAGGAGGAGGGGCTGGAGTTGGGTGGGAAAGTACATGAGGCATTGGAATCAGATAACTCTGGGTCTGTATTCTGCACATGCCACCTGTGAGTGGCTGAGCTGGGCTTCTGGCCAGCACTCAAAGGCCACATTCCTAGTTATAGAAGTTCCTTTCACCTTGCTGAAGATGGGGAGAGCTGCACCAGACCACCTCTCAGGGTTTCCTAATGCAAATCCTTGAACCCTGCAGAAGTGAGCATCCAGAGAGGTGGGAGCTACTTGTATACACACTGTCTGTGCCCTCCTCATCTCCCGCACCTGCAGCATGAAACACCTGTAATGCTTTATTCTGTTTATTGTCTCCCTTTCTCATTAGACCTGAGCTCTGGGATACTGTGGGCTTAAGTACTTCTGAAAATTTGTATGGCATCTGCTGGGTGAATTTTCCTAGGGTGCTGGGCTGGTTGTTAGGACAGCCTGGGTGACTGGCCTCATTCATGGCAGGGGCAGCAGATGGAGAGTGGTCCCGGAAGGATTTGAGGAGCTGCACGGAGTCAGGCCCAGCCTCTGGCCTCCTGATTGCCACCTTTCTCAGGATCTGGGATACTAATTCAGAAACTCTTGACTGCTGGAGGCTGTGATTGACCCACTGAGAGCTTTTAGGCATGTGGATGTGAGTCAGCCAGGATTGATGGAGCATTGACTGCTAATTAGACTCCTCTGGGAAGGTAGAGGGGGACAACACATAATACCTTCGCTGTGGGAGCTTCATCAAGGGGATGATTCTTGAACGGACATCTTTTCCTCCCTCTTTCCACAGGGGCATGCTAGCCCTGTCATTCTAGGAGTTTATTATCCTTCAGACACAGCTACTTATGTTTTTAATTCCCTCACAGGATGAAGACATGAAGAGAAAGTTTCAAGATCTTCTGTCTGAGGAAAATGAATCCACAGCTCTAGTCCAGGTTCTAGCCCAGGTATTCATATTCCTGATGATTACTAAATGTAGTCTGGGCTTAAGGAGCTGATAAGCAAAGATGATGAAATTCAAGATTTTCCTGAGTAGCAATTGCTTAACATTGTTTCGGTTATAATATAGTAGAAACTCTGTTTTAACTTGATTCACTCCAGCACCCTTAGATTTAAAAATGCAGGATATGTTTAATATCTAACACATAATAGATAAGCACAGCTAGGGATTGTCATCCAAAAGGTCACCTGCAAGGCAATTTCGAAAGACTCTATTAGAAGCTCAAATATAAATTTGTTGGAAAAATTAAAATTTGGGTCAGTAGTTGATTCCTTGATTACAATTTTATTCTTTAAAGTTCTTTGTGAGTATAAGTTAATTCCAGTCCTGCTTTTTTGTTGTTGTTGTTGTTGAATGGTAGCTGTCCTTTTTCCCACTGTTTCCTCCTCCCCGATTTTTTTTTTTCTTGAGACAGAGTCTTGGTCTGTCACTCAGGCCGGAGTGCAGTGGTGCAATCTCAGCTCACTGCAACCTCTGCCTCCTGGGTTCAAGCAGTTCTCCTGCCTCAGTCTCCCAAGTATCTGGGACTACAAGTGTCCTCCACTGCGCCCAGCTAATTTTTGTATTTTTAGGTGAGATGGGGTTTTGCCATGTTGGTCAGGCTTGTCTCGAACTTTTGACCTGAAGTGATCTGCCCCCGTCGGCCTCCCAAAGTGCTGGGATTAAAGGCGTGAGTCACCGCACCCAGCCTTCCTCCCAATTTTATATATGGGAAAACAACTAAGGCACAAAGGTTGTCTTCCTGCAAAAGACTAAGACTTGGGGCTTCAACTGAGAAGTATTATAGTCCTTTTAAACATGATATTTAGAAGAGGATGATCAAGAGGAAGTTGGTTATGCTACTTGCTTTCAGTATACATCATTCAGAGGTCAGAAGCCATAAGGGAGAGAAATATCTATTAGATAAGCATGTCTGAGTTAGGGGCTGTGGTGAGGACTCAGTTGTCAATGATGACAACCAGTAATTTTTGGTACTAGAATTTCACATCAAATGCCCCCACTTTACTGGAAGTATATTGAGGAACTTTGATAATCTTAAAGGAGCCAGTGATTTTCTTTTGAACATTTCTCCATTTTCCTTTATTTTCAGCCTTCTACTAGTCGAAAGCGGCCCCGTGAAGGGGAACCCGAGGGTGCTGAGACCACAAAGCGCCCGGCTGTGTGTGCTGCTGTGTTGTGAACTCCGTGGTTTGAACATGAAAGAAATGTACCTTTTTTCACTCTGTCATCTTTCTTTTCTTTGAGTCTGTTTTTTATAGTTTGTATTTTAATTATGGGAATAATTGCTTTTTGACAGTCACTGATGTACAATTAAAAACCTAATGGAACTTGGGCTTTGTGCTTCTGCTTGATAATCGGTTCTTTAGTTGAATGGCTTTATTATTTATTTATTTGAGACGGAGTCTCACTCTGTTGTCCAGCCTGAAGTGCAGTGGTGTAAGCTTGGCTCGCTGCAATCTCTGCTTCCCAGGTTCAAGTGATTCTCATGCCTCAGCCTCCCAAGTAGCTGGGATTACAGGTATGCGCCACCATGCCCAGCTAATTTTTATATTTTTTGTAGAAACAGGGTTTTGCCATGTTGGCCAGCCTGGTCTTGAACTTCTGACCTCAGGTGATCCACCTGCCTCGGTCTCTTAAAGTGCTGGGATTACACGCGTGAGCCACTGCGCCTAGCCTGAATGGCTTTTTTATATTTAAAGTTGTTGTGTGCCTTTCATCTGGCTATCACTAGGCAGGTTTCCCAGGATGTCACCCTGATCTCAGCCTGTGAGAGCTGAATACAAATTCTAAGGGCCCCTTGGAAAGTTCCAGGGAAAGGAGCATAGCGAGGTTGGGGGTGGAGTTTGTAGAGACTGGCTGGCTGGCTGCTGACATCTTCATGAGAACAGCAGGTACCTTGGTGCATAATAACAGGCCAGGTTATATTCTCATCCTCGCCCTCATAAAGATACAGGTCTACAGTCTCTGAAACCTTTGGGCCAGATAATTTGTGAAATTTAATTATCCAATTTTAGGAAGGTGGTAAGGCATATCTACTATGTCTATATGTACCACCCCAGGGGAGTCCTACACATGTGGAGTCCTACCCCAGTGGAGACCAAACATGTTAATATTTCCACAGCAAGTATTCACAGTAAGAGGGATAGAGAAAGATTATAGGTAGCTGCATATTGGTTCATATCAGTCTTTTCTTCCAAATGAGCTGCAATGACTTGTTTTTGAGAGCTGTTTGGGTTTTGGAAGTGGAGATAAGGCATGTGGTTATGTCTTGTTGACCCAATAATGATCAGGGAGGCCCTGTGCAAAGACTTACCCTTGGCTGCTCTTGTCGTCGCAGTGATTCTATGAGTGAGGTCCTCTAGCCACTGTCATGTCACAGGTGAGGAAACCAAAGTTAGAGGAGGAAGGTAACTTTTCTGATGTCACACAGCTGGTAAATGGTAGAGCTGGGACCCAACCCAGGTCTTTTTGATTCTAAAACTAATGTTCCTTATTGTCCACTGAATCTGCTTTTATAACTTTGCTTGGTTGACGCTAGGACACTTTGTAGCTCGCTGGCCACGCCATGAATTGAGTGCCATGGTTCAAAGGCCACTGGCGATTCAGTCAGGGCAGGGTCAAGGGCACACAGCCATTTCCTTAGGAAATGGGGATGGTAGTTGGAAATTTCTATTAAAGGGTATATAAGCATTCTGAGACTTGGCTGGCCTGGTGTAGGGGGTTTGTTGGGAATTTAGGTGGTTTGCGTGTTTAAAGGAATAAGGCTGAGATTGCCAATTAGATGGGTTTTAGCTCATTTGAATATTTAATGTGGAGGCTGTGGTTTCCTGGGACATTTTTCCCACTGTGGAGAGTTAGCCAGCTTTTCTCTGTTTCTTTTTTTTTTTTTTTTTTTTAATTGAGATGAAGTCTCGAGCTTGTCGCCCAGGCTGGACTGCAATGGTGCGATCTCGGCTCACTGCAACCTCCGCCTCCTGGGTTCAAGCGATTCTCCTGACTCAGTCTCCCAAGTAGCTGGGATTACAGGCACCCACTACCATGCCCAGCTAATTTTTGTATTTTTAGTAGAGATGGGGTTTCATCATGTTGGTCAGGCTGGTCTTGAATCCCTGACCTCAGGCAATCCGCCCGCCTCCCTCCCAAAGTGCTGGGATTAGAGGCATGAGCTACCGTGCCCGGCCGCCCTTCTCTGTGTCTAGAGCATTTTGTATTAACTACCTGTCATGATATCTTCCATGGTAGGCTGAATAATGGCCCCTCCAAAGTGTCCTCATCTTAATCCCCAGAATCTGTGACTATGTTCCTTTCCATGACAAAAGGGACTTTGCAGATGTGATTAAGCATCTTGAGATGGGAGCTTATCCTATGTTGCCTGTGGGCCCAGTGTCCCATCACAGTGTTTTTTTTTTTTTTTTTTTTTTTTGAGACGGAGTTTTTTGCTCTTGGTGCCCAGGCTGGAGTGCAATGGCACAATCTCGGCTCACTGCAGCTCCACCTCCCAAGGTTCAAGCGATTCTCCTGCCTCAGCCTCCCGAGTAGCTGGATTACAGGCGCTCGCCACCATGCCCAGCTAATTTTTGTTTTTTCAGTAGAGATGGGGTTTCACCATGTTGGCCAGGCTAGTCTCGAACTCCTGACCTCGTGATCCGTCCACCTTGGCCTCCCAAAGTGCTGGGATTGCAGGCATGAGCCACCACATGCAGCCTACAGTGCTCTTTTAAGAGGGACTCAGCAGTCAGGGGAGATGGCAATGTGATGATGACTGAGTGTCTTAGTCTTTTTTGTATTGCTATGCAATATCTGAGACTGGGTAATTTATAAAGAACAGGTTTATTTCTTACAGTTCTGGAGGCTGGGAAGGTCAAGATCAAGGGGTCTACTTCTGGTGAGGGTCTTCTTGCTGTGTCATCCCATGATGGAAGGCATCAAGAGAGAAAGGGGGCTGAACTCAATCCTTTTGTTAGGAACCCACCCCCATGATAATTAACCCTCTGCTGAGATAATATCATTACTCTATGAATGAGGGCAGATCTTTCATGACCTAATCTCCTCTTAAAGGTCCCACCTCTCAACACTGTTGCATTGGAGATTAAATTTCCAACACATGAACTTTGGGGGACACATTCAAGCCATAGCACTGTGCAGAGATTGGAGTGGTGTGCTTTAAAAATGGAGGAAAGGACTACAATCCAGGGAATATAGGTAACCACTAAAAGCAGAAAAAGGCAAGAAAATGGGCTTTCCCTTCAGAACCTCCTGAAGGAATCAGTCCTTTACAACTTGACTTTAGCCAAGTGAAACTGATTTGAGGCTTCTGACCTATAGAACAATAAGATATTAAGTCTGTGTTGTTGTAAGCCAATCAGTTCGTGGTAATTTGTTACAGCAGCCATAGAAAACTAATTGACTCACCAATGGGAGAAATCAGCTGCTGATTTAAGGCTACCCAGCACCTACTTCCTCTCCTAACCTTACTCTAATTTTATCTTGGAGGAATTCTTTTCCCTATCCCATTAAGTTATGGGAGATGGGGCCAGGCATGGTGGCTTAGCAATCCCAGCACTTTGGGAGGCTGAGGCAGGTGGATCACTTGAGGTCAGGAGTTTGAGACTAGCCTGGCCAACATAGTGAAACCCCATCTCTACTAAAAATACAAAAATTAGCCAGATGTGGTGGTGGGCACCTGTAATCCCAGCTACTCCAGAGGCTGTGGCATGAGAATTCCTTGAACCCAGGAGGCAGAGGTTGCAGTGAGCTGAGATCGCACCCTGCACTCCAGCCTGGGTGACAGAGTGAGAATCCATCTCAAAAAAAAAAAAAAAAGTTATGGGAGAGGATGGTAAAGCTAAGTATCTATTCCCCACCCCCACCACTGCAGAAGCTGAAGGGGTTCCTAGAGGTTTCTTCTGCTGTGGAGCTGTTCCCACTGGCCCCCAGCTAGAGGCGGGTGTAGGACTTTGAAACATGAACAAATGGAGCTGGCATGGCAATGGCGAGAACAATATTGTGCTAATCTGAACTCTGAACTTCCTAACTTTGGCTCTGGGTAAATTACCTTAAATTGCTGAGCCTTTGTTTCCATATTTATAAAATGGGTGCGGTAAGAGTACCAACCTCTTCTATGCTGTTTGGAGGAGGCAGGTCCATAAAGTACCTGGCATGTGGTAAGGGATTCATGAATGTTGGCTTCTATCATTAAGGGTGGGGGAGCCACATAAGTAGCCAGAGGGAGTCATAGAAAGTTCTTGAGCCAGAGAAGTAAGATAATCTTTTCAGCTTTTTGTGCAGCATAGACATAGTAGATATGCCTTACCACCTTCCTAAAATTGGATAATTAAATTTCACAAATTATCTGGCCCAAAGGTTTCAGAGACTGTAGACCTGTATCTTTATGAGGGCGAGGATGAGAATATAACCTGGCCTGTTATTATGCACCAAGGTACCTGCTGTTCTCATGAAGATGTCAGCAGCCAGTCAGCCAGTCTCTACAAACTCCACCCCCAACCTCACTATGCTCCTTTCCCTGGAACTTTCCAAGGGGCCCTTAGAATTTGTATTCACGTCTTTTGACCAAGCAAATTTGGGACGTGCCAGGCCTGGGGTGAATGGTGGGAACCCAGGTAGAGGGATATTTCTCATTGGCTGAATTAACTGTGACTCCGTTTTGCGGAGCAGCCAGGTTGCTTCATGGTGGACCTGCTGCATGCCTACATGATGGTGCCATGGATAGCTCTTGTTTGTGCCAGCCCTGTACCTGATACCTCTTGTGGTAATTGCATCCCTATTTTTCAGAAGGAAGCATCCCTCCTCCCACTTTCTGGTTTTCCCCATGTCCTTCTGGAGGGGATGACCCCAACCGCTTCTTGAAGGGGCTTCATGAAAGCCAGGTCTGCCCAGGCTGGATGTGGTGATTGGCTCAGGCAGGGGCATGTGGCCCAAATGGGTCCAGTGAAAGTCAGTCCTGGGACTTTGGCTGGAACTATTGGGGAACAGCCTCTGCTTTCTTGGGCAGATGTGAGTTAGGAGCTGCTCAGGCCACTATGTGGAAAGAACTGCATGAGAATGAAGTAATCAAAGGGAAGCAAGCACTGAGAGATTAGAGAGACTTATGTTGTATAAGTGCCTGTATCCAGCTATGCCTTAAGTGAGGTACCACCCCAGGCCTTTTCAGTCATGCTATCAGTTTTGTTCCTTTTTTTTGTTTTACTCTTGGTGGAGTTATTTTTTTTTCCTTGTTACTTGAATAAGAAAAATACCAGACTGGAAGGCTGGGTGCGGTGGCTCACGCCTGTAATCCCAGTACTTTGGGAGGCCAAGGCAGGTGGATCACAAGGTCAGGAGTTTGAGATCAGCCTGACCAACATGGTGAAATCCCGTCTCTACTAAAAATACAAAAAAATTAGCCGGGCGTGGTGGTGCGTGCCTTTAATCCCAGCTACTCAGGAGACTGAGGCAGGAGAATCGCTTGCATCTGGGAGGCAGAGGTTGCAGTGAGCCGAGATCGTGCCACTGCACTCCAGCCTGGGTGACAGAGCAAGACTCCATCTCAAAACAAAAACAAAAACAAAAAACCAAAACAAAAAAAAAACCCGACTAGTATATGCAACCATTTACAAATTCCAAGAGACTCTTGAAGATTCTTTTTGTTAGTAGGGAAAACATTCTCTGTTTTTCTGCCAACTTTAGGGTTTTCAGAGAAGTGTGGGGGAAAGAAAGGAAAGCAAAGATGTGGGAAGAAAGAGTCCTTGCAGCCCCAAGTCGGGCGAACTCCTCCCAGCTACTTATACCACAGGGTTTGGGAGCAGAACCCCTTTCATTAAACTTTTAGGAGTCTTGGATGGATAGGGTGGGAATTACACCAGTGAAACTGAGCTTTGTGTGTGCCAAGCATTGGGCCCTGGGATATGCAGTCATGTGTTGTATAATAACATTTTAGTCAATGACAAACCACATGTAAGTCGGTGGTACCATAAGATGATTATGGAGCTGAAAAATTCCTATTGCTTAGTGACGTAGCCATTGTAATGTTAGGGTAATGCATTTCTGTGTTTCTGGTGATGCTGGTGTAAACAAATCTGTGCTGCCAGTTCTATAAAAGCATAGCATGTACAATTACATACAATATATAATACTTGATAATGAACAACTATGTTACTGGTTTATTTTATTTTTTGAGACAGAGTCTTGCTCTGTCGCACAGGCTGGAGTGCAGTGGCGCAATCTTGGCTCACTGCAACTTCTGCCTCACAGGTTGAAGCGATTCTTCTGCCTCAGCCTCCTGAGTAGCAGGGAATACAGGCACCCACCACCATGGCCAGCTAATCTTTGTATTTTTAGCAGAGATGGGGTTTCACCACACTGCCCGGGCTGGTCTCAAACTCCTGACCTCAAATGATCTGCCCGCCTCAGCCTCCCAAAGTGCTGGGATTACCCGCATGAGACACTGTGCCCAGCCCTGGTGTATTTAGTGTTTTTCATAATTTTAGAATGTATGTCTTCTACTTACATTAAAAAATAGTTAACTATAAAACAGCCTCAGGCAGGTCCTTCAGGAAGTATTCTGGAAGAAGAAGGCATTGTTATCACAGGAGAGGACAGCTCCATGTGTGTAATTGCCCAGGCTGGAGTGCAGTGGCACGATCTCAGCTCACTGCAACCTCTGCCTCCTGGGTTCAAGCGATTCTCCTGCCTCAGTCTCCTGAGTAGCTGGGATTACAGGTGCACACCACCATGCCTGGCTAAGTTTTGTATTTTTAGTAGAGATGAGGGTTTCACCACGTTGGCCAGGATGGTCTCGAACTCCTGACCTCAAATGATCTGCCTGCCTCGGCCTCCCAAAGTGCTGGCATTACAGGTGTGAGATACCACAACCGGCAAAATTTTTTTAGATACATTTCAGTAAGCTAAGGTTAATTTATTGAAGAAAAGCTTTAAAAAATTTTGGTGTAGCCTAAGCATATGGTGTTTATAAAGTCTACAGTAGTGTACGGTAAGGTCCTGTGCCTTCACACTCACTGACTCATCCACAGCATCTTCCAGTCCTGCAAGCTCCTTTCATGGTAAGTGCCCTATACAGGAGTACCATTTTAAAATCTCTTATACTCTATTCTTACTGTACCTTCTCTATGTTCAGGTACACAAGTACTTACATTGTGTTACAACTGCCTATAGTATATTCAGTAAAGTATCAGGCTGTACAGGTGTGTAGCCTAGGAGCAATAGGCTACGCCATACAGCCTAGGTGTGTAGTAGGCTATACAAGGCTATACAAGGTCTGTGTAAATGCACTTTGCTGTTTGCACAATGACGCAATCACCTAAGGAGGCATTTCTCAGAACCATCCCGTGATTAAGAGAGGCATGATCGTACAGTCATCATCTCCCTGAAAGCTCAGTCAACCCTGTGCAGTGCTACTGCCACACTCCCCTTTTGCACATGTAGAAATCAAGGATCTTTGGCTCCTCTGAGTGACTTGTTCAAGGTTTCTGTTTTCAAGAGATGGAGGCGGGACTTGAATTGAGATTTCCCTTTCTTGAGAACCTGTGGTCCTTAACCATTAAAACCACTTAAGAGGTCTTCTCTCTTGATCACTACCTACTAAGTGCTAGGCGCGGTGCTGAGGCTTTCTCTTGATTATTATATCGAGTCCTTAGATTTAGGAGAAACAGGCCGAGCGCGGTGGCTCACGCCTGTAATCTCAGCACTTTGGGAGGCCGAGGCGGGAGGATCACGAGGTCAGGAGATGGAGACTATCCTGGCTAACACGATGAAACCCCATCTCTACTAAAAATACAAAAATTAGCCGGGTGTGGTGGCGGGCACCTGTAGTCCCAGCTACTCAGGAGGCTGAGGCAGGAGAATGGTGTGAACCCGGGAGGCGGAGCTTGCAGTGAGCCGAGATCGCGCCACAGCGCTCCAGCCTGGGTGGCAGAGCGAGACTGTCTCAAAAAAAAAAAAAGATTTAGGAGAAACAAGTCCCGAAGCCCTGACCTTAGCACGCAAGGGTTAGTGGAGATGTGGGACTTGAACTCGGCTTCTCCGTTGAGTCTGGCTGTCCCCGGGACGCAGGCACGTGCTTGCACACCTCCACGATGGCGATCCCGTCCCCTTAGTAGCGTCCTTAGCTCGGCACTTCTTGCAGGGAAGTTCCTCTTGGCCCGGACCCTCGTCCCAGGCCCCGCGTCGTGGGGGAAGCGAAAGGGGCAGTGTGGGGAAATGGCCGAGGGGTCGGGTCCGGGGTGGTCTGCAGAGAGGCAGGCGGCGGTGCGGAGCCGGGAACGGCGCGCTCACCCGCCGAGTAGGACGGGCCCGGCGGGGGTGGGCGAGACACTGGGAACAGCAGCCAGCTTCAGAGGGCGCGAGGCGGGGCGCGCGGGGAGGGTGCGCGGCGAACGCGCGCGTGCGCGGTGCATGTGTGGGCCTGCGGGGGCGCGCGCGCGTTTTCGGGGCAGTGAGGGGCGCCGCGGCGGCGCGCAGCACGGCGGGAACATGGCGCGCGGAACCGGCGCGCGCGCCTAGCTGGCGGGACCGTTAGCTCGAGGCGGACGCGGCCCGGGCCCCGTGGGGATGGAGCAGTCGCCGTCGCCGGCGCCCGAGCCGACCCAAGGGCCGACCCCCGCAAGGAGCCGAAGGCGGCGGGAGCCCGAGTCGCCGCCGGCGTCGGCGCCGGTGAGTGCGTGAGGGGCTCGGGCCGGGAGACTTTCTTTGTGAAACTCCGGCGGTGGGAGCCGGGCCGGGCCTCAGCGGCTGAGGAGCGCCTGCGAGGCGGAAGGCGTCTCGCAGTCCGGGTTCGATCCCAGCCGCGAGCCGTCAGGCGGCGGGACCTGGTCCGCTGCCGGCCTGCCTCAGTTTCCGCGAGAGTGTGTGTGTGTGTGAGGGTGTGTATGGGTGTTGGCCTGCGCACACCGGGGGGGGGGGGTCGGTATACAGTCGGCGCCTAATGCGCGCGGCGCCTCCCCCTTCCCCCTAGTCCCCGTGGGGCGGAACCTGGGGACTGGAGTCCCCCGGAGCGGTAGGCGGCACCCGCCGGGAGACAGGTGTCGGCGCAGCCCGGGAGGCTCAGGTGCTACCTTTCCCGGGTGGGGTTTGTGAGGAGTGAGCTCTTCGTCCCCGGAGGCGAGCAAGTCTGTCGGTGGCTCATCACACAGCGCTGTTTTGGAAAGCGTTCCACCCACTTCAGCTTCGTGCTGTGTTTGGGCCACTAGTCAGGGGGAAGGATGCTGAGCGACATGGACTTTAGAGGTGGGGCTCCCGCTGGACGGGATGGCTCTGGGCTCTCGAGCTTACCCCCACCCTTGCCTCCCAAACCCCTTAGAGCGTAGTAATTATTGGGAGCACCTGATAAAAATGCCACGGACTGTGGCTCACCAAAGTAGGGAAGCCGATTTTGAACTTAAACAAGCTCCGAAGTTGTGATCAGTCCAGCTTGGCAAGCACTGTTTTAGAGAGTAGGCTTCCTGCAAGCAGGAGCCGGTTTTGTGTATACCTCACCATGGCATCTTCGTACCTGGCATGGTGCCTGGCACACGGTAGATGATCAGAAAATATCTGTAGAAAGTCTAAATTATTAGGGAGAGTGCAGCATAGGAGTTCTTGAGACATTTTCAGGAGCTTCTTGAGATTATCTGTCAGATTTGTTTTACAGTATATGATTTTTCTCAGCTCCCAACTTTTGTGATTGTTTTTAATGCCGTGTTTTCAGTATGTTCTAGGCAAAAGCAGGGTATATGTTTCTTAGTATACACTATCCACTAGGCCGGGTGCAGTGGCCCACTCCTGTAATCTCAGCACTTTGGGAGGCAGATTGCTTGAGCCCAGGGGCTTGAGGCTGTAGTGAGCCAAGGAGTTAGAGACCAGTGTGGGAAACAGCGAGACTCGTCTCCGCAAAAATTAGCCGGGTGTGGTAGCGTTCCCTTGCAGTCCCAGCTACTCTGGAGGCTGAGGTGGGAGGATCGCTTGAGCTCAGGAAGTACAAGTTGCAGTGAGCCAAGGTTGTGCCACTGCATTCCAGCCTGGATAACACAGCGAAACCCAGTCTCTTAAATAAGTAAGTAAATACATAAATGATTATGTATACTCCAGCTAGGTTAAAATTAATTCTGAATCAAAATTCTAAATTAAAATATGCATGTTTCTTTCTCTTCATCATTTGGGAACACTAGGCTTTTAGGATTTCATCCCATTGGGGCAGGTAAATATCTACATTTTTGACAAAGCAAATATGAATTACTGTTAATTCAAGAAAGGTGGGAATTTGCTTAAACCTGAGTATTTGTAGTCTTTGTGATTTTTAAAAATTTTAAATTTAAATTTTCTTTTTTTTTCCTTTTTTTTTTGAGACAGAGTCTCACTCTGTCGTCCAGGCTGGAGTGCAGTAGCACAATCTCAGGTCACTGCAACCTCCATCTCCCGAATTCAAGCGATTCCCCTGCCTCAGCCTCTGGTGTAGCTGGCATTACAAGTGTGTGCCGCCACGCCCAGCTAATTTATGTATTTTTAGTAGAGAGGAGGTTTCACTATGTTGCCCAGGCTGGTCGCAAACTCCTTGACCACAAGTGATCTGCCCACCTTGGCCTCCCAAAGTGCTGGGATTCCAGGCGTGAGCCACAGCACCTGGCCTTATTTTTATTTTTTTGAGACAGAGTCTCAGTCTGTCGCCCAGGTTGGAGTGCTGTGGCATGATCTCCGCTCACTGCAACCTCCACCTCCCAGATTCCAGCGATTCTAATGCCTCAGCCCCCTGAGTAGCTGGGGTTACTAGACCTGGCTAATTTTTTGTTGTATTTTTTTTAGTAGAGACTGGGTTTCCTTCTGTTGGCCGGGCTGCTCTGGAACTCCTGGCCTCTAGTGATCCACCTGCCTTGTCCTCCCAAAGTACTGGAATTACAGGCGTGAGCCACTGCCCCCAGCCAATCTTTGTGATATTTTGAAATTGAGGTTTATATTTTGTTCAGAGCCAAAGCTAAAATAGAATTGTTTGAAAATTAATATTTCAGGAACTATTTTTTAATTAAGTTGAATTTTATTTTATTGGTTTCATTTCAGTAGGGTTTTAACTTAAAGAAAAAAAAAATATATATATATATATATTTTTTTTTTCCCCGAGATGGAGTCTTGCTCTGTCACCCAGGCTGGAGTGCAATGGCATGATCTTGGCCTCACTGCAGCCTCCACCCTCCCGGCTCAAGCAATTCTCCTGCCTTAGCCTCCCAAGTAGCTGGGACTACAGGTGCCCACCACCACGCCCAGCTAATTTTTGTATTTTTAGTAGAGATGGGGTTTCACCATGTTGTCCAGGCTGGTTTGAACTCCTGATCTCAAATGATCTGCCCTCCTCAGCCTCTCAAAGTGCTGGAATTACAGGCGTGAGCCACCGTGCCTGGCCTAAAAAATATTTTTAAAGACAAGATCTAGCTATGTTGCCTCAATTGGTCTTGAACTCCCAGTCTTGGCCTCAAGTGATCCTTCTGCCTCAGCCTTCTGAGTAGCTGGAAGCACAACTGTGAGCTACCACACCTGGCTTTTTTTAAATTTCTAATAAAAAAATTAATAGAGTTTCCTGTTTCACTGGACAAAATATGCATATATAGGAAGGAAAGACTTTTGGACTTGAGATTGCGCTGAAGAAGAAAAATGGAAAAATGAGGCATTTTAGTCTCTCAGTGTGTTATTTTTGTAGCTTATACAGACATGTCTTTTTAAAGTGTCTTTAAAAAGCTTTATTGAGATAAAGATAAATGAGATAAATTCACCTACCATGAAATCAACCCCTTGAGTGCAGAATTTTCTGGTTTATAATATGTTCACAGAATCGCACAAACAAGACAGGTATCTAGATACTTTCAGATCATTTTCATCAGTCCACAAGAAATCCCATACCCATTAGCAGTCATCCTTATTCCCTTTTCCCCTAGTCCCTGGCAATAACTAGCCTACTTTCTGTCTCTGAGTTTAGCTCTTCTGGAGGTTTCACAGAATGAAATCTTACTACATATGGTCTTTTGTGATTGACTTATTTCACTTGGCACAGTGTTTTCAAGGTTTATCCATGCTGTAGCGTATATCAGCACTTCATTCTTTTTTAATGCTGAGGAATCTTTTGAATGGATATACCATATTTTATCAGTTCCTCTGTTGATAGGCACGTGAGTTTTTTTCCAGTTTTTGGCTATTATGAATAATGCTGCTATGAACATTTGTGTACAAATTTTAGTGTGGATATATATTTTCATTTCCCTTGGGTATATCTCTAAGGAATAGACTATCTGGATCATATGATTGTTTAAGACTACAGGCACGTGCCACCACACCTGGCAAATATTTAAAAATTTTTTGTAGATAAGGGGTCTTGCTATGTTGCCCAGGCTGATCTTGAACTCCTGGCCTCAGGAGATCCTCTCACCTCAGCCTCCCAGAAAGTGTTGGGATTACACTTTGATGTGAGTCACTGCACCTATAAAAGAGGCTTATGCCTCTTTTTACGTTGTTTTTGTTTTTTTTTTTTGAGACAGGGTTTCACTCTGTCACCCAGGCTGGAGTGCAGTGGTGGGATCACAGCTCACTGCAGTCTGGACCTCTCTGGGCTCAGTTGATCCTCCCACCTCAGCCTCCTGAGCAGGTAGGACTACAGGCATGGCTAATTTTTGTATTTTTTGTAGAGATGAGGTTTTGCCGTGTTGCCCAGGCTGGTCTGGAACTCCTGGGCTCAAGTGGTCCACCAGCCCCTGCCTCCCAAAGTGCTAGGATTACTGGTGTGAGCCACCACACCCTGTCTACTCTTTTGATAATATCCTCTGATGCCAAAAAAGTTTTTAATTTTGAGGAAGTCCAGCTTATCTGTTTTTTCCTTGTTGCTCATGATTTTGGTTTCATGTCTAAGAAGCCATTGCCAAATCTAAGGTCATGAAGACTTAGCCCTATGATTTACCCCTATGTTTTCTTCTAAGAGTTGTATGCTTTTAGCCCTTATATTTAGGTTGTTGACCCATTTTGATTTAATTTTTGTGTGTGGTGTGAGGTGTGTGTTGTATGTGGTCCAAATTTATTATTTTGTATATGGATACAAAAAATTATCCCAGCATTATATATTGAAAAGAGTGTCCTTTCCTTTATTGATGGTCTTCACATCTTTTTTGAGAATCACTTGAACATATATAAGGTTTTATTTCTGGACTCTAAGTTCTGTTCTCTTGATCTGTATTTCTTTCTGCCTTTATGCCAGTACTACACTGTTTCATTACTGTAGCTTGGTAATAGGTTTTGAAATTAAGTGTAAGTCCTTTAACTTTGTTCTTTTTCAAGACTGGCTATTTTGGGTCTCTTATATTTCCAAATGGATTTTAGGATCAGCTTATCAATTTCTGTAAAAAAGACAGCTGGGATTTTTACAATGATCATGTTTTACCGATTTTTTTTTTTTTTTTTTTTTTGAAGACTGAGTCTGACTGAGTCTGACTGAGTTGCCCAGGCTGGAGTGTAGTGGTGTGATCTTGGCTCACTGTAACCTCTGCCTCCTGTGTTCAAGCGATCCTCCTGCCTCAGCCTCCCGAGTAGTTGGGGTTACAGATGTGCACCAGTATGCGAAGCCAATTTTGTATTTTTAGTAGAGACATGGTTTCACCGTGTTGGCCAGGCTGGTCTTGAACTCCTGACCTCAAGTGATCCACCCGCCTCAACCTCCCAAAGTGCTGGAATTACAGGCATTAGCCAGTGCTCCAGCCAACAGGTCTTAACTCTTACGCATCTTATGGTTCTCATATGTATAATTGCATAGTAATATCAATTCCAAAGAATTGTTAAATAAGAGGATGTAGGTATATATTTAGAACAATGCCTTGCCTGTGGTAGGGATTTGATATTTGTTGTTTATCTTCTTCTGCTAATTAATTCCAGTTAAAAGTGAGCCACAAAACAAAAAACAGACAAACCCAATCAAAAACCAAGAAAAACAAAAACTCCAAAACCACAGACCAAAAAAAAAAAAAAAAAACAAACAAAAAAAAACCACAAGAAAAAACCACGAACAGAAACCCCAAGCCTCTTCCTGTCCCCATCACCTTTCTACGACCCAAGACATCCCTGTGAGTGCTTCAGGAACCACTAAAGAAGACAAGTCTCTCATACCACATAGTTGTATTGCAAATGCATGTGCAATCAAGGTTGCTATATAGAATATTTGACAGTGAATTTTAAATATTAAAAATAATAAAAGTATAATTGAAAGCTCTTTATTTTTACTCTACGATTCTTGTTTTGTGTGCTGTTTTTTCACTACTTTTTTCCTGAAAGCAGCAACAATATTTTTTCATTAAATTTCATGGTTACAATCTTTCTTCCTTTAAATTATTGCTATTTTTAAAACTGTTAGAGGGAAGCCTGATGTTTGAGCTTAAACTTGGTAGAACATTTATTTTGGTGTCTCTTCAGCAGCTGGGTACATTGTTATTTTCTTTTTTTTTTTTTTTTTTTTTTGAGACGGAGTCTTGCTCTGTGGCCCAGGCTGGAGTGCAGTGGTGCGATCTTGGCTCACTGCAAGCTCCACCTCCTGGGTTTATGCCGTTCTCCTGCCTCACCCTCCCGAGTAACTGGGACTACAGGTGCCCACCACCACGCCCAGCTAATTTTTTGTATTTTTAGTAGAGACGGGGTTTCACCATGTTGACCAGGATGGTCTCGATCTCCCGACCTCATGATCCACCCGCCTCAGCCTCCCAAAGTGCTGGGATTACAGGCATGAGCCACCGCGCCCGGCCAGGTGCATTGTTATTTTCTAAGAAGAGAAACTAGAGACATAGTATGATACAAATATGATGCTTGGAACATCTCATGTTTCTTGTATATTCACACTGTATTATCTATAGTCTTCCAAAAACAAACACTAACCAGTTTTCTATAGGCATGTTTTAGCAAAATATGAGTATCAATGCTAATTTGATTTTCATTTTATGATGATTGACATTAGAGGACAATAATTTAGTAATTTTCATCTTTACCAAAGTGATACTCTTTATGCAATTCTGTGAGTGCAAAGAATGTTGATATCAAATTTGTCCTAACATTTTCTGAACTATGTCCATAGTATGTTGAAACAAGATCATGGTGATTTTTGACTTCCACTATGACATGGAAATGCCAAGTACGTACCAGGCAAGGTGGGGGAACCACATACAATAATAATACATTCTCTTATTTAACATTCACAGTTAGCTTTTTTTTTGAGACGGAGCCTCTGTCGCCCAGGCTGGAGTGCAGTGGTGTGATCTTGGCTCACTGCAAGCTCCGCCTCCTGGGTTCACGCCATTCTCCTGCCTCATTTTCCCGAGTAGCTGGGACTACAGGCGCCTGCCACCAAGTCTAGCTAATTTTTGTATTTTTAGTAGAGATAGAGTTTCACCATGTTAGCCAGGATGGTCTTGATCTCCTGACCTCGTGATCCGCCCGCCTCATCCTCCCAAAGTGCTGGGATTACAGGCGTGAGCCACCGCTTCCGGCCCAACTTCTGTTTTTAACTCCTGCAAAACCACAACACAAAGTCAGGTTTGTTGTGCTTAGGCCGTTTGCTATTTCTTAGCAGTCCTACTCTTCATCCACAAAATAAAACCACATCCTCATTACAATCATTTATCAAGTGGGATCTCAAAAAATCACATTCCAGATTACTATATGTTAGTTTTACGCTATTAATCTTGTAAAATAAGGTATGTTCTTCACGTCCTTGCCTAGGGGCAGTATAGCTATGATGAAAAAGGGTTTTTTCTGTAGTGGTCACAGTGAGGCCAATTACAGCCATACTACAACACCTACTTGCCCTCTTTTTCTGTTCTACTCTCCAGTTATTATTATTACCTCTTCAGTTCTCCAAATACTACTTTTGGTATCTAGCAAAATAATTCCTGGTATTTAGTCAAAGAGTAGAAGGACATTATTGTTGCTTTCTCTTTCTCAACAGCAAGAAAATATTATTGATTTTTAGTAATAAATGTTTTAAACCGGGCGCGGTGGCTCATGCCTGTAATCCCAGCACTTTGGGAGGCCGAGGTGGGTGGATCACGAGGTCAGGAGTTCAAGACCAGCCTGGCCAATATGATGAAACCCTGTCTCTACTAAAAATACAAAAATTAGCCGGGCGTGGTGGCGGGCGCCTGTAATCCCAGTGAGCCGAGATGGCACCACTGCAATCCACTCCAGCCTGGGTGAGGACTCTGTCTCAAAACAAAACAACCCAAAAAATTAGCCTATAGTCCCATCTACTTGGGAGGCTGAGGAAGGAGAATCACTTGAACGCAGGAGACGGATGTTGCAGTGAGCTGAGATCACACCACTGCACTCCAGCCTGGGTGACAGAGCGAGACTCTGTCTCAGAAAAAAAAAAGTATTTTAGTTTTAGTTTTAAAGGGTTTATTTCTATTTTAATTTTCTGATAAAAGCCTTATTTTGTCCAGGTGCAGTGGCTCATACCTGTACTCCCAGCACTTTGGGAGGCCGAGGTGGGCATATGACTTGGCGTCAGGAGTTCGAGACCAGCCTGGGCATCATGGTGAAACCCTGTCTGTACTAAAAAAGACAAAAATTAGCCGGGCGTGGTGGCAGGTGCCTGTAATCCCAGTTACTTGGATGGCTGAGGCAGGAGAATCACTTGAACCTGGGAGGTGGAGGTTGCAGTGAGCTGAGATTGGGCCACTGCATTCCAGCCTGGGCGACAGAGCAAGACGCTGTCTCAAGAAAAAAGTGAAAACAAAACCCACATAATGGAAGAAAAAAAAAATTTTTTTTTTTTTTGAGATGGAGTCTTGTTCTGTCGCCCAGGCTGGAGTGCAGTGGAGCGATCTCTGCTCATTGCAAGCTCCGCCTCCCGGATTCACGCCATTCTTCTGCCTCAGTGTCCTGAGTAGCTGGGACTACAGGCGCCTGCCACCACGCCTGGCTAAGTTTTTGTATTTTTTTTTTTTTTTTTTGAGACGGAGTCTTGCTCTGTCGCCCAGGCTGGAGTGCAGTGGCGCAATCTCGGCCCACTGCAAGCTCTGCCTCCTGGGTTCACGCCATTCTCCTGCCTCAGCCTCTCCGAGTAGCTGGGACTACAGGCACCCGCCACCACACCTGGCTAATTTTTTGTATTTTTTAGTAGAGACGGGGTTTCACCGTGATCTTGATCTCCTGACCTCATGATCCGCCCTCTTTGGCCTCCCAAAGTGCTGGGATTACAAGCGTGAGCCACTGCGCTCTGCCATTTTTTGTATTTTTAGTAGAGACGGGGTTTCACTGTGTTAGACAGGATGGTCTCGATCTCCTGACCTCGTGATCCACCTGCCTCGGCCTCCCAAAGTGCTAGGATTACAGGCGTGAGCCACCGCGCCCAGCCAAGGAAGAAAATATTTGTAAATATATATTTGTTAAAGGACTTATTATTCAGAATATATAAATAACTTACTATGCAATGGTAAAAGGACAACCCAATTTAAAAATAAACAGGCCGGTTGAGGTGGTTCATGCCTGTAATCCTAGCACTTTGGGAGGCCAAGGTGGGAGGATCACTTGAGCCCAGGAGTTTGAGATCAGCCTGGGCAACATAGTAACGCCTCTTCTCTACAAAAAAATAGAAACAAATGTAGCCTGTGACCACTTGAGCCTGGGAAGTCGCAGCTGCAGTGAGCAGTGATTACACTGGTGCCCTCCAGCCTGGGTGACAGAGTGAAACCAAAAAAGTAGACATTTCCTAAAGATATACAAATGACCAATAACATGAAAAGGTATGCAACATCATTAGTCATCAGTCATGCAATCAAAACCACAATGAGATCCACTTTCCATCAACTGGGGTGGCTAAAGTTAAAAAGATAGACAATAACAAGTACTGGTGAGGATGTGGAGAAATTGGAGCTCTCATACATTGCTGGAATGTAAAGTGGTGCAGCTGTCTTAGAAAATGCTTTGGCAGCTCCTCAAAATGTTAAACATAGACTTGCCATATGGCGCAGTAATTCCACTCCCAGGTGTATATATATATTATATATATATATATATATATACGTATGTGTTGTTATATGTATATGTATATATATGTATATATATATATATATATATATATATATATATACCCTAAAGACATCAAAACAATTGTTCATACAAAAACTTGTACATGAATGTTCATTGCTATATTATTTATAAAAGGCAAAATGTGAAAACAGCCACAAGTGCAACTAGCTGTTGACTGGATAAACAAAATGTATTTTTTCCAGTGGAGTATTATTCTGCCATAAAAGGAAGAAGTACTGATGCATGATACAACATGGATGAACCTTGAAAACATTCTAAGTGGAAGAAACCAGTCACAAGAGATCACATATTGTAATGATTCTATTTATGTGAAATAGTTAAGCGTAGACAAATGCATAGAGAGAGAAAGAAGATTAGTGTTTGTCATGAACGTTGGGTGGGGAGGAGGAGGGAATGACTGCTGATGGGTATGGGGTGGTGAGACTATTCTAAAATTAGATTGTGGTAATGGTTGCAAAACTCTGAATAAACCATCAAAAGCCACTGAATTGGATTCTTTAAATGGGTAAGTTTTACGATATGTGAAATGTATTTCATTAGAGGTGTAGAAAAATGTCAGAAAATGAAAGTCTAACCCTTAAAAAATATCATTAAAGATATTGAGGTCTTTATTTGCCTCCCCCCTCTCATTTTTATTTTCAGTAATACAGGGTAAAATGAGTAGGATTACTTGATCAGGCCATCTATGGCCATTTTATGGAATGACAAACTAAGTTCAATACTGATAGAGTTGTATTCTGTGTATATATATAATAGAGTATATACTGTGTGTATAAAAAAATTCAAGCATATGGAAAAACTTATTTAATTCAGTAATAAACCTTTATATTTTCTCACCAGTTCAGTTTAATAATAATTAACATTTTTGCCAGTAATTGGGTATATTTTGGGAAATAGTAGAATAAAGATTTGTAGACTCTCTTACATCTCCTAAAAGAAAATAAAATTCACTAAGCATGTATGTGGAAAACATCTTAAATAAAGATAGTTAAGAATGTTTTTGTGAATTAAAAAAAGTAATGTGAACATGTTAAGGTATCTGAACTTACATTTAAATTGGATTATAAGTAACTTAACATTTTTAATGCAAGCATATTAACCTTCTTGTGCTTATGAGATTATTTTGCCAAATTGTAGGACAGGGGAAACTGTCGACTCCACAGAGATCTTCCCTTTGACCAGTTCTCTACTAGGAGCTTAGTTTCCTGATTTTTAGTACAATTTGATATTGAGGGACATATATTTAAAAAGGCCGGATACTTAGGTATAATAATTGGGTAAATTGTACCTTTTATTTTGGCCCTAACTAGTCACACTTCTGGGAATATTCTTCCCCTGTCAGGAATTTCCATGTTACCAATATAATTTTGGGATTCAGTCACCTTTATTAGACATGTGGCCCCATGTGAAGTTTCTTTTTCTTTCTTTCTTTTTTTTTTTTGAGACGGAGTTTCGCTCTGTCTCCCAGGCTGGAGTGCAGCGGCGCTATCTTGGCTCACTGCAATCTCTGCCTCCTGGGTTCCCGCCATTCTCCTATCTCAGCCTTCCGAGTAGCTGGGACTACAGGCGCTCGCCACCACGCCTGGCTATTTTTTTGTATTTTTAGTAGAGATGGGGTTTCGCTGTGTTAGCCAGGTTGGTCTCGATCTCCTGACCTTGTGATCAGCCTGCCTCAGCCTCCCAAAGTACTGGGATTACAGGTGTGAGCCACCGCGCCTGGTGAAAGTTTCTTATCACTAGAAAAAGTGTATTGCATTTCCTGATACTGCACAATTGTTTCTGTTCTGTGTGTAATATTTTTGTTTTGACTTGTCTCGGATCCATGTCATTTTTGGCTTGTGTAGCAACAGTCTTTTCGAATATTGCTCCACTGTCCAATAATGCTTTTGTTGAATCCATTGCGTCCTAATATTCACAAAGATTTATGAAAACCATTTATAATAATTGTTAAGAAATCCACCACAAATTCCAAATACATTTTATGAAAAATAAAATTTTCATTAGACTTATTTGGATGAACCATATAAATTATAGAGTATTTGTGTGGAAGCACTCTTCCTTCTGTAAGTATAGGTGTTTGAGATTATTATAGCTAGACTAGCATTTATATTGTGCATACTCTGTGTCGGTACTGTTTAAATACTTTACATATATTAACTAATTTAATTCTCACAACTTTATGAAGTAGGCACTATTATCCCCATCTTACATGTGAGACAAGTGCAGTATAGAGAGGTTAAGTAACTTTATCAATACCATCCAGCTAGGAAACTGAGTTGCCCTGGATTCTAATTTAGCAGGCTGGCTCTGGAATCTGTTCTTAACCATTTGCCTTAGACTGTCTTTGATTTGTATGATCACTAAGCACATAGTGATCAATTATAACTACCTTTTGCTACTAAACGTTAGACTTGTTGCCAGAAAATAACATAATTTCCCTGTGGATATTGTTAAAACCTAGTTTTTATTGTGAGGTTTAAGGTTATGTTGGCACACCATTCTGGAATTTGTCTCTATAATACTGATCAAGCAGTATTTGACATTAAGTTTATTATCAAATTATATTATCTATTTAATGAAAAGATGAAATTAATTACAGTGTAAGCAGTGTAATTTCTTCATGTATTGAAAGTTACAAAACTGAGCCAGGCATGGTTGTACCTTTCTGTATTTCAGCTATTTGGGAGGCTGAAGTAGAAGGATTGCTTGAGGTCAGGAGTTCAAGACCAGCTTGGGTGACATAGTGTGAGACCCAGTCTCTAAAATATATTTTTTAGGCCAGGTGCGGTGCCTCATGCCTGTAATCCCAGAACTTCGGGAGGCCGAGGCAGGTGGATCACCTGAGGTCAGGAGTTTGAGACCAGCTTTGCCAACATGGTAAGACCCCATCTCTACTAAAAATACAAAAATTAGTTGGGTGTGGTGACGCGCTTGTAATCCCAGCTGCTTGGGAAGCTGAAGTAGGAGAATCTCTTGAACCTGGGAGGCAGAGGTTGCAGTGAGCTGAGATCGTGCCACTGCACTCCAGCCTGGGTGACAGAGTGAGACTCTGTCTCAAAAAAACAAAACTATCAGTCAAATTAGCCGGGTATGGTGGCATGTACCTGTAGTCCCAGCTACTCGGGAGGCTGAGGCAGGAAGACCCCTTGAACCCAGTAGTTCCAAGCTACAGTGAGCTATGTTGGCACCACTGCACTGTAGCCTGAGCCACAGAATGAAACCCAGTCTCTAAAAATAAATGAATAAATGAATGTTATAAAACTGTTATTAAACTAATAATGCAGTATCTGATATAAATGTTTCTTGGATGATGGAAATTAGATAATGAAGAAGGGATTATATTAAATGAGGCTACATAACAACAATTGTTTTTTTTTTTTTTGAGATGGAGTTTCGCACTTGTTGCCCAGGCTGGAGTACAATGGCACGATCTCGACTCACCACAACCTCCACCTCCTAGGTTCAAGGGATTCTCCTGCCTTAGCTTCCCAAGTAGCTGGGATTACAGGCATGTGCCACCACACCCGGCTAATTTTGTATTTTTAGTAGAGACGGGGTTTCTCCATGTTCGTCAGGCTGGTTTCGAACTCCTGACCTCAGGTCATCCGCTCACCTTGGCCTCCCAAAGTGCTGGGATTACAGGTGTAAGCCACTGCAGCCGGCCTTAAAAGCAATAGTTTTTAAGATAGCAAACGAATGATTCCAATTTCCTATGCAACTTTGAAATAAAGGGAATTATATATTTAAACATTTTTTTCCCTTTCTCAGATCATGAGGTCAGGAGTTCGAGACCAGTCTGGCCAATATGGTAAACCGTATCTCTACTAAAAATACAAAAATTGGCCAGCCGCGGTGGCTCGTGCCTGTAGTCCCAGGTACTCGGGAGGCTGAGGCAGGAGAATGGCTTGAACCCAGGAGGCGGAGCTTGCAGTGAGCCGAGATCAAGCCACTGCACTCCAGCCTGGGCGACAGAGTGAGACTCCATCTCAAAAATAAAATAAAATAAGTTGGTAAATAGCCAACTTCTTTTAAGGCTAATGGAGAAAATCATTTGACTTGTTCAGTTATAATGACAGATATTCAAATATACAAGGTCAAAATTAATTATTAAAACTTCAAATTCAGGCCGGGCGCGGTGGCTCACGCTTGTAATCCCAGCACTTTGGGAGGCCGAGGCGGGCGGATCACGAGGTCAGGAGATTGAGACCATGGTGAAACCCCGTCTCTACTAAAAAATACAAAAATTAGCCGGGCGTGGTGGCGGGCACCTGTAGTCCCAGCTACTCGGAGAGGCTGAGGCAGGAGAATGGCGTGAACCCCGGAGGCGGAGCTTGCAGTGAGCCGAGATTGCGCCACTGCACTCCAACCTTGGGTGACAGAGCAAGACTCCGTCTCAAAAAAAAACAAAAAAAAAACAAAAAAAAAAACAACTTCAAATTCAACCAAGTTACAAATACATGTAATCTGAACACTTAACACACAAGCATGAATAGTTTATGTTATATGCCATTAAATTTTAAAAGCATTGTTTTTCAGCTCTTATGATAAATAATAAAAATCCCCGAGGCAATTACTGATCTCTGAACTTAATTGGTACTTTCACACCTTCTTTTTTTGATAGGCTTTGTGAGAGGGGAGCCAGTGAAATAAAAACCACTAGAGGACCCTGTTCCTATTAAAATATCAATTTTTGTAAAGGTATAATCATGACTATCATACAAGCATAAAATGAACACACATCAAAGACTTTAACTCATTAATTAATGAGTGATCCAGTAAGATATTACAACTAGTTCAGAGAAGAATTCCAAGTACCACACATGAAAAGGCAATCAGGAATGCTGAAATGAATTTCTAAATACTAGATGCACGACTGGCCTTTGCAGGGGAGAAGAAAAGGAAAATTGATCACCCTTCCATTTGGAAAGAATAATTTGTGTACGTATGGACGAGAATCACTTATACTGCTATCAGTTATCTACAATGTACAAAAATAGAAAATAGCTCAAAGACAATGAAAGGTGCAAACCTCTTAGAATTGGATAAAACAGAAGGGTAAACTGCATTCCAGACCACCCAGTTTTCCATTGAAGATACCCAGTAATCTTTTCGAGTCTTTCACAGTGTTTTCTGACAGCCTCAAAGTGCAGTATACTAGAATCAGGGAAAATAAGCTATCTTTTATGAAATAAATATGATCAAAAGAAACCTGCCATGAGATAATTAGAAGGAAGTGGTGCTAGAAATGAACACAAACACAAAACACAGCAGGAACCTAGGAATGCATAATTAATGCAAATATAACTATTTTCAGCATAATCCAAGGGAGAGAGAAACCTAGGTCTACCTATACAAGTATAGGATTCTAAACTTCACAGTCACCAGCGCTCTTACAAGACCTGTATTTTACACCAATATAAGAGTCAAGGTTGGCAGGGATGATCTATGATCTCCTGACTCTTCTGTGAGGTATAAAGCAAGGTAGTAGTCTAACCTCTCCTCTCATTCCCATTTTTTAAAACTTAGGTCTTAGAATCTGAAACAACTTTTAGAAGATCTAGAACAGGGGTCAGCAAATGTTAGGTGTGAGTCAAATCTAGCCCGCTGCCTGTTTTTGGAAATACAGTTTTACTGGAACACAGCCATATCCATTCAGTTACCTAGTTCTTTGAGAAATTGCCATACTGTTTTACATAGATATTGTACTAATTTGCATTCCCACCAGCAGTGTATAAGCGTTCCTTTTCACCATATCCGTGTCAACATCTATTGTTTTTTGTTTTTTTAATAATAGCCATTCTGGCTGGGATACGGTGGTATCTCATTGTGGTTTTAATGTGCATTTCCCTGATGATTACTGATGTCGAGCATTTTTTTTTTTTTTTTTTTTTTTTTTACAGAGTCTCGCTTGGCCGCCCAGATTGGAGTGCAGTAGCACGATCTCGGCTCACTGCAAGCTCCGCCTCCTGGGTTCACGACATTCTCCTGCCTCAGCCTCCCAAGTAGTTGGGACTACAGGCGCCCACCACCATGCCCGTCTAATTTTTTATATTTTTAGTACAGACGGGGTTTCACCATGTTAGCCAGGATGGTCTCGGTCTCTTAACCTCATAATCTGCCCCCCTCGGCCTCCCAAAATGCTGGGATTACAGGCGTGAGCCACCATGCCCGGGATGTTGATCATTTTAAAATATATTTGTTGGCCATTTGTATATCTTCTTTTGAGAAATGTCTATTGCCCACTTTTTTTATTTTTATTTTATTTTATTTTTGAGACGGAGTCTCACTCTGTCGCCCAGGCTGGAGTGCAGTGGCTTGATCTCGGCTCACTGCAAGCTCCGCCTCCTGGGTTCACACCATTCTCCTGCCTCAGCCTCCCGAGTACCTGGGACTACAGGTGCCTGCCACCACACCTGGCTAATTTTTTGTATTTTTAGTAGAGACGGGGTTTCACCGTGTTGTCCAGGATGGTCTCAATCTCCTGACCTGGTGATCCACCCACTTTGGCCTCCCAAAGTGCTGGGATTACAGATGTGAGCCACCATGCCCGGCCCATTTGCCCACTTTTTGATGGGATTATTTGTCTTTTTCTTGATGATTTGTTTGAGTTCCTCGTGGATTCTTGACATTAGATGCATAGTTTGCAAATACCGTCTCCTTCTCTGTGGGCTGTCTGTTCACTCTGGTGATTATTTCTTTTGCTGTGCAGAAGCTCACTAGTTTAAGTCCTATTTATTTATTTTTGTCTTTGTTGCTTTTGCTTCTGGGGTCTTAGTCATAAATTCTTTGCCTAGGCCAATGTCCAGGAGAGTTTTTCCTAAGTTTTCTTCTAGAATTTCTATGATTTCAGGTCCTAGATTTAAGTCCTTAATCCATCCCAAGTTGATTTCTGTATATGGTGAAAGACAGGGAATCCAGCTTCACTCCTCTACATGTGGCTATTCAGTCTTCCCAGCACCATATACCAAACAGGGTGTCCTCTTCCCCAGTTTTTGTTTTTGTATGCTTTATCAAAGATCAGTTGGTTGTAAGTATTTGGCTTTATTTCTGGGTTCTCTATTGTGTTCCATTAGTCTATGTGTCTACTTTTATACCAGTACCATGCCATTCCAGTTAGTACAGTTTTGTAATATAATTTGAAGTCCAACAATGTAATGCCTCCAGATATGCCATTTTTGCTTAGGATTGCTTTGGCTATTTGGGTTCTCTTTTGATTTGATTTCTTTCTTTCCATTCTTTCCTTTCTTTCTTTCAACAGAGTTTCGTTCTGTCACCCAGGCTGGACTGCAGTGGTGTGATCTTGGCTTACTGCAACCTCCACCTCCTGGTTCAAGTGATTCTCATGCCTCAGCCTCTCAAGTAGCTGGGATTACAGGCATACACCACCATGCCAGGCTAATTTTTGTATTTTTAGTAGAGATGGGGTTTTGCCATGCTGGCCAGGCTGATCTTGAACTCCTGGCCTCAAGTGATCCCCCCATCTCAGCCTCCCAGAGTGCTGGGATTACAGGTGTGAGCCACCGCACCTTGCCCTCTGTCGATTTCATAAGAATATTAGGGTTGCTGTCTCTAATTCTGTGAAAAATGACATTGGTATCCTGATAGAAATTGCACTGAATCTGCAGATTGCCCTGGGCAGTATGGTCATTTTCACAATATTGATTCTTCTAATCCATGAGCATGGGATAGATTTCCATTTGTTTGCGTCATCTGTGATTTCTTTCAGCAGTGTTTGTACTTCTCCTTATAGAGATCTTTCACCTCCCAGGTCAAGTATATTCCCATGTATTTTATCTTCTCTGCAGCCACTATAAAAAGGACTGAGTTCCTGATTTGATTCCCAGCTTGATTGTTGCCAGGGCATAGCAGTGCCACTGATCTGTGTACATCGATTTTGCAACTTGAAACCCTATCAAATCTAGGAGTCCTTTGGAGGAGTTTTCATGGTTCTCCAGGTATGCTATCATATCATCGGCAGAGACAGCTTGACCTCCTCCCCTCCTGCTTTGATGCCCTTCACTTCTTTCTCTGGCCTGAGTGTTCTGGCTAGGATCCTCAGTACTGTATCGAATAGAATTGGTGAAAATGGGCATCATTATCTCATTCCAGTTCCGAGGGGAAATGCCTTCAACTTTTCCCCATTCAGTATGTTGTTGACTGTAAGTTTATCATACATGCTTTTATTATTTTGAGATGTGTTTGTTCATGCCTGCAATCCCAGCTACGTGGGAGGCTGAGGCATGAGAATCACTTGAACCAGGAGGTGGAGGTTGCAGTGAGCCGAGATGACATCCCCTTAATCACAAAGGGATGCCGCATTTTATTAAATGTTCTTTCTGTATCTTTTGAAATGATCATATGGTTTTTGTTTTTAATTTTGTTTATGTGGTGAGTCACATTTATTGACTTACATATGTTGAACCATCCCAGCATCCCTAGGATGAAACCCGCTTGATCATGGTGAATTATCTTTTTTTTTTTTTTTTTTTTGAGATGTAGTCTCGCTCTGTTGCCCAGACTGGAGTGCAGTGGCTTGATCTTGGCTCCCTGCATCCTCGGACTCCCGGGTACAAGCAATTTTCCTGCCTCAGCCTCCTCAGAAGCTGGGACTACAGGTGCATGCCACCACGCCCGGCTAAATTTTTTATTTTTAGTAGAGACGGGGTTTCACCATGTTGGACAGGATGGTCTTGATCTCCTGACCTTGTGATCCACCCGCCTTGGCCTCCCAAAGTGCTGGGATTACAGGCATGAGCTACCGCGCCCGGCCTGAATTATCTTTTTGATGTACTGTTGGATTTGGTTTGCTAGTATTTTGTTGAGGATTTTTGCATCTATGTTCGTCAGGGATATTGGTTTGTAGTTTTCTTTTTTGGTTGTGCCCTTGAACTGGAGCATTATTATTATTATAATTTTTTTTGAGACGGAGTTTCACTCTTGTTGCCCAGCACGAACTGGAGCATTTTTTTTTTTTTTTTTTTTTTTTTTTTTTTTTTGAGGTGGAGTCTCACTCTGTCGCCCAGGCTAGAGTGTAGTGGTGCAGTCTCAGCTCACTGCAAGCTCTGCCTCCTGGGTTCACACCATTCTCCTGCCTCAGCCTCCTGAGTAGCTGGGACTACAGGTGTCTGCCACCACGCCTGGCTAATTTTTTGTATTTTTAGTAGAGATGGGGTTTCACTGTGTTAGCCAGGATGGTCTTGATCTCCTGACCTCATGATCCGCGTGCCTCAGCCTCCCAAAGTGTTGAGATTACAGGTGTGAGCCACCGCACCCCGCTGAACTGGAGCATTTAAAATTTTTTTAATTTAATTTAATTAAATTTTGTTGCCCAGGCTGGAGTGCAGTGGTGTGATCTCGGCTCACTGCATCCTTGATCTCCTGGGCTCAGGCGATCCTCCCACCTCAGCCTCCCAAGTAGCTAGGTCTACAGGCATGTGCGACAAAGCTTGGCTAATTTTTGTATTTTTAGTAGAGATGGGGTTTCACCTTGTTGCCCAGGCTGGTCTTGAACTCCTGAGCTCAAGTGATTTGCCCGTCTTGGCCTCCTAAAGTGCTGGGGATTATAGGCGTGAGCCACTGCACCCAGCCTGGAACGTTTTTAAATGGGCAAAAGTAACTTTGGATATAGTTCTAGCATGGCTCATTCAGGTTGCAAGAAAGACAGGCCTAAGTAGTCATTTAGCATTTCCCAAACTGTAGGAACAGAGTTCTGTATTATCATAGTAGATATTCAAATAATTCTGAGAAGAAGTATAAAATGGTTAAGAGCATGGACTCCAGAGCCAGTCTGCGCAAGGGTTTGAATCACCTCTACTGCATACTAGCCTGTCACACTTTCACACCCTCCCCTTTTGATAGTCAAGTTATTTAACCTTTTTGTGCCTTGTTTCTTCCCCTAGGGATAATAATAGTACCTATCTTATAGAGTTTTGTGAAGAGTAAATGAGCTAACATATGTAAAGTACTTAGAACTGTGCCAGGGACATATTAAGTACTCAATAATTATAATAATTCTTATCCTTATTTGGATGCAGTGTATAGTCTATTGTAATTCTTGGAGACTCACAATATACGTTAACATATTAAAGTCTCTAAGGAAGACCTACAGTAACAAAATCTGTTTTCTTAGTAATTATTTGAAAGAACTGGCAACTATTGACCTAGAATCAGCTAAAAGAAGTTTCAAATCTTAAGAAATACTTTTTTCAAAGATGTGGGTGAGGAATTTCTCCCAAATAATTTACATTAATTTTCCCCAAATTGACCATGGAATACCTTTTCAAGGATGCCTACTAAGATAATTTTAAGGAAACGTTTGAGAAGTATTCACTTAATTGACCCAAGGACTGGGAATTTATTGAAGGATCAATGGCAATTCTCCTTTAGGGTTTGGCCATTCTGAGAGTTGCTAACCTCTTGTTGTGTGTCTAGTTCTCTCTTACACTCTTTTTTTTTGAGACGGAGTCTCTCTCTGTCGCCCCGGCTGGAGTGCAGTGGCGCAATCTTGGCTCACTGCAAGCTCCGCCTCCCGGGTTCACGCCATTCTCCTTTCTCAGCCTCTCCGAGTAGCTGGGACGACAGGCGCCCACCACCACGCCCGGCTAATTTTTTGTATTTTTTAGTAGAGACGGGGTTTCACCGTGGTCTCGATCTCCTGACCTCGTGATCTGCCCGCCTCGGCCTCCCAAAGTGCTGGGATTACAAGCGTGAACCACCGTGCCCGGCCGCCTCTCTTACACTCTTATATTAGCTTCTCTATGTATCTTTATGACAGCCTACAAAAGCTCTAAACCAGCTCTGTCCAATAGTACTTTCTGTGATGATAGAAATGTTCTGTATCTATGCTGGGTGCAGTGGCACGCACCTGTAGTCCCAGCTGCTTGGGAGGCTGAGGCAGGAGCGTTGCTTGAACCCAGGAGTGTAGGCTATAGTATGCTATGATGGTGTCCACATTAAGTTCAGCGTCAATATGGTGACCTCCTGGGAGTGGGGACCACCAGATTGCCTAAGGAGGGTGAACCAGGCGAGGTCAGAAACAGAACAGGTCAAAACTCCTCTGCTGTTCAATAGTGGGATCACACCTGTGAATGGTGAATAGCCACTGCACTCCAGCCTGGGCTAAGACCCTGTCTCTTTAGGAAAAAAAAATAAAAAATATTCTCTATCTGCACTCTCCAATCTGGTAGCCACTAGCTACCATGTGGCTATTGAGCACTTGCACTGTGGCTAATACATCTGAGGAACTGAATCTTTAATTTTATTTAAGTAAAATAAAAAATTAAACGGCCACATATTGCTAATGGCTCCTGTACTGGGCAGTGCAGATCTAAACACACTGGGCCCCAGTTACCTCTCTGACCTTTTACTTTGTACCCTCACCTCTTTCACACTGACCTCTTTGCTGTTTCTGAAACATGCCTGGTCATTATTGCCTTAATTTTGTTTTCACTAGAGACCTAATGTCATATCTATCTGCATGGCCAACTTCTTTACTTTCTTTTGATTAGCCATCTTTCTTCGATCTGGAGGATCCCAGTTGGGATCACTGGTTTGAATAGTTGCAGTCTGGTTAGGAGGATTCACCTCCTAAGCACAGGGCTTTGCAAGGTGAAAGAAACTGCCTGGGCCTTTCACAGGTGAAGCTAGTGGTTTTTTTTTTTTTTTTTTTTTTTTTTTTTAATGGCAAACAGCTTATACTGTTATTATCTATTCACAGGTTTTATCTCTAGTGCCCAGGAGAATGCCTGGCATACAGATAATCTTATTGTATTCTGGCTAAGAAATCTTTGCCTAACCTAAGTTCACAAAACTTTTCCTATTTTCTTTTAGGAGTTTTAGCTTTTACATTACCCACTTGTTTTAATGTTCCCTTTCCTCCCCCTACTTTGTTGTTTTTTTTTTTTTTTGATTAATCAAATTTAAAAATGATTTTATTTTTCTAAATTAACTTGTTTTTTTTTTTTTTTTTTTGAGACGGTGTCTCGCTCTGTCGCCCAGGCTGGAGTGCAGTGGCGCAAGCTTGGCTCACTGCAAGCTCCGCCTCCCGGGTTCACGCCATTCTCCTGCCTCAGCCTCTCCGAGTAGCTGGGACTACAGGCGCCTGCCACCACGTCCGGCTAATTTTTTGTATTTTTAGTAGAGACAGGGTTTCATCGTGGTCTTGATCTCCTGACCTCGTGATCCGCCCGCCCCGGCCTCCCAAAGTGCTGGGATTACAAGTGTGAGCCACCGCGCCTAGCCATTAACTTGTTTTTTACTCCTGTTATTTCCTTAGTGATTACAACATGCATTCTTGAATCAATATGGTCTAATAAAAGCAATAGTTTTACTACTTAACAGATTCTGCTAGAAACTTAAAACCTTGATACTTACAGTGTGTGATGTATAGATGAGCAACATCTAAGCCATCAGGAGCTTGTTAAGATGCAGAATCTCAAGCCCTGTCCCAAACCTATTGAATCATAATGGGTAATTTATACATACACTAAGGTTTGGGAAATACTTTCTTAGAGAACTTTAGCGCCATTTATTATCTCCTGTATCTTATTATTTTGTATAGCTGATGTTCATTTATATTTACTCATATATTTACTCTTTCCAGCATTATTCATTCCCTCCTGCATTCCTCTGCTTCTGTCTGGGATAGTTTTCTTTCAGTATTTTCTTTAATATTTCTTTTAGTGTAGGCCTGCTATTTATTAATTCCCTCAGTTTTCATTTCTTTAATTGAGATGCAATTCACACCATAAAAGTCACCATTTTAAAGTATACAATTCAGTGGTTTTTAGTATTTTCACAAGGTTGTTCAACCATACCGCTATCTAATTCTAGAACATCTTCCTCACTCTCAAAAGAAATCTGGTGCCGTTAAGAGTCAATCCTCATTTTCCTCTCCTTCCATCCTCTGACAACCACCAATCTGCTTTCCATATCAATGGATTTGTCTACTATGGAGATTTAATAAATTGAATCATACAGTATATGGCCTTTTGTGACTGTCTTTTTGCACTTAACATAATATTTTTAAGGTTCATCCATGTTGTAATGTGTGTTTTATTCATTTCTTCTTTTATTTTTTTTTTTTTTGAGACAGAGTCTTGCTCTGTCGCCAGGCTGGAGTGTAGTGGTGTGATCTAGGCTCACTGCAACTTCCACTTCCTGGGTTCAAGTGATTCGCCTGCCTCAGCCTTCTGAGTAGCTGGGACTACAAGCACGCACCACCATGCCCGGCTAATTGTTTGCATTTTAGTAGAGATGGGGTCTCACCATGTTGGCCAGGATGGTCTCGATCTCCTGACCTCATGATCCACCTACCTCAGCCTCCCATAGTGCTGGGATTACAGATGTGAGCCACCGTGCCTGGCCTATTCATTACTTTTTTATGGTTGAGTAGTATTCCATTGTATGGTTATCCCACATTTTGTTCATTCACTAATTAATGGATATTTTGGTTGTTTCCACTTTTTGGCTATTATAAATCTGCTATGAAAATTTGTGTACGGCCGGGCGCGGTGGCTCACGCCTGTAATCCCAGCACTTTGGGAGGCCGAGGCGGGCGGATCACGAGGTCAGGAGATCGAGACCACCCTGGCTAACACGGTGAAACCCCGTCTCTACTAAAAATACAAAAAATTAGCCGGGCGAGGTGGCAGGCGCCTGTAGTCCCAGCTACGCGGGAGGCTGAGGCAGGAGAATGGCGTGAACCCCGGGGGGCGGAGCCTGCAGTGAGCCGAGATCGCGCCACTGCACTCCAGCCTGGGTGAAAGAGCGAGACTCCGTCTCAAAAAAAAAAAAAAAAAAAAAAAGAAAATTTGTGTACTAGTTTTTCCATGGGCAGGTTTTCAGTTCATTTGGGTAGATACCTAAGAGTAGAATTGCTAGATCATATAGTAACTCTATGTTTATCTTTTCTAGGACCTGCCATACTATTTCCACTGTGGTTGTACCATTTTATATTCCCATGAGTAATGTATGAATATTCCTATTTCACTCTCAGTTTTGAAGAGTATTTTCTCTGAGTATTTTATGTTAGGTGCTATTTCAGCTTCCATCATTTCTGTTGAGTATGCAGCTTGTAGCTCCTTTCAAGGTAATGTGTCTTATTTCCCTCTATCTGCTTTAACATTTTCTCTGTTTTTATTATTATTATTATTATTTTAACAGTTTGACTATGACAGATGTAGGTGTGATTTTCTTTGTAGTATCTTGGAGTTGAATGAAAGTCTGAAAGCTATGGGTTCAATATTTTATGAGTTGATGTCTCATCAGTTTTAGAAAATTCTCGGTCATTGATATTCAAATATTGTTTCTAACTCCCTTCTCTCCCTTCTTAAATTCTAATTATATGTGTATCAGACCTCTTGGGTATATTACTTAGGTCTCTTATATGCTCATCTTTCCCCCCCACTTTTACTTTTTTTCTCCTCTATAGTTGATTTTAGGGATTTTGTTTTTCTTTTTTTTGAGATGGGGTCTCACTGTTGCCCAGGCTGGAGTGCAGTGGTGTGATCACGGTTCACCACAGCCTAAACCTCCTTAGGCTCAGGTGATCCTCCCACCTCAGTTTTTGTATTTTTAGTAGAGATAGGGTTTTGCCATGTTCCCTAGGCTGGTCCTGAATTCCTGGGCTCAAGCAATCTACCCACATCGGCCTCCAAAATTGCTGGGATTACAGACTTGAGCCACTGCACCTGGCCATCATTTTGAGGATAGAAAATCTTGTTAGCTGTATCAAATCTTGCTAAATCCATCCACACAGTTCTTAATTTCGTGTATTATATATTTTAGTCTTGTACATTGAATTCTTCGTTACATGGTCATTTCTGTGGTGAAATTTTCTCTTATCATCTATTTTGTTTGCTTTGAAAATACATGTGTTAGTCTGTTTTCACGCTGCTGATGAAGACATACCCGAAACTGGGCAATTTACAAAAGAAAGAGGTTTAATTGGACTCACAGTTTCACCTGGCTGTGGAGGCCTCACAATCATGGTGGAAAGCAAGAAGTCACATCTTACATGGATGACAGCAGGCAAAGAGAGAGCTTGCGCAGAAAAACTCCCATTTTTAAAACCGTCAGATCTTGTGAGACTTACTATCACAAGAACAGCATGGGAAAGACTGGCTCCCATGATTCAGTTACCTCCCACGGAATCCCTCCCACAACACATGGGAATTCAAGATGAGACTTGGGTGGGGACACAGCCAAACCATATCAGTACACAACTAACATATGCCTTTGCTCATCCATATGGCATCTTTGTGTGAATTTGAAAAAGATCCTACTCTCTAGGTGTAAGAATAGCTTGGTGAATGGAGAGGGGGTAAGGAAAAAGTTACACTCATAAATTGTTGGTAGAAGTGTAAACTGATACAATTTCTTCTGCCTTTTGATTTTTTTCTATCTGTATCAGCGTATAAAATCTTTCTTATTCTTTTGACTGGATTTATAATAATTACATGGATCTAATAAAACTTATTTATGCCTTTCAAAGCCCTGTGCTTATCCATTTTCCTGTTGTCTAACATTTAAATTATTTCTAACATCATGCTAATACAAATGATGCTATTATGACTATCCTTGTATTAATATATGTTATTTTGTTTACACATGTAAGTGCATCTATAGGATAAATTACCAGAAGTGGAGAAAATTTCTAGAATTGAGAGGTTATGCAATTTTTACATTTTTATAGATATTCCCAAGTTATTCTGTAAGAAATTGTATCAGGCCAGGCTTGGTGGCTCAGGCCTGTAATCCCAACTCTTAGGTAGTGAGAGGTGGAAGGATAGCTTGAGCCTAGGAGTTGGAGACCTGCTTGGGCAATATAGCGAGACCTCCCCTTCTACCAATAATGTATGAACGTATGGGTGTAACTTTTCCCTTACCCCTTAACCAACAAAATGTATTGCTAATTTTTTATTTCTGTTAGTAGGGGAGGTAAAAAAAAATATTGTCTTTAAGTTTTAATTTTCTTTTTTTTTTTTTTTTGAGACGGAGTCTTGCTCTGTCGCCCAGGCTGGAGTGCAGTGGCGCAATCTCGGCTCACTGCAAGCTCCGCCTCCCGGGTTCCCGCCATTCTCCCACCTCAGCCTCTCCGAGTAGCTGGGACTACAGGCGCCCACCACCACGGCCGGCTAATTTTTTGTATTTTTAGTAGAGACAGGGTTTCATCGTGGTCTCGATCTCCTGACCTCATGATCCGCCCGCCTTGGCCTCCCAAAGTGCTGGGATTACAAGCATGAGCCACCGGGCCTGGCCTAATTTTCTTTTAAAATAACTGAGGTCAGGCCAGGCGCGGTGGCTCACGCCTGTAATCCCAGCACTTTGGGAGGCCGAGGTGGGCAGATCACGAGGTCAGGAGATCGAGACCATCCTGGCTAACATGGTGAAACCCTGTGTCTACTAAAAATACAAAAAAAAAATTAGCCGGGCGAGGTGGCGGGCGCCTGTAGTCCCAGCTACTCAGGAGGCTGAGGCAGGAGAATGGCGTGAACCCCATGGGGCGGAGCCTGCAGTGAGCCAAGATCGCGCCGCTGCACTCCAGCCTGGGCGACAGTGAGACTCCGTTTCAAAAAAATAAATAAATAAATAAAAATAAATAAAATAACTGAGGTCACACATTTAAAAAAATGTGTTTAAAAGCCACATGGAGTTCCTTTTTTTGTGATTTGTCTGTGCATGTCCTTTGTCCATTTTTTCCATTGAGTTGTTTGTCCATTTTATTACTGATTTGTAGGAGCTTTATCTATACTAAGAAAACTAGCCATTTATCATGTGTTGCATTTTTTTAACTGATTTGTTACTAATCTTTTTGGTCTTAATCCATATTTTCCATGCAGACATTAAAATTTTTTATGTTGTCATATTTATCTGTCTTTTCTATTCTGTTTTATGGCTTATGTGTTGTACTTAGGACTTAGTTCTACATAATAAAAGATTCTTTCCTTTTAATATTTTATAATTTTATTTCAAAATATTTAATCATTTGAATTACCTATGATTTTTTATATAGAGGTGATAAGTTTTTTTATATATGATTTGAATAATCAAAATTTATAATAGGAGAATTTATGTTCTGTTGCTCTTGGATGGCATGTTCTGTACATGTCTGTTGGGTTCATTTGGTTTAAAGTATAGTTCAAGTCTGATGTATTCTGTATTGGTTTCTGTCTGGATGATCTGTCCATTGTTGAAAGTTGCATATTGAAGTTCCCACTGTCACTGTATTGCTGCCTATTTCTCCCTTCAGATTTGTTAATATTTGCTTCATATATTTAGGTGCTGTGATTTTGGGTGTATATGTATTTATAATTATACCCTCTTAATGAATTCACCTTTTTATAATTAAACAATTATTTTGTCTCTTGTTAATAGATTTTGACTTAAAGTCTATTTTGTCTAAGTATAGTTATCCTTGCTCTCTTTTGGTTTCCGTTTTGCGTGGAATATCTTTTCTGTCCCTTCACTTGCAGTCTGTGCATATCCTTAAAGCTGAAGTGAGTCTTTTGTAAGCAGCATATAGTTTTTGTAAGCAGCATCTCTTTGGGTCCTGTTTTTTTTTTTAATTTAAAACTTTTATTGGGTCCTGAATTTTTATCCATTCAATCATTCTGTTTTTTGATTGGAGAACTTACTCCATTTACACTTAAAGTAATTATTGATAGGTAAGGACTTACTATTGCCATTTTGTCAATTGTTTTCTGACTGTTATGTAAACCTTTTGTTCCTTTTTTGTCTTCTTTGCTGATTTGATGATTTTCTATAGTATGCTTTGGTTCCTTTATCTTTTGTGTATCTGCTATAGGTATTTGCTTTGTGGTTACCTTGATGCTTACATAAACATAGTTATAGCAGTCTATTTTAAGCTGATACATAATGGGGAAAGGATAGTTTCCAACATATATGGTCCTGGGAAAACTGGCTATCACATGCCATAAAGTGAAATTGGATCCTTAACTTACACCACACACAAAAATAAACTCAAAATAGATTAAATACTTAAACGTGGCCGGGCACGGTGGCTCATGCCTGTAATCCCAGCACTTTGGGAGGCTGAGGCGGGCGTATCACCTGGGGTCGGGAGATCGAGACCCTCCTGGCTAACATGGTGAAACCCTGTCTCTACTAAAAATACAAAAAAAATTAGCCTGGCATGGTGGTGGGCGCCTGTGGTCCCAGCTACTTGGGAGGTTGAGTCAGGAGAATGGCATGAACCCAGGAGGAGGCGCTTGCAGTGAGTGGAGATTGCTCCACTGCACTCCAGCCTGGGCGACAGAGCAAGACTCATCTCAAAAAAACAAAAACAAAAACAAAAAAACTTAAGACCTGAAACTCTAAAACTCCTAGAAGAAAACATGGGGGAAAAATTTCTTAATATTGGTCTTGGCAATGATTTTTTGGATGCGACACCAAAAAACTAGGCAAAAAAAAGCTGATAGGACTACATCAAACTAAAAATTTCTCCACAAAAAAGGAAACAGTCAACAAAAATGAAAAAGTAACCTATGGGGTGGGATAAAATATTTGCAAATCATATGCCTGATAAGGGTTAATATCCAAAATATATAAGGAACTCATACAACTCTATAGCAAATAAATAAATAACCTGATTTTTAAAATGGGCAAAATACCTGAATATAATTTGTACAAAGAAGACCTACAAACTGCTAACGGGGTATGAAAAGCTGCTCAACATCACTACCATAGGATCCAGCAATATCACTTCTGGATATGTCTCTGAAGGAAATAAAATTACTATCTTGAGGAGATATCTGCACTTCCATGTATATTGCAGCATTATTCACAATGACCAAGATAGAGAAACAATCTAAGTGTCCATTGATGGATGAATGAATAAAAAAAATGCACATGTACAAAATACAACATTATTCAACCTTAAGGAAATCCAGCCTGTAATCCCAGCACTTTGGGAGGCCGAGGCAGGCAGATCACCTGAGGTCGGGAGATCGAGACCATCCTGGCTAACACGGTGAAACCCCATCTTTACTAAAAATACAAAAAATTAGCCGGGCGTGGTGGCGGGCACCTGTAGTCCCAGCTACTCGGGAGGCTGAGGCAGGAGAATAGCATGAACCCGGGAGGCGGAGCTTGCAGTGAGCCAAGATCGTGCCACTGCACTCCAGCCTGGGCAACAGAGCGAGACTCTGTCTTAAAAAAAAAAAAAAAAAAAAAAAAAAAGGAAATCCTGACATTTGCAACAATATGGATGAACCTAGAGGATGTCATGCTAAAGGAAATGAGCGAGACACAGAAAGACAAATATTGTATGATCTAACTTATATGTAGGATCTAAAAATGTTGGATTCATAAAAACAGAGAGTAGAAGGGTGGTTACCAGGGGACAAGGGTGTGAGAAATGGGGTGACATTGGTCAAGGGGTACAAATCTTCAGCTATAAGATAAATAAGTTCTGGAGACCTAGTATACAGTGTGGTGACTGTAGTTAATGTATTATACACTTGAAATTTGCTAAGAGAGTAGATCTTGTGTATTTTCACCATATACACACAAAAGATAGCTCTGTGAGGTGATGGATATGTTAATTAGCTTGATTGTGGTAATCATTTCACAATGCATACATATATCAAAACATCACATTATATACCTTCTATATATACGACTTTATTGGTCAATTTATACCTCAATAAAGCTAGAAAAATTTATAACAGGACTGGAATTATACTATGTATGTAGTAATTATATGTGGCTGCATATACTGAGCCCATTTGGCTCACATGTTACTGACACTCCCTCTACCCTTTTAAGATGAATTTGTCAGAGGATCAGAGGAAAATATCAGCAATGTTAATATATGTTGACATCCATATGCTATATGTATATGAAATTCAGTCACAATATTTTTCTCTATTTTGGAACTCATGTGGGAAGAAATAATAGTTAATCTAAGTAAATGAGTAATTAAACATTTTATTTTTCATTATCTCCTTAAGGAGTGCCATTCTGTTTTGTTTTGTTTTTTTTGAGACGGAGTCTCGCTCTGTTGCCCAGGCTGGAGTGCAGCGGCACGATCTCGGCTCACTGCAAGCTCCGCCTCCCGGGTTCACGCCATTCTCCTGCCTCAGCCTCCCGACTAGCTGGGACTACAGGTGCTCGCCACCACGCCTGGCTAATTTTTTGTATTTTTAGTAAAGACGGGGTTTCACCGTGTTAGCCAGGATGGTCTTGATCTCCTGACCTCGTGATCTGCCCGACTCGGCCTCCCAAAGTGTTGGGATTACAGGCGTGAGCCACCGCGCCCAGCCCTTAATGAGTACTATTCTAACTCATTAAATTAGTTCCTGAATTTAATATGGCTGGTTATTTTAAGTACAACATATATATAATCTGAGAAAGACATGCAAAGGTCTTTTTTCTCTGTCAAGTTTATCAATTGCAGATAAGATAGAAAAGGATTTGGGGCCGGGCGTGGCAGCTCACGCCTGTAATCCCAGCACTTTGGGAGGCCAAGGTGGGCGGATCACTTGAGGTCAGGAGTTCGAGACCAGCCTGGCCAACATGGCAAAACCATGTCTCTACTAAAAATACAAAAATTGTCTGGGTGTGGTGGTGCACACCTGTAATCCCAGCTACTCAGGAGGCTGAGGCAGGAGAAGCGCTAGAACCTGGAGGCAAAGGTTGCAGTGAGCCAAGATCACGCTGCTGCCCTCCAGCCAGGGAAACAGAGTGAGACTCTGTCTCAAAAAAAAAAGAAAAAAAAGAAAACGACTTCGGAAGTTATGTTTATTCTTTTTAGCCATACGTAGAAATTTCTGTTTCTTTTTTTTTTTTTTTTTTTTGAGATGGAGTCTTGCTTTGTCGCCAGGCTGGAGTGCAGTGGGGCGATCTTTCACTGCAACCTCCGACTCCCGGGTTCAAGCAGTTCTCCTGTCTCAGCCTCCTGAGTAGCTGAGACTACAGGCTCGTGCCACCACGCCCAGCCAATTTTGTATTTTTAATAGAGACTGGGTTTTATCATGATGGCCAGAATGGTCTTGATCTCGACCTCGTGATCCGCCTGCCTCGGCCTCCCAGTGTGCTGGGATTACAGGCGTGAGCCACTGTGCCTGGCCAGAAATTTCTGTTTCTTAGCTTTCTAACAACCACACAGTATCCAGCTGAGTAGACACAGATATATTTTGACAAATAGAAGCTTCTGTGGAGCACTTACTACAGTGCATTTTTCTTTTAAATTTGTGAACATTTGATGGTGTTTTGTGAACATTTGATTAACTACTACTAACTCTAAATACTAGAGTTTTCCTCTAGTATTTAGAATCTTTCTGCACTAGTACTAACTCATCCATGGTATTTTCTTTGCTCTTAGAGGCCTTAGTAATGGTTTACATCAGTGTTTGAAGCAATTTCTGGACTTGCCAGATCCTTCACTATAAAGGTGATTTGATCTTATAATGTATGGTATTTCCCCCTCTCAGATTCACAGTGTGCGAAATAAGATCTGTGAGAGATATTTTACTAAAGAAGAGATTTATTTAACGTCCTCTCCTGAGGACCTAAGGTTTCCTTAGAATATATTTTGGGAAATGTTAATTTATATTACTGTACATGGAGGTAATAGAATGAAGATGATTTCTCTTCTTAATTTGATTCTTATCTGTGTTGGCATTGAACCAAAATTATTACTCTGCCATTATTTTCTTTCTGAGACAGGGTCTTGCTTGTTGTCCAGGCTGAAGTGCAATTGGCATGATCACAGCTCACTGCAGCCCTGACCCCCTAGGCTCAGGCAGTCCTCCCTCTTCAGCCTCCCAAGTAGCCGGGACTACAGGTGCGTGTCACCCACTCAGCTATTTTTTGTCTTTTTTGTAGAGACACGGTCTTGCTTTGTTGCCCAAGCTGGTCTTGAACTCCCGGGCTCAAGCAGTCCACCCACCTTAGCCTCCCAAAGTGTGGGATTACAGGCATGAGCTATTTGTACCTGGCTTACTCTGCAATTCTTTTTGAAAAAAAAATTTTTTTTTCTTTTTTTTTTGAGACAGAGTCTCGTTCTTGTTGCCCAGACTGGAGTGTAATGGTGCAATTTTGGCTCACTGCAACCTCTGCCTCCCGGGTTCAAGCAATTCTCCTACCTCAGCCTCCTGAGTAGCTGGGATTATAGGTGCCTGCTACCACGCCTGGCTAATTTTTGTATATTTAGTAGAGATGAGGTTTCACCATGTTGGCCAGCCTGATCTCAAATTCCTGACCTCAGGTGATCCTCCCGCCTTGGCCTCCCAAAGTGCTGGGATTACAGATGTGAGCCATGGTGCCCTACCTTGCAAATTTTTTAAATAATTTTTTTTTCTAAAATAGAGACAGGGTCTCGCTATGTTGCCAGGCTGGTCTCAAACTCCTGGGCTCAAGCAATCTTCCCATCTTAGTCTCCCAGTGTGCTGGGATTACAGGCATGAACCACTGAGCCCAGCCTACTCTGCAATTCTTTATGAGAAGTAGGGAATACTGTAATAGTAGGATTCTTCTTCTTCTTCTCTTTTTTTTTAAAATAACTTACAGGCTACTTATGAACCTAACAATTTATCTTACTTTTAAAGTCTTTAGTTGCTATTTTTGTGTCATGCCCCTGAATTTTCAGATACAGAATTCATTTCTATGACTTATGGTAGTATTGACCTTAAGCAGAACCATGATGATCATATTTTCCAAAATGAAATCAGTCTTATATATTGTAATAAAATAATTAAAAACAAAGACTGAAAATTCTGGTTGTTTGGTAAATGTTACATAGTCCATTTACTTTCAAGCAATATGTTTCATGATCATAATTTTTAAAAAAACCTTTAAGTACATTATTGGTTGGCCACTTCCACTTTGTGAAAGTTGAATATTGGTGCATGCCTGTAATCCCAGCTACTCGGGAGGCTGAGGCAGGAGAATTGCTTGAACCTGGGAGGCAGAGGTTGCAGCGAGTCAAGATCGCGCCATTGCACTCCAGCCTGGGCAACAAGAGTGAAACTTCTTCTCAAAAAAAAAAAAAAAAAAAAAAAGAAAAAAAAGTTGAATATAACTTGGACACTGATATTTGAAACTTACAGAATGCTTTAATGTTTTGAATTGTCCTGGAAATCAGGATATAATATCCTTGTGAGCAGAGGAAGAACAGTCGCTCATATGTGTGATTAGATCTGCCTTTCTTCCCTTCTCTGGGGAATTTTTTCTTTTTTTAATGCAAATACTTCTTTGAGGAGTCTATTTCTTTATATATGTTGGCCTATTGCATCAAATCAGATGCATCCTCTTCTGAATGGAGGTACTGGACTTGATCTTAAAAGAAGACATAGGGAAAAAAATACTTTTTGTTTTAATTTCACTTAGGGCAAGCTTGCTTAGAAGTATAAAATGTCTGTCCTTGATACTACTGTGTTAAATTTCTTCCCTTTGTACTCTACAGTTCATAATTTTTATGTTTTAAAAATGAGTAACAGGCTGGGTGCTGTGGTTCCACATCTGTAGTCCCAGCAGTTTGGGAAGCCAAGGCGGGAGGATTGCTTGGACCCAGGAGTTTGAGACCAGCCTTGGCAACATGAGGAGACTTCATCTCTACAAAATAATAAAAAAATTAGCCAGGCGGGGTGGTGTATGCCTGAGGTTCCAGCAACTTGGGAGGCTGAGGTGGGAAGATTGCTTGAGCCCAGGAGGTTTGAGGCTGCAGTGAGCTCTGATCACACCACTGCACTCCAGCCTGGGTGACAGAGCAAGACCCTGTCTCAAAAAAACCACAAAAAGAAACAAAAACACTTGACATGTTTGCTTCCTTTGATTTTAAGGTCACTGCACTGCTGCTATAAAATTACAGAAAACTTAGTAATTTTGAAAAATCAACATCAAAAACAGATTTTAAATTGCCAGAATATAGTTACAGCTGAATAGTTTTTGCTAGTCTTCAAAAACTGTTGTTTGTCTTTGAAATTTCATGGTAGTAGCCATATTATAGTCACCAAATTTGCCAATCCAAAAAGATTCATTGGTACATGAAAACATTTTTTAAAGCTGATTTTTTATTTTAAAACTTGCATAAGTTTAAGAAAATTAAAATGTTCCACAACCTTTTCTAGAGATAATTTAGTATGATTAGTATTTTGATTTTGTTCTCTCATTACTTATTTATTTTTAGAGATGGAGTCTCACTATGTTGTCCAGACTGGAGTGCAATGGCTATTCACAGGTGCAGTTGTAGCACACTATAGTATTAAATTCCTGGGCTAAAGTGATCCTCCTGCTTCAGCATCTTGGGTAGCTGGGACTACAGGTGCATGCCACTGTTCCTGGCTTTTCAGCATTATTTTAAGTGCAATCGTCTTAACATAGTTGAGATTATAGTGTCCATATATGTTTGTATTTTATTTTTTCCATAGTATATAACTTTAAATTGCCAAGGAAAAACCTGAGTACTCTTTTGCATTTATTCATTCAACAAATACAAATATACATGTATGTAACTATTAAACATACATATACACATATGCATGCAAGGCCCTTTGTTGGCTGCTTTGAGAGAAGATTATTGTCTTCCCGGGCATAAAAGTTAAATATAATGTAGAGCAGATCATGAAGAATGTTTGTGTTTATTGAGGTTCAGATGATGTCTTAGTCTGTTTTGTGTGGCTATAAAGGAATACTTGGCCAGGTGCAGCGACTCATGCCTGTAATCCTAGGATTTTGGGAGGCTGAAGTGGAAAGATCTCTTGAGGCTAGTAGTACAAAATCAAGCTGGGCAACATAGTGAAATCCTGTCTCTACAAAAACAACAACAACAAAAAGCAAAATAATTAGCTGCATGCCGTGGCATGTGCCTATGCTTCCAGCTACTCAAAAGGCTGAGGCAAGAAGATGGCTTGTGCCTGGAGGTTGAGGCTGCAGTGAACCAGACTTGTGCCACTACACTCTAGCCTGGGTTACAGAGTGAGACCTCATCTGAAAAAAAATAAGAGTAAAAAATAAATACCTGAGGCTGAGTAATCTATAAATAAAGAAGGGTTATTTGGCTCATGATTTTGATGATTGGAAAGTTCAGGATTAGGCATCTGTATCTGGTGAGGGCATTAAGCTGCTTCCACTCATGGCAGAAGTCAGAGGGGAGCTGGCTTGTGCATGCAGAGATCACAAAGTGAGAGAAAGCAAGAGAGAGAGAGAGAGGGGCTAGTGGCAGGCCTCTTAACAGCTGGCTCTCACTGGAAATAATAGAGTAAGAATTCCCTCACCCCCAAGGGAGGACATTAATCTATTCATGAGGGATTTACTCCTATGACCTAAACACCTCCCATTAGGCCCCATCTCCAATACTGGGGATCACATTTTAATGTGCAATTGGAGGGGGCAGATATCCAAATCTTAGCAGATGGGGAACCCATCCGGATTATCTGAACTTTGTCTGATAAAGTTTGTTTGTTTGTAGATTCCTCTCTTTGGTGCTGACACTATTGGCCAGAGAAGTCCTGATGGACTGGTACTGAGCAAAGCTGAGTTTGTTGAGAAAGTTCGTCAGAGTAATCAGGCCTGTCATGATGGAGATTTCCACACAGCTATTGTTCTGTATAATGAAGCCCTGGCTGTTGACCCTCAGAACTGCATCTTATACAGCAATAGATCTGCAGCCTACATGAAAATCCAGCAGTATGACAAGGCACTGGATGATGCAATCAAAGCTCGACTTCTCAATCCCAAATGGCCAAAGGTAGAAATTTTATTTATTTTCATAGAATCTTTTGTGCTGGCTTCTTACTTTAATATAATATTTTGTTGATTTAGTGTACTTACTAATATTTTAATAATCTGTACTTCAGCAAAATATAAAATGACTTCCTTGAGCTGGTACACTAGTGAAAAGCTTCCTTTGTTTTTTTGTAGTGTCCTTTCCATATGCAAGTTTAATTCTTTTCCTGTATGTGTGAGATTTAAATTTTTTTTCTCTGTGCCGCTTGATAAGTAAGATACATTCTAGTTCTTTATATAGGTTTTGGAACATCTCTTTTCGAATGAATATTTTAGATGAAGTATGATGATGTTTCTTTCCTTCAATTTAAAATAATTAATTTTATTCTCTGTCAGTGACTGTTTATTTTCAGAATTGTATTTAATCAGGGAAATTTCTGTTTTTTCTAATAAAGCATTGTAATTATCTGTAGTCCCTTGAATAGTCCTCTTAAGTTACTATCTTTGTTTTTTATTATATATACTTTATTTTCAGTGTGCCTACTCCTAACCTAACCCCTAGTTTCTTTTAGAAACAATTCCTTTCTTTTCCTTTCCTTTCTTTTCTTTTCATTTCCTTTTCCTTTTCTTTTTTCCTTTTTCCTTTTTTCTTTCCGAGACAAGGTCTTACTCTGTCACCAAGGCTGGAGTGCAGTGGTGCAATCTTGACTCTCTGCAACCTCTGCCTCCTGAGTAGCTGGGACTACAGGTATGTGCCACCATGACCGGCTAATTTTTGTATTTTTTATAGAAAGAGGGTTTCACCATGTTGCCCAGGCTGGTCTCGAACTCCTGAGCTCAAGCAATCTGCCTGCCTCGGCCTCCCAAAGTGCTGGGATTACAAGTGTGAGCCACCTTGCCCAGCAGAAACCATTTCTTAAGATGCTCCTGAAGCATAGAGGGTGGGGGATAGGAGAGGGATGAAATGGGGGAATGTAGATCCAAGGATATAAAGTTGCAGATATATAGGATGAATAATTCTAGAGATCTAATGCCCCACATGAGGACTATGGTTAATAATACTGTACTGTATTAGGGATAATTGCTAAGAGTGGATTTTAGGTTCTCTTATTGCACAAACACACACAAAAAGGGTTACTATGTGAGATGATGAATATATTAATTTGACTACAAAAATTACTTCACTTCATATAAGTAAACAAAAATATCATGTTGTATACCTTAAATACATACAATAAAAAGAGATGTAATTGAAGTATTTGAGATATTTTCTATAGAACCACAAAACCATTTCATCCCATTAACAAAGGTTAATGGATATTTCCTAGAGATTTAAAATAGTTTCCTAATGTCTTATTAATAATATGCTGAAGGGCTGGGCATGGTGGCTCATGCCTATAATCTCAGCACTTTGGGAGGCTGAGGTGGGAGGATCCCTTGAGCCCACAAGTTTGAGGCCAGCCTAGGCAACATGGTCTCTACAAAAAATACAAAGATTAGCCAGGTATGGTGGCACGCACCTATATCCCCAGCTACTTGGGAAGCTGAGGTGAGAGGATTGCTTGAGCCCGGGAGGTAGAGGCTGCAGTGAGCCATGATTGCATCACTGCACTCTGGCCTGGGCAACAGGATGAGACCCTGTCTCAAATAATAATAATAAAAGTCATAGTACTTTATCCTTTGACTCTGATACGTCTTCTTGGCCTCATTTAATGGAATTTCTAGTATTGCTGCTGCCTTGTGAATGGTTTACTATTCTGTAATTCCCTAAAGGATTACTTTTGTAACCATAATCATTCTAAATGAAACAAAAATTGTTGAGAAAAATTGTATATGGGCTTGGCATGGTGGCTTCACGCCTGTAATCCCGGCACTTTGGGAGGCCGAGGTGGGCGGATCACCTGAGGTCAGGAGTTTGAGAACAGCCTGGCCAATGTGGTGAAACCCCGTCTCTACTAAAAATACAAAAATTAGCTGGGCGTGGTGGTGGGCACCTGTAATCCCAGCTACTTGGGAGGTTGAGGCAGGAGAATTGCTTGAACCCGGGAGGCAGAGGTTGCAGTGAGCTGAGATCGCACCACTGCACTCCAGCCTGGGCAACAAGAGTGAAGAGTCTCAAAAAAAAAAAAAAAAAAAAAAAGAAAAAGAAAAATTATATATGATACCATTTGCGAACTAGAATGCTGTTTTCAAAGCATAAACCTAGGTTCTGATTCCTGTTCCTCCATTAATGACAATATGGTTTTGAGTAATCTCTTAACCTCTCTGAAGTTAAGATAAATGGGAATAATAATACCTATCTTGGAAGATTGTTGCTTAAGGTTTAGAGATAATTTGTAACTTTTAGATGTTTGGTAAGTAATAGCTATGATTGTGACATTTTTACTGAAGGTTTGAATTAGTAGATTATTCTAGCAAGGATTTGCATATATGTCTGCCTCTGTCTCTCTCTTTAAACCTCTAATTGATGCAGTGAGCCTTATAAATATGGAGAGCTTAATTTTCAAATTAAGTATCAATTCTTGTCCTCTTTTGATCCACTTCTGTTTTTCCTATATTTGTGAACACCTTTAAACTTTTATCTTTTTCATTTTTCTTTATCATTTCTACTTTCTCCTGGCACTTCTTGTGACTTCTGCACCCCAAAAATGGCTTTGAAAAAGTGTACTTTTATTATTATAGACAAAAAAAATCACCCTTTTAGGATAATTTATATTATTGGTTTCTGATTTTTTCTCTTCACAGTAAGTGAAGTTATTGTATAGTCCATTTTACATTAATATTTTCGTTCTATATTTGGCTTTAAGCAAACCTAATTTAGGAACATTTAAAGTATATAAAATATAGAGTTCAAAATTGAAATCACAAAAGGTTCTTTTGAGATAGTATGATAATAAAATTAATTTATAAAGAAATGTTCAGTACTGCAAAAGAATGTTTCCTTTTATAAAAACTTGATTTTATACTTATTTTTCTAGGCATATACTCATTAGGTAAAAGAAGATTCACTTACATTTTCTTGTTATAAATGTATATCTGGTGAAATGTTGTCAATTCCTTTTTCTTTTAATTTTTGCTTTTCTACTCTGACTTTTTATTATAATGCTTTGCTTTTCTAAAGTCTTTATCTGAAATATTTTTGTCCAGTCTGATGTGTGAAAAGCTACCTTCCAATTTCTGTCTCTCTCCATAAGTATTAATTTTTTATGTAAAGATCCAAAGGCTCCAGAGACTAGATGGAGAATCTTTTATACATGTCTGTTTTATCTAAATGAAAAAATGAATTTGATGTGATATGGGCTGCAAAAGAGGTATGAACAAAGCACTGTGGGAACCCACACAAGCAGTGAGTTCAGTCTGTGGATACCTTATCTCCAACTGCATGCTAGATGTTTTTTCTTTGATTTATCTTTATGTTTCTTCTTTTCATGTCCTATTTAAGAAACCTTTGTCTTTGCCAAGGTTACAAAGATTTTCTTCTAGAATTTTTGTGTTTTTTGCCTTTAGGCCTATGATTTATTTTGAGTTAATTTTTGGTATTGTGTGAGATAAGAGTCAAGTTAATTTTTTTCCAGATAATGATAACCATAATCCAGCAACATTTGTTTTAAAGATTATCCTTTCCACACTGAATTATCCTGGCACCTTTGTCACAAACCATTTGACCATATAAGTATGGAGTTATTACTAGATTCTCTATTTTATTTCACTGATTTCTGTGTATATATCTCAATGCCTTAACCATAATGCCTTAATTACTATGGATGTATGGTAAGTCTAATTATTAGGTATTGTAAGTCTTCCAGCCTTGTTCTTTTTTTTTTCTAAGTTGTTTTGGCTATCCTATATTTTTGCATTTTTATGTAAGTTGTAGAATCAGCTTATCAATTTCTTCAAAAAACCTTTCTGGAAATTAATGGGCTTACACTGAATTAGACCAGTTTGGAGAGAATTGCCATCTTAATGTTATTGAGTCTTTGAATCCATGGACATGGTGTATTCCTGCATTTACTTAGGCCTTCTTTTATTACCTTTGCAACTTTTTGTAGTTTTCAGTGTTCAGATCTTGCATGTCTTTTGTTAAATTTATTTCTAAGTATTTTGGTTTTTGATGCTATTATAAATGGATTGACTTTATTTTGTAACTTTCTATTGAGCATCTATAGAAATACAATGTATTTTCTGTACTTTGTGTCATGTGACCCTGTTAAATTTGCTTTTAATTTCTAGTAGGATTTTTGCAGATTCCTTGGGATTTTCTATGCACATGATAATGTCTGCAGGTAATCACAATTCTGCTTCTGCCTTTCTTTTGTGTATGCCTTTTCTTTCTTTTTCTTTTTCTTCACTTATTGCTCTATTGCACTGTTAGCATATCCGGTACAATGTTGACTAGAAGTCATGGGAGTGAACTTCCTTTACTCATTCCTGATCTTTGTGGGAAAGCATTGAGCTTCACATTGTTGAGCATGATGTCCTTAATCAGGTGGAGGATATTCCCTTTAATTTCTATTATGAGTGGGTGTCAAATTTTGTCTATTTTTTCTTCATCTATTGAAATTATAATTTTTTTAGCTAGCCTGTTAATACGGTAAATTAAATTGGTTTATTTGGGGATATTAAATCAACTAAATCAACTTTGGTTTTAATGGGGGTAAATTCCAGGTAGTCATTATATATTATTCTTTTTATATATTGTTGGAAATCCTTTGCTAAAATTTTGTTAAGAATTTTTGCATCTATGTTTAAGAGAGATACTGATCTGTAGCCTTTTTTTTTTTTTCTCATGATGTGTTTGGTTTTGTTATCGAAGTGATTCTGTCCTTATGTAATGAGTTGTAGAGTATTCTCTCTGTATTTTCTGAAAGAGTTTGTGTAGGATTGGCATTATTTCTTCCTTAAGTATTGGATAGAATTCACCAGTTAAGCCATCTTTATCTTTATCTGTACTTTTCTTTGTTGGAAGGTTTTAATTATGAATTCAATTTCTTTGATTGATGTAGGGCTATTCAAATTTTCTAATTCTTTTTAGATCAGTTTTGGTAATTGTTTCTTTCAAGTAACTTTTCATTTAATCTAGGTTGTCAACGTTATTGGGATAAAGTTGTTAATATTCCTTTATTATCCTTTTTAATATCTGAAAAATCCATAGTGATGTTCTTTTTATCATTCTTGATTTTTTTTTTTGAGACGGAGTCTTGCTCTGTTGCCCAGTCTGGAGTGCAGTGGCGTGATGTCGGCTCACTGCAAGCTGTGCCTCCCGGGTTCACGCCATTCTCCTGCCTCAGCCTCCCGAGTAGCTGGGGCTACAGGCACCTGCCACCATGCCTGGCTAATTTTTTGTATTTTTAGTAGAGACAGGGTTTGACCGTGTTAGCCAGGATGCATTCTTGATATTGTTAATCTGCCCTTTTCTGGTCAGTCTACCTAGAGATTTATCAGTTCTATTCATCTTTCTGGACAATGAGTTTTTAGTCTCATTGATTTTCTATATTGTAGTGCATTTTATCTTTCACTGATGTCTGCTGTTTATTATTTCCTTTTTTCTACTTATTTTGCATTTACTTTGCTCTTTGTTTTCATTTCTTAAGAAGAGAACATAGACCATTGACTTTAGATCATTCTTTTTTTTAAAATATGAGCATTTATAGCTGAATATGTCTCTTTAAGCACTGTTTTTGCTGCATCTTACAAATTTTGACATGTATTTTAATCATTATTAAGTTCCATATTTTCCAATTTTCCTTGTAAACACATTGTTGATCCATGGATTATTTAGAAATTTGTTGTTTAATTTCCAAATATTTGTGTTTTCTTAGTTATCTTATTGTTGATTTCTAATTTAATTTCATTGTAGTCAAATAACATACTCTTTATAATATTAATGCTTTTAAATTTTCTGAGGTTTGTTTTATGGCCTAGCATGTGGTTTATCTTGGGGAATATACGATGAACACTTGGAAAGAACATGTATTCTGTAGTTTTGAGGTGTAGTTCCATAGATATCAATGAAGTCCAGATGCTTAATCTTGTTGCTCATATCTTCTGTGTCTTTGCTGACTTTTTTGTCTTGTTATTCTATGAGTTGCTGGAATGAAGAAGTTAAAATCTTGAACTAAGATTTTGGAATTGGCTATTTATCCCTTTAATATTGTCAAGTTTTGCTTCATATATATTGAAGCTCTATTATTAACATATATACATAACATTATTATATCTTCTTGATAAATTGATCCTTTTATCGTTATGCAATGTATCTCTTTATCTGTGATAGTAAATTTTGTATTATAAACTATTTTGTCTGACCTAGGTGTGGTGGTGCATGCCTGTAGTCCCAGCTCCTTGGAAGGCTGAGGCAGGAGGATTCTTTGAGCTGAGGAGTCTAGCCTGGGCAACATAGTGAGATCATGTCTCTTAAAAAATATCTATTTTGGGCCAGGCATGGTGGCTCACGCCTGTAATCCCAGAACTTTGGGAGGCTGAGGTGGGTGGATCACCTGAGGTTAGGAGTTCGAGACCAGCCTGGCCAACATGGCAAAACCCCATCTCTACTAAAAAATACAAAAATTAGCTCGGTGCGGTGGCAGGTACCTGTAATCTCAGCTACTCGGGAGGCCTGGGAGACAAAGCAAGACTCTGTCTCAAAAAAAAAAAAAAAAAATCTATTTTGTCTGATACTAATATAGATGTTCCAGCCTTCTACTTACTCTTTGCATTATATATTTCCTTCTGTTTATATATTGTCTTTCTTTCTTTTTTTTTTTTTTTTTTTTTGAGATGGAGTCTTGCTCTGTAGCCCAGACTGGAGTACAGTGGCGCAATCTCGGCTCACTGCAAGCTCTGCCTCCTGGGTTCAGGCCATTCTCCTGCCTCAGCCTCCCGAGTAGCTGGGACTACAGGTGCCCACCACCACGCCTGGCTCATTTTTTGTACTTTTAGTAGAAACGGGGTTTCACCGTGTTAGCCAGGATGGTCTCGATCTCCTGACCTCATGATCTGCCCGCCTCGGCCTCCCAAAGTGCTAGGATTACACGTGTGAGCCACCGCGCCTGGCTGTTTGTATATTTTCAACCTGTCTGTGCCTTTACATTTAAAATTCATATCTTTTGGACAACATATAGTTGTGTCTTGCTTTTTAAATCAAGTTTGTCAATTTCTGCCAAAATTGGATTTTTTTCTTCATTTATTTTTAATGCAATTATTGCTTTTAACTTTACGTCTACCATTGTATTATTCCTTTTTAATTTGTCCTTTCTGTTTTTGTCCGTCTGTTATTCTTTTCATGCTATTTATTGGTTTTTTTGAATACTTTCTAGAGTTGATTTTTTTTTTCTCTTGAGAAAGTTTTCAATGTTGATGTTCGACAGGTAATTATCTTGGTTAGACTAGAACTGCAAACTCTGTTTCTTTTTTTTTTTTTTTTGAGACGGAGTCTCGCTCTTTCACCCAGGCTGGAGTGCAGTGGTGCGATCTCGGCTCACTGCAGGCTCCGCCCCCCGGGGTTCACGCCATTCTCCTGACTCAGCCTCCCTTGTAGCTGGGACTACAGGCGCCTGCCACCTCGCCCGGCTAATTTTTTTGTATTTTTAGTAGAGACGGGGTTTCACTGTGTTAGCCAGGATGGTCTCGATCTCCTGACCTCGTGATCCGCCCGCCTCGGCCTCCCAAAGTGCTGGGATTACAGGCGTGAGCCACGGCGCCCGGCCCAAACTCTGTTTCTTAAGTGGAAGCTCTGGTCTCTGTTCAAATATTTTGTGTTTTGTTGAACTGCTTTGAAATTTGTTCCATACATGTGTGACTCAGCAGTTAGCCAAAGATGCGAGTAGACAGAATTTGAGTCTTTCTTTTCTGATTCTTTTCTTTCTGGAATCCCCTTCCCCCGTGGCCAAAGGCTGTGGTTTTCTGACCTTCAGTGTTCTAGTTCCTCAGGCCAGAAAAACTATTTTTCTACCAGTATTTCTGTACCCTTGCTTACCATTCTTACAGTACCTGACCCTTGCACCTTGAAAATGGGGACTCACTTTACAGCTCTCTTCCTCCAAAATCTGCCTGTTTCTCTTCACTCGTTAGTACTTTCAGGTAGCTTTTTAAAATGTTATGTCTAGACTTTACAGTTGTTTTCTGGGTTGGGGTGAGTCTAGCAGGATCTTGCCTACCCAGTCTCTACTGGAAGTAAAAGTGATATATTTTCAGTGATTTAATGATTCTCTTGATGGTTTGAGTTCTCTCACTAGGTTCATTGCTTCCAGTTAGCTAGTCTCATACATTTAAGATATTTATCTTATTTCATTTTAATTCTCTGCATCAAATTGGTAAATAATTCCTTCATACTCTTTTTCTTTTCTTTTCTTTCTTTCTTTTTTTTTTTTTTTAAGAGACAGTCTAGCTCTGTCACCCAGGCTGGAGTGCAGCAGTGCCATCATGGCTCACTACAGTTTTGAACTCCTAGGCTCAGGTGATCCCCCCGCCTCAGCCTCCTGAGTAGCTGGGACTACAGGCGTGTGCCATCATACCTAGCTATTTTTTTTTAACTTTTTTTTTTTTTTAGAGGTAGGGTCTTGCTGTGTTGCCCAGGCTGGTCTCAAACTCCTGGGCTCAGATGATTCTTCTGTCTTGGCCTCCTCAAGTGCTGGGATTATAGTCATGAGCCATGGGGCCCAGCCTTTTTTCTTAAATGTATTTCATATATATCTTACACAGTTTGTTTCTATTAGCACCAACCTAATAGAGCCAGTATTATAGTTCAGGTTCTTATAGTTTCATTCTTACTTTGTTGTTATAACCTTTTATTGTAACATTGTTCTTGTTCAAAACCTTTTGTTGCTCAGTGTTGTCAGTTGGATTGATAGTCAAGATTCTGCTCCAGTGGTCACATTTCTTCCTTTAGGAGGGGTCTTCAAAAAGTTTGTGGAAAATTGGAATTAAAAAATAAACACAAAAGGTACAAACTTTATTTCTCAACATAAGTTCAATAATGTTGAAGACACTTTTGTAAGCAGTGATACCAGCCATTTAGTCTATCCTTGTAGAACTGAGCATTCTGGAATGTAACCATGTCAAAACAGTCTTTTTTACATTATCAACTAAAGAAAAATGGGTTCTCTTTAAATATGTTTTTAAGATTAAGAAACAAAAAGCAGCCAGAAGGAGCCAAATCAGGACTTTAAGGTAAATGCCTAATTTCCAACTGAAACTCTTGAGAAATTTCCCTCTTTTGAGGAGAGGAATGAGCAGGAACATTGTCATGGTGGAGGATTCTAGGAAGCTTTCCCAGGCATTTTTGTGCTACAGCTTTGGCTAACTTTCTCAAAACACTCTCATGATAAGCAGATGTTATTGTTCTTTGGCCCCGTAGAAAGTCAGCAAGCACAACGCCCTGAGCACCCTTAAGAACTGTTGCCATGACCTTTGCTCTTCACTGGTCTGCTTTTGCTTTGACTGGACCACTTCTACTTTTTGGTAGCCATTGCTTTGGTTGTGCTTTGTCTTCAGGATCACACTGGTAAAGCCATGTTTCATCTCTGGTTACAATTCTTCAAAGAACTGTTTTAGGATCTCTATCCCACTTGTTTAAAATTTCCGTTGAAAGCTCTGCTTTTGTCTGTAGCCATTCTGGTACAACAGTTTTGGCACTGCTGAGTGCAAAGTTTGCTCAACTTTAATTTTTCAGTCAGAATTATGTAAGCTGAACCAGTTGAGCTGTCTATGATGTTGGCTATTGTTTCTTTCTTTTTTCTTTTTTTTTGAGGCAGAGTTTTGCTCTGTTGCTCAGGCTGGTGTGCGGTGGCACAGACTCAGCTCACTGCCACCTCTGCCTCTCTGGTTCAAACAATTCTGCTGCCCCAGCCTCCTGAGTAGCTGGGATTACCCGTACACACCACCACACCCAGCTAATTTTTATATTTTTAGTAGATACAGGGTTTCACCATGTTGGTCAGGCTGGTCTCGAACTCCTGACCTCGTGATCCACCCGCCTCGACCTCCCAAAGTGCTGGGATTACAGGCGTGAGCCACTGTGCCCAGCTGATGTTGGCTATTGTTTCTCCTGCTAGTTGTTGATCCTCTTCAATTAGACCAGGAATAAGATGGTTTTTTTCATTGTAAATTGATGCAGATGATCTGCTGCTGTGGACTTTATCTTCAACGTGGTCTTGTCTCTTCTTAAAATAAGTTATCTATTTGTAAACTGTTGATTTCTTTGGGCATGGTCCCCATAATTTCTTTGTAAAGCATCTATTATTTTACCATTTTTCCACCCTGGCTTTACTATAAATTCGATGTTTGTTTTGCTTTGCTTTGATTTTAGCAGAATTTATGTTGCTCTGATAGGGACTGTTTCTAAACTTATTCTTCATAGTGCCTCAAACTAGATCCTGTTCAGACACGTTATAACAAGTTAGTTTGAGTTTATTTTGATGCAGAAATTTTTTGAAATCCACACATAGTTTTTGCATAATACACATTTTCCATGAGCTTTTTGAAGACTCTTTGTATTTCTTACTAAACTTTGCTGACAAACATGCTCTCCTTTCCCTTTTTTTTTTCTTCCTCCTCATTTATGTCAGTTGATGTACAGTGGTAACTGAAATTTGAATTGTGTTGTTAGGGGACTGGTGTTATTTAATTGTGATAACTGAAATTCATGTATATTGGCATAATACACATGTGAAGTGAGGTCTGCTAGTACTTTGGAATTCAATCTATGTTTGTTCCTCCTTATTAGCTGAAGTCTTTGACAGGTTGCTATACCTCCCTAAGCCTCAATTTTTCCATTTGTATCTGGGTTAACATCACATATCTTGAAGTGTTGTAGTGAGGATTAAATAAAATGTTAGGCACATAGCACAGAGTTTTTTATATACAAGTTATTTAGTACATCATGGTTATTAATGTGATGATCATCATGATGATATTAATAATCACTCTGTATTTATATACACATGCTTTTTAGTAAAACTATACAGTTCTTTTTTGAGCATTTTTCTTTCCTTTATAATAATCTCAGTAATCTTCTGAATCCTTAAAATTCCTATTGATTAGCTTTATAAGTTTTTTAATGTGTTGATTCCAAAATGGATAAAGCATTCTGTTCAGATATTTCTGTTGCAGAGGGAAAAGAAAGAATTATTTTTCACTACATATATAGAATATATACGCTTGTGAATAGTTTATCAGATCCTATTAATATAGGATCCTATAAGTGTAGCTCGCTGTTTAATATGTGTGATATATTTTCTTTATTTCAATTCAAAAACATCGATTGGGTATTTGCTATAAGCAAGCACTGTTTATTTTGCTGCTGTTTTCTCTGGTAATGGTATTTAGCTGATTTTTTTCTTGTTAATTTGGCATTTTGAGCTTTTTCATTGTTTCGATATCCTACCTCTTTGCTGTTTTTTGTTTTTTTTTTTTTTGGAGACAGAGTCTCGCTCTGTCACCCAGGCTGGAATGCAGTGGCACGATCTCAGCTCACTGCAACCTCTGCTTCCCAGGTTCAAATGATTCTCCTGCCTCAGCCTCCCCAGTAGCTGGGATTACAGGCGTGTGCTATCACGCCCGGCTAATTTTTATATTTTTAGTAAAGACAGGGTTTCACTATGTTGGCCAGGCTGGTTTCAAGCTCCTAACCTCAGGTGATCCACCTGCCTCAGCCTCCCAAAGTGCTGGGATTACAGGTGTGAGCCACTGTGCCTGGCCTGATTTTTTTATTTAGATGTATTTTTGGTTTGCACTTGTGTCCACTAACTTTTGCTCTATAAAAAATCACTCCAAAACTTAGTGGCTTAAAATAACAACCATTGATTGATTGAGTGATTGATTGAGATGGAGTTTTTGCTCTTGTTGCCCAGGCTGGAGTGCAGTGGCGTGATCTCGGCTCACTGCAACCTCTGTCTTCTGGGTTCAAGCAATTCCCCTGCCTCAGCTTCCCAAGTATCTAGGATTACAGGCATCCACCACCACGCCTGGCTAATTTTTTTGTATTTTTAGTAGAAATGGGGTTTCATCATGTTGGCCAGGCTGGTCTCGAACTCCTGACCTCAGATGATCCACCTGCCTCGGCCTCCCAAAGTGCTGGGATTGCAGGTGTGAGCCACCATGCCCGGCCAACAACAACCGTTTATTAAGCTCAAGATTTTGTAGGTCAGCTGAGTGACTCTTCTGGACTGGGCAGACTCAGCTGATCTCTGCTGGTTTTTCTCATGTGTTTCAGGTAAACTAGAAGTTTGGATGGTGATTAGAATATCTAGGACAGTCTCACATTTCTGGCAGTTGGTGTGCTTTTGACCGGAAGAACAATGGCAACTGGTCCATGTGTCTCTCATCATCCAGCAGATTTTGCTGGGGTTCTTTGCATGGCAGTTGTCGAATTCCAAGAACCGTAAGAGAATGCAAACACAATTACATAGCTCGATTAAAGTCTGTTTGTACTACATTTGTTATTCTCCCATTGGCCAAAGCAATTCATATGGCCAAGCCCAAAGCAGAAGAGGAAGAATTTGTGACTGCTCTTATAATTCACCTCAGTATTCTTTGTCAGCTCATATGCATATTAAGGTACATATTCATGTACTCTCATTCGTAGACCATATCATATGCCTCCTTTATTTCTTTTCTTGAGATAGGGTCTCACTCTGTCAGCCAGGCTGGAGTGCAGTGGTGTGATCACAGCTCACTGCAGCCTGAAACTCCCAGGCTCAAAGGATTCTCCCACCTTAGTCTCCACAGTAGCTGGGACAACAGTGTGTGCTAATTGTTAGCACACAGGACCACACCTGGCTAACTGTTAATTTTTTTTTTTTTTAAAAGGGTCTTCCCGTGTTACCCAGGATGGTCTTGAGCACTGGGGCTCAAGTGATCCTCCTGCCTTGGCCTCCCAAAGTGCTGGGATTACAGGCGTGAGCCACCAAGCCCTGTCTCATATCCCTTTTTAATTGTATCTACTTTACCTTTTTTATCCTTTATCTTTCTGTTTTGGAATTTTCTTGAATCCCATCTTTTCAGATAAGTCAGTTGTGAAGTAGTTATTATTACTTTAGTGTGAATAATGAGTTAAAGAAATGGTTATGTTCTTCAAGGATATCTTCAAGGGTATCAGTGGAAAAGAACCCAAAGGAATGGTGAATTTTCATATGGTATAACACTACATAAAGGAAGATTTCATAGTGGGACTCTCCTATTAATTTTAAAGTGCATGATAAAATACCTCCTCTTTCTGCATGGATTTAAAGCTTTTCGTGTATTCTTGTTCATTGATTATACCTGATGACAGAATTTTTTTTTTTTGAGACAGGGTTTTGCTGTGTCACCCATGCTGGAGTGCAGTGGCATGATCAAGCCCACTGCAGCCTCTACATCCCAGGCTTAAGTGATCCTTCTGCCTCAGACTCCCAAGTAGTTGAGACTACGGGCGCATGCCACTATGACTAATTTTTGTATTTTTGTAGAGACGAGGTTTCACTGTGTTGCCCAAGCTGGTCTCAAACTCTTGAGCTTAAGCAGTCCACTCGCCTTGGCCTCCCAAAGTGCTTGGATTACAGGCATGAACCACTGTGTCTGTCCGTGATGACAGAATTCTATCATCAGGTGTAATACCTGAATACAGAATATTATACTTTATCTGTCAAGTATTATACCTGATGACAGTGTCACACTAAGAAATGTTTAAACAGATCTTGACCTCATGTTTCCCTTTGGTTTACCTAGTATTATAATAGTAATAAAATATAATAGCTCTTATTGAATGCTTATTATGACAAGCTAGTTCAAATCCTTTTATTTGCGATACCAATTTTATACTCACAATAATCTTATGAGGTAGATATTATTTTTATCACTACTTTATAAAAGATAACATTTATACTTAGTGGGAGATTATATACTTGTCTGGGACATCTAGTTAGTAACTGGAAGATTTGGACTTAAACCCAGGTTGATGTGATTCTGAAGACTTTGTCCTTAATTACTATACCATACTACTTCCCTGGACAAAGGAGTCCATTGTTTAAGAACTCAAGAATCCAGAATTCTCTTTCAAGGTCTAACACCGATATGTCCAAATGATGTTGCAGAGACTATTCAATTTTAGTTTCCTATAATATAAACCAGAGTCTGAGATTGCAATTTACTGATTTTTTTCTCTAATTCAAGTCTGCTTTTGAGTCCCTCTAGTGAATTTTTTTTTAATTACACTTTAAGCTCTGGGGTACATGTGCAGAATGTGCAGGTTTGTTACATAGGTATACACATCCCATGGTGGTTTGCTGCACCCAATCAACCTGTCATCAGGATAAGGTATTTCTCCTAATGCTATCCTTCCCCTACCCCCCCACCCCCCCTACAGGTCCCGATGTGTGATGTTTCCCTCCCTGTGACCATGTGTTCTCATTGTTCAACACCCACTTATGAGTGCAAACATGCGGTGTTTTGTTTTCTGTTCCTGTGTTAGTTTGCTGAGAATGATGGTTTCCAGCTTCATCCATGTCCCTGCAAAGGACATGAACTCATCCTTTTTTTATGGCTGCATAGTATTCCATGGTGTATATGTGCTACATTTTATCCAGTCTATCATTGATGGGCATTTGGGTTGGTTCCAAGTCTTTGCTATTGTGAATAGTGCTGCAATAAACATACGTGTGCATGTGTCTTTATAGCAGCATGATTTACAATCCTTCGGGTATATACCCAGTAATGGGATGGCTGGGTCAAATGGTATTTCTAGTTCTAGATCCTTGAGAAATTGCCACACTGTCTTCCAAAATGGTTGAACTAGTTTACAGTCCCACCAATAGTGTAAAAGTGTTCCTATTTCTCCACATCCTCTCCAGCATCTGTTGTTTCCTGACTTTTTGATGATCACCATTCTGACTGGTGTGAAATGGTATCTCATTGTGGTTTTGATTTGCATTTCTCTGATGGCCAGTGATGATGAGCATTTTTTCATGTAACTGTTGGCTGCATAAATGTCTTCTTTTGAGAAGCATCTGTTCATATCCTTTGCCCACTTTTTGATGGGGTTTTTTGTTTCTCTTGTAAATTTGTTTAAGTTCTTTGTAGATTCTGGATACTAGCCCTTTGTCAGATGGATAGATTGCAAAAATTTTCTTCCATTCTGTAGGTTTCCTGTTCACTCTGATAATAGTTTCTTTTTGCTGTGCAGAAGCTCTTTAGTTTAACTAGATCCTATTTGTCAATTTTGGCTTTTGTTGCCATTGCTTTTGGTGTTTAAATCATGAAGTCTTTGCTGAAGCCTGTGTCTTAAACGCTATTGCCTAGGTTTTCTTCTAGGGTTTTTATGGTTTTAGGTCTTAGGTTCAAGTCTTTGATCTATCTTGAGTCAATTTTTGTATAAGGTGTAAGGAAGGGGTCCAGTTTCAGTTTTCTGCATATGGCTAGCCAGTTTTCCCAGCACCATTTATTAAATAGGGAATCCTTCCCCCATTGCTTGTTTCTGTCAGATTTGTCAAAGATCAGATGGCTGTAGATGTGTGGCATTATTTCTGAGGCCTCTGTTCTGTTCCACTGATCTATATATCTGTTTTGGTACCAGTACCATGCTGTTTTGGTTACTGTAGCCTTGTAGTGTAGTTTGAAGTCAGGTAGCATGATGCCTCCAGCTTTGTTCTTTTTGCTTAGGATTGTCTTGGCTATGTGGGCTCTTTTTGGTTCCATATGAAATTTAAAGTAGTTTTTTCTAATTCTGTGAAGAAAGTTAATGGTATCTTGATGGGGATAGCATTGAATCTATAAATTACTTTGGGCAGTAGGGCCATTTTCACGATATTGATTCTTCCTATCCATGAGCATGGAATGTTTTTCCATTTATTTGTGTCTTCTGTTATTTCCTTGAGCAGTGGTTTGTAGTTCTCCTTGAAGAGGTCCTTCACATCCCTTATAAGTTGTATTCCTAGATATTTCATTCTCTTTGTAGCAATTGTGAATGGGAGTTCACTCATGATTTGGCTCTCTGTTTGTTTGTTATTGGTGTATAGGAATGCTTGTGATTTTTGCACATTGATTTTGTATCCTGAGACTTTGCTGAAGTTGCTTATCAGCTTAAGGAGATTATGGGCTAAGATGATGGGGTTTTCTAAATATACAATCATGTCATCTGCAAACAGAGACAATTTGACTTCCTCTTTTCCTATTTGAATGCCCTTTATTTCTTTCTCTTGCCTGATTTCTCTGGCCAGAACTTCCAATACTTTGTTGAATAGGAGTGGTGAGAAAGGGCATCCTTGACTTGTGCCGTTTTTCAAAGGGAATGCTTCCAGTTTTTGCCTATTCAGTATGACATTGGCTGTGGGTTGTCATAAATAGCTCTTATTATTTTGAGATATGTTCCATCAATACCTAGTTTATTGAGAGTTTTTATCATGAAGGAGTGTTGAATTTTGTTGAAGGCCTTGCCTGCATCTATTGAGATAATCATGTGGTTTTTGTCTTTGGTTTTGTTTATATGATGGATTTATTTATTTGCGTATGTTGAACCAGCCTTGCATCCCAGGGATGAAGCCCACTTGATCATGGTGGATAAGCTTTTTGATGTGCTGCTGGATTCAGTTTGCCAGTATCTTATTGAGGATTTTTGCATCGATGCTCATCAGGGATATTGGTCTAAAATTCTCTTTTTTTGTTGTGTCTCTGCCTGGTTTTGGTATCAGGATGATGCTGGCTTCATTAAATGAGGTAGGGAGGATTCCCTCTTTTTCTGTTGTTTGGAATAGTTTCAGAAGGAATGGTACCAGCTCCTCTTTGTAACTCTAGTAGAATTTGGCTGTGAATCCATCTGGTCCTGGACTTTTTTTGGTTGGTAGGCTATTCATTACTGCCTTAATTTCAGAACTTGTTATTGGTCTATTCAGGGATTCAACTTCTTCCTGGTTTAGTCTTGGGAGGGTGTATGTGTCCAGGAATTTATCCATTTCTTCTAGATTTTTTAGTTTATTTGCATAGAGGTGTGGGATCAGTGGTGATATCCCCTTTATCAATTTTTATTGCATTTTTTTGATTCTTCTCTCTTTTCTTCTTTCTTAGTCTGGCTAGCAGTCTATTTTGTTGATCTTATCAGAAAACCAGCTTCTGGATTCATTGATTTTTTTGAAGGGTTTTTCATGTCTCTATCTCCTTCAGTTCTGCTCTGATCTTAGTTATTTCTTGTCTTCTGCTAGTTTTTGAATTTGTTTGCTCTTGCTTCTCTAGTTCTTTTAATTGTGACATTAGACTGTCAATTTTAGATTTTTTTGCTTTTTCTCATGGGCATTTAGTGCTATAAATTTCTCTCTAAACACTACTTTAAATGCATATCAGAGATTCTGGTACATTGTGTTTTTGTTCTCATTGGTTTCAAAGAACATCTTTATTTCTGCCTTAATTTCGTTATTTACCCAGTAGTCATTCAGGAGCAGGTTGTTGAGTTTCCATGTAGTTATGTGGTTTTGAGTGAGTTTCTTAATCCTGAGTTCTAATTTGATTGCACTGTGGTCTGAGACACTGTTATGATTTCTGTTCTTCTGCATTTGCTGCGGAGTTTTACTTCCAACTACGTGGTCAATTTTGGAATAAGTGTGATGTGTGATGTGGTGCTGAGAAGAATGTATATTCTGTTGATTTTGGGTAGAGAGTTCTGTAGATGTCTATTAGGTCTGCTTGGTCCAGAGCTGAGTTCAAGTCCTGAATATCCTTGTTAATTTTCTGTCTCATTGATCTGTCTAATATTGACCGTGGGGTATTAAAGTCTCTCACTGTTATTGTGTGGGAGTCTAAGTCTCTTTGTAGGTCTCTAAGGACTTGCTTTGTGAATCTGGGTGCTCCTGTATTGGGTGCATATATATTTAGGATAGTTAGCTCTCTTGTTGCAGTGATCCCTCTACCATTTTGTAATGGCCTTCTTTGTCTCTTTTGATCTTTGTTGTTTTAAACTCTGTTTTATCAGAGACTAGGATTGCAACCCCTGCTTTTTTTTGCTTTCCATTTGCTTGGTAAATATTCCTCCATTCCCTTATTTTGAGCCTATGTGCATCTTTGCATGTGAGATGGGTCTCCTGAATACAGCACACAATTGGATCTTGACTCTTTATCCCATTTGCCAATCTGTGTCTTTTAAATGGGGCATTTAGCCCATTTACATTTAAGGTTAATCTTGTGTGAATTTGATCCTGTCATTATGATGCTATCTGGTTATTTTGCCCGTTAGTTGATGCAGTGCGTCCTTCAGGAGCTCTTGTAAGGCAGGCCTGGTGGTGACAAAATCTCTTGCATTTGCTTGTCTGTAAAGGATTTTATTTCTCCTTCACCTGTGAAGCTTAGTTTGGCTGGATATGAAATTATGGGTTGAAAATTCTTTTCTTTAAGAATATTGAATATTAGCCCCCACTCTGTTCTGGCTTGTAGGGTTTTTGCAGAGAGATCTGCTGTTAGTCTGATGGGCTTCCCTTTGTGGGTAACCTGACCTTTCTCTCTGGCTGCCCTTAACATTTTTTCCTTCATTTCAACCTTGGTAAATCTGACGATTATGTGTCTTGGGGTTGTTCTTCTCAAGCTGTGTCTTAGTGGTGTTCTCTGTATTTCCTGAATTTGAATGTTGGTCTGTCTTGTTAGGTTGGGGAAGTTCTCCTGGATAATATCCTGAAGAGTGTTTTCCAACTTGGTTCCATTTTCCTCGTCACTTTCAGGTACACCAATCAAACATAGATTTGGTCTTTTCACATAATCCCATATTTCTTGGAGGCTTTGTTGGTTCCTTTTCCTTCTTTTTTCTCTAATCTTGTCTTCTCACTTTATTTCATTAAGTTGATCTTCAATCTCTGATATTTTTTCTTCCGCTTGATCGATTCAGCTATTGATAACTTGTGTATGCTTCATGAAGTTCTCATGCTGTGTTTTTCTGCTTCATCAGGTCATTTATGTTCTTCTCTAAGCTGGTTATTCTAGTTGGCAATTCGTCTGACCTTTTTTCAAGGTTCTTAGCTTCCTTGAGTTGGGTTTGAAAATGATCCTTTGGCTTGAAGGAGTTTGTTATTACCCACCTTCTGAAGCCTCCTTCTGTCAATCTGTCAAACTCATTCTCTGTCCAGTTTTGTTCCCATGCTGGCAAGGAGTTGTGATCCTTTGGAGGAGAAGGGGCATTCTGGTTCTTGGAATTTTCAGCCTTTTTGTGCTGGTTTCTCCCCATCTTCATGGATTTATCTACCTTTGGTCTTTGATGGTGTCTCCAAGTGGACGTCCTTTTTTTGTTGATGTTGATGCTATTCCTCTCTGTTTGTTTTCCTTCTAACAGTCAGGCCCCTCTGCTGCAGGTCTGTTGGAGTTTGCTGGAGGTCCACTTTAGACCCTGTTTGCCTGAGTATCACCAGCAGAAGCTGCGGAACAGCAAAGATTGCTGCCTGTTCCTTCCTCTGGAAGCGTTTTTCCAGAGGGGCACCTGCCAGATGCCAGCCAGAGCTTTCCTGTATGAGGTGTCTGTTGGCCTCTACTGGGAGGTGTCTCCCAGTCAGGACACATGGCAGTCAGGGACCGACTTGAGTAGGCAGTCTGACCTGTAGCTGAGCTTGAACGCTGTGCTGGGAGATCTGCTACTCTCTTGAGAGCTGTCAGGAGGGATGTTTAAGTCTGCTGAAGCTGCACCCACGGCCACACCTTCCCCCACATGCTTTGTCCCAGGAAGATGGGGGTTTTATCTATAAGTCCTTGACTGGGGCTGCTGCCTTTTCTTCAGAGATGCCCTGCCCAGAGAGGAGGAATCTAGAGAGGCAGTCTGGCCACAGTGGTGTTGCTGAGCTGTGGTGGGCTATACCGAGTTCAAACTTCCTGGTGGCTTTGTTTACACTGTGAGGGTAAAACTGCCTTCTCAAGCCTCAGCAATGGTGGACACCTGTCCCCCCACCAAGCTTGAGTGTCCCAGGTCGACCTCAGACTGCTGTGCTGGCAGTGAGAATTTCAAGCTAGTAGATTTTAACTTGCTAGGCTCCATGGGGGTGGAACCCACCAAGCCAGACCACTTGGCTCCCTGGCTTCAGCCTCTTTTCCAGGGGGAGTGAATGGTTCTGTCTCACTGGCGCCACTGGGGTATGGAAAAAAAAAAACAACTCCTGCAGCTAGCTCGGTGTCTGCCCAAATGGCCACCCAGTTTTGTGCTTAAAACCCAGGGCCCTGGTGGCGTAGGCATCGGAGGGAATCTCCTGGTCTGTGGGTTGCAAAGACCATGAGGAAAGTGCAGTATCTGGGCTGGTGTGTACTGTTCACAGTCCCTCATGGCTTCCCTTGGCTAGGGCAGGGAATTCCCCGACCCCTTGTGCTTCCTGGGTAAAGCGACGCCTCACCCTGCTTCGGCTTGCCCTCTGTGGGCTGCACCCACTGTCCAATGAGTCCTAATGAGATGAACCAGGTACCTCAGTTGGAAATGCAGAAATCACCTGCCTTCTGCATCGATCTTGCTAGGAGCTGCAGACTGGAGCTGTTCCTATTTGGCCATCTTGCCAGCAATCCCTGTGAATTTTTTATTATGTGTTTTTTAATTCTGGAATTATTTGGTTTTCAAAAAGCATAGTTTCTTTTTATTGATATTCTCCATTTGGTAAGATATTGCTCACGTTTTCTCTTAATTCTTTAGATATATTTTCCATTGAGCATGTTTTTAATGGCTAATTTAGTATCTTCGTCTAGTAAATCCAATATCTTGATTTTCTTATCATGAACAGTTTCTATTACTGCTTTTTTTCCCCCAGTGTATGGGCAGTACTTTCCTGTTTCTATTTGTATTTCATCTTTTTTTTTTTGTTGTTGAAAACTGGACATTTTAGGTAATATAACGTGGCAACTTTGGAAATCAGATCTCCCCCTCTCCCAGAGTTTGTTGTTGTTGTTGTTATTGGCTTTTGTGTGTTAGTGACTTTCCTAAACTAACTCTTTAAAATCTCTATTCTTTGTCATGTGTATCTACTGAAGTCTGCTCAGGTAGCATAGTCCTCAACTTGATAGAGATTCCTTAAATGCCTTGAACTACAAAGTTTCCCAGCCTTTGCCAAAGAGTTCCCTGTGTGTGTTTGGGCACACCTTCAGCACTCTGGTAGATTACAACTCTAAGCCTTCACTTCCCATTTGTGTAGAACCTCAAGGACAGCCAGATGAGAGATTAGGAGCTTCTTAGGTCCTTCTTGGGTATGCACACAGTACTGCACATTTTTAGATTCCCAGGGATATTTTGGAGTTTTAAAAGCCCCCAGGGACATCTCATTATCCAGATTTTTCTCTTAAAGTTTTTCATTAAACTCGTTTACCCGATATGTATTGCTGCATCAGGCAGTTGTGATGTTAAACAGTTGCCACTGATTTTATTTGACAGATGCCCTGTGAAGAGGGTTGTTCACACAGCTACCTCTGAGTTAGGCCGAATACAGTCTTGTGAATGGAACTTCTCTAGGAATCTGCCAGACAGGTCAAATAGTGGTAATTTTCTGGGGGTAGGGTATTTTGAAGAGGTCCAAACAATTTTGACCCCTCTGTTTACTCCTAAGCTTCTGGTTTTCATACCCATTTTGGTGAGAAGGCTGCTGGTTTTCAAGTTGATCACATAGGTGGAGAAAAAGGGATAGAAACAGTGCAAGTTAAAAACCCCACAAAGCTTGCTGCTTTTACTGAGACTCAGCTGTTTCTTTTGAAGAAACACTTCTTGGGTTGGTACAGTTTGTTGGTTAATTTCCAAAATCCTGAAAAAGTTGATTTTGACAAGTTCTGTTAGTGTTCTCATTGCTTTTGTGGAAGAGCAGATTTTTGGAAGGCTTTACTCTGCCATTTTGGAAGTGCTTTTCCACAGTTTAATTTATGGGAAAGTATAAACAACCACTGTGAGGGAAATGGAAAGTAGGAGAGTGAAAGCAGAAGCAGGGAGGCTAATGATGAAGCTAACTTGGACTAGAGTAGTGGTGGTAGAAACAGAGAGAACCTGAGGGATTTGGGATATGCTTTGTAAAGACTTAGTGAACTTCATGAGTGAAAGGCAGATCCGCATAACAATCATGTTATAGGTGGTGCTATCTGTATTTTAAAGGAAAGTAAGATTCAGGGAGATTTAAGTAGTTTGCCCAGAGTTACAGAGTTAGAAAAAAAATTAGAATTAGAACCTCTACTTACCTACTCCAAAAGTCTTAACATCTGTGCGTGCTGTCTTGTGACCTTAAAAAAATCACTTATGAGTCAAACACTGTATTCAGAATAAATATTTACAATAAAATTGTCTTATGTAATTATTTTGCATAATTTTAATCTTGTTTTTAAGGAGATGAAAGTTCAGTTTTTCAGTTTTGTATAGATGGAATGATAATCAGGAAAGGGAATTTTTTCATATGTAAGAAAGTGATGCTTTCTTTAAATTTTTTTTTTTTTTTTTTTTTATTATACTTTAGGGTTTTAGGGTACATGTGCACAATGTGCAGGTTTGTTACATATGTATCCATGTGCCATGTTGATTTCCTGCACCCATTAACTCGTCATTTAGCATTAGGTGTATCTCCTAATGCTGTCCCTCCCCCCTCCCCCCACCCCACAACAGTCCCCGGAGTGTGATGTTCCCCTTCCTGTGTCCGTGAGTTCTCATTGTTCAATTCCCACCTATGAGTGAGAACATGCGGTGTTTGGTTTTTTGTCCTTGCGATAGTTTACTGAGAATGATGTTTTCCAGTTTCATCCATGTCCCTACAAAGGACACGAACTCATCATTTTTTATGGCTGCATAGTATTCTATGGTGTATATGTGCCACATTTTCTTAATCCAGTCTATCGTTGTTGGACATTTGGGTTGGTTCCAACTCTTTGCTATTGTGAATAGTGCCGCAATAAACATACGTGTGCATGTGTCTTTATAGCAGCATGATTTATAGTCCTTTGGGTATATACCCAGTAATGGGATGGCTGGGTCAAATGGTATTTCTAGTTCGAGATCCCTGAGGAATCGCCACACTGACTTCCACAATGGTTGAACTAGTTTACAGTCCCACCAACAGTGTAAAAGTGTTCCTATTTCTCCACATCCTCTCCAGCACCTGTTGTTTCCTGATTTTTTAATGATGGCCATTCTAACTGGTGTGAGATGGTATCTCACTGTGGTTTTGATTTGCATTTCTCTGATGGCCAGTGATGATGAGCATTTCTTCATGTGTTTTTTGGCTGCATAAATGTCTTCTTTTGAGAAATGTCTGTTCATGTCCTCTGCCCACTTTTTGATGGGGTTGTTTGTTTTTTTCTTGTAAATTTGTTTGAGTTCATTGTAGATTCTGGATATTAGCCCTTTGTCAGATGAGTAGGTTGCAAAAATTTTCTCCCATTCTGTAGGTTGCCTGTTCACTCTGATGATAGTTTCTTTTGCTGTGCAGAAGCTCTTTAGTTTAATGAGATCCCATTTGTCGATTTTGGCTTTTGTTGCCATTGCTTTTGGTGTTTTAGACATGAAGTCCTTGCCCACGCCTATGTCCTGAATGGTATTGCCTAGGTTTTCTTGTAGGATTTTAATGGTTTTAGGTCTAACATATAAGTCTTTAATCCATCTTGAATTAATTTTTGTATAAGGTGTAAGGAAGGGATCCAGTTGCAGCTTTCTACATATGGCTAGCCAGTTTTCCCAGCACCATTTATTAAATAGGGAATCCTTTCCCCATTTCTTGTTTTTGTCAGGTTTGTCAAAGATCAGATAGTTGTAGCTATGCGGCATCATTTCTGAGGGCTCTGTTCTGTTCCATTGATCTATGTCTCTGTTGTGGTACCAGTACCATGCTGTTTTGGTTACTGTAGCCTTGTAGTGTAGTTTAAAGTCAGGTAGCGTGATGCCTCCAGCTTTGTTCTTTTGGCTTAGGATTGACTTGGCGATGCGGGCTCTTTTTTGGTTCCATATGAACTTTAAAGTAGTTTTTTCCAATTCTGTGAAGAAAGTCATTGGTAGCTTGATGGGGATGGCATTGAATCTATAAATTACCTTGGGCAGTATGGCCATTTTCACGATATTGATTCTTCCAACCCATGAGCATGGAATGTTCTTCCATTTGTTTGTATCCTCTTTTATTTCATTGAGCAGTGGTGTGTAGTTCTCCTTGAAGAGGTCCTTCACATCCCTTGTAAGTTGGATTCCTAGGTATTTTATTCTCTTTGAAGCAATTGTGAATGGGAGTTCACTCATGATTTGGCTCTCTGTTTGTCTGTTATTGGTGTACAAGAATGCTTGTGATTTTTGTACATTAATTTTGTATCCTGAGACTTTGCTGAAGTTGCTAATCAGCTTAAGGAGATTTTGGGCTGAGACAATGGGGTTTTCTAGATATACAATCATGTCATCTGCAAACAGGGACAATTTGACTTCCTCTTTTCCTAGTTGAATACCCTTTATTTCCTTCTCCTGCCTGATTGCTCTGGCCAGAACTTCCAGCACTATGTTGAATAGGAGTTGTGAGAGAGGGCATCCCTGTCTTGTGCCAGTTTTCAGAGGGAATGCTTCCAGTTTTTGCCCATTCAGTATGATATTGGCTGTGGGTTTGTCATAGATAGCTCTTATTATTTTGAGATACGTCCCATCAATACCTAATTTATTGAGAGTTTTTAGCATGAAGGGTTGCTGAATTTTGTCAAAGGCCTTTTCTGCATCTATTGAGATAATCATGTGGTTTTTGTCTTTGGTTCTGTTTATATGCTGGATTACATTTATTGATTTGCGTGTGTTGAACCAGCCTTGCATCCCAGGGATGAAGCCCACTTGATCATGGTGGATAAGCTTTTTGATGTGCTGCTGGATTCGGTTTGCCAGTATTTTATTGAGGATTTTTGCATCAATGTTCATCAAGGATATTGGTCTGAAATTCTCTTTTTTGGTTATGTCTCTGCCAGGTTTTGGTATCAGGACGATGCTGGCTTCATAAAATGTGTTAGGGAGGATTCCCTCTTTTTCTATCGATTGGAATAGTTTCAGAAGGAATGGTACCAGTTCCTCCTTGTACCTCTGGTAGAATTCAGCTGTGAATCCATCAGGTCCTGGACTCTTTTTGGTTGGTAAGCTATTGATTATTGCCACAATTTCAGAACCTGTTATTGGTCTATTCAGAGATTCAACTTCTTCCTGGTTTAGTCTTGGGAGGGTGTATTTGTCGAGGAATTTATCGATTTCTTCTAGATTTTCTAGTTTATTTGCATAGAGGTGTTTGTAGTATTCTCTGATGGTAGATTGTATTTCTGTGGGATCGGTGGTGATGTCCCCTTTTTCGTTTTTTATTGCATCTATTTGATTCTTCTCTCTTTTCTTCTTTATTAGTCTTGCTAGCGGTCCATCAATTTTGTTGATCTTTTCAAAAAACCAGCTCCTGGATTCATTAATTTTTTGAAGGGTTTTTTGTGTCTCTATTTCCTTCAGTTCTGCTCTGATTTTAGTTATTTCTGGCCTTCTGCTAGCTTTTGAATGTGTTTGCTCTTGCTTTTCTAGTTCTTTTAATTGTGATGTTAGGGTGTCAATTTTGGATCTTTCCTGCTTTCTCTTGTGGGCATTTAGTGCTAAAAATTTCCCTCTACACACTGCTTTGAATGTGTCCCAGAGATTCTGGTATGTCGTGTCTTTGTTCTCGTTGGTTTCAAAGAACATCTTTATTTCTGCCTTCATTTCATTATGTACCCAATAGTCATTCAGGAGCAGGTTGTTCAGTTTCCATGTAGTTGAGCGGTTTTGAGTGAGTTTCTTAATCCTGAGTTCTAGTTTGATTGCACTGTGGTCTGAGAGACAGTTTGTTATAATTTCTGTTCTTTTACATTTGCTGAGGAGAGCTTTACTTCCAACTATGTGGTCAATTTTGGAATAGGTGTGGTGTGGTGCTGAAAAAAATGTATATTCTGTTGACTTGGGGTGGAGAGTTCTGTAGATGTCTATTAGGTCCACTTTATGTAGAGCTGAGTTCAATTCCTGGATATCCTTGTTAACTTTCTGTCTTGTTGATCTGTCTAATGCTGACAGTGGGGTGTTAAAATCTCCCATTATTATTGTGTGGGAGTTTAAGTCCCTTTGTAGGTCACTGAGGACTTGCTTTATGAATCTGGGTGCTCCTGTGTTGGGTGCATATATATTTAGGATAGTTAGCTCTTCTTGTTGAATTGATCCCTTTACCATTATGTAATGGCCTTCTTTGTCTCTTTTGATCTTTGTTGGTTTAAAGTCTATTTTATCAGAGACTAGGATTGCAACCCCTGCCTTTTTTTGTTTTCCAGTTGCTTGATAGATCTTCCTCCATCCCTTTATTTTGAGTCTATGTGTGTCTCTGCACGTGAGATGGGTTTCCTGAATACAGCACACTGATGGGTCCTGACTCCTTATCCAGTTTGCCAGTCTGTGTCTTTTGATTGGAGCATTTAGCCCATTTACATTTAACGTTAATATTGTTATATGTGAATCTGATCCTGTCATTATGATGTTAGTTGGTTATTTTGCTCGTTAGTTGCTATTGTTTCTTCCTAGCCTCGCTGGTCTTTACAATTTGGCATGTTTTTGCAGTGGCTGGTACCGGTTGTTCCTTTCCATGTTTAGTGCTTCCTTCAGGAGCTCTTTTATGGCAGGCCTGGTGGTGACAAAATCACTCAGCGTTTGCTTGTCTGTAAAGTATTTTATTTCTCCTTCACTTATGAAGCTTAGTTTGGCGGGATAGCAAATTCTGGGTTGAAAATTCTTTTCTTTAAGAATGTTGAATATCAGCCCCCACTCTCTTCTGGCTTGTAGAGTTTCTGCCGAGAGATCAGCTGTTAGTCTGATGGGCTTCCCTTTGTGGGTAACCCGACCTTTCTCTCTGGCTGCCCTTAACATTTTTTCCTTCATTTCAACTTTGGTGAATCTGACAATTATGTGTCTTGGAGTTGCCCTTCTCGAGGAGTATCTTTGTGGCGTTCTCTGTATTTCCTGAATCTGAATGCTGGCCTGCCTTGCTAGATTGGGGAAGTTCTCCTGGATAATATCTTGCAGAGTGTTTTCCAACTTGGTTCCATTCTCCCCATCATTTTCAGGTACACCAATCAGACGTAGGTTTGGTCTTTTCACATAGTCCCAAATTTCTTGGAGGCTTTGTTCACTTCTTTTTATTCTTTTTTCTCTAAACTTCCCTTCTCTCTTCATTTCATTCATTTCATCTTCCATCAGTGATACCCTTTCTTCCAGTTGATCGCATCTGCTACTGAGGCTTCTGCAATCTTCGCGTAGTTCTCGAAACTTGGCTTTCAGCTCCATCAGCTCCTTTAAGCCCTTCTCTCCATTGGTTATTCTAGTTATCCATTCTTCTAATATTTTTTCAAAGTTTTTAACTTCTTTGCTATTGTTTTGAATTTCCTCTCGTAGCTCAGAGTAGTTTGATCGTCTGAAGCCTTCTTCTCTCAACTCATCAAAGTCATCCTCCATCCAGCTTTGTTCCGTTGCTGGTGAGGAACTGCGTTCCTTTGGAGGAGGAGAGGTGCTCTGTTTTTTAGAGTTTCCAGTTTTTCTGCTCTGTTTTTTCCCCATCTTTGTGGTTTTATCTACTTTTTGTCTTTGATGATGGTGATGTACAGATGAGTTTTTGGTGTGGATGTCCTTTCTGTTTGTTAGTTTTCCTTCTACCAGACAGGACCCTCAGCTGCAGGTCTGTTGGAGTTTACTAGAGGTCCACTCCAGACCCTGTTTGGCTGGGTGTCAGCAGCAGTGGCTGCAGAACAGCGGATTTTCGTGAGACCACAAATTCAGCTGTCTGATAGTTCGTCTGAAAGTTTTGTCTCAGAGGGGTACCCGGTTGAATGAGGTGTCAGTCTGTCCCTACTGGGGGGGTGCCTCCCAGTTAGGCTGCTCAGGGGTGAGGGACCCACTTTAGGAGGCAGTCTGTCCGTTCTCAGATCTCCAGCTGCGTGCTGGGAGAACCACTACTCTCTTCAAAGCTGTCAGTCAGACAGGGACCTTTAAGTCTGTGGAGGTTCTTGCTGAGTTTTTGTTTGTCTGTGCCCTGCCCCCAGAGGTGGAGCCTACAGAGGCAGGCAGGCCTCCTTGAGCTGTGGTGGGCTCCACCCAGTTCGAGCTTCCTGGCTGCTTTGTTTACCTAAGCAAGCCTGGGCAATGGCGGGCGCCCCTCCCCCAGCCTCGCTGCCGCCTTGCAGCTTGATCTCAGACTGCTGTGCTAGCAATCAGCGAGACTCCGTGGGCACAGGACCCTCCGAGCCAGGTGCGGGACACAATCTCCTAGTGTGCCGTTTTCCAGGCCCGTTGGAAAAGCGCAGTATTGGGGTGGGACTGACCCGATATTCCAGGTGCCGTCTGTTTCCCCTTTCTTTGACTAGGAAAGGGAACTCCCTGACCCCTTGCGCTTCCCGATTGAGGCAATGCCTCGCCCTGCTTCGGCTTGCGCACAGTGCGCTTCACCGACTGTCCTGCACCCACTGTTAGGCACTCCCTAGTGAGATGAAACCGGTACCTCAAGCAGAAATGCAGAAATCACCCGTCTTCTGTGTCGCTGGGGCTGGGAGCTGGAGACCGGAGCTGTTCCTATTCGGCCATCTTGGCTCCACCCCTGCTTTCTTTAAATTTAAGCAAAAGTTTATATTCTAACTATGGGAGAGAAAAAATACATTTACTTCTACACTTCTAAGTTCTCAAGTGGGGCCCCTATGACAAATGAGATTAGCAAGATAAAAACATATAAGTGTATTTAACACAAGTTTTACATGACATGAGAGCCTTCATAAGGAAATGAAAACCCAAATAAGTAGTTAAGCTTGAGCATTTTTATGCTAGGTTTGATAAGGAGTGGAAAGTTGTGAAAAAATATGACAGGACAATGCGGGTATGAGCTAGAGGTAACAAACTGGGGAGAAACTTATCAAGGCCTGTTTGGGCTCTTCTCAGTATCCCTCTGTCTTCACAGAGAAGGATATTCCTTTCCATCAGGTTTAAGGAGGATCTTACGAGCTGCTTCAGAGGAAAGTCAGAGAGTTTTTCCAGCACTTACCATTTCTCAAATTACTTCAGCTTAAAATATTTGATATGCCTAGGTGCCACATTTTGGAGTAGCTACCAGTCACCACCATAAGCTAAATCCATTAAAGGCAGTGGGCACTTCTTTTCATGTTATGGGTTTCATTACCAGAACAATTGTTATTACCTGTTTATCTTTGGCAATAAATGGTTTATTGTTATTATATAGTCCGTTATTTTATATGCCTTAAAGACATGATTTTATGACAGGCTTATAATTTGTATGCATTTGAATCTATGTTCAGGTCTTTTTGGTCAGTCTGTACATTGCATGTATATACATACACACACACACACATATAAATTTTTTAAATTACAAAAGTAACTCAAAGTTACTTTTGGAAAAATTTCAAACAATAAAAATTATATTTCCCTCATATCTGTTGCTCACTCCATTCCCCCTTCCAGTCCCTAGAGTTAACTATTTTTATTCAGTTTGAATATTTTTTGAGACCTTTTACAATATATCTGTAACTTTATACACATAAACACATGTACTCACAGACATACCCCTACATACTTTTTAAAGAAAAGAGATACTTAGAACAATTAAAAAATTGACAGTTGGCTGGGTGTGGTGGCTCATGCCTGTAATCCCAGCACTTTGGGAGGCCGAGGCAGGTGGATCGCGAGGTCAGGGGTTCGAGACCAGCCCAGCCAACATGGTGAAACCCTGTCTCTACTAAAGATAAAAAAAAAAAAAAAAAAAAAAGCCGTGCATGGTGGCATGCGCGTGTAATACCAGCTACTCGGGAGGCTGAGGCAGGAGAATCGCTTGAACCCAGGAGATGGAGGTTGCAGTGAGCCGAGATCGTGCCATTGCACTCCAGCCTGGGCAACAGGGAGAGATTCCGTCTCAAAAAAAAAAAAAAAAAAAAGAAAAGAAAAAAAGAATTCACAATTATATATATTTATGGAGTACAATGTGATGTTTTGATCTATGTATACATTGTAGAAGGATTCAGTCAAGATAACACATACATTGCCTTACCAAATTTATATTTCTTTTGTGGTGAGAACATTAAAATCTGTTTTAGCAATTTTGAATTACACATTTTTATTAACTGTGGCCACCATGCAGTTTAATAGACCACTAACATTTATTCCTGCAATCTAACTGAAACTTTATATCCTTGGATCAACATCTTCCTAAAAAGGGATACTTTTTAAATGTTAGATTTGCAATGTGCTTATTTTTCTCTGGCAATTTACACATAATTTACTTTTAACAGCTTCATAGTATTTCATATTATGAATATGCCAATTTAACATTTTTTAGTTTTTACTTAAAAAGAAGATAAAAATCTATAATATGAGATTAGCCCTTGTTTGGTGGTTTTAGCAGGGGGAGTGCAGTTACTCCTATACCTTTCATCAAAGAACTGTCTTTCTCTGTTGGGGAAAATCATCCTCTTTTACTGAGTGTGCTGTTATAAGAGATGAGATAAAAAAGTGATTGAAAGGTTTCTGTCACTTCTTGGGTACATATTAGAAGACACAAAGTGTGTTTGTTTCTTTGTTATTCAAGAAAAAACTATAAACAAAAATATGTTTTCTAGCTGCCACCATTTGATTGGTAACTTTTCTTTTTGGTATTGAAATGACTCTCTTAAGGCCACTGGTCATTGTTTACTTATTTGTACATTTAGTTTTTATTTTTCTATTGTTGATCTAAGAGGAGAATTACTTATCTAAGAGTTTTTGCCAAAAGGGATTTTTCTCATAAATGTTAGCCTAAAGTAATGTTAGAGTCCATAGCATCTCTTTGGAAACCAGGCTTTCGTGGGATAGAAACAACTACGTTAAGATGGATGCTGTGTCCTTAGGAAGTGATTCAGGAAGTCTGGCAAGAAGAGAAATCATGCTGTGAAGGAAATTCAGAAAATAGGAGCTCAATTATTTATGTTCTCGGGTTTGTCCTAATTTGTTTTAAGAATGTTTCATTCTGATGACTAAGTGATAAACATATGTTAAGTAATAAATTTCATTTCCAACTCTCAGATGGTATGTTTATCACTAAGCAGTTTGGATGCATTTTTTAAAATGAAGTGAGAGTTTTGTTGTCATATATACTTGACAGTGACATTGATTAAAATGTAGATAGGTGCTTTGTGGGTGATATATAAAATGTATCATGGCACAACTTTTAAAGGTTTCTACTAGTCTTGTCTCCTGTAATAAAGATTTGGCAGCATTTTCTTTTTGTTTTCTTTCTTTCTTTTTTTTGAGCTGGAGTCTTGCTGTGTCGCCCAGGCTGGAGTGCAGTGGCACGATCTCAGCTCACTGCAACCTCTGCCTCCCGGGTTCAAGCAGTTCTCCTGCCTCAGCTTCCTGAGTAGCTGGGATTACAGGCGCCCACCATGCTCGGCTAATTTTTGTATTTTTAGTAGAGACAGGGTTTCAGCATGTTGGCCAGGCTGGTCTCGAACTCCTGACCTCAGATGATCTGTTTGCTTTGGCCTCCCAAAGTTCTGGGATTATAGGCGTGAGCCACCGTGCCCAGCCAGCATTTTCTATCTTAATGAAATGAGAAAATTATCCCTGGATTTTCCAGAGTCTTTTTATAGAAACATTTTTTAATATTCTCGAAAAAGCATTTCAGATAAAAAGTTATGAAAGCTACTCCAGAAATAGTGGTAAAGAAATATATATATATATATATTTTTTTTTTTCTTTTTTTTTTTAAGACTGAGTCTTGCTCTGTCAGCCAGGCTGGAGTGCAGTGGTACAATCTCTGCTCACTGTAACATCTGCCTCCCGGGTTCAAGAGATTCTCTTGCCTCAGCCTCCCGAGTAGCTGGGATTACAGGTGCAAACCAACACGCCCAGCTAATTTTTGTATTTTTAGTAGAGATGGGGTTTCACCATGTTGGCCAGGCTGGTCTCGATCTTGTGAACTCAGGTGATCTGTCTGCTTTGGCCTCCCAAAATGCTGGGATTACAGATGTGTGCCACCACACCCGGCCAAGAAATAGTTTTTTCAAAAACGTTTTTAAGGTGATAAGATAGATGACCAATATACTTAAATAAAATTAGTCTCTTTTGGAAATTGAAGTATTACTAAAATGGAAACATTCTTATATTTTGTTATAGCAACACTTGAAGTCATTGAATAAATTTAGTCATTGGTTAAATTTCGTGATTTTTTTTTCCTTACAGAGATTTACTAATATTTCAGAAGTATTATAGTGTCAAACTGTTTTCAGTTTTCAAGAGGACTGTTATAAGGATTGTTTTTACATTATCATATTGAAAAAGCTACCTGTGGGCTGGGCATGGTGGCTCACACTTGTAATCTCAGTGTTTTGGGAAGCTGAGGCAGGAGAATCGCTTGAGGCCAGAAATTCGAGACAAACCTAGGTAGCAAAGCCAGACCCCCATCTCTATGAAAAATAATTAAAAAAAGAAATTAGCTGGTATGGTGGCGTGTAGCGGTAGTCCCAGCTACTCGGGAGGCTGAGGCAAGAGGATCATTTGAGCCTATGAGTCCGAAGTTGCAGTGAGCCATGATTGTGCCATTGCACTCTGGCTTGGGCTACAGAGTGAAGCCCTGTCTCAAAAAACAAAACAAAACAAAACAAAACAAAAAGAAAATTAACCTGTATATAACTTTATAGAATGTTTACGTTATTACCTTAATTTCAGTTCTCTGGAAAGAGTGCCTTTTAATTTAATTTAGTGGAAATATTATTTCTTCTTTTTTCTCTCATTTCTTTCCAAATGATGAAATATTATTTGTTGTTCATTGAAGTCCAGCAAGGCTTTTAAGAACTAAAGTTAGGGGCCAGGCACAGTGGCTTATGCCTGTAATCCCAGCACTTTGGGAGGCCGAGGTGGGTGGATCACGAGGTCAAGAGATTGAGATCATCCTGGCCAACGTGGTGAAACCCCGTCTCTACTAAAAATACAAAAATTAACTTGGAGTGGTGGCACATGCCTGTAGTCCCAGCTACTCAGGAGGCTGAGGCAGGAGAATCGCTGGAACCCGGGAGGCGGAGATTGCAGTGAGCCGAGATCGTACCACTGCACTCCAGCCTGGGCGACAGAGCAAGATTCTGTCTCAAAAAAATAAAAAGAACTAAAGTTAGAATCGCTCTATGTATTTATTAGTTTAGTTAATGTTTGCGATGTATTCCATTGCTAAAGCATGTCATTTATTTTTTACCTTCTTATTTTGAAATAATTTCTTGTGTTGAACAGTTTAGATATTTCTTTTAAAATATACTATACTTCATTGTCAAAGCATTTAACATTTTATTTGTATATTTTAAAATTTTTACTTTTGAAATGTTAAATTTAGAGAAAATTTGCAAGATTAGTACAAAGGACTTTTGTGTATCTTTTATCTAGATCCCCCAGTTGTTAACATTTTATCATGTTTGTCCTATAATTCTTTTTCTATTATTATTACTGTTATTTTCTGAATTATTTGAGAGTAAGTTGCAGACATGATGTGCAATCACCCCCCAAATCCTTCAGTATGTATTGGTAGCATTGATATAAAACCACAGTACCACCATTAAAATTAGGACATTATCATTGATACAGTACTGCTTTCTAAACCACAGACCCCCTTGAAATTTGAATGATTGCTCCAGTAATGTCCTTTATAGACACCCTTTCCTTTCTGGTCCAGGATCAATTACATGGCAAGAAGTATATTAGGAGTCTCTAGTTTAGATAGTTAAGCTGTTATTTTCTTGGTTGGCGCTTTGACCTTTGATCACTGTAATGATATATTCCATGTGCTTTCCTTTGGACTGTCAGCCTTTGCCCATAGTACCTAACCTGCAGTTCATTGCTGCTAGTCTGGACTGCTTGCCTGACTCTCTTGATCCTAGCATCCAGTCCATCCCTTGCTTTGTTTCCCTAGGTTGATAATATGTAAGGGATAACTAATATTTTTGTGCTCGTGTCTACCAGAGATCCTTGTGCCAGGTGTCTCTTTGTATAGGAATAAGGCAGAATATATGAGAATAGGAGTTGGCATTAGAATAATTTCACATATAACAGTCAGCATTAGTGCTATATAAAACTAGAGAGAGCTACATACCCAGAACTCTCTGTGTGTGTGTGTGTGTGTGTGTGTGTGTGTGTGTGTGTATGTGTGTCTAGGGTTTACTCTGCTGTGAATCTTGGGTTAGCTAGGCAGAATGTGCTTCTAAATTATTTGGATTATGCTTCTGCCTATAGGCTCTATAATCTTAGTATAGTCATCTCTCAGTATCTTGGGAGATGGGTTCCAGGACCTCCTATGGATACCAAAACCTGTGGTTGCTTAAGTTCCTTATATAAAATAAGGTAGTATTTGCAGATAAGCTACTTCTATCCTCCTACAAACTTTAAATCATCTCTAGACTACTTATAATATTTAATACAATGTAAATGCTGTGTAAATAGTTGTTATACTGTATCACTTAGGGAATAATGACAAGAAAAGAAGTCTATATGTTCAGTACAACTGCAATTTTTTTTCAAAAAGGTTTTTGATTCAACAGCTGGTTGAATCCACAGATGCAGAACCCATGGATATGGAGGGCTACTGTATGTAATCTTCTCAGGTGGTCTTGTTATTTCATGAGGGAGTGAACTAATGAAATCATGGGCTACCATTTGTAATCAGTTGGGAACTCTTGGAATGGAATATTATTAATAGAATATTCACTGTTCAAGAATTAAACAGCTGATATAGATTTGCATAAATTTCTAAAAATTGTAGATCTATTTCCTACAAGTTTATTGTGATCATTAGTTTTATAATAAACTTGTTTATTATAATTATTCAATGGGTAAGCTCTAGTGATATTTGAAAATAAATATTTTAAGAGTTGGTTAATTTCCTAATAGTAGGTCTTCCAAGGAGAAGTTAATGTAAAAGTGGGATAAACTGAGTAAGAATCATAATTTTTCTTGATGATAAAATACTAATTTAGGTTTAAAGTCAATTTAGACACGGAATTTTAGATATTACAGAAGCAGTGATCTGATTTCTAGAAAGCATATTGAGAAAAGGACATATTTTTAGTACAATTGGCCTTAAGTACATGCAAGAAGAATGTTTTATAAATCCTTGTGACCATGCTTTAAGAGCTGCAAATTGTTGAGTAAAATGTAATTTGCCTTTAGTTTTATGAATAATTTTGCAGACTTGTGCGCCCTCTTGTGTTTAATTTATAGTTAAGATTATTCTACATTATGTGGCTTTTGGTAGTCTTGTGTAGGTTGATGGGTTGGTTGTTATATGTGTATTCTCCGAAGATATTATAAATTTTTCAGTATAATGATAAATATTCAATACATATTATCCAATCTCATTATTTTAACAGTCTTACAGCATCTTTGTAGAACTGCACAATTGGAAAGAATGTTAAGTGTTCAGCTGGTTCTGTTTTTACATTTACTTGTGCATGCTCTCTATCAATTTTTGTTGTATTTAATGCATGCATTCATTGAGATATATGTCCTCGAGCATATTTTTAGTTTTATTTTTTGAAGCAAGATCTTGCTTTGTTGCCTGGGCTAGAGTGCAGTGGCGTGATTATAACTAACTGCAGCCTCAACCTCTTGGGCTCCAGCAACCCCCCGACCTTAGCCTCTTAGGTAGCGGGAACTACAGGCATGTGCCACCATGCCCAGCTGTTTTTTTTGTTTTCAATCTTTTTGTAGATAAAGGGTCTCACTCTGTTGCCTAGTCTGGTCGTGAACTCCTGGGTTCAAGCATCCCTCTTGCCTCAGACTCCCAAAATGGCTGGGATTACGACGTGAGCCACTGCGCTTCTCCCATAAATTATTTTTTAAAGACTAAGCAACAAGATTTAATTATGCAGTTATTTTATCTGAAGGTTCTATGGCAGTTGTAAGCTATGTTGGCTGATCAAACTGTTAAATGCCTAGCACATTGTAAACCTTCAATAAATATTTGTTGAAAGGAAGAATGGAAGAATTATGGCTGATGACCCATACTTTTTTGTGGACTGAAAGAAATTAGTTGGATGGTTGCCAAATAGCTGTATTCCGAGGGACAAATTTGTTACCCAGTAGCAACCAGAGTTTGTTACTCTGGTTCCAGAGAACCTGGGGAACAAATGACTTTTAACCTTTGGGTCAGTATTTTGTTGAAAATAGGACCTTTATACCTCATCGTACTTATAACCGCTTTAAAGTCTCAATCTAGAGCCTTCTTCTAATTGACATGGTACTAGGGCTACCCTTATTTGGACCCCTCATGGACTAAGTTACTTTTTTTAGAAAAATTATTTTTAGTAGAGATGGGGGTTTCGCCATTTTGCCTGATCTGGTCGTGAGCTCCTGGCCTCAAGGGATCCTCCCACCTCGGCCTTCCAAAGTGCTGGGATTACAGGCATGAGCCACCACACCCAGCTTGCTCATAGACTGAATTACTTGGATTTTGTGGATCCCATCATAATCAGATCAGCTTTGCTGAAGGTTCATGAGCCATTGTGCCAAGCTGATTGTAGACATTCAGCAAATGGTGTCATAGCAAAGCATTTCTTTCAGATGGAGGAGGGATTAAAAAGTTTATTCTAAAAATTAGTTACCAAAGGTTCAGAATTTGATAATGCCTTACCTGCTCACGGATAATAATAAAACCGTCCTTCCTACATTTGATTTGTATAGGCAGAATATAGGCTAAATTATACAATATTATACAATTTAGAAGTAGGGATAAAGAACTTGCCATTTATGGCTATTCTTTTTCTTTAATCCTTACTAGTCAAAAGGATTTTATATGGCCTTCTTGATTATATTCTCAAATTTAATACAGTCTACTTCTGAGGAGTGAGATGTAGTATTCTTCATGTAAATCCCAGAGTTTTATACTATATAGCGCACAGAGAAGTAGTTTTGTTCTTGATTTTGATGTGTGTTTGTCTTGTAAGAATCTTGCCTGTGCTTGTGCTCTTGTAATTTTCTTTGAACAAGCATTTCACTCCCAGTTTTGTAATCTACCACATCACTAATTCTCTAAAGATTTGCTGCTCTGTATCATGAATAATTATACTTGTAGTCTTGACTCCTTAATGCGATGGGAATAAAGTGTACTCCCTTGTCATTCTTATTGTATGTAGCATGTAGATTTATATTTTCATCTTCTTTTAACTTTGACCTCACCATTAGCAGATTTAAGAGAGTTTGTTTCCTATACCCCAAATGGATAGAGGAAATTTTACTAACTCTTTATATCCAGGATAATCTATAAATCATTTGACATAAATTGTTGCCGTGTATGTCGTCACTGTTTACTAAACGTGTAACTATTCGTTGGTTAGAAATAACGCATTTTAAAAATTTATCTTCAGGCGATCTTCAGGTAACTTACCCCCATACAGTAGTGCTTATCACTTTTTTTTTTTGGAGATGTAATCTCGCTCTGCTGCCCAGGCTGGAGTGCAGTGGCGCGATCTCAGCTCACTGCAAGCTCTGCCTCCTGGGTTCATGCCATTCTCCTGCTTCAGCCTCCCAAGAAGCTGGGACTACAGGTGTCCACCACCACACCTGGCTAATTTTTATATTTTTAGTAGAGATGGGGTTTCACCATGTTAGCCAGGATGGTCTCGAACTACTGACCTGGTGATCCACCCACTTCGGCCTCCCAAAGTGCTGGGATTACAGTTGTGAGCCACTGTGCCTGGCCTGTTTATCACTTTTAAGTTGCATTTATATTTATTATTGCAGTTTTTCCATGGTTTAACCCTGTGAGGTCAGCATGGCGAATATTTTTATCCCTGTTTTGCAGAAAATGTTTTAAGAAAACTGAGATCTGGAGGGCTTGTGACTCGCCTAAATGAATTCGTGTATGTGGAAGTTCCTTGTAAAATATAAAGGCTAAAAATGGGCCAGGCACAGTGGCTCATGCCTGTAATTCCAGCACTTTGGGAGGCTGAGGCAGGAGGATTGCTTGAGCTCAGGAGGTGTGGTGGCATGTACTTATTGTCCCAGCTACTTGGGAGGCTGAGGTAGGAGGATTGCTTGAGCTTGGGAGCTCAATGCTGCAGTGAGCTATGATTGCGCCATTGCACTCCAGCCTGGGTGACAGAGCAAAACCCTGTCCCTCCCCACCTCCCCGTAAAAGGTCAGAGGATTTTAGTAATCTCTTTTAGGCTATTCTCAAATTTAAGTTTTCTTTTTTTTTTTTTTTTTTTGAGACGGAGTCTCACTCTGTCACCCAGGCTGGAGTGCAGTGGCGCAGTCTCGGCTCACTGCAAGCTCCGCCTCCCGGGTTCACGCCATTCTCCTGCCTCAGCCTCTCCGAGTAGCTGGGACTACAGGCGCCCGCCACCACGCCCGGCTAATTTTTTTGTATTTTTAGTAGAGTTGGGGTTTCACCGTGGTCTCGATCTCCTGACCTCGTGATCCGCCCACCTCGGCCTCCCAAACTGCTGGGATTACAAGCGTGAGCCACCGCGCCCGGTCAAAGTTTTTAAAAATAGTATTCATTCTCCTTATGTACTTTTTCCATATAAATAGATCATATATTGGCTAGTTGCCATACTGCTAGTTGCCAGTAACCCTGCTTCTCTATAATAATTGGTGATATTCATGGTGGACTGGAAATAGTACAGTGCATATTACAGTGTATTTCTAAGTCACTTCTGTATTCCTGTCTATATTAGAGGCAATTCTTAGCCCTTTCTAATATACACATTTTGGTTTAGGAAATTGTGTTTAAACAAAAACAAACTAAAACAGCAATTCAGATGCTTATGTGCATAGTTTCTTTTGAAGGGGCCTGGGTATTGTTACAATGTAATACTATGATTTAAAAAACAGAGAGTTATATAGAAAGTAGAATGGTGGTTGCCAGAGACTGAGAAAAGGGGAAAATGGATAGTTGTTCAGTGAGTGTAGAATTTCAATTTTTCAGGATGAAAATGTTCTAGAAATCTGTTGAAAAAAAAATTTTAATATACTTAACGCCACTAAACTGAACATTTAAAGATGACTAAGATAGTAAATTTTGGTATTACGTTTTTTTTATTACAACTAAAAAACACATTAAAGGCAAAAAATACACAAACTTTAATACAGCAAATGTTCAAGCCACCTAGAATGAGCAAATGATAATATTTTCTCTGGAGTGATTATTTGTGAGATTAAATTTAACTGAATCTTGATGATATGACTCCATATTACCCTTGAGGCTTCTGTAGTACCTATATCATCCCAGGTGAAATATGAACCTGACCTTAATTTCTAGGCTATTGCTGTATTTTGTTCAGTTAATATGGTGAGAAGTGTTCTTGCTTCTAAATATATGTTACTTTTTCATTCTGGTTTCTTTGGTAAGAGGAAGAGATTTATTATATTTAATGACACTTCCATACTTTTACTTAGGAGCCTCCTCTCCAGATGTCTGTCTGGCACTCATCATGAGCTATTTGGAGATATCTTAGGCTATGCAAAATTAATAAGTGATTAGCATAAGATCCTGGTACAGTCATCTATAATGTACAGTAGTTTATGCAGGAGCTCTTCAATTCTTCCAATAATGACTGTCAAAATCTCATTATTCTAACTTCTATTAAAATGTTAGTAGACACTGCTGCTTTATCTTTTAGTCTGAACATTTAATTATAAAATAACTTTTCACTAAGAAGTAATTTATTAAACAGAAAAGCTTCCTAACCAATAGAATAGTAATTTTCATTTCTAAGTATTAATTTTCCTTTTAGTGCCACCCACTAGGCAAATACAGCAATTCAGATAAGCAATAAGTATTATGGAGCCTTAAATAACTTCCCATCTCACTTAGAATAAAATTCTTTTTCTTTTAGAATAAAATTCTTATCATGGCCCAAGAAAACCCTTATCTGGTCTTTGCCCACCTCTGTGATAATCATCTTCTACCACTCACTTCTTTGCCCACTATACTCTAACCAGCCTTCCCCCCCGCCCCCATTCCTTTAATATTTGCATTTCTTCCCCACTTTGGTTCTTTTGTACTTGACACCTGGAATTGTCTTTTCTCCACGTGATTATGACTGGTTGTTTTCTTACAATTCAGAGATCAGCTTGAATATAACTGCCTAATCTAATATAACCACCTAGCCACCTTTAGTCACATCATTCTATTTGAATTTCCACTTAAGCTCTTTTTACTATCAGATTCTTTTTGTTTTTTGGTCATCTGCCTTTCCTTTGTAGAATGCAGGCTCCATGACAGTCGGGAGCTTGGCTTTCTTATTCACCATATCCCCTGTGTGTAGAACAGTGACTTACATGTTATTATTATTATTATTTTTTGAGACGGAGTCTCACTCTGTCGCCAGGCTGGAGTGCAGTGGCGCCATCTCGGCTCAGTGCAAGCTCCGCCTCCCGGGTTCAAGCGATTCTCCTGCCTCGGCCTCCCGAGTAGCTGGGACTATAGGCGCGTGCTACCATGCCCAGATAATTTTTGTATTTTTAGTAGAGATGGGGTTTCACCATGTTGGCCAGGATGGTCTGGATCTCTTGACCTCATGAGCCGCCTGCCTCGGCCTCCCAAAGTGCTGGGATTACAGGCGTGAGTCACCGTGCCTGGTCACATATTATTACTTATTAAAGATGTGTAATCGTTTGTTCAACAAATGACTGAATGATTCATTGTTGTGTCTTGCTATGTGCTGGACACTGTGCAAAATCTTGTGGAGGCACTGTTTAGTTAGGGAGACTGACAATCCAATAACTATAATATAAAAGTGTTAGGTTTTATAATAAAGGAATATAGAAAATGCTACGGGGTCACAAATAAGAAAGAATTCATTTCTCCTAGAAGTAGGTCAAGGGGTATTAGAGATGAGTTAATGTATTAGTGCTTCATATTTTACATTAAACCATTCTCCTGAGGCACTTTGCTGATTAGTTACTGACCAATTCTTGACTTTCTAATACTTTACTTAACCTTGCCATTTACTTTTCTACAAAAAGATGGTGGTAATATTGCCCTCAAGAATGTTGTAAAGATTAATCATTTAATATTGGCTAAGTGCTTTGAAAATGCAAAATGCTGTATAAGCCCTGATGTCCTCAATCATATTAACAACCACTTTCTATAATTAAGTTTTATTGTGTACTTAGTTCCCGATTATTCAGCTAGAAATAAATATGCTTTTTTTAAAAAAAGATTATTTATGAAAGGCCTACTTGTTATTAAAAGGCCTACAACATGGACTTTTTGCATTGTATTGTTAGAAGAAAAGAATGTCTGTACTGTCTATTCACTCCGATATTATTTTCTCAGAAGAGTAATAATGTATTGTAACCCCCAGGAGGCAGTAGTATACCAAGAAGATTGTGTGCTTAGGCATGTTACATAGCACTGCAAGTCTGTTAGTGATTAGTGACAGTTTAACATGCAGAGACTTTCCTTCTTATTGATCAGATGGTGAAGATTTCAAGAGATATTTTGACTTTCCTTTTCCTATAGAATTGTATTGTCTTGTATTCAAGAGTTTTCCTTCCTCAAAGAGAGGATCCTATCTATTTCAGTACTTGGAGTGCAGTGATATCTGGGGATTGTTACACATAGGAGCACCTCACTTTATACTATATTATACTATTACTGTCCTCTACTACAGATTTTTCCTGAAAGTTATAGAGAGGTTAAAATTTTTATAAATTGAATGTTACTTTAAAATGAATTATGACAATGAGTCTCAACCTTTTTTTCTGCACCAGGGTACCAAAGGATAGAGTAAACTTAAAATCCTAACAGTGGCTTGTTGCTTCAGTGATTCTCAATTTATGGCAGTTTTTCCCCAGACCTCAGAAGGTTTCATGTTACATTATCTAATTAAAGAGTACTACTTTGGAGAGTTAGGGTTAGGCATCTTTACAGAATTAGGGTTAGTGGCCATAAAAATAATATTATTTGCTATTAATAAATAATATAAATAATATAATTAATTCTTATATTAATAAATATAATTATATTAATAAAAATTATTTATTTAATTGTAGTTCTCAGGGAATGAGACAAGATTGACTTATTATTTAGTTTAAAAATAGTGCTGAAGGCTAAATCTCTAAAATTCATTTTGTCTTCAAAGTTCTAAGTTCAACATCAGTGTCTCATCACAGCTTCTAGTACTTTATCTGTGCCTTAATTGTAGTCCTGGGGACTTTTTGTTTTCGTCTTTGTATCTTTCATTAGTAGTTGTTTAACATACCAGTGAATTAATAAAACAATTTCTTCCAAACTCAAGAAGCCTTGACCATAGCTCTATAGCTGATTTTTTTCTTTTTTTCTTTTTTTTTTTTTGAGACAGAGTCTCGCTCTGTCACCCAGGCTGGAGTGCAGTGGCGCAATCTCGGCTCACTGCAAGCTCCGCCTCCCGGGTTCACGCCATTCTCCTGCCTCAGCCTCTCCGAGTAGCTGGGACTACAGGCGCCCGCCACCACGCCCGGCTAATTTTTTGTATTTTTAGTAGAGACGGGGTTTCACCGTGGTCTCGATCTCCTGACCTCGTGATCCGCCCACCTCGGCCTCCCGAAGTGCTGGGATTACAAGCGTGAGCCACTGCGCCCGGCCTAGCTGATTTTTTTCTTAAGAGTGCAAAATACCTCATTCCTGAAAAGTCATTCTTCCCCTCCCTACTCCGCCACTACCTATTGCACAGGGATTTAAGATGTAGTAGAACTAGTAAATGGCCGTGGATAGAAAAATCCTCTGGGTCTGTGTGGCCCTTAAAGGAATAAAACAAAAATTATATGAATATATTCTTTTAAATAATTACTTCCTTTTTGAATAGTTGATACATACTTATACAATAAAATTTAAGAAGGTACATAAAGAGTGTACAGTAAAAACTGTTTTCCTTCTATTCTTCTAGCCATTCAGTTTTCCTCTCCAAAGGCAATTGCTGTTACTAGATTATTTTGTATCCTCCCTGGGGTATTTGATGAACATATAAACCAATCAATCAATCTAAACTCTTCATCTATCGATCGATTGATCGATCTACCTACCTACCTACCTACCTACCTACCTACCTACCTACCTACCTACCTACCTGTCTGTCTGTCTGTCTGTCTGTCTGTCTGTCTGGTTGCTAAGAGTCTGCAACTGACAGCAAAAAGAGGCATTTAAAATATTTTGGGAATAAGTTTTAGTCTGAGAATTAGGGCTTGCATGAATATTGGAAGAGCTAGGGGAGTGAATGTCATATAAGTTATTTTGGGCAATTAGAGAAGCTACAACCGAAACACGAACCACTGAAGACTTTCAGTGTTCTCAAAAGCTGAAGACCACCGAACACGAACACTGAAGACTTTCAGTGTTCTCAAAGCTCACTGGAAAACTGCTGCAATCATGAAGCATCTCTGGGAAAGCTTCTGCCATATATTTAGGGCTATAGCAATAAGCAGGTGATTCTCAAGGACTTACCCAAAAGCTACTATGAAATTAATATTTGCTTCTCTGCCTCCAGCCACGTTCAGAGAATAATGGCTTCTGCTCTTTCCAAATCTTACGTGGTTCCTTTCATTAGCAAAATCTAACCCAAATCTAAACAACAAAAGGGATTCTGGGAAATATAGACGAGACCTTAGAAGAGTGGATGGTTGTGCTAAGTTGCCCAGATGATGGTCATTAATATTTTTGACCTGCGAAAATTGCTGTGTCCTAAATGTGACCGTGATTCTTACTTGTGCTCTAAGAAAAGGGTAGGTTTTTGATAAAGGGTAATTGGTAATAGAAAACAAAAAAGATGGAATAAAGGAGAATCAAGAGAGCCAGTGTCCTAAAAGCCAATGAAGGAAAATTTCCACAAGAATGAAGCAGTTAATTGTAACAATACTGTCATGAATACAGAAGGGAGGAGGAAAAAAAATCTGGGTTTGAAGTGGAAGGATCGTCATTCATGAGATTCAAGAGTTGTTTTTATGAACTAGCCAGAGCAGAGATATCTTGTGACGTAACCAATCACATAAATGAAGAGAAGTTTATCAAATCAACTTAGGCCCACTTTACCTTTATTTTTTTTTTTAAATTACAGATTTAATTTAAGCCTGTGTTGATCAGGCTGGTCTCGAACTACTGGCCTCAAGTGATCCTCCCATCTTGGCCTCCCAAAGTGCTAGGATTATAGGTATTAGCCACTGTGCCTGGCCTAATTTTAAATTTTTTAGAAACAAAGTCTCATTCTGTCGCCCAGGCTGGAGTGCTGTGGTGTGATCATAGCTCACTGTAGCCTCACACCTTTGGGCTCAAGCTATCCTCCCTCCTCAGCCTCCCAAGTAGAGGGGACCACAGGTGCTTACCACCACACCTAGCAAATCCCACTCATTAAACAGCAGGCCCCCTAGACCCTGTCTCTCCAGGTCCCACACTCATAGCTTCTCTTCATAACCTAGTTCATGTCCTACCACACCCAACTTTGTGCAGGCCTTGCCCTTCCATGCCCAACTTGCTCTTGCCTCTGCTCCACCTAGGTAGTCTACCCACCCTACCCTTCCACTCGGTGGCCCCTTGGACGGCCGCATGACAGTCTCTGATTCAGGCCCACCCTCCCCCCAGCTCTGCCCTCTACCATCTTTTATATTTTCAAATACTTTTCAGCTATGTTGTTTACATTATTAAATATAAATATCAAAGTGGAATGTAATACTCCCACAATTCTTAGAGCAAAATAGTGTATCCCTAGAAATTACTTCCTGGCTCATATATGTAAATTGTCTTCACCTGAATTAAAAAAATCTTTGAGTCATATTGTTTGTAGTCCATTTTCATTCCCAGACACTATAAAAAAAGGTATAGAAACCAATGTGAATTCATGGTTTTGAGGTTTTACTACATCTATATAAGATGAAACCATTGGAGGGAACTGGGTGAAGGGTACATGGGTCCTTTGTACTATTTTTATAACTTCTTGTGAATCTATAATTATTTCAAAAAATTTTTAAAAAGCACATGGACCTGGAATTAAGTCTCAGAGTCTCTATTTACCAGCTGAGTCACTTAGGAAAGTCATTTAACTTCTGTTAACTTCAGTTACCATATTTACAAAATGAGGTTAGTAACACATCTCTCACGGGCTTGGTATAAGAGTCAAACAAGATTCTTTATAAAAACAGTTTGTAGACAGCAGAGCTCCATGTAAGTTTTATTTAAAATTGTATACTTCTTATAATTAAGGACACTTTCCAGCCTGGGGAACATAGCGATACCCTGTCTCTACAAATATAAAAAAAAAATAGCCAGGTGTGATGGTGTGTACCTGCAGTTTAGCTACTTGGGAGGCTGAGGTAGGAGGATCACTTGAGCCCAGGAGGTCGAGGCTGCAGTGAGCTTTGATGCTGTGATTGTGCCATTGCACTCCAACCTGAGCTATAGAGCGAGACCCTCAAGGAATAAAAGGAATACTTTTACCTGTTAAGGGTCGTTTTTTTTAACAGACCATTTCACAAACTCATTAAAATCACTTTGAACTTCAGTTCTACTTTCTGAAGTTATAATTCTTCTAAACTTTGTTTTACCTGCAAACAATAAGTGCTGTCTATACTATGTGTAGACCGAAAACTTGCAATGGGGTATGGTTCCCTTTGGATTATATTTATGTTTTTATTGTTTTAGGAACAATAGCTTGAATCCATAGTTTGCCAGGCTTTTCATTATTTGCAAGGCTAGTAGGTTTTATAATTTATTTATTAGGCTAGATTGAACAAAAAGGAATAGGGCCTCATGGCTCTTAGCAATGTTGTGGTCCTTAGCTACTGACAGGCCACTGGCATATGAGATTTGGTTCTTTCATTTAATAAATGTTAACTGAGTGTCTGTTGAATGTTGAATACTGTTATATGCACTTGGGATATATCTGTGACCCCAAAGAAAAAGTTGCATCAACTGAGATGGAGCTTTCTAATGAGATAAAACAGAAAGAGATACATGATACATTAAAAAGTGTTAAGTGCTTGGGGGGAAAATAAAAGCAAAGTAAAGGTAGTGCTGGTGGGAGAAGTGGAGTAGGGTAGGTTTTATGCAGAAGGTAACATTTGAGCAAAGTGTTGAAGGATGTGAGGAGGTTAACCATGAAGGTTATCTGGGGGAAGAGCAAGGCCATTAGCACACCTGGCTAATTTTTTTTATTTGTAGAGACAGGGTATCATTATGTTCCCCAGGTTGGAAAGTGTTCTTAATTATGCCCTTGGCCTTGCTCGGGCCATCAGGCAAGAGACAACCTAACATAGTTGAGGAAGGAGTTTCATACGGCTGGAATGGAGTGAGCGAAAGGGAAAGTAATAGGACATTAGGTGGGAGAGTTAATAGGGACTAGATCATGTAGGTCATTTTAAGCCATTGTAAGGACCCTGACTTTTACTCAGTAAATATGGAGCCATTAGAGGGTTTTGAGCAGAAAAGTGGCATGATCTGACTTACCTTTTGAGAGGAATTTTCTGGCTGCTGTGTTGAGACTGAACTTTGGGAGTCAAGGATAAAGAGCAGAGAGGTGTTAGGCGGCCATTGAACTAATCCAAATGAGAGATGATCATGGTAGTAAGTAGTAGTCAAATTCTGGATATCTTTTGAAATAATGGCAATAGTATTTTCTGATAGTCTGGAGGAAGTCAAGGATGCTTCCTAGGTGTTTGGCCTCAGCATAACCTAGATTTGCTATCAAATGAGATGAAGAAAGTTGCAGTTAGATTTGGATTGGGAAGAAGATCATAAATTCAGTTTTGGACATGTTGGGTTTGAGATACCTAAAGGACATCTAAGTGAAATGTTGAGTAGGCAGTTAAATATTTGAATCTAGAGTTTGGGAAAGAGGCCTAAGTTCTAATATGAAATAAATTTATATTTTAAATCATGATACTGGATGGAATTACTGAGGGGATGTAGACAGAAAAGAGAAGACATCTAAGAACTGAATCTGGAGGTACTCTACCATTCAGAGGGCAGGGAGAAGACAAACAACAAGCAAAGTAAATGGAGGAGTAATAGTGATATAGAAATAAAGTGTGGCATCCTGGAAACAGTAATATCATTGGATCAATTAGGCATGAGCCTGATCAAGATATTGAAAATGTATATATTAAAAGATGCTTTGTAACTATAATTTCTGAAAGTACTAGGTGTAATTTAAGTGGGTATGGAAGTTGCTGATCACTTTCTATAAATGTTCTTTATTTTTATGTTTGTGATAGGGTCTCTCTCTGTTACCCAGGCTGGACTGCGGTGGTGCCAACATGGCTCATTGCAGCCTTGATCTCTTGGGGCCCAAGCAGTCCTCCTGCCTCAGCCTCCCATGTATCTGGGACCACACAGGCACATGCCACTATACATGGCTGTTTTCCTTTTTCTTTCTTTCTTTCTTTCTTTTTTTTTTTAGACAGAGTCTCACTCTGTCACTCAGGCTGGAATGCAATGGCGCAATCTGGGCTCACTGCAACCTCCGCCTCCTGGGTTCAAGTGATTCTCCTGCTTCAGCCTTCTGAGTAGCTGAGATTACATGCATGCATCACCACACCCGCCTAATTTTTTTTTTTTTTTTGTATTTTTACTAGAGACGGAGTTTTGCCATGTTGGCCAGGCTGGTCTCAAACTGCTGGCCTGAAGTGATCTGCCCATGTTGGCCTCCCAAAGTGCTGGGATTACAGGCGTGAGCCACCACACCTGGTCTGATTTTTAAATTTTTTGTAAAGGTGGGGTCTCCCCATGTTGCCCACTCTGGTCTCAAACTCCTGGGCTCAAGTGATCCTCCTACCTCAGCCTCCCATAGTGCCAGGATTACAGATATGAACTGCTGTGCCTGGCCTATAAATGTCCTTTAATTAAAAATTTAAAAATAACAACTTCTGGGTCAAGTGTGGTGGCTCATACCTCTAATCCCAGCACTTTGGGAGGCTGAGGCAAGAGGATCGCCTGAACTCAGGAGTTTGAGACCAGCCTGGGCAACATGGTGAAACCCCATCTCGACTAAACATAAAAAGAAAATTAGCCGAGCGTGGTGGCATGTGTCTGTGGTTCCAGCTATTTGGGAGGCTGAGGTGGCAGGATCACTTGAGCCAGGAAGGTTAAGGCTGCAGTGAGCCATGGTCACTCCACTGTACTCTAGCCTAGGTGACAGAGTGAGATCCTGTCTCCAAATAAAAAATAATTCCCCCCAACAAAATGTCACAATTCTGAAATATATATATATATATATTTTTTTTTTTTGAGGCAGAGTTTCCCTCTTGTCGCCCAGGCTGAAGTGCAGTGGTGCAATCTTGGTTCACTGCAACCTCTGTCTCCCGGGTTGCAATTCTCCTGCCTCAGTCTCCTGAGTGGCTGGGACTACTGGTGCCCACCACCACACCTGGCTAAATTTTGTATTTTTGGTAGAGACGGGGTTTCACCACTTTGGCCAGGCTGGTCTCAAATTCCTGACCTCAAGTGATCCACCCACCTCGGCCTCCCAAAGTGCTGGGATTATGGGCTTGAGCCACCATCTGTAATTGTTTTATAAAAGTTCATCGATCATGCTAATTCGTGATATAAGTGAATATCTTGGATCACTGCTGTAAAGATAAGGACTTCTTACAGATTTGTTCTAAATTTTTGATGGAGAATATTACATTTGTTTTGTTTTGTTTTGTAGAGATGGGTGTCTTGCTATGTTGCCCAGGCTGGTCTCGAACTCCTGGCCTCAAGCAGTCCTCCCGCCTTGGCTTCCCAAAGTGATGGCATTACAGTCATGAGCTACTGTACCCAGCCAGAGAGTATTACTGAAGCCTCCTATAAGATTTAGAAATTGGAGGCTGGGCGCAGTGGCTCACGCCTGTAATCCCAGCACTTAAGGAGGCCAAGGTGGGCGGATCACAAGGTCAGGAGATCGAGACCATCCTGGCTAACATGGTGAAACCCTGTCTCTACTAAAAATACGAAAAAAATTAGCTGGGTGTGGTGGTGGGCGCCTGTAGTCCCAGCTACTCAGGAGGCTGAGGCAGGAGAATGGCATGCACCTGGGAAGTGGAGCTTGCAGTGAGCTGAGATCACACCACTGCACCCCCGCCGGGGCAAAAGAAAAAAACCCCCCCACAAAAAAAAAAAAAAAAAAAAAAAAAAATTTAGAAATTGGAAGAAGCCCATGAGATCAAATCAAATAGGAAGTTATAGTTTCAGGTTTTCTGTGTTTTTTTTTTTTTTTTTTTGACGGAGTCTTGCTCTGTTGCCCAGGCTGGAGTGCAGTGGCATGATCTGGGCTCACTGTAACCTCTGTCTTCCGGGTTTGAGCAGTTCTCTGCCTCAGCCTCCCGAGTAGCTGGGATTACAGGCACCCACCACCATGCCTGGCTAATTTTTGTATTTTTAGTAGAGACGAGGTTTCACCATCTTGGCCAGGCTGGTCTTGAACTCCTGACCTCGTGATCTACCCGCCTTGGCCTCCCAAAGTGCTAGGATTACAGGCGTGAGCCACCATGCCCGACCATTTCTGTTATTTTTATAATTCAACTAGAGGTAACTGCAGGGTTACCAAAAACCTCATTAGACTCCATAACTGTAGATTTACGTATAACAATCTTGAGAGATAAAATAAAAACTTTAGACAAAATAAATTCAACAGAGTTTGCAAAGAATGACTCACAACCAGGCAACCCTCAAAACCAGAACAGGTTCAGAGAGCTCCCATCCGCAATGTGGGCAGTGAATATAGACAGGAAAAGGCTGAAGAAAGCAGAAATAAGGAACAAAAAGCAGATGGGTCCTTTTAAAGTTAATTTCCTTGTAAGGGTTAAAGCAGAGGGGACTTCCTTATCATGTTGGCTAATGCTGGCTTGTTTGGGAATTTGGCCATTATTTCTCTCCTGATTTCTTGAACAGTCAGATAAACAACTTAGTTGTAGTTCAGTTTGGCGATGTGGAACTTAAACATGAGTGACAACATTTCTGTTTGGTCTATTAGGGTCTAGTACAGGAGCTCAGCTCAAATCAAGGGCCTCCTCTAAATTTTATTTAACATGGAGAATAGTCACTAAAATTGTACAACAGGATTATTTGGATAAACTAGAGGTTGGAAGATAGGGGACTGGTAGTTCTATCTTTAGAATTTAGGAATGCTTGAGGTAAGAATTGGAGGGTCTCATTTCAGAGTACTTCAATGCTATGTTCTTTTCCTTGTGTGAGATCAGAAAGAGAAATGAGGACTAAGAAGGCTTAAGCATACAATATACAGAAATTAAGTATGATACTCAATGAAAAATGGTAATTTTTCCTCTAGGATCTGATCTTGGTGGCCTGGAGTTCTATGTGTTAAAAATTAATGACAAGAACAGTGTTAGATGAGATAATAAAGCAGAAGGGGTGTTTCCTGTTGAGGCTTAGATTGAAATGTTATAACAAAATTGGCTGTCAGGGTCAGGTGTCCTGTGGATAACCAGCAAAGTAGTACTCGAGATTCTGATGGTTTGGTTTGACTGAATATTGACTGCCTGTGGACATGGAGGCTAGACAGACTCATTCGCAGAGCAAAGGAAAATCCCTTCCAAAACCAGAAGTTGGCTATGAATTGGTATTGTATGCCATTGAACCTGAAATCCTTTTAAAGAAAGAAGTTGCTGCTTTCATGCTAGCCCACACTTGGCTCTAGTGATTTGATATAAATTTTAGCTGCATTTTTTCTGTGAGATGCATAGCAAGTGGTGTCTGCTTCCAGTAATCAAGTGCTCGTCTCCCATTTCTCCGTGAAGACACCTGCCTTTCTTTAAATTTGAGGATAGTTGATTGTCCTGCAACCTCAGCCCTCTGATGGTTTCTAGAAAATTATATTTGTTCAGATTATTTACATTTTTCTTGTTGTAAGGGTGGGAGTAACCCTACTTCCAGTATTCCACATCCAAAGTGTTGTGGTGTTTTAAAATTTTAAGCTTTGTTCCTATCAAAGCCAAGCTTAAATGACATTTAAAGGTAAATTATAGTTCCTGATGACAGAAAGTATGTTTAATTACTAAAGTTTACAGCTTTATATATATTTTTTAAATTATATTTTACTGTTAATAATAGCATTTTTTTTTTTTTTTTTGAGATGGAGTCTTGCTCTGTTGCCCAGGCTGGAGTGCAGCTGGCTCACTGCCAGCTCTGCCTCCCGGGTTCACGCCATTCTCCTGCCTCAGCCTCCCGAGTAGCTGGGACTACAGGCGCCTGCCACCACGCCTGGCTAATTTTTTTTGTACTTTTATTAGAGACGGGGTTTCACCGTGTTAGCCAGGATAGTCTCGATCTCCCGACCTCGTGATCCACCTGCCTCGGCCTCCCAAAGTACTGGGATTACAGGCTTGAGCCACTGCGCCCGGCCATAATAACAGCATGTTTTTATAAGTGCATTTTCTTTTAATTTTCAGGAAAATCACCAACACTTTAGAGGTTAAAAGCTATTTGACGTTGAATGTTTTAATTAGGAGGATTGCGGCCAGGTGTGGTGGCTGACACCTGTAATTTCAGCACTTTGGGAGGCTAAGGTGGGGGGATCACTTGAGGCCAGGAGTTTGAGACCAGCCTGGCCAACATGGTGAAACCCGATCTCTACTAAAAATAGAAAAATTAGCCAGGCGTGGAGGTGTACGACTATAGTCCCAGCTTGCAGTGAGCTGAGATTGTGTACTCCAGCCTGGTGACGGGGCAAGATTCTGTCTCAATAAATAAAATAAAAATTAGGAGGATTCTTTTAGAGTTCAGAATTCAAGATGATTGATCTGAAAGGCCTGTATAAAAATTTAAATTGTGGTACAAATGCATAGTCTTAGCATTATTAATTATAAAATTATTATTATTACTATTTTTTGAGACAGACTCTCACACCACTCTCACACAGTGCAGTGGCATGATTTCAACTCACTGCAACCTCTACCTCCTGGGTTTAAGTGATGTTCAAACAATTCTCATGCCTCAGCCTCCTGAGTGGATGAGATTACAGATATGTGCCACCACACCCGGCTAATTTTTTTGTATTTTTAGTAGAGATGGGGTTTTACCATGTTGCCTAGGATGGTCTCGAACTCCCGGCTTCAAATGATCCGCCTGCCTTGGCCTCCCAAAGTTCTAGGCCTATAGGCGCTTGCCACCACACTCGGCTAATTTTTGTATTTTTAGTAGAGACAGGGTTTCACCATGTTGGCCAGGCTGGTCTTGAACTCCTGGCCTCAAGTGATCTGCCAGCCTTGGCCTCCCAAAGTGCTGAGATAACACGTGTGAGCTACCACCCTGCCAGTTATAAAATTATTAATCACATTTAGTTTCCTCTGATTTGTAATAAGTCCAATGAAAGGTGACACTTCATATATTTGTATTATTTATACAAAATAGCTGAAAATTGTATATATATATATCCAAAGAATTTTGATCTCATATAAAAAATATTGGTTGAAGCACTTCCTATATATGCTTTAAATGTGTCAGGTACTCAGCATTATTAGCTAAACATCAAGATGCAAGGTCTAGTGATAAACAGGCAATAATTTTTCAGGTATGAGGTTCATTCCTCTCTTGTTTCCCATAGTGACTTGGCTAAAACATCAATCTTTAAACTTTCCTTTTCCTTTTCATCCTCTTACACAGGGTCTTGCTTTCTGCTTTACAGGGAAAAGAAAGATCATCAGGTTTTAATTTCATCTGTTTCCTGTCATCCCCTTATACTATAAATATGTGTACATTTGTATTCACTTGATGTCTGTCTTTCCATAGATAGAAATCTATGGAGTCTTGCCCCATCAGTTCTCTCACTCTATCTTTAATCTTTCTACAGATTCTTTTTAAAAATCTGTATATTATTGATTTTATTACTTTTATTTGTAAAACTGTGTCCAATACAGATGTAACTAAAACAGAGTTAAAATTGATCTTTCTTACTATTTTCTTTCTTGTTTTTTTTTTTTTCGAGACGGAGTCTCACTCTGTTGCCCAGGCTGGAATGCAGTGGTGCAATCTTGGCTCACTGCAAGCTCCGCATCCCGGGTTCACGCTATTCTCCTGCCTCAGCCTCCCGAGTAGCTGGGACTGCAGGCGCCCGCCAACACACCCAGCTAATTTTTTGTATTTTTAGTAGAGATGGGGTTTCACCATGTTAGCCAGGATGGTCTCGATCTCCTGACCTCGTGATTTGACTGCCTTGTCCTCCCAAAGTGCTGGGATTACAGGCGTGAGCCACTGCACCTGGCCTCTTTTTTTTTTTTTTCTAATTATACCTTAAGTTCTGGGATACATGTGCAGAACTTGCAGGTTTGTTACATAGGTATACATGGGGCATGGTGTTTTGCTGAACCCATCAACCCGTCATCTACATTAGGTATTTCTCCTAATGCTATCCTTCCCCTTGCCCATCTTTCTACAGATTCTTTACTATTTTAATCCTGTGTTTCTCTCTTCAGTTCTTTATTGACCTTTAAGACAATGAATTTTGGCATGAAAAAGACCGTAGTTTGAAATCCCAGCTCCACCGCGGTATCCTTGGACAAATCAACTGGCCCCTCTGAGGCTTAATTTCTATAAAATGTGTAGATAAGGCTTACTACAGGTTTGTTTTGAGGATCATGTAAAGCAGGGGTCCCCAACCCCTGGGCCACGGACTGATACTGGTCCGTGGCCTGTTAGGAACTAGGCCACACAGCAGGAGGTGAGCGGTGGGGGAAGCTTCATCTGCATTTACAGCCGCTCTCTATCGCTTGCATTACTGCCTGAGCTCTGCCTCCTGTCAGATAAGCAGTGGCATTAGATTTGCATAGGAGCCTGAAACCTATCGTGAACTGCGCATGCACAGAATCCAGGTTGCGTGCTCCCTATGATAATTTAATCCCTGATGATCTGTCACTGTCTCCCATCACCCCCAGAAGGGACCGTCTAGCTGCAGGAAAACAAGTTCAGGGCTCCCACTGATTCTACATTATGGTGAGTTGTATAATTATTTCATTATATATTACAACTTAATAATAATAGAAATAAAGTGCATAATAAAGGTTCATGTTCTTGAATCATCCCGAAACCATCTCCCCAACCCCAGGTCCATTGAAAAATTGTCTTTCACAAAACTAGTCTCTAGTGCCAAAAAGATTGGGAACTACTGATAAAAAGTTAAATAGAGTGATTAATTTAAGGTCCTGGTCCTTATTTCAAATTCTCTCACAGGATAGTTTCTCCATGATGTTTGTTCCCCACTTCCTTTCTTTCTTCAGAGCCAGACTTCTTAAAAGAATAGTCTATATTTGTAGTCACTACTGGAAGTCTAGGTTTCTACCTCCACTATTCTATAACTTCTCAGTCCAAGTTTACCATTGATCTCATAATTGTCAGATCTGATGAGCACTTTTCAGAACTTCATCATTTATTTTTCTTTCCAACCCTTAAAATCATTCTCTTGTAAAGCAGAGAAAGCTTTCTAAATGTAAACAGCTTTCTAAAATGTAAATCCAACTTTTTAGTAACTCTCCATCACCTGCAAAATGAAGTAAATAATTTCTGGTAGGAATAAAAGGACTCAATCTAAATCTGTGTTGTCTGGTATGGTAGGTGCTAGATATATGTGGCTATTTAAATTTAAACTTGTTAATTACAATTAAATACAATATTAAAAAAACAGTCTCTTAGTTACACTAGCTACACTTCAAACATTCAATAGCCACATGTGACTATTAGTCAGCTTAGATATAGAATCTTCCCATTATCACATGAAGTTCTATTGGACATTGCTGATACAGATCCAAGATATCAAAAAATGAGAGAGACAGGCTAGAATTACACCAGATTTAGCTAGGTTGGACAAAGGAAGTAAAGGTGGTGATGCTACAGAGATCCTATTGTTAACCTACAGAGTCCAAGTTCCTGGAGAGAAGCCTGTCTTGAAATGAGGAATATTTTGAATGAGCAATGGTGGTATCAGGAGATGTGAGAGCTACTTTTGTCATTATGTTGGAATAATGAGGAAGAAAAGGAATTATGTTGAAATAAAGAAATGGAATACTGCTGGAATTTTGTTTCTTGCATCAGGCTATTTCAGAAGCAAAAACCATGGTCTTCATTTGAGAAAAGAATGTGCCTGTAGTTCCAGCTACTTGAGAGGCTGAGGTAGGAGGATCGCTTGAGCCCAGGAGTTTCAGGCTGCAGTCAGCTGTCTATGATCGTGCCAAACCAAAAAAAAAAAAAAAAAAAACCAGAAAAACAGAGAAAGAGAGAAAATAATTCATGATTGAGATAATTAGAATATATTTATAAGAATAACTAGTTTTTGGGGATTTTTTTTTTTTTTTTTTTTTGTGACGGAGTCTCTCTCTGTCACCCAGGCTGGAGTGCAGTGGCGCGATCTCGGCTCACTGCAAGCTCTGTCTCCCGGGTTCACGCCATTCTCCTGCCTCAGCCTCTCCGAGTAGCTGGGACTACAGGCGCCCGCCACCACGGCCGGCTAATTTTTTGTATTTTTAGTAGAGATGGGGTTTCACCGTGGTCTCGATCTCCTGACCCCGTGATCCGCCCACCTCGGCCTCCCAAAGTGCTGGGATTACAAGCGTGAGCCACCGCGTTTTTGGGGATTTTAACCTTGTGGTAAATAATACCTCAGACCTGGTATTGACCCATCTGCTTTTTTGGGTTTAAAAGAATTTTGCATGTATAAATGCTTTCGCCAAGTTGAAAGAGATATTTTTATTCTTATATTCTGTAAATAGTCATCTCCAGTCTTCAGATTTATTTTCTGCTCAGCTTATAGTCAAGAATTTTGTTAACTGTTTTACTCCTATCTGTGTAAGTTATTAATGCTGTGATTTTTTTAAAGCTCCTGGATGTTAATGTTTTAAGTTACTGAACTTCTGCAAGATGGTCCATACTGAAAGAGGCAGCTGTAAAATGCAGATGCTGACAAGCAGAAAAACAAAGAGATTTTCACAAGGAATTATGGGTATTTAATGTAACTCTTTAGTTCACAGTTCCGTAAAACTGTGTTGTTTCCTTAGTACTACATTCTGTCTTAACCTTCTGTTGTATTGCACAGCTGATTTTAAGGAAGAATGAATTGTTAGTCATCTGCTTTTTATCCTGCATTTTAACTTTCAATCCTCAGAAAGCAGGAATTCTACTGTCCCAGTGCAATTTATTTTATTTAAAGCAATATTGTACACATTTATAACTTTTACTTAATTCTTGAAGAAAAAATTTCGGTTTCTATTTATCCTGCTTATGAAAATGAAAATGAATCACAAATTATAAGTGAAATCAATCTTTTTTATGATGTCCTCATTTTTTAAAAATATGATTTTATAAAATGAGAAAAATACTGAAATGCTGTAGAGGAAGAAAGGGAGAAGAGGTGGTTGCATTGCAGGGGTGGGTAGAGGGGCAGGCATTGAGATCGCTAGGCAACAGGCTGTGAGAAATGTAGCATTTCTCATTTGTGGCGTCATGTAACTGTGGAAGAATCACCATCTAGTCTAACCTGGTGTTTCTTTTTAATCAAGTCCAGCTGTTGATCATGTGAACACACTCTTTTCCTCTGGGTATTAAGGGTGTGTTTCTTCCTTTCCTATGGTATCTTAAATGGCTACTTACATATCACCTGGAATGTACCCATGTGCTCTAGGAACCCCCATTATACTGATGATTTCTCATTATGAATCACAAGTAAAATGTTTACCCCAAGTTACATATAAAAACTTTAAAACAAAGAATGTGATTTGACCACATAAATTTTTTTTTTTTTTTTTATGAATAGAGTTCTTCTTTTTAATTTGATGAGCAGGGAACTTTCCAACTCTAACCCTTCTTTACAATCTGTCTTTAATTTGCAAAAAAGATGCATTCCAATTTTTCAGACATAAAACTGTTTAATGGAATTTTTGGGGATTCGTTAGTTTTCTAGTCATGTTAGGTTACCCTGAAATTTAGCATATGTCATTTCATGGATTTCAATCTCCTTTTCTCATTTTAATGTTTATATTTACTATTTTGATATTAAAAATAATTAGATGGTGTCTTTAGTCCTCCTTAAGTAATACACAGTTGCAGCTGTTAGACTGTTTTTATACAATACTGTTACCATCCATGTCTTCCTTGAAAGAAATATGAAAGAATTTTCAACATCTTGGCTTATTTAGTTCATTTTACTTATCCTCTGTGAGACATAATCTATGTGTAATTTTAAAGTTTTCTGTTTATGCTCTACTTTTAAGCTCTACTATGTCTTCTTGATGGCACTAAGAAATAAATATTTTTGCTTCTGTGTTTTGGGATCTTCTCCCTATCTCCCCTTAATGCTGTAGCAATATTTAAGGCATTGCAAGTTCCAACACTAGACAGAGCTTGGTCAGTTAATCATCCCAATATATTCTGGTAAGATAAATTTGAAAATATGTATAGTAATCATCTATTATTATCTAAGAAAAATGGTTGATAATTATAGGCATGAATTTTTGCTTTATAGGCCATAAAATTATTATAGTAATGTTGCTTTTTTTTCAAAAAAGGAAACCACTTAATAATATTTTGAGATAAAACATTGTGCTTGCCAAAGTGTTCCAAATAATACACTCTTTCAAAAGTCTGTAAAGTCCTTAACTTTGTTTAAGGCCTTGTATTAGATATTTGATATACCACATATATCCATGTATTGTTTACAAGCTTACAGATATATGATTTATTTGTAAGATTATGCCAAGTAACTTAGATACATATGAAAATAAGCCATATTACAAAAGGAAGAAATGTTCTTTTGTTTGTTTGTTTGTAGAGACGGGGTCTCACCAGCCTAGGCTTGTCTTGAACTCCTGGGCTCAAGAAATCCTCCCACCTTGGCCTCCCAAAGAGGGAAGAAATATTCTTGCAATGATATCTGTAGATAAAAATTGTTGAATTCTACTTATTAGTGGTATCATGCTCCTAACTTGATTGAAATTTCAAATTGTATGTATGTGTTTGATATTTACTCATGATAATTACCTTCCTTAAATACTTCCATTACTTTAGACTTTTCTTCACTGAATTAAAATATATTATTTATCCTTTGGAATCTCCTAATACTAGTTCATTACTATCTCCCTATTTTGTGACATTATAGGGTGTATTATCTCAAAGGATGTTGTGTTAGTCTGTTATCACACTGCTATAAAATACCTAACGCTGGGTAATTTATAAAGAAAAGAGGTTGATTCTTCAGGCTTTACAGGTAGCGTGGCTGGGGAGGCCTCAGGAAACTTAGAATCATAGCAGAAGGTGAAGGGGAAGCAGACACATCTTAAATGGCTGGAACAGGAGGAAGAGAGAGTGAAGGGGAAGTGCTACACATTTTTAAACCAGATCTCCTGAGTACTCACTCACTATCACAAGAACAGCAAGGGGGAAATCTGCCCCCATGATCCAGTTACCTCGCACGAGGACCCTCCTCTCACATTTGGGGATTACAATTCAACATGAGATTTGCGTGGAGACACAAATCCAAACCATATTGGATGTATAAAATTATTAAAATTAATTTTACTTTATTTTTTATAAATATATATATATATATATTTTTGTTGTTGTTTTGTTTTGTTTTTTGAGACGGAGTCTCGCTCCGTCGCCCAGGCTGGAGTGCAGTGGCGCAATCTCGGCTCACTGCAAGCTCTGCCTCCTGGGTTCACATCATTCTCCTGCCTCAGCCTCTCTGAGTAGCTGGGACTACAGGCGCCCGCCACCGCGCCCGGCTAATTTTTTGTATTTTTTAGTAGAGATGGGGTTTCACGGTGGTCTCGATCTCCTGACATCGTGATCCACCCGCCTCGGCCTCCCAAAGTGCTGGGATTACAAGCGTGAGCCACCGCGCCCAGCCGATTTTTTATAAATATATTTTTCTTAACTAAGGAAGAGAGCCTTTGCAAAGTCAAATAATAATAGAATGAGAGTATTTGATTTAAATAAATATTGATTTTCATTTAGTCTCAAACGATATAGTTTGCAACTTCTGAGATTTTAACTTTCTGAGACAGCCTTTGGTGTACTTTCGGAATGAGATAGATAGCTGAAATCTGAAGAGTCAGTGGTTTTCTCCCAAAATATCAGATTTTATGAATTACTTTAGGAATTAATACCAGATTTGTCAAACAAAAGCAAATAGATTCAGATAAAAATAATTATAATTCTACATTCAGTAGGAAGAATATTTAATTCTAGATTTTCCATAATGTTTAGTATCTTACTGGTATTTGGTAAATATTTTTATAATTTCTCTAGTAAATGCTTACTTTAAATATAGCTATGTTTGAAATTTGTGTAAAAAAACTAAAAAATAGTTGGCCAGATGTGGTGGCTCATGCCTGTAATCCCTGCACTTTGGGAGGCCGAGGCAGGTGGATCACCTGAGGTCGGGAGTTTGAGACCAGCCTGGGCAACATAGTGAGACCCTGCCTCTATTTTAATTAAAGTTTAAAAAAATACAACTAAAAATTAGTTCTAAGCAGACAGATAAATTCATGGGACTCATGAAAAAGTAAATTAAAAATAGCACAAAGGGCATCTTTGTAGAGAGGTAAAGGAGATAGTAAAAGAGGGTATGGTACCTTAATAAGATTTAAAGAATCATATTATAAGACACAACCCTATAATGAGAAAATTAGGAAGGTGCAGTTATCCATTCAGCCTATATAATCACCTGTTATTTGGCAGAGAAGGAATAATAAGTCTATAACTACCTTCAGGTTGGGTAGAGTGCCCCTTCTTTATGCCCCTTTCCCTGTATGTGTCCTTATTGCTGACTTTATCAACACAATACATTGAAATGATCTGTTTATCTAGTTTTATGTATATATGTGTGTATATGTGTGTTTGTATGTGTGTGTGTGTGTATAATTTTTTTTTGTTTTGAGATAGGGTTGCACTTTGTCAACCAGGCTGGAGTGCAGTGGCACGATCTTGGCTCACCACAACTTCTGTCTCCTGGGCTCAAGTGGTTCTCCCACCTCAGCTTCCCGAGTAACTGGGACTACAGGTGTGTGCCACCATGCCTGGCTAATTTTTGTATTTTTTGGTAGAGATGGGCTTTCACTATGTTGGCCAGGCTAGTCTTGAACTCCTGACCTCTAGTGATCTGCTCCCCCTTGGCCTCCCAAAGTGCTGGGATTATAGGCGTGAGCCACTGTGCTCAGACCTTAGGTTTTTTTTGGGTGTGTGTGTGTGTGTGTGTGTGTGTGTGTGTATATATATATATGTGTGTGTGTGTGTGTATTTATATGCACACACACACATTTGTATATGTGACTATATAATTACTGATAAATGAATATCTAGTTATATATAACTATACATATAACTATATATAACCATACATATAACTATATATATTAGTAATATATAGCTATGTATATAGTTATATGTATATATACACTATATATAGCTATACATATGTATGTATAGTTATGTATATAGCTATGTATACTATATATGTAGTTATATGTATAGTTATGTATATAGCTATACATATGTATGAATAGCTATATACATACATGCATATATATAGCTATATACGTATATGGTTATATACGCATATGGCTATACTTACATATAGCTATACATATCTGTAGCTACATGTGTATGTATGTATGTGTATATATGTATGTATGTATATGTATAACTACATACGTGTAGCTATATGTATGTATGTATAGCTATATACATATATAGCTATATGTATGTATGTATAGCTATATACACATGTAACTAAACATATAACTACAGGCCGGGCACGGTGGCTCACGCCTGTAATCCCAGCACTTTGGGAGGCCGAGGCAGGCGGATCACGAGGTCAGGAGATCGAGACCATCCTGGCTGACAGAGTGAAACCCCATCTCTATTAAAAATACAAAAAATTAGCCGGGCGTGGTGGTGGGCGCCTGTAGTCCCAGCTACTCGGGAGGCTGAGGCAGGAGAATGGCGTGAAACTGGGAGACAGAGCTTGCAGTGAGCCGAGATCGCGCCACTGCACTCCAGCCTGGATGACAGAGTGAGACTCCATCTCAAAAAAACAAAAACAAAAACAAAAAGAAAAAAAACATATAACTACATATATAGCTATACAGTATATATACATATATGTACTTGTATATATATGCTTGCCCAGGAATTGCAGCCCTTGTGGCCTAGACTGCCTTTCAAGTTTATTTAGGATCCCAGAGCCCTTTAGCCCATGGTGGTGAGGCTTGCTGGAACTCCGGTTCCAATAGCTAGGATAGACAATTTGCCTCTGGCTAGGGCTGGTCTAAACGTTCCTTCAGTGGGCACTGGCTGAGTTCTGCCCCGTGTTGCTTTCCAATGTAACAGGATAGCACTGAGTTTCAATGTAAAGTTCCACAATAACTGCACTCTCCCTTCCCTCAAAACACATTTTCTCTCCATGCTACATGGGCACTGCCAGGGGATAAGGGAAGGGTGGTGTAGGCAATTCAGGACTGTCTTTCCTATCCTCTTCAGTACCTTTTTCCTTAATATGATGTTAAAACCAGATGCTGTGACTGCTCATCTGATTTTTGGTTCTTATAAAGGTGATTTTTTGTTTGAATAGTTGTTCAGTTTGGTGTTCCTGTAGTGGTGGGGGTTGGAGGGGTGGATCACTGGAGGTTTCTATTCAGCCATCTTGCTCTCTCCTTTAGTTCTTGTTTCTTTTTAATTTTAATTAAATAACTTGTTCAATTCAACAATTACTAAGAACATATTGTATGCCAGTGGTGTAAACTACTCATATTTTGAGTAGAAAGACTAAAAGATGAACCTATCAAAAATAATAGCTACAACTTTTCAAGACACAGTATAATAAGATGTAAATATAAACAACAAAAGTTAAAAATTGAGGGGCTGAAGTGTAGAGTTTTCAATAGTTTTCTCTTTGCTTATTTATTTGTATGTTCATGCAATCAGTGTTGTCATCAGTTTAAAATAATGGGTTATAAGATATTATTTGCAAGCCTTATGGTAACCTCAAATAAAAAAACATACAGTAGATCACAATAAATAAAAAGCAAGAAGTTAAAAAGTATCACCTAAGGAAATCACCTTCACTTAAAAGAAAATAGGAAGGAAAGAAGGAAGAGGAGACCACAAAACAACCAGAAAACACATAAAATAGCAGGAGTAAGTCCTTAGTTATCAATAATCACATTGAACATAAATTGACTAAGCACTCCAATCAAAAGACATAGGGTGGATGAATGGATAAAAAAACAAGACACCATCATCTGTTAACTACAAGAAACACACTTCACCTATAAAGACACACATAACTAAAAATAAAGGGATGGAAAAAGATATTCATGCAAATGGAAACCAAAAAAGAGCAGGAATAGCTATATTTATATCAGACAAAGTAGATTTCAAGACAAAAACTATAAAAAGAGACAAAGGAGGTCGTTATTTAATAATAAAGAGGTCAATTCAGCAAGAGGATATAGCAGTTGTAAATATATATATACCCAACACTGAAGCACGCAGATATATAAAGAAAATATTATAACTAAAGAGAGAGATAGATCCCAATACAGTAATGGCTAGAGACTTCATCACCCCACTTTCAGCATTGGACAGATCATCCAGACAGAAAATCCAGAAATAAATATTGGACTTAATCTACACTGTAGACCAAATGGACCTAATAGGTATTTACAGAACATTTCACCCAGTGTCTACAGAATACACATTTTTCTCAGCACATGGATCATTCTCAGAGATAGACTGTATGTTAGGCTACAAAACAAGTCTTACAACATTCAAAAAAATTAAAATAATCTCAAGGATCTTCTCTGACCACAATGGAATAAAACTAGAAATCAATAGTGAGGAATTTTGGAAACTGTACAAATACATGGAAATTAAATACTGTGTTCCTGAATGACCAATGTGTTAATAAAAAATTGAGAAAGAAATTAAAAAATTTCTCAAAACAAATGTGAAAATGGAAACACAGCATACCAATGTCTCTGGGATACAGCAAAAGCAGTAATAAGAGGAAAGTTTACGGCAATAAGTGTCTACATCAAAAATTTAGAAAAACTTCAAATAAACAATCTAACAATGTGTCTTTAACAACTAGAAAAGCAAGAGCAAACCAAACCAGAATTAGTAGAAGAAAAGAAATAATAAAGATCAGAGCAGAAATAAATGAAAGTGAAGTGAAAGAAATAATACAAAAGATCAGTGAAATGAGAAGTTTTTTTTTTTTTTTTTTTTTTTTTGAGACGGAGTCTCGCTCTGTCGCCCAGCTGGAGTGCAGTGGCGCAATCTCGGCTCACTGCAAGCTCCGCCTCCCGGGTTCACGCCATTCTCCTGCCTCAGCCTCTCCGAGTAGCTGGGACTACAGGCGCCCGCCACCACGCCCGGCTAATTTTTTTTTGTATTTTTAGTAGAGACCGGGTTTCACCGTGGTCTCGATCTCCTGACCTCATGATCCGCCCGCCTCGGCCTCCCAAAGTGCTGGGATTACAAGCGTGAGCCACTGCGCCCGGCTGAGAAGTTTTTTTTTAAAGATAAAATCGACAAACCTTTAGCCAGACTAGGAAAAAAAGAGAGAAGACCCAAATAATAAAATCAGAGATGAAAAAGGAGACATTATATTGGATACTGCAGAAATTCAAAGGATTAGAGGCTACTATGAGCAACAGTATGCCAACACATTGGAAAACCTAAAAGAAATGGATAAATTCCTAGACACATACAGCCTACCAAGATTGAGCCGTGAAGAAATTGAAAACCTGAATAGACCAATAACAAGGAACAAGATTGAAGCTGTAATAAAAAGTCTCCCTGCAAAGGAAACCCCAGGATCTGATGGCTTAACTGCTGAATTTTACCAAGCATTTAAAGAAGAACTAATACCAATCCTGATCAAACTATTTTGAAAAATAGAGGAGGAAGGAGTACTTCCAAACTTATTCTATGAGGCTAATATTACCACTATGAAAACTAGATAAAGGTTCATAAAACAAACAAACAAACCCTGCAGTTACATCCCTGATGGACACTGATGCAAAAATCCTCACCCAAATACTAGCAAACCAAATTCAACAACACATTAAAAAGATCACTATGATGAAGTGAAATTTATCCCAGTGTTGCAAGAATGGTTTAACATATGCAAATGAATCAATGTGATATATCAACAGAACAAAGGCCGAAACCCACATGATTATTTCAGTTGTTGCTGAAAAAGCATTTGATAAAACTCAACATCCCTTCATAATAAAAATACTAAAAAAAAAACTGCGTATAGAAGGAATATAACACAATAAAAGCCATGTACAGCACCTACAGCTAGTATTACACTGAATGGGGAAAAATTGAAAGACTTTCATCTTAGATCTAGAACAGGAAAAGATGTCCACTTTCACCACTGTTATTCATCATAGTACTGGAAGTCTTAGCTATCAGACAAGAGAAAGAAATAAAAAGCATCCAAATTGGAAAGGAATAAGTCAAATTATTTGTTTTTACAGATGATATGATTTTATATTTGGAGAAACCTAAAGATACCACCAAAAACTATTAGAACGGATAAATTCAGTAAAGTTGCAGGATACAAAATAAACATACAAAAATCAGTAACATTTCAGTATGCCAATGATAAACAATCTGAAAAAGCAATAAAAAAGTAATCCCATTTGCAATAGCTACATATAATATACCTAGGAATAAACTTAACCAAAGAAGTGAAAGATGTCTACAATGAAAAGTGTAAAACACTGGTGAAAGAAACTGAAGAGGGCACAAAAAATTGGAATGATCCATGTACATGGATTGGAAGAATCAATATTGTTAAAACATCCATACTACCTAAAGCAGTCTACATATTCAGTGCAATCTCTTTCAAAATAACAATCACATTCTTCACAGAAATAGAAAAAATACTCCTAAAATTTATATGGAACCACAAAAGACCCAGAATAGCCAAAGCTGCCCTAAGCAAAAGGAACAAAACTGGAGGACTTCAAATTATACTACAGAGACATAGTAACCAAAATAGCATGGTACTGGCATAAAAACAAACACATAGACCAATGGAACAGAATAGGGAGCCTAGAAACAAATCCATACATCTACAGTGAACTCATTTTTGACAAAGGTGCCAAGAACATACATTGGGGGAAAAGATACTCTTCAATATATGGAGGTGAGAAAACTGGATATCCGTATGGAGAAGGATGAAACTAGACCCTTATCTCTTGCCACAAAAACCAAATCAAAATGGATTGAAGACTTAAATCTAAGACCTCAAACTATGAAACTACTAAAAGAAAACATTGGGGGAAACTCTCTAGGACATTGGAGTGGGCAAATAATTTCTTCAGTAATACTCCACAAGCCCAGACAATCAAAGTAAAAATGGACAAATGGGATCACATCAAGTTAAAAGCTTCTGCACAGCAAAGGAAACAATCTAGAAAGTGAAGAGACAGCCCACAGAGTGGGAGAAGATATTTGCAAACTATCCATCTGACGAGGGATTAACAATCAGAATATACAAGGAGCTCACACAACTCTATGAGAAAAAAATCTAGTAATCAGAATTAAAAATGGGCAAACAATCTGAATAGATGTTTTTCAAAGGAAGACATACAAATGGCAAAAAGGCATATGAGAAGGTGTTCAACATCATTGATTATCAGAAAAATGCAAATCAAAATTACAGTGAGCTATCATTTCACCCCAGTAAAAATGGCTTTTATCCAAAAGACAATCAATAACAAATGCTGTTGAGTATATGGAGAAAAGGGAACTTGCATACACTGTTTGTGGGAATGTAAATTAGTAAAACTGCTTTGGAGAACAGTTTGGAACTTCCTCAAAAAGCTAAAAATAGACTTGCCATATGATATAGCAATGCCATTGCTAGGTATACACCCAAAAGAAAGGAAATCAGTATATCAAAAACATAGCTGCACTCCCATGTTTATTGCAGCACCATTTACATTAGCCAAGATTTGGAAGAACCTAAATGTTCATTAGCAGATGAATGGATAAAGAAAATGTGGAATACACACACACACACACACACACACACACACACACACACACACACACACACACACACACACACACACACACACACACACACACACACACACACACACACACACACAGTGGAGTACTATTCAGCCACAAAAAAGAATGAGATCCTGGCTGGGCAGAGTGGCTCATGCCTGTAATCCCAGCACCTTGGGAGGCTGAGGCAGATGGATCACTTGAGCCAAGGGGATTGAGATCAGCCTGGGCAACATGGTGAAATCCTGTCTCAAAAAAAAAATACAAAAGTTAGCTGGGTATGGTGATGCACATCTGTGGTCTCAGCTACTTGGGAGGCTGACGTGGGAGGATCATCTGAGCCTGGGGAGGTTGAGGCTGCAGTAAGCTATGATTGTGCCACTGCAGTCTAGCCTGGGTGACAGAGTGAGACTCTGTCAAAAAAAAATATGAGATCTTGTCATTTGCAACAACGTGAATAGGACTGGAGGTTATGTTAAGTGAAATAAGCCAGACAAAGACACACTTTGCATCTTCTCACTTATTTATGGGAGCTAAAAACATTAAAACAATTGAACTCACAGAGATAGAGTAGAATGATGGTTACCAGAGGCTGAGAAAGGTAGTGGGGGTGGGGGGAAGTGGGAATGGTTAAAGGGTACACTAATATAATTAAATAAAAAGAGTAAGATCTAGTATTTGATAGCACGACAGATGACTACAGTCATCAATAATTTACTGTACATTTAAAAGTAACTAAAACAATGTAATTAGATCGTTTGTAACACAAAGAAAGGATAAATGCTTGAGGTGATGTAGATACCCCATTTACCCTGCTGTGATTATTATGCATTATATGCCTATATCAAAATATCTCATGTGTCCGTAAATATATATACCTACTATGTACCCATAAAAATTGAAAAAAATTACTGTTCACAAGTCTCACATTAATTTCAATGCATTATTCTGTTCTTTATTACTTCTCTTATTTATTTTTTATTATTATTATTTTTTATTTTTTTTGAGACAGAATCTCACTCTGTTGCCAGCCTGGAGTGCAGTGGTGTGATCACGGCTCACTGCAACCTCTGCCTCCCAAGTTCAAGTGATTCTCCTCCCTCAGCCTCCCCAGGTAGCTGGGACTACAGGCGCATGCCACCACACTGGGCGAATTTTTGTATTTTTAATAGAGACGGGGTTTCATCATGTTGGCCAGGATGGTCTTGATCTTCGACCTTGTGATCCGCCCACCTCAGCCTCCCAAAGTGCTGGGATTACAGGTGTAAGCCACCATGCCTGGCCTGTTTCTGTTTTTTATAGGATTAATTTCCCTGTACTTTTTTTTTTTTTTTTTGAGACGTGGTCTCACTCTGTCACCTAGGCTGGAGTGCAGTGATGCAATCACTGCTCACTGCAACCTTGACGTCCCAGGCTCAAGCGATCCTCCCACCTCAGCCTCCCAAGTAGCTGGGCTAATTTTTTAACTTTTTGTAGACATAGGGTCTCCCTGTGTTGCCCAGGCTGGTCTCAGACTCATGGACTCAAGCAATCCTCCCACTTTGGCCTCCTAAATTATTGGGATTACAGGTGTAAGCCATTGCACCTGGCCTCCCTTTACTTTTTGTGAAGCATTACATAACTGTATATAAAACTTGTAGGCATAGCTTTAAATGTTAATCACCAAGTGGACAGTTTTGTAACCAATCCCAAAACAAAATAGAATATTACCAATTCCTTAGATGCTCTGTTCTTCCCCACACATCTCACTCCCCTAATAAGATAAATAGTTCTTATGTTTGTAATAAAACATTTTCTTATTTTTCTTTATAGTTTTGCATCTAGCTATATGTAGATTCCCTAAACAATGTATTAATATTACCTACTTTTGCCTGTTTTCAAAATTTTTTAATAAATTGAATGATCCTCTAAGTATTCTTCTGAGACTTCCATCTTTAGGTCAGAGCCATGTTTAATATTCATCTACTTTGATGATATAGTCATAATTTGTTCATTTTCAGTCCTTTATAGAATTCAACTGACATAGATATACTATAATTTATGTAATTTCAACATTTATCTTGTTTACATAGTTTTTCCTATTACGAACAATGCTGTCATGAATATTCTCAGTGTTGCTATGAGCAATTCTTTTTTTAGACAGTGTCGCTCCGTTGGTGCAATCTCAGCTCACTGCAACTTCTGCCTCCTGGGTTCAAGGGATTCTCGTGCCTCAGCCTCCCCAGTAACTGGGACTTTGTCATGCACCACCATGCCTGAATATATATATATTTTTTTTGTATTTTCAAAAGAGACAGGGTTTCATCATGTTGGCTAGGCTGTTCTCCGACTCCTGGCCTCAAGTGATCTGCCTTCCTCAGCCTCCTAGAGTGTTGGGATTACAGGCACGAGCTACCGCTCCGGGCCGAGCAATTCTTTATACAATGAGTTTCTCTTGGAGTCAAGTTGCTGGGTGGCAGAATATACATTATCTTTTTTTTTTTTTTTTTTGAGATGCAGTCTCGCTCTTGTTGCCCAGGCTGGAGTGCAATGGCGTGATCTCAGCTCACTGCAACCCTCTGCCTCCCGGGTTCAAGCTGTTTTCCTGCCTCAGCCTCCCAAGTAGCTGGGACTACAGGCACATGCCACCACACCCGGCTAATTTTGTATTTTCAGTGGAGATGGGGTTTCAGCATGTTTGTCAGGCTGGCCTTGAACTCCTGACCTCAGGTGATTCACTCACCTTGGCCTCCCAAAGTGTTGGGATTACAGGCGTGAGCCTCCGTGCCCAGCCTGAGTATACATGATGTTAACCATTACTACATAATATGAAATTATGGGCCGGGCGCGGTGGCTCACGCTTGTAATTCCAGCACTCTGGGAGGCCGAGGCGGGCGGATCATGAGGTCAGGAGATCGAGACCACGGTGAAACCCGGTCTCTACTAAAAATACAAAAAAAAAAAAAATTAGCCGGGCGTGGTGGCGGGCGCCTGTAGTCCCAGCTACTCGGAGAGGCTGAGGCAGGAGAATGGCGTGAACCCAGGATGCGGAGCTTGCAGTGAGCCGAGATTGCGCCACTGCACTCCAGCCTGGGCGACAGAGCGAGACTCCATCTCAAAAAAAAAAAATATATATATATTATATATATATATATGAAATTATGTTTCAAAGATTTGTTTCAGGTTATTCTGCTGCCCTTCAGGATAAATTAGAGAGTTCTTATTGCTGTACATTCTTGTCAGCACTTGGTTATCACAATTTAAATTATTTGCCAATCAGATGAGTTGCAGCACATTTTTAACTACTTAAACCTCTAATATTTATGGTGGAGTCTTGATTTGAGAGCAAAGTAAATTCTTAATTTTTAAACATATTCTTAAAATTAATAATTTGTCTTTTCTGAATTATAAATTCTGAATTGGTGATATCTGAATTGTTAATGGAAATACAACAGAGAGTTTGTGTAATTTCATGTGTAATTGTTTAGATTGTTTCTCTCTGTGAGAATAGATATACACAGCTTCAGTTATGATGTAGAAAGTTTAGTTAGGTAGAAGTGGTGCTGAAGATTTACTCAGCAAAGATGTACTTTGCTTAATTTGGCAACTGTTCAGAATTCCACATAGCCTCATATACTTGCAACTGAGGAATAGGCATAAATGTATTTTTATGAGCATTGACCTATTCAGGACATATGCTTTCCTCAGATGTTAAACATACTATCATTTTGTATGTTGTACTTTAATTAAAGGGCAAATTAAAGAGTAGTCTAAAATCTTACAGTCAGGAAAAAAAATGCCAGCTTTAAAATTTCCTTATTTGTTTTTTAAATTTACTTTTCATTTTTGTCAAAGTTAAGCATATACAAAGGCTCAAGGAATTCCCACACTCCTCTGTAGTGCCTTGTATCTCCTTGACCTCCCCTTAACCATCTAGCTTTCTTGATCTTTCGAGGCAACAAGGCTCAACTTTTTTAGCATTTTGTTTGGAACTTACCTTCTATATGCTTTTACTGTTACTTTTTATTTTTTTTTATTTTATTTATTTTTATTTTATTTTATTTTTTTATTATACTTTAGGTTTTAGGGTACATGTGCACAATGTGCAGGTTTGTTACATATGTATCCATGTGCCATGTTGATTTCCTGCACCCATTAGCTCGTCATTTAGCATTAGGTATATCTCCTAATGCTGTCCCCGCCCCCCCCACCCCCCACCCCACAACAGTACCCGGAATGTGATGTTCCCCTTCCTGTGTCCATGAGTTCTCATTGTTCAATTCCCACCTATGAGTGAGAACATGCGGTGTTTGGTTTTTTGTCCTTGCGATAGTTTACTGAGAATGATGTTTTCCAGTTTCATCCATGTCCCTACAAAGGACACGAACTCATCATTTTTTATGGCTGCATAGTATTCCATGGTGTATATGTGCCACATTTTCTTAATCCAGTCTATTGTTGTTGGATATTTGGGTTGGTTCCAAGTCTTTGCTATTGTGAATAGTGCTGCAATAAACATACGTGTGCATGTGTCTTTATAGCAGCATGATTTATAGTCCTTTGGGTATATACCCAGTAATGGGATGGCTGGGTCAAATGGTATTTCTAGTTCTAGATCCCTGAGGAATCGCCACACTGACTTCCACAATGGTTGAACTAGTTTACAGTCCCACCAACAGTGTAAAAGTGTTCCTATTTCTCCACATCCTCTCCAGCACCTGTTAGACTGTTACTTTTTAATTTTATTGTAAAATATACATTACATAAAATATATCATTTTAACCATTAAAAGTTTTTTTTTCTTTCCAACTTTTATTTTAGGATTGGGGGTACATGTTACATGGGTAAATTACATGTCACATTGCTTTGGTTTACAGATTATTTCATCACCTAGGTAATAAACATAGCACCCAGTAGGTAGTTTTCTGATCCTCACTCTCCTCCCACCCTCAAACCTCAAGTAGGCCCCAGTGTCTATTGTTCCCTTCTTTGCGTTCATGTGTATTCAGTGTTTAGCTCCCATTTATACATGAGAACATGTGGTATTTGGTTTTCTGTTCCTGCTTAGAATGATGGCCTCCAGCTCCATCCATGTTGCTGCAGAGGACATGATTTCATTCTTTTTTTAAGGCTGCATAGTATACTATGGTATATGGAATTTGTATTTTCTTTATCTTGTCTACCATTGATGGGCATCTAGGTTGATTCCATATCTTTGCTATTGTGAACAGTGCTGCAGTGAACATACCTGTGCATGTGTCTTTATGTTAGAACTTTGTATTCCTTTAGTTATATACCCAGTCATGGGATTGCTGTGTTGAATAGTAGTTCTATTTTAAGTTCTTTGAGAAATCTCCAAACTGCTTTGCATAGTGCCTGAACTATTAGTAATTTACATACCCATTAACTATGTGTAATCATTCCCTTTTCTCTGCAACCTCGTCAACATCTGTTATGTTTTGACTTTTTAATAATAGCCATTCTGAGATACCACATGAGATGGTATCTCACTGTGGTTTTGATTTGCATTTCTCTAATGATCAGTGATGTTGAGCATTTTTTAATATGCTTGTTGGTCGCGTGTATGTCTTCTTTTGAAAAGTGTCTGTTCATGTCCTCTGCCTGTTTTTAAATGAGGTTGTTTGTTGCTTGTTGATTTAAGTTCCTTATAGATCTTAGACATTAGGCCATTGTCAGATGCATAGTTTGCACAAATTTTCTCCCATTCTGTGGGTTGTATGTTTACTCTATTGATAGTTTCTTTTGCCGTGCAGAAGCTCCTTAGTTTAATTAGGTCCCACTTGCCAATTTTTTGCTTTTATTGCAATTGCTTTTGGAGTCTTCATCATGAAATCTTTTCTAGGGCTGATATCCAGAATGATATTTCCTAGGTTTTTTTCCTAGGGTTTTTATAGTTTTAGGTTTTACATTTAAGTCTTTAATCCATCTTGAGTGGATTTTTGTATTTGGTGTAAGGAAGGGGTCCACTTTCAATCTTCTGCATATGACTAGCCAGTTACTGTAGCACCATTTATTGAATAGGGAGTCCTTTTCCCATTACTTGTTATTGTCATCTTTGTCTAAGATCAGATGGTTGTAGGTGTGTGGCTTTATTTCTGGATTCTCTAACCTGCTCCATTGTATATGTGTCTGTTTTTGTACCGGTATCATGTTGTTGGTATCATGTTGTTTTGGTTACTGTAGCCTTGTTATATTGTTTGAAGCTGGGTAATGTGATTTGCCTGGCTGTGTTCTTTTTACTTAGGATTGTTTTGGCTATTCGGGCTCTTTTTTGGTTCCATGTGAATTTTATTTATTTATTTATTTATTTATTTATTTATTTATTTATTTATTTATTTGAGACAGAACAGAGTCTCACTCTTGTTGCCCAGGCTGGAGTGCAGTGGCACAATCTCAGCTCACTGCAACCTCTGCCTCCTGGCTCAAGGAGGCAGGATTCTCCTGCCTCAGCCTCCTGGGTAGCAGAGATTACAGGTATGCGCCACCATGCCTGGCTAATTTTTGTATTTTTAGTAGAGATGGGGTTTCACCATATTGGCCAGGCTGATGTTGAACTCCTGACCTCAGATGATCTGCTCGCCTTGGCCTCCCAAAGTGCTGGGATTACAGGCGTGAGCCACTGCGCCCCACCCATGTGAATTTTAGAATAGGTTTTTTCTAATTCTGTGAAAAATGTATTGGTAGTTTGATAGGAATAGCATTAAATCTGTAAATTGCTTTGGGTAGTATGACCATTTTAACAGTATTGATTCTTCTTATTCATGAGCATGGAATGTTTTTCCATTTATTTGTGTCGTCTCTAATTTTATTCAGCAATGTTTTGTAATTCTCATTGTAGAGCTCTTTTGCCTCCCTGGTTAGCTGTATTCCTTGGTATTTTATCCCATTTTGTGAATGGGATTGCATTCTTGATTTGGCTGTTAGCTAGGACATTATTAGTGTATAGAAATGCTACTGATTTTTGAACACTGATTTTGTATCCTGAAACTTTGCTAAAGTTAGTTATCAGATCTAGGAGCCTTTAGACAGAGACTGCAGGATTTTGTGGGTATAGCATCATATCATCTGTGAAGAGAGATAGTTTGACTTCTCTTCCTATTTGTATGTCTTTTATTTCTTTCTCTTGTCTGATTGCTCTGGCTAGGACTTCCTTTTAACCATTTTAAAGTTTATGGGGCATTAACCATATTCACATTATTGTGCAACAATCACCACCTTTGCTGTTACTTCTTAAAGTGTTATCCAATGTCTTCCTGCAATGAAAGATGAGGATTTAACTCTTTTCCCCTTTTCTGGCACATGTGCACACTTTCTGTGCTTTCATTTTCCCAGTATAATTATATCATAATTCTTGTTAGAATTTTTTATATTAGTATTACTCTGAAAATGCAGTTCACAGCTGAATCATTTGGTATACCGTGATAACTTTTCCCTTTCCTGTAAAACCTTGTTTTCCCCTGAGTTAATAATCATTCTTCCCCCTTTTTTGTTTTCTATGTATTTATCACAAATTCATTTTTAAATTTTTCCCCAATTATCTAAATTTCCCTCTCATTACATTTGAAACACGTTGAGTATTTTGTAAATGTCATCTTCTTGATGATACCTTTTCTGATTGGGTTTAATTAGGATTGAGCGCTCGTTCCCCTCATGCACAGTTTTTCATCTTAAAATCTCCCTTCCTCATCAGTCTGAAAATTCCCTTTGCCTATGTTTTGCGTTGAATTCTGGTTTTTGATTCCATATCTTTTCCATTCTTTCTTTATTCCCTTGTTTTGGTGGTATACTTTCTCAGGCAGCTTCCTGAGAAAGGGTGAATGGGAATGCCACAAGTCTGAAAAATACCTTTTTCTTCTGCCTAATTCTTCATAGTTTGACTTGTTATAGAATGCTAGGTTAGAAATAATTTTCCTTCAAATTTTGCTTGGTTTCTGCCTTGGTTGCCTTTTCTTCAATTGCAAGCTGTTCTGAATCCTAATCATTAATAGGTAAAAACATATATATATGTGTATATATATGTATGTATGTATGTATATGTGTGTGGTGTGTGTATGTATATGTGTGTGTATGTGTGTGTGTGTGTGTGTGTGTGTGTGTATATATATTTTTTTTTGAGACAGGGTCTTGCTGTGTCACTCAGGCTAGAGTGCAGTGGCACAATCATGACTCACTGCAACCTTGACCCCCTGAGCTCAACTGATCCTCCCACATCAGCCTCCTGAATACCATGCCTGGCTACTTTTTTTTTTTTTTTTTTGGAGGTGGAGTCTTGCTCTTGTCGCCCAAGCCAGAGTGCAATGGCACAATCTTGGCTCACTGCAATCTCTGCCTCCTGGGTTCAAGCTATTCTCTTGCCTCAGCCTCCCGAGTAGCTGGGATTACAGGCGTCCGCCACCATGCCCGGTTAATTTTTGTATTTTTAGTAGAGACAGCAGTTCTCCATGTTGGCCAGGCTGGTCTCGAACTCCTGACCTCATGATCCGCATGCCTTGGCCTCCCAAAGTGCTGGAATTACAGGCATGAGCCACTGCACCCAGCCTATATTTTTACCTTTTTAGAGATGGTGTCTCCCATGTTTCCCAGGCTGGTCTTGAACTCCTGGGCTCAAGCAATCCTGCCACCTCAGCTTCCTAAAGTGCTGGTATTATAGCTGTGAGCCACTGCACCTGGCCAATATTTTCTGTTTTATCTTTAGTCTTTTTATTGAGTTTATTTTTGCTTTCTTATTTCTGATTTTCAAGAACTTTTTTCTCTTTGTTCTTTTTTTATTTTTAAAATTGCTGTCTTGTTTTATTGATGCAGTGTCTTATCTGAGGATATTAATGATAGTATTTTAAAATCTTGATTGATGTTTAAAGGGAATGAAAGAGAAATCAATGAACTTATTGTTCATGTAGCACAGTTGAAAATTTCTCTTCGAGCATTCAAAGTTCAAAGAAAATATAGCTTCCTTATTTTTTGTAGTGGCTGTAATCTTTTTTTTTTTCTTTTTTTTTGAGACGGAGTCTCGCTGTGTCGCCCAGGCTGGAGTGCAGTGGCACAGTCTTGGCTCACTGCAAGCTCCACCTCCCGGGTTCACACCATTCTCCTGCCTCAGCCTCTCCGAGTAGCTGGGACTACAGGCGCCCGCCACCACACCCGGCTAATTTTTTGTATTTTTAGTAGAGATGGGGTTTCACCGTGGTCTCGATCTCCTGACCTCGTGATCCTCCCGCCTTGGCCTCCCAAAGTGCTGGGATTACAAGCGTGAGCCACTGCGCCCGGCCTGTAGTGGCTCTAATCTTTCACAAGCCTCTTACTCAGTAGAGTAGTGGTAGGCAAGTAGAGGCTTAAGGTATTAGCTTAAATTTGCCAGTTAACGTCTTTCTCGTTAGGGAATTCAGCTTCTTTCAGGTATATGCTCAGTCTTTCAGGTATCCTCCCTTTCCTTTTCCCTCCGCTGTGCCTCAGGATGCTGTTTAAGTGCTACAGGGTAGTCCCTATGTGATTTTGTGATGATGATAGAGTGCGGCTTGGTATTGTGGCCAGTCATTAAGGAGTATGTGCTCTACAAAGCTTCCCTAGTCTTGTCCTGAACTGTTTTGACTGCCTAAATGGAACTGGTTTCTCTGTCCCTTAGGAGCTTATAGAACTAATGGACTCTCTCTATATATGGAGGCCATAAAAAGGCAGGGGTATTGACCCAAGCCCATTTGTTTCCTCTGCTAAGGCTGTTATTCCTCCCCCCAAACCATATTGTCCCAGGACCATCCTACATGATGGTCTAGATGCAGTGTTTCACATGTGGAGCTAGGCAAAAGTCTCCCCTACTTTTGATTTTTCCCTTGTTTACCTACTAGGGATAAATGGAGTAAGCTTTCCACTTTCCCCCTATGTTTGGAAGGTCCTTTATTTCATAGCCCTTTCTTTTCCAAAGTAGTGTTCGTCCCAGCCCCCTAACTGGAGACATAATTGCAGATGTGGTATAAGGAAAAATATTTTCCATTAAGGGAAAATCTAAAAATATTATTCTAGTTATATTAATTAATCATTTCATTATATAGCAGGAAAAATTTTGTCATCTCTTTTAAAAATGATTTTGGCACTTCTAATTTTTTCCATCTTTAATAGTAAATATACTTTTCCAAACTTGAATCAGCCATTCTCAGTTATGATTTGTGAAATGTAATCTGAAAACAAAATTTGAAATTAGTGAGCAGTTAGTAAAGAACTCTTTTTATAGTCTTATGACGTTTCCAGAGCTTGGCTAGGAAGTGCAGATTTCATTATAGCTGTTTTTCATTTGGGAACTCTTGGATTTGATCTGGTTGCTTGAAAGATGGATTATGTGAATATGTGTGTGAACAATATATCAAAACGTGTAATCAAGGAATCCCTTTTGATAGTGTTCTAGCACTTCAGGGCTAAACACTCTAAGCACTATATGTTACTATTTCTTTAATATCCTTTTCAGATATCATAAAGTAGCCTCTTTGGTACATTTTGGTGCAGTTTAATTTCATGTGGAAATGGGTAGATTAAAATTTTTCTTAATTTTTTTTTCCGGGGACAGGGAACATAGCCATGTCTTACCTAGGTATGTTGTTTCTATTGTCTTCCTGGCTTATGAGAGTAATACTTGGTTTCTGCTGTAGATTATTAAGTTGTTAACCTAGAGAACTGTATTGTATATGAATGAGCCTCATCAAATATAGTAAGGATCTTCACTTTTGGCAGGGAGTCATATTCCTCTTTGAGAATCTGATGATGGCTATTGGTTACTTCCCTTCCTGTGCCTCCCTCCTCCCACCCCCAAATAGTACATAAACACATTTGTTTTTACTTCAGTTTTTGCATTGGAATTATATAATTGATATATAAATCATATATAAATTTATATAATAAATTATAAATTATAAATTTATATAAAATGTATAAAAATATAAAAAATTATAAATTATATATAAATTGAGACGAGTGGTTCTCAAGATTGATAGCAGAGGTGGGGCCAGGTAAGATGATTGGGGGGTGTGTAATGTGGGGAGAGGAGAGGGATCAGAATGATCTGGGGTTCCTTGAAGTATTCTAATATATCTTGTTAGATAGGTATACCTAGATATTTGATAATCATTGTTACAGTGAGCCACTATTCTCAGTGCACTGTATAGTATTGTTGAGCTGTTCAGAGTGGGGTGGAAAACCATGGAATACTACTATCACAGACAAAAATAACAACTATCTATAAGATAATATGTTAGTGTCATTATAATGTAAAAATTAGTAAATTAATGGTTACGTTCTTTAAAAATTGAAATAAAACCAAATTGGACAAATAAAACAAAAGTCTGAATTTAGTGATGGAAAAGTCACTAAAATTAAAGAGTATTTTCTGAAGTTTGATGTGGTATCTTGTAAGATCTTTGACATTGGCCGGGTGCGGTGGCTCAAGCCTGTAATCCCAGCACTTTGGGAGGCCGAGGTGGGCGGATCACGAGGTCAGGAGATCGAGACCATCCTGGCTAACATGGTGAAACCCCGTCTCTACTAAAAAATACAAAAAATTATCCGGGCATGTTGGCGGGCGCCTGTGGTCCCAGCTACTTGGGAGGCTGAGGCAGGAGAATGGCGTGAACCCAGGAGGTGGAGGTTGCGGTGAGCCGAGATCGCGCCACTACACTCCAGCCTGGGGGACAAAGAAAGACTCAGTCTCAAAAAAAAAAAAAAAAAAAAAAAAAAAAGATCTTTGACATTTATCTGTTTCAACCTTAAGTTTAAAATATTATTTATTAAAAAATTTTACACTTAAAAAATTGAAGTAAAATTGACATTACTCAAAATTAATCATTTTAAAGTAAACAATTCATGGGATTTAGTGTATTCACAATATTATACAACAGCCACCTTTAGTTCCAAAACATTTTCATCACCCCAAAAGGAAATCCCATATACATTAAGCATTTGCTCCCCATTTCCTCTTCCATCAGCCCCTGGCAACCACCAATCTACATTCTGTAGATTTACCTATTCTGGGTATTTAATATAAACAGAGTCATGTAATATGGGATTATTTGTATCTGGTTTCTTGCACTTAGTATAATGTTTTGGAGGTTCATGTACATTATAGTGTACTACATTCCTTTTTATTGCTGAATAATATTTCTTTGTATGTGTATATTACAATTCATTTATCCATTCATTCGTTGATGGACATTTGGGCTGTTTTCACCTTTTGGCTGTTGTGAATAATAATGCTGTCATGAACATGTATGTACATGTATTTGTTTGAGTTTCACTTCTTTTGGGTATATATCTAGGTGTGGAATTGCTGACTCATATAGTAATTCTATGTTTGACTCTTTGGGGAATTGTGAAACATTTTTCTACAGCAGTTCATCATTTTACATCCCACCAGCAATCTACAAGGGTTCCAATTTCTCCATAACCAGCACTTTTTATTTTCCATTTTTAAAATTATAGTCAGTCTAGTAGGTATAAGGTGGTACCTTATTGTGGTTTTGATTTGCATTGATTGATGCAAATCAACTAATGATGTTGAACATCATTTCATTTGCTTGTTGCTGTTTGTTTATCTTCTTTGGATTAATCTTTGGTTTTGATGATAAGAATTATTAAGCAGTTCTTACAATTGATTCACACAGGTATATGGTTGCAAAGCAAATCACTGCAGTTCTTATTTGCTTTGCCAAGAATTACTTACCTTATATGAAGGAATCCAAGAAATTTAGAAGACTTTTGATTTAAATTTATTTTATATTAATTTCTCTTTCCTCAAGTCAATCAGGTTGTCTTTAGCAAGTTCATAGCGTCATTGACATTGTCTGTGGCAGTACAAATATACATTTTCAATGTAAGGTCATTGAGTAAAAAACTTTAAAAAAATTTTAGTTTAAAATATTTCTATAGATTCTATTTTTGTAGATTTTGTCTATCTTATTCTTATTACTATTATTTTGAGGCAGAATCTGGCCCTGCACCCAGGTTGGAGTGCAGTGGCTCCATCTCAGGTCACTGCAACCTCTGCCTCCTGGGCTCAAGCAACCCTCCCGCCTCACCCTCCTAAGTAGCTGGGACTACAGGTACATGCCACCACACCTGGCAATATTTGTATTTTTTGTAGAGACAGGGTTTTGCTATGTTGCCCAGGCTCGTCTCAAACTGCTGAACTCAAGTGATCATCTGCCTCAGCCTCCCAAAATGCTGGGATTACAGGCATGAGCCACTGTGCTGGCCCATTTCTGTCTATCTTAAAACACTTGAAAACCCTTCTCTGATGAAGTAATTGACTTTCATGTCAGAAGGCAAGACTACTTTTGTGCTTTTGGCAATTTTTGATGGTAAGATTTGTGAGGTGGTTGTTTAGCTATTGTTTGTCAGCTCCAAACCTACCCTTCTATTCTCTTTATGTTACTGATGTGGGACTGGACAAACTACATTTCTTTTTTTCTTCAGCTGCTCCCTTCTACCAAGTACAAGGTGCTTAGATAATGGAAGTCAAAAAGTAGGAGAAGGTACATGCTCATTCTTGTTTACTTATTGTGTGTTAGTTTCACTTCTACGGTGGTTCTTCACCCTGGCAGTGGCAATTGGTTTGAGACTCTGTATTTTACTGTCCTTGGACCCAACCTTACCTTGTCCTCTCAGAAATACCAGCACCAGCTAGTCTTCATGACAGTGTCTCTAAAACTCACCTTTACACATCAGGAACAGAAAAATAACTTTTGTTTTGCTCAAACACCTATACTTTTATACAGCTATAATGGAGAAATTGAAAGCATTGCTATGGCTAGTCCTCTAGGAAGCCATTTTTCATTAGCCTGAAAGAGAGTGGTTATATTTTTTATTCTCTTCTCCATGCACTACATAATTTTGTTTTCCATGCAATTTTTTTTCCTCATTACTTATATTCATAGTATGTAATTACTATGCTTTACTATTTTAAAGGTGATCTAAGTGTCTAATTCACCTTTTTGTGTGAGTGTAAATTTTCATGAGTCACTTGGGAATTCCATAAGTATTTGATTATGCCGTATGTGTCAAATACTGTGTTAGATAGTAGAGATATAATGGTATACAAATCAGACATAGTCACTGCCTTCAAGGAATATGTATTTTGTCAGGGCCAACATACTGAGTAATTACAAAACTAATACTTTATGATAGAGAAAAGACAAACTACTATAAGAAAATATGGCAAGGGGATTAATCATAGTAAACCTAGTTGAGTGATTAAAAAAAAAGCCTTTCTGAAGCACTGTTTAAGACGAGAGTTGAAAGAATAAGTAAGGGTTAGCTAGGTATGAGGAGGAAAGGATATGGAAGAGTGTTCCAGGCTTAGCATTGAGAGTGTGAAGACAGTGGTTCCAGTTGAGGCAGGAACCATATCACAATGGGTTTTATAATTCATGTTAAATAGGTTGGAATTTACCTAAGAGGCGATGGGGAACTGTTGGGGGGTTTTTCACAGGGGAATGACATTATATCTATTAAATACCTACTGCATGTCAAGTGCCGTTCTAGACACTGGGGATCTAGAAGTAATCATGACAAGAGTCCCTGCCTTCTGCAATTTTCATTCTATGCAGGAAACAGACAAATAAATATACAGTATATTTTCAGTAACCTTAAGTGCTATAGAAGAAACAAAGTAATGTAAGGAGTTAGAAAATGAAGGAAAGATGCCAGGCATGGTGGCTCATGCCTGTAATCCCAGCACATTGGGAGGCTGAGGTGGGCAGATCACTTGAGGTCAGGAGTTCGAGACCAGCCTGGCCAACATGGTGAAACCCCATCTCTACTAAAATTACAAAAATTAGCTGGGCATGGTGGCGGGTGCCTGTTGTCCCAGCTACTTGGGAGGCTAAGGCAGGAGAATCACTTGAACCCAGGAGGAGGAGGCTGGAGTGAGCCGAGACATGCCACTGCACTCCAGCCTGGGCGACAGAGCGAGACTCTGTCTCAAACAAACAAACAAAAAAGGAAAAAGAAAATGAAGGAGAGGTAGCAATTTTAGGTAGATATGTCAGGGAAGCTCACCCTGAGGAGGTCATCTGAGAAGGCCTCTTTGATTAGGTAACATTTGAGCAGAGACCTGAATGAAGTAAGGAAGTGAGTCATATGAAGATCTGGGGAAAGCATGTCCCAGGAAGAGAAAACAGACAGTTCCTTGGGTGGGAATGATTATGTATGGGAAAAACTGCAGAAAGTTTGTGAGTGAGAAGAGAGATAAGAGATGAGGTCAGAGAGGTAGGAGGGCCCAAGTCATAAGTTACAGGACCTTGTAAGCCTTGATAAGATGTTGGATTTTATTTTAAATATGATTGGAAGCCATTGGAAAGTTCTGAGCAGGGAACCAAAGTGACTTATGTTTTGGAAAGGTCATTCTGGTGGCTGGCAGAGAAGAAAGTAAAAAGTGGTAAGGCTAGAAGCAGGAAGATCAAGTAGAGTGCTGTTGCTGCAATCCAGGAAAGAAATGATAACTTAGACTAGGGTGATAACTGTTGAGGTGGTAAAAACAGCTAGATTTAGGAGATGTTTTCCAGATAGCATCAAGTAGGATTTGGAGGGATTTGAATTCAGGTTGTGAAAGAAAGAGAGGAATCAAGGATGACTCAGAGGTCCTTAACCCGTGCTGCTGGGTGAATGCTGATGTCAGTTCTGAGACAGGAAGGATTGAAGGAGAAATTCTTTTTTTGGAGGGGAGTAATACAAAGCCAAGAGTTCTGTTTTAGATATTAAATTCGAGATTCCTCTTAGACATCCAACTGGAGAAGACAAATAGGTATTTGGGCCCATGGGAGAGATCAGAGCTCAAGCTATAAATCTGAGATTTGCCAGCACATAGGTGGTAGTTAAAGCCATAATAAAACTTGATGAGATACTTAGAAAGTGTTTGTATAGAAGAGAGAAGACTGAGGACTGAGTCTTGTGGCACTTCAACATTCAGAATTTAGGAAAAGATGGGAAGATCAGCAAAGGAGCCTGAGGAGGAGCAGCCAGTGTGGTAAGAGAAAAAACTGGAGAACGTGATCTCCTAGAAGCTAAATGAAGGAGGGAATAACCCATTGTGTCAAATACTAAGATTATGTCCTGAAGAAAGACCACTTTGGTTATAGTATGGATGATGGACTACAGAGAGGCAAGACTGTAGATGGGGAAATAGATGCTGTTGCTCTACTTAGGGGAGAAATAAATATTGTCTTAGGCCGGGGTGGTGGCAGTTGGGATGGAGTGTGGTAGATAAATTCAGCAGGCAGAATTAGTAGACTTGGTAATTGGGTATGGACTGAATGTTATAGGTCTTAAGTTTAACTTCTTAAATGATTGAACTTTAAAAACTATACTACTTGAACGAGCAAACAAAAAACTGAAGTTACTGTGGCTGGAGTACTTTCGGATTCTTTGGAGACTGAGGTTTTTAGTATTATTTGAACTGATCTTGGTTATATAAGTTTGGCTAAGTGAAACTAATGACATTTTAACTGACATTTTGGATTAGGGCATATCAATTGATCTTTGTAGAAAAACTGTTTCTAAGCATATGGATAAGATAAAGAAATCTAGGGGCATGCATGATTAATGAAATCATGTGAACCATTTTCAAGCAGTCATTTTTGAGCAGGCCCTCTACATATCAACTCTTTTTGGGTCATCATTCTCTTGGAAATAAATAAACTGAAATTCTCTCTCTCTCTCTCCCTTTTTTTTTTTTTTTTGAGATGGAGTCTCGCTTTTGTTGCCCAGGCTGGAGCGCAGTGGCGCGATCTTGGCTCACTGCAACCCCCGCCTCCCGGGTTTAAGCTATTCTCCTGCTTTAGCCTCCTGAGTAGGTGGGATTACAGGTGCCCGCCACCATGCCCAGCTAATTTTTGTACTTTTAGTAGAGACAAGGTTTTGCCCTGTTGGCCCAGGCTGGTCTCGATCTCCTGACCTTAGGTGATCCGCCTGCCTTGGCCTCCCAAAGTGCTGGGATTACAGGCATGAGCCACTGTGCCCGGCCAGAAACGGAAATTCTTTAGGATAATCTATTATTAAGTATTTGCAATATATCTTTCTTTCTTTTTTTCTTTTTTATTTTTTTGAGATGGAGTTTCACTCTTGTTGCCCAGGCTGGAGTGCAATGGTGCGATCTCAGCTCACTGCAACCTCTGCCTCCAGGTTCAAGTGATTCTCCTGCCTCAGCCTCCCAAGTAGCTGGGATTACAGGCATGCACCACCATGCCTGGCTAATATTTTGTATTTTTAGTAGAGACAGGGTTGCACCATGTTGGTCAGGTTGGTCTTGAACTCCTGACCTCAGGTGATCCACCTGCCTCTGCCTCCCAAAGTGCTGGGATTACAGGCGTGAGCCACTGCATCTGGCCAATATTTTTGACATGCTGAATCCTCACTTTATCCACATCAGTGAGGTACTACTTGACAAAAATACCCCAACATTTTTGGTTTCTTGGTGACAGTTTACATCTTACCATGTAAATGAACTCTGAATAACAAATTACTTATGATAAATGTTAAATTAGTCCATGATAGTTCCTCTGGAATTATTTATCAAGTAAAAGATGAGCATAGATAAGGAAAGGATTTGGGTATTTCACCATCGGAATAATAACAGACAGGTTATAGGAACCTTTCACAACAAACCATTGATGAATGCATTGCTGGACTTGTAGAAATTAAGTGAAATTACACAATGTTTATCAAAAGTAAAAAAATCAAAATAAAAACGATGACAAAATTACAGCTAAAAATTATGAACTAAGACTGGAACAGTAAAAAATAATCATGAAAGGTAGCCTTGGAGGTAAATGTTTATATCAGCATGGCAGTGGGAGTCTAAGCCTTAGGTAGGTAACAAGATAAGAAAGCTGAATATGAAATTCTAGCCTTAAGCCAGGGACACTTGAAGGGAGCCAGAGAAGATTGATAGAGCCCATAGTTCCTGGAAGAAGCAAATATAAATTCTCTCTCTGAAGGAAAACTTTCTTCATTTACCACCTAGGATTCTCTGTTTAAGATCAACTAGATTTGAAGTCACAATCCAAGATGATCAAATACAGAAGGAAACAAATCATTATTAAGGAGTTGGTTGAAAAATACAACAGACTCCAAGAACTTAAGATATTGAAGGGATCAGGTATAGAATATTAAGTAACTATGCATAAAGTATTTAAAGACACAAGAGAGGAACTTACAAAAATGAGCTAGCAGCAAGAGAGTATCAAATATGACCAAGAAGATTTGAAAATGAACCAAATAGAATGTCTGTACATGAAAAATGTAGTTGTTGGAATAAAAACCTCCAGATTGGTTAAATAGCAGATTAAACCTAGCTTCAGAGAGAATTAGTGAACTAGAAGATGGTTTGGAGAAATCACCTAGAATGTAGCACAGAGGCAGAGAAATGGAATATATGACAGAGAGGTTAAGAGAAATGGAATATGAAGGTTTAATATAGGTCTCTAGTCAGAATCCCAGAAAGCAAGATAAGAAAATGCAGGAGAGACAATATTGGAAGAGATAATGGCTGAAAATTTTCTAAAATTATTGAAAGACTTGAATTTATAGATATAGAAAAGCTCAACTTTTACAAAGCAGAATAATTAAACCCACACCTGAAGATATTGTAGGTGAAACTGTGTCTGGTAGCCAGCCTCCAAGATGATCCCGAATGATTCTTTCTTTCACACCCTTATACTGTCCTCACTCACACTTAATGGGGCTGACTTTCATAACTAATAGGGTATTGTGCAAATGAAGGAGTATGACATTGGAGGTTAAGTCATGAAAGGCATTGTGGCTTCCACCTTGCCCATTCTTGGATCACTCACTCTGGATGAAGCCAGTCACCATGTTGTGAGGTCACTCAGGCAACCCATGGAAAAGCCCGACTGGAGAATTGAGCCCTCCTGCCAATAACCAGCATCAGCATATGAGGCATGAATGAGCTACCTTGAAAGTGTATCCTTCTGCCCTGGCCAACCCTTCAGATGATTATAGCTCTAGCTAGCATCTCAGCTGCAGCCTCATAAAATACCTTGAGCCAGAATCAGCCAGCTAAGCTGCTTCTGAGTTCTTGAACCACAGAAACTGTGGGATGATAAATGTTTATTGTTTTAAGCCACTATGTTTTGGGGATAACTTCTCATGCAGCATTAGATACCTAATATACTAAAGAACATCAAAGACAATGAGAAAAATCTTAAAAGTAACCAGAAAGAAAAGATGGATTACTTAGAGAATAATAACACTTGGACTGATGTTAGATTTCTCAATAGCAAAAGTGTAAGCTAGAGACCAGTATCTGCATGCATAGTGTGGAGGAAAGTATCAGTTGGCCTAGTGTTATATATTTAGAAAAATGATCTTTTAAGAATGAAAGAGAAATAGGGCTTTTTTTTTTGAGACAGGGTCTTGCTCTGTTGCCCAGGCTGGGGTGCAGTGGCACGATCTTGGCTCACTGCAACCTCTGCCTCCCGAATTCAAGTGATTCTCCTGCCTCAGCTCCCTGAGTAGCTGGGACTACAGAGATGTGCCACCATGCCCAGCTAATTTTTGTATTTTTAGTAGAGATGGGGTTTTACTATGTTGGCCAGGCTGGTCTCGAACTCCTGACCTCATGTGATCCACCCACCTTGGCCTCCCAAAGTGCTGGGATTACAGGCATAAGCCACCGTGCCTAGCTGAAAAATAGGGCATTTTTTTTTTTAATAAACCAAAACTGAGTTTGCCATGAACCCTTCACTAGAGGGTATATTTTATGGCGAAGGAAAATGATCTCAGAAAAGTCTGATATATGATGATGAGCAACAAAATTAGTAAACATGTGGATAAATGTAAACAAGAATTATCTGTATAAAAGAGTAACATCTAATTTGTGGGATTAAAAAAGACATAACTAAAATATTGCATTTAAAAATTTATTTCAATAGGTTTTTAGGGGACAGTTGGTGTTTGGTTACATTAATAAGTACTTTAGTGGCGATTTCTGAGATTTTGGTGCACCCATCGCCCGAGCAGCGTGCCCAAAGTGTAGTCTTCTATCCCTCGGCACTGCCTACCGTTTCCCTGTAATCCCCAAAGTCCAATGTATCATTCTTATGCCTTTGTGTCCTCATAGCTTAGCTCCCACATATGAGTGAGAACATACAATGTTTGGTTTTCCATTCCTGAGTTACTTCACCTAGAATAATAGTCTCCAATTCCATTTAGGTTGGTGCCAATGCCATTATTTCATTCCTTTTTATGGCTGAGTAGTATTCCATGGTATAAAATATACCACATTTTCTTTATCTGCTCATTGATTGATGGGCATTTGGGCTGGTTCCGTATTTTTGCAATTGGAAATTGTGCTGCTATAAACATAGGTGTGCAAGTATCTTTTTGCATAATGACTTCTTTTCCTCTGGGTAGATACCTAGTGATGGGATTGCTGGATCAAACGGTAGATCTACTTTTAGTTCTTTAATGAGTCTCCACACTGTTTTCCCTAGTGATTGTACTGGTTTACATTCCCACCAACAGTGTAAAAGTGGTCCCTTTTCACTACATCCATGCCGACATCTATTATTTTTTCATTATGGCTATTCTTGCAGGAGTGAGGTGGTATTACATTGTGGTTTTGATTTGCATTTTCCTGATAATTAGTGATGTTGAGCATTTTTCCATATGCTTGTTGGCCATTTGTGTATCTTCTTTGGAGAATTGTCTATTCATGTCTTTAGCCCACTTTTTGATGGGATTGTTTTTTTCTTGCTGATGTGTTTGAGTTTTTCATAGATTCTGAATATTAGTCCTTTGTTGGATATATAGATTGTGAAGACTTTTTCCTCACTCCGTAGATTGTCTGTTAACTTTGCTGATTATTTCTTTCTTTTTTTTTTCTTTTAAAAGACTGAGTCTCACTCTGTCACCCAGGCTGGAGTAGAGTGGTGCAATCTCGGCTCACAGCAACCTCCGCTTCCCAGGTTCAAGTGATTCTCCTGCCTCAGCCTCCCTAGTAGCTGGGATGACAGGTGTGTGCCAGCACACACTGTTAATTTTTGTATTTTTAGTAGAGACGGGGTTTCACCATGTTGGCCACACTGGTCTCGAACTCCTGACCTCAAGTGATCCACTTGCCTCAGCCTCTCAAAGTACTGGGATTACAGGTGTGAGTGACTGTGCCAGACCTCTGCTGATTATTTGTTCTGCTGTGCAGAAGCTTTTAAGTTTAATTAAGTCCCATCAATGTATCTTATTTTGTTGATGCATTTGTGTTTGGGTTCCTGGTCATGAGGTGTTTGCGTAAGCCAGTGTCTAGAAGGGTTTTTCCAATGTTGTCTTCTAGAATCTTTATGGTTTCAGATCTTAGATTTAAGTCTTTGATCCATCTGGAGTTGATTTTTGTATAAGGTGAGAGATGAGGATCCAGTTTCATTCTTCTACATGTGGCTTGCCAGTTGTCCCAGCACCTTTTGTTGAATAGGTTGTCCTTTCCTCACTTTATGTTTTTGTTTACTTTGCCAAAGAACAGTTAGCTGTAAGTATTTGGGTTTATTTTTGGGTTCTCCATTCTGTTTCATTGGTCTATGTGCCTATTTTTATACCAGTACCATGCTGTTTTGGTGACTATGGCCTTATAGTATACTTTGAAGTCAGTAATGTGATACTTCTAGATTTGTTCTTTTTGCTTAGTCTTACATGGCTATGCAGGCTCTTTTTTGGTTCCATATGAATTTTAGGATTTTTTTTTCTAGTTCTGTGAAGATTTATGGTGATATTTTGATGGGAATTGCATTGAATTTGTAGATTGCTTTTGGCAAGATAGTCATTTTTGCAATATTGATTCTACTCATCCATGAGTATGGGTTGTGTTTCCATTTGTTTGTGTCATCTGTGATTTCTTTCAGCAGTATTTTGTAGTTTTCTTTGTAGAGGTCTTTCACCTCCTTGGTTAGGTATATTCCTAAGTATTTTATTTTATTTTTGTAGTTATTGTGAAGGGGGTTGAGTTCTTGATTTGATTCTCAGCTTAGTTGCTGTTGGTGTATAGCAGAGCTACTGATTTGTGTGTATTAATTTTGTATCCTAAAACTGCTGAATTCATTTACCAGTTATAGGAGCTTTTTGGATGAATCTTTAGGGTTCTCTAGGTATATGATCATATCATCAGCAAACAGTGACTGTTTGACTTCCTCCTTACTGATTTGGATGTGCTTTATTTTTTTCTCTTGTCTGATTGCTCTCACTAGGACTTCCAGTACTATGCTGAATAGAAGTGGTGAAAGTGGGCATCCGTGTCTTGTTCCAGTTCACAGGGGGAATGCTTTCAACTTTTCCCTGTTAAGTATAATGTTGGCTGTGGGTTTGATGAAAATGGCTTTTATTACATTAAGGTATGTCCCTTCTGTGCTGATTTTGCTGAGGGTTTTAATCATAAAGAGATGCTGGATTTTATCAGATGCTTTTTCTGCATCTATTGAGATGATCATGTGATTTTTGCTTTCAATTCTGTTTATGTGGTATAACACATTTATTGACTTACGTATGTTAAACCATCCTCATCCCTGGTATGAAACCCACTTGGTCATGGTGGATTATCTTTTTGATATGCTGTTGGATTTGGTTTGCTAGTATTTTGTTGAGGATTTTTGCATCTATTTTCATCAGGGATATTGGTCTGTAGTTTTCTTTTTTTTGCTGTGTCCTTCCCTGGGTTTGGTATTAGGGTTATATTGGCTTCATAGAATGATTTAGGAAGGATTCCCTCTTTCTCTATCTTTTGGAATAGTGTCAGTAGGATTGGTAGCAATTCTTCTTTGAATGTCTGATAGAATTTAGCTGTGAATCTGCCTTGTGCTGGATTTTTTTTTGTTTACAATTTTAAAATTACCATTTCAATCTTGCTGCTTGTTATTGGTCTGTCCCGAGATTCTATATCTTCCCGGTTTAATGTAGGAGGGTTGTATATTTCCAGGAATTTATCAATCTCCTGGAGTAGTAAAGTCCCTCACTATTATTGTGTTGCTGTCTATCTCATTTCTTAGGTCTAGTAGTAATTGTTTTATAAATTTGGGGTCTGCAGTGTTAGGTGCATATATATTTAGAATTGTGATATTTTCCTGTTAAACTAGTCCTTTTATCATTATAGAATGTCCCTCTTTGTCTTTTTTAACTGCTGTTGCTTTAAAGTTTGCTTTGTCTGATATAAGAATAGTTGTTCCTGCTTGCTTTTGATGTCCATTTGCATGGAATATCTTTTTCCACCCCCTTTGCCTTAAGTTTATGTGAGTCCTTGGAAATCACTTAAAATAACTCCATTCAAATTTTTTTCTAGTTTTTAATTTTAATTTTTAAATTCTGGAACAGTAGATAAAATTCTGTCAAGACTTATCAAATGTTTTGCTGCAGTGCTAGTCTATTAAACCTTCGCATTTATGTCATTATACTATAAAATAGAATTTATGGTACTTTTTAATGTTTCATTTTTCTCTTTTTATAGTTTTTTGTAGAGCAAAGTAACATTGGAGATAATTTTTTGTATTAGCTTTGCTACTGATACAAATCATAGATGCATACTCCTGATCGAAGTAGGGCATGAATACTTGATTAGTCTTTAACAGTTATGGTTACAGGGATAGTATATCGCAGTTACAGTTAATCCCTGACCACTGAGTTATTTAAGTAGGCATTTAGGATTCTTGTGATTGATGAAATAAACTAAAATAGTCTTGTCTTTAAAGATTTGTAGCTTGAATGAGGATAATGAAACCATAGTAATGTAGATAAACCTTACTGACATTTTATGCTTTCAAAGGGAAATGGGATCTTAAACTGCTTTGGCTAAAATTTCAAAATGAATTTTAGCCACAATTCTGAAATTATGGGTCTCTGTCCCTAAAAAATTCTTTTAAAGAATTTAAGATCTACTTCTGCAAAATGTCAATAATATCGTTTATCTCTTTTTTCAGGGATGTAGTGAGGAGTACCTCTTTGAAAATGGCAAATGTTATCTGTTAGACTGTTGCATCTCATCACTAGAAGATATTTTTTCACTAAACAGTCATCGAGAAAATGGTTATCATTGATCTTAAGATGGATTGATCACAACCCTCACTGGACTAAAATTGTTGGGAATTAAAGTACAGATCTTATTTGATTGTGAGCAGAAGAAACTTAAAAGCTTTGACTTTTCAATTTAGAAGTTTGGAGATTTAAGTTATGATATAATAATTTACAACTGTATTTTGTGAAATCGGTGATCTCCAATCTTTAGATTGAAGAAAAACATTGAAGACCATGAATTTTACAGTGACTTACCTCTTCCAGTTAGCAAATCAAGCACATTTTTTGTTTTGCAAATGTCTCAACTGTAAAAAGTGTATAACTACATAGCTCTTCTTTTGAAAAGGGATCTAAACTACAGAATATAGTTGTTATGTATTTTAAAATTTAAAGATGTTTTTGTTCAATTAATTGGCAAACAGTTGATTAATCATTATGTTTTAACTTTAGGCATTGTAATGAGTACCAAAGAATTAAGATAGACTTAAAAAGGAGAGAATCCAAATCCTTTGAGAACTGTTTGTTTTTATTTTTTACATTCCTGACGTTTAACACAGGGCCTGGCAGCAGTACACATTTACTAAAGGTTAGTTGAATGAGTAAATGAATAAGAAGGACCTGATAGTTGCCCTCAAGAAACTTAGAGCCATTAAATATAATAAGATGAATATACAGAAAACCAGACTGATCAATAGACAATAATAGTGTGCTCAATAATTAGAATTTAGAGGTCAGGCATGGTGGCTCACACCTGTAATCCCAGCACTTTGGGAGGCTGAGGTGGGTAGATCACCTGAGGTCAGAAGTTTGAGACCAGCCTGGCCAACATGGTGAAACCCCATCTCTCCTAACAATATAAAAAATTAGCTGGATGTGGTGGTGGGTGCATGTAATCCCAGCTACTCGGGAGGCTGGGGCAGGAGAATTTCTTGAACCCAGGAGGCAGAGACTGCAGTGAGCTGAGATTGCACCACTGCACTCCAGCCTGGGTGACAGAGCGAGACTCCATCTCAGAAAAAAAAAAGGAAAAAAGAAAAAAAATAGAATTTAGAGGTGTTAGAATTTGGAGGAAACATTAAAATAGTTTTCAAACATGGTATTTGGACTACTATTAACAAAACTTATTGTAGTAGTAAAGTCAGGTGAAGTCCTCTTAAAGAATGTGGGACTTGAACAAGCCCTAAAGGATTGGTAGGATTTGGATGTGAATAAAAGAGGCATCATAGGTAGGGGAACATCATGACTGACATGGGGGTAAGGAAACATGTTTATGAGCCAATGAGAAAAATGGCCTTCTTGGAAAACTTTAAACTATAATAATGCTGGATTGATAGGTGGTGTTTAGGCAGACAATTCAAATTTCCAAATGGCAGTTTTACCATTCGCCACCAAACTGATCTGCTGAATGCTTCCAGCCATATCCATCTGCTAGGAGCCTGCCTGGCACACTGCCTCTCGGCTATTTGCTCAGATGGTTTGACAGATGCATAGGTAGTAAGAAATGGTGCTGTTAATGTCAGTAAAGCTGCCCTTTGTGAAAGCTAGCAAACCAGTGTGACTTTGAGCTTTATAACTGATGATTTGTGGTGATGTTAGATTAAAAAAAAAACGCAGCTTTAAATGGTGTGGGAGACGCTGGGCTTGCCTTATTGTTAAGAGATTGCCATGTTGGTTTGATACTGGGCTGGAAGGTCTCTCCGCTTACCCTACCTCATACTTCCTCAACACCCTGAGATACCAGAATGAATTTATTATTTCTTTGCTCATGGTTAAAACATATATTTTTAGAGAAGCGTTCATGCTCGGCTTGCTGTAAATGCATATTTGCTTTGGGGCCTTGTTCTAAGATGATATGGGGCTAGGCTGTATCCCTCAGGGTGAACACAAATTGTACTCCCCTCACTCTGTAAGTCACTGTCAAAAACATGGAGTGCTTAGATATGGGAAGAAAATTAAATGTCACTTGACAGAGCTTTTGTCTTTTATTAGATGATATTTAGATAATAATAAAAAATAGTGCATTTGAATTATGTGACGTAAGAGAGTTCCAAAAGAGAGCAGCAGTATTGGGTGGTTAGAAATATAGATTAATGACCCACAATTTTCGTATCTAGTATTCTTGATGGAGTGAATGTAGTGCTAAGAAATTATGATTAAATATGTCTTTATTTAATCTTTAGCGAGTATTAACTGTTGGCTCTGGTTTGGCATTGTTTACTTTTTTTTTTTTTAACTAGGGAGAGTTAAATGATACATGTCTGTACAGTTATTTTATGCTACTTTTCTTTAACATGCCTCAGCATTAAAATGTCCTTAAGAATATTGCATCATATCATTAAGAGTCTGACTATGGAAGGAATGCGACCGTATGACAGTGAGTAAATTTTTCATGACTACAGCCCATGGATGTTAAATAAAAAGTGACAGCTTCTTGGATTTGATTGCAGTATAAAATTGTGACTCAGAATACTAGATTCATTGACTGGGGGTAGAAAGAGGACACTTTAGGACACTTTGTATGAGAGGCAGAAAATGTTTTGCATACTTTATAAGGGAGAGACAAAAATCTTGAGTGTAGTTTTATATCGTTTATTAATGGTAGAACCGCTTTGTTGAAATGAATTAAGTGTAGAGTCTTGTACCACTTCACCTTCATTCATTCAGCTGAAGTATAGGAGGATGATTTGTGCTTAAATGAATCTTTGCCTGCATTTGTGCAGGGAAAAACTTTGGCAGTCCCAATCACTGGACTGCACACAGCCATGGAATATTGTAGCATTACTGCCATGTTCCATGTGTATGTGTGCATAAGACACACACACACACACACACATGCAGAGAGATCTTAAAAATGACTTTATTGAAGTATAATTGACATGCAAATATTATAAAACATCCATTTAAAATATATAGTTCAATGCTCAATGAACCTAACAAATGAACCCGTGCAATCAGATTTATATATTTATATTTTGGCTGTGCAGTCAAGATATAAAACACTTCCATGACCCCAGAAAGTTCTCTTTGCCCTTTTCTAGTCACTCCATCCCTGTGTCCCTACCTGAGGCAACCACTGACCTGCTTTCTGTCACTATAGATCAGATTCGTCCTTTCTAGAGTCTCATGTGTTTGGAGTCGCACAGCATGGAATCTTTTGTGTTTGGCTTCTTTTGCTCATTGTGATGTTTTTGAGTTTCATCCATATTGCTCTTATATAAGTAATTTACTCCTTTTTATTGTTGAGTGGTATTCTGTTGTGGTATTCTAGATATATTACAATTTATTTATCTATTTACTTGTTGATGGACCTTTGAGCTAGTTTTATTTTTTAGTATTATGAATAGCACTGCTATGAACATTCAGGTGCAAATCTCTGTGTAAATAAGTTTTTATTTCTCTTGGGTAAAGACCTAGATGTAGAAGTACTGGGTCACATGGTAACTTCAAGGAAACTACAGTATTGTTTGCCATAGTGTTTGTACCACTTTACATGCTTACCAACAATATAGAGTTTCAGTTACCTGATATCTTCTCCAACACATGGTGTTGACAGTCTTTAATTTTGTTTGTTTGTTGTTTTTTTTGAGAGGAATTTTGCTCTGTCACCCAGGCTGGAGTGCAGTGGTGCCGTCTCAGCTCACTGCAACCCCTGTCTCCCGGGTTCAAGTGATTCTCCTGTCTTAGCCTCCCAAGTAGCTGGGACTACAGGTGTGCACCACCACACCTGGCTAATTTTTGTATTTTTAATAGAGACGGGGTTTCCCCATGTTGGGCCAGGCCCAAAGTGCTGGGATTATAGGCATGAGCTACCGCACCTGGTACCTTTGTCAAAAATCAGGTGACCGTATATTTGAGGCCTATTTCTGGATTTTCTCTTCTGTTCTATTGATTTATTACATACCTATCCTTATGCAAATACCACAGTATCTTGATTACTGTAGCTTTATAGTAAGTCTTAGAATCAGGTAGCATAAGTCTTCTAGCTTTGTTCTTTTCTTTCATAGTTGCTCTGGCTAGCCTAGGTTCTTTACATTTCCATGGAAATTATAGAATCAGCTTACTGATTTCTACAAAAAATCTTGTTGGAATTTTGATTGAAATTGCGTTGAATTCTATCGATTAATTTGTGTAGAATTGACATCTTAACAATATGGAGTCTTCCCGTTTGTGAACATAGTATACTTCTCTAATTAAAGATCTTATTTAGTTTCTTTCAGCAATATTCTGTAACTTTTCTTATATAGTCTTGCATGTATTATGTTAGATTTATTGTTAAACATTTCATGTTTTTGGATAACATTGTGAAAGATACATATATTTTTAAATTTAAATATCCAATTGTCTATTGCTAGTATTAGAAATACAATTGATTTTTGTATATTGAACCTATATCCTGTGACTTTGCTAAATTCACCTGTTATTTATATTAGTTTTTTTATTTTTTGTTTTTAGAGACACAGTCTTCCTTTGTCACCTGGGCTAGAGAAGAGTGGCACAATCATAGCTCACTGTAGCCCCAAACTCCTAGGCTCAAGTGATCCTCCTGCCTCAGCCTCACAAGTAGCTGGGACTATAGGTGCATGCCACTATGCCTGGCTAATTTTTTTTTTTTTCTTTTTGTAGAAACAGGGTCTCACTATGTTGCGCAGGCTAGTCTTGAACTCCTGACTTTAAGCGATCCTCCTGTCATGGCCTCCCAAATTGCTAGGATTATAGGTGTAAGCCACCTCATCCAGCCACTTTTATTAGTTTTTAAAATTTGTTTGTAGATTTCTTGGGATTTCTCTAGCCTTGTTGCATTGGCTAGAATCTGTAGTACAGTGAAGTGATGATAATTTATATACTTGCCTTGTTCCTGACCTTCAGGAGAAAATTCACTATTACTAATAAGTGTGATATTACTGGAAAGGGGTCCCGATCCAGACCCCAAGAGAGGGTTCTTGGATTTTGCACAAGAAAGAATTTGAGGCGAATCCATAGAGTAAAGCGAAAGCAAATTTATTAAGAAAGTAAAGGAATAAAAGGATGGCTACTCCATAGGCAGAGCACCCTCATGGGCTGCTCGATTGAGTATACTTACAGTTGTTTCTTGATTATATGCTCTACAAGGGGTGGATTATTCATGAGACTTCTGGGAAAGAGGTGGGCAATTCCTGAAACTAAGGTTTCCTCCCCTTTTTAGACCATATAGGGTAACTTCCAGATGTTGCCATGGCATTTATAAACTGTTATGGCACTGGTAGGAGTGTCTTTTAGTTAGCTAATGCATGATAATTAGCATGTAATGAGCAGTGAGGATGACCAGAGGTCACTTTTGGGGCCATCTTGGTTTTGGTGGGTTATGGCTAGCTTCTTTACCACATCCTGTTTTATCAGCAAGATCTTTGTGATCTGTATCTTGTGCTGATCTCCTATCTCATCCTGTGACTAAGAATGTCTTACCTCCTGGGAATGCAGCCCAGCCGGTCATAGCCTTATTTTACCCATCCCCTAATCAAGATGGAGTTGCTCTGGGTCAAATGCCTCTGACAATGTTAACTGTTAAGTTTTCTTATAGAAGCCTTATATCATGTTGAGAAAGTTTCATTGTAGTCTTAGTTTGATGAGACTTGTTAAAAAGTACATTATGAATGGATCTTGAATACTATCAAATGCTTTCTTTTATATCTGTTTAATTGATTATATGGTTTTATTTATTATTCTGATTGATTGTTGTTCATTGATTCATTTTCAAATGTTAAGCCAACTGTGGGAAATATTCTAGGAATGCAAGGTGTTTTTTTTTGTTTGTTTGTTTTTGTTTTGTGTTTTTTTTTTTTTTTTTGAGACGGAGTCTCACTGTGTTACCCAGGCTGGAGTGCAGTGGTGTGATCTCAACTCACTGCAACCTCCTCCCAGGTTCAAGTGATTCTCCTGCCTCAGCCTCCCAAGTAGCCACCATGCCTGGCTAATTTTTGTAGTTTTTTTTTTTTTTTTTTTTTTTGAGACGGAGTCTCGCTCTGTCGCCCAGGCTGGAGTGCAGTGGCGCATTCTCGGCTCACTGCAAGCTCCGTCTCCCGGGTTCACGCCATTCTCCTGCCTCAGCCTCTCCGAGTAGCTGGGACTACAGGCGCCCGCCACCACGCCCGGCTAATTTTTTGTATTTTTTAGTAGAGACGGGGTTTCACCGTGGTCTCGATCTCCTGACCTCGTGATCCGCCCGCCTCGGCCTCTAATTTTTGTATTTTTAATAGAGATGGGGTTTCACCAGGTTGGCCAGGCTGGTCTCAAACTCCTGACCTCAGGTGATCCACCTACCTTGGCCTCTCAAAGTGCTGGTGTAGATTACAGGTGTGAGCCACCGCACCCAGCCACAAGGTTTGTTTAACATTTGAGAATCAATCCCAGTTGGTCATGGTGTATTATTATTTTTTTAGATATTGTTGGATTTGATTTGCTGCAATTTTATTTAGAATTTTTTCATCTGTGTTCATTAAAGATACTGGTTTGTAGTTTTCTTATGTCTTTGTCTGCTTTCATTGTCAGTATAATGCTACATTATCAAAGGAGTTTGAAAATGTCTCCTCTTAGTACCTTTTCTAAAAATGTCTTTGTAGGATTGTTATTTTTTCCTTAAATATTTGATAGAATTGTCCAGTGAAGCTGTCTGGGCCTGGAGTTTTCTTCATAGGAAAACTGATTATGAATTCAATTGTTTTAATAGATATAAGGTTCTTCAGATTTTCTCTTCTCCCTCCCTCCCTCCTTCTCTTTTTTCTTTCTCTTTCTTTTTATTCTTCCTCTTTCTTTTTATTCTTCTTCCTCCTCTTCCTCCCTCTCCTCCCCCCTCCTGTTGTTGTTCTTCTCCTCCTCCTCCTCCTCTTCCTCTTCCTCCTTCTTCTTCATCTTCGTCTTCTTCATCTTCTTTTCTTCTTCCTATTCTTTCTCTTCTTTCTTCTTCTCCTTCTTTCTTTTTTTGAGACAGAGTCTTACTCTGTTGTCCAGCCTGGAGTATAGTGGCGTAATTATGGCTCACTGCAGCTTTGACCTTCTGTGCTCAAGTGATCCTGCTTCAGTCTCCCAAGTATTTGGAACTATAAGGTGAACACCACCATACCTGGCTATTTTTGTTACTTTTTATTTTGTAGAGATGGGGTCTTGCTCTGTTGCCCAGGCTGGTCTCAGACTCATGGACTCAAGCAGTCCTCACAACTTGGCCTCCCAAAGTGCTGGGATTACAGGAGTGAGCCACTGCACCTGGCCTCTATTTGTCCTTGAATTAGTTTTTTAAAAAATATTTTTGGCTAGGGTAATGTGCAAAACATTTCTCAACATTGCTTTAATTTGCATTTCTTGATTACTAGCATGAATGCATATTGTTGAATTCATTTTGATTTTGTTTAAATTTTATTGATATTTGTTCTTATTTTTATTATGTTTTCTTTCTACTTACTTTGTTCTTCTATCATTGATTTTGGACTTGACTTTTTTTCCTATAAGCATCTGAAGCTATGCATTTCTCTCCAAGAACTGCTTTAACTGCATTCTATAAATGTTGATATATTTTGTTTTCATTTTCAACTACTTTAGAATCTTTTCTGTTATCTCTTATGTTTATTCCTTGACTCTTAGATTACTAAAGTGTGTTTTAATTCAGATACTTCTGGATTAACCTGAAAGCTCTTTATTATTGATGTCTAATGTAATATTTTAATAAATTATTTATTTTTAATTATGTTAAAATATACATAACATGGAATTGAACATTTTAACCATTTTAAAGTTTACAGTTGAGTGGCATTAAGTCCATTCACATTGTTAGATAATCTCTTCATCTCCAGATGAATGGTTTTCTTCTTGCAAAACTGGAAGTCTATACCTATTTAATAGTAAGTCCCCATTCCAGAGTGTGTATTCTGCTGTTATGGATTTGGGTATTCTGTAAATGTCAATTAGATCCAGTTGGTTGATAGTGATGGTCAAGTGTTCTATATCTTACTGATTTTCTGGGTACTTGTTCTATAATTTACTGTAAGTGTTCAAATATCCAACTAGCATTGTAGATTTCTTCACTTTTTTCTTCCACTTGCCAGTTTTTCCCTAATATATTTTGAAGCTCTGTTTTTAGGTGGGTATATACTAATTTAGGATTGTTATGTCTTGTTTGTGAATTGTACCCTTTACTATATATATATATAAAATTTTTATTTTTCTCAGATGATACTGTTTTTAAGTCTACTTTGTGTGACATTAATATGTAATTGATAATTTTCACTTTTAATAATTAATTTGTAATTAATATATTAATATAGTATCTCCAGATTTATTATAATTAGCTTTGTATGACATACATCTTTTTAAAAAAACCTTTTACTTCTTACCTGTGTCATTATGTTTGTTTTTATTTTTTATTTTTTTTATTTTTTGTTTTTATTTTGTTTTGTGTGTCATGTTTAAGATGGTCTTATAGATAGCATGTATTTACTAGTGGCTTTTTTCTTTAGTCTGATGATTTCTGCTGTTTTATTGTATGGAACATTAGACTATTCTCATTTAATATAAATTTCAATATAGTTGGTTTTAATCTGTCATCTTGATGGTTGTTTCTGTTCCATTCTGTTTTTTTTCCTTCTTCTTTTGAATTGAGAGTTTTTAATGATTTATTTTTATCTTCACTGTTGGCTAATTAACTATACTTCTTTGCTTTATTGCTTTTAGGATTTGCTTTAGGGTTTACAGTTTACCTCTTTAACAAGTTATTTCAGATATTTCATCTCATGTATATTGTAACTTTATAACTGTATACCTCCCAAATTTAATTCTATTATTCCAGCTCCCAAATTTAATTATATTGTCACCAAATTTCATTCTACATGTATTATAAACTCTAAACTACATTATTTTTTATTTAGACAAATTGTCTTTAAAGAAATTTAAAAATAAGAAAAATGTCATGTTTATTGATGTTTCACATTTTTAGCACTATTTATTTCTTTTTATAGATCCAAGTTTTTAGCTGGTTGTCATTATCCATACGCCTGAAGAACTGTTTTTCTTTAAAATTTATTGTATAGTACAGATTTACTGATGATAAATTCTCTCAGATATTGTTTAATAATATCTTTATTTTTCCTTCATTATTATAGGATTTCTTTTGCTAGATTTAAAGTACTAGATTGAGAAATTTTTTCCCCCAGCACTTTAACCAATTTATGCTGAGGTTGCAATTTTTTGAATTTTTGCATGAGTGAAAAATCAGACCTTGATGATGACCTTGAGCAGCAGGATATAAATAATTCTCACATGCTTAGCGTTCCACTAATGGAACACTAGGCATAAGTAGGTTAAAGATTTTATTCCATTGTTTTCTGGCTTGCAGAGTTGCTGAAGAGGGGTTTACTGACCTTATCTCTTTTTCTCCATAAAATGTCTGTTTTTCCCTTGGGCTTCTTTCAAGATTTTTTTTTTTTTTCTGTTGTTACTGGTTTGAAGTAATTTGATTAGGACCTTCCTTTTTGTAAGTTTATTCATGATTATCCTGGTTTAGGTTCATAGAGCTTTTTGGATATATAGATTTACAGGTTTATCAAATTTAGAATTTTTCTGCTATTACTTATTCAGATTTTTGTTGTTCCTCCCTCCTTCCTCACCTTCTGTGGCTCTGATTATATATATGTAGACTGCTTGATATTGTTCCATTGGCTGCTGATGCTCTGTTTATTTTTATTCAGTCTTTGTGCTTTGGTTTCTATAGATTCTATTGCTGCATCTTCAGATTTAGTGATCTTCTGCATATCTATTCTGTGGTTAATTTATCTAGTGAGTTTTATTTTTAAAAATTTTTTATGGCTGGTGTATGGTGGCTTACGCTTGTAATCCCAGCACTTTGGGATTTTTATTTTTATTTTTTAGAGATGGGATCTTGTTCTGTTACCCAGGGTAGAGTGCAGTGGCATGATTATAGCTCACTGCAGCCTCTAACTCCAGGGCTCAAGTGATCCTCTTGTTTTAGCCTCTCAAGTAGTTAGGACCACAGGTGTGCATCACTGTGCCCAGCTAATTTTTGAAAGACCTTTTTTTTTAAGAGATGGGGTCTTGCTATATTGCTCAGGCTGGTCTCAAACTCAAGAGATCATCTTGCTTTGACCTCCCAAAGTGTTAGGATTACAGGCGTGAGCCAATGTGCCTGGCCCATCTAGTAAATTTCATATTTCAGATACTGTATTTTTCATCTCTAGAAGTTCCTTTTCACTCTTTCTTATGTCTTCTTTCTTCCATATATATATATATTTAAAAACACTTGAACATAGTTACAATAACTTTTAATTTTCTTGTCTGCTAATTTTATCATCTCCGTTATTTTGGCAATCTTTATTAATTTTTCTTCGGGTTATGTTTTACATTCTTCTACTTTTTCACATTTTTGGAATAAAAAATATAAATTGTGGACATTGTTGATGTTTTCCTGTTGTGCATTTGGTTTTTATTGTTTTCCTTTAGAAAGTGTTTGGCTTTGTTCTGGCAGGCAATTATTTGCATACTTGTTGAGCTCTTTTCCTGAGTAGCTTCCTCTTTTGGAGGCTTTGCCCTGCCACCTTGAACTGCTTTAGTCTTGCTAACTCTGACCTCTGACCTTCCAACCCAGCAAGACCTCTGTGCTTTGTTTTGGATTTCCCTTCATGCATTATGGCCCAGCAGGTCCTAAAAGGCAGAAGCCAGGGCAATCATGGGGCTAAATTCATTTGCATCCCTTCTCTCAGGCATCACACATTTGTGCTGCCTATTGTTCAGTTTCTAAAAACAGTTGTTTTATATATTTTGTTCATTTTTCTATTGTTGTGGCAGAGCATAAATGTGGTATCTGTTGCTCCATCATGGCCAAAAGTGGAAGCCACCACTGGTTTTCATGTAGTTCATAACACTTTGGAGGGTGTGGTAAATAACAAGTATATCAAGTATAATTTTTAATACAGATCTGTTTTGAGTAAAAGTCTGTAAGATAGTTTGATCTTTTCTTGTTGCCTTTTAACTAGTCTCCCTTATTTTATGGTAATGGAATCAGGAGTGAGACGATTCCATATGATATAAAGAGTGAAGACTGGATCTGGAAAGATTCAATTTCACCTGTCCATTGACTTATGTGTGGTTTGAGACATATTCAAACTATTCAGATATCAGTTTTTTCCCCTGTAAAATGAAGGAAGCATATTAGACTGACCTAAGATCTGAAGTCTTACTCAGGTGAAAATACTGTAATTCTATATTATAATCTATAAATGATACTGAAGGTTGAATGCTAAGCTCTGAAGCTAGTTAAACACTGTTTAAAATGAAAAATATGGGTTTTGGCTCTGGTAAAATTTGCTCCTAATTTGATCAACTTAAATAACAAATCAAGGATGAAAACAGTATTAAAGTATTAGATTTTATAGTACAAAGGGCATTTATTCATAAACATTGTATACTCTAACAATGTTTTATGCAAATAGATGGTAAAATGCTGTTATGTTATCTGTGAGTTTGCATGGGACCTCATTTAGAAACAACTTCCTGCAGGGAGAAGCACATTGAATACATAGGTATTAAATTCTTAATCCCCATTAAAAATTCTCACCCAAGGAGTTCTCGTGAGACCAGGTCATTTAAAAATATGTGACATCTGCCTCCAGACCCAACTCTCTCTCTCTTGCTTCTGCTTTCACCATGTGATGTGCCTGTTCCCCCTTTGCCTTCTACCATGATTGTAAAGCTTCCTGGGCCGGGCGCAGTGGCTCACACCTGTAATCCCAGCACTTTGGGAGGCCGAGATGGGCGGATTATGAGGTCAGGAGATGGAGACCATCCTGGCTAATACGGTGAAACCCCATCTCTACTAAAAAAACACAAACAAATTAGCTGGGCGTGGTGGCGGGCGCCTTTAGTCCCAGCTACTCAGGAGGCCGAGGCAGGAGAATGGCGTGAACCCAGGAGGCGGAACTTGCAGTGAGCCGAGATCATGCCACTGCACTCCAGCCTGGGTGACAGAGTGAGACTCTGTCTCAGAAAAAAAAAAGCTTCCTGAGGCCTCCCCAGAAGTAGATGCCGGTGCCATGCTTCCTATACAGGCTGCAGCGCCACAAGCCAGTCACGCTTCTTTTGTTATAAATTACCTAGTCTCGGGTGTTTCTTTATAGGAACACAAGAACGGCCTCACACAGCCCTCTTGTCCTGATGCAAGGTCTGACACTGTCGACCACCTTCTTCTTGATACTCTACCCCTGGGCTTGTGGCTTGTTCTTTTCTGATTCTTCTCCCCATTTGACTGTCCTTTCCATCTCCTCTTTCTCTATTTCTTTCTTTCCTTTTTTTTTTCTGAGACAGTGTCTCACTCTGTTGCCCAGGCTGGTGTGCAGTGGCTCAATCACGGTTCACTGCAGCCTCAGCCTCCCAGGCTCAAGCAATCCTCACGCCTCAGCCTCCCAAGTAGCCGGGGGTACAGGTGCATGCCACAACGCCTGGCTAAGTTTTGTATATTTTGTAGAGATGGGGTTTCACCATGTTGCTCAGGCTGGTCTGGAACCCCTAGGCTCCAGCGATCCACCCACCTTGGCCTCCCAAAGTGTTGGGATTACAAGTTTGAACCACTGCTCCTGGCCTCTCCGCCCATGTAGGTGTTCCTCAAGAATCTATTCCTGACACTTTATCTCCTAGCAACCTCTACATTTCAGCACCTGTAAGCTCATCCAGTTCAAATCTACCTCCCAGCCTGTCAGCCCCCACCTTCCTCTCCTTGCCGAGCTCCAGTCCTCAATTCCTGACTTCCTGCCAGACATTTCCACTAGGACAATCTGATGTTGCATCAAATTTAGTATGTTCACAATCAAATTTACCACCTTCTGCAGAACTTGACCTCAGGCAGGACTGAAGCCTGGGCCTGTCAACAGGCAGTCTATCTGGCAAGTTGAACTTCCTTTCACATAGTCTCACAGTAGACAATCCATAATGTATTGGGGTGAATCTACCTCGGTTATTTGCACCCACTGAGCAGACAAGCAGGTAGTCAAAAAAAAGTTCACGCAGGTTCTTTAAAATATTCACTTTTTGATTATGTAAAGCATGCACATAGTTCCAAATAAAAAAGGTACTTGGCTAGGCACAGTGGCTCATGCTTGTAATCCCAGCACTTTGGGAGGCTGAGGCAGGTGGATCATTTGAGGTCAGGAGTTCAAGACCAGCCTGACCAAAATGGTGAAACCCTGTCTCTACTAAAAATACAAAAAAATTAGCTGGACGTGGTGGCGCACCCCTGTAATCCCAGCTACTCAAGAGGCTGAGGCAAGAGAATTGCTTGAACTTGGGAGGCCGAGGTTGCAGTGAGCTGAGATTGTGCCACTGCACTTCAGCCTAGGCGACAGAGAGAGACTCTGTCTCAAAAAAAAAAAAAAAAAGAGAGAGAGAGAAAGGTACTAAAGGGAATTCAGTGAAATATGTTTATCTTCTTATCACCACACCCAACTTTCAGCAATCTGGTTTTTCTTCAGAATTCCTTCTCAAAGGCAACATGCATTACCAGTTTCTTATTTATACTACCACAGATAGTCTATCCATATAAAGATATACCTATAGGCCAGGCATAGTGGTTCATGCCTGTAATCCCAGCACTTTGGGAGGCTGAGATGGTAGGACTGCTTGAGTCAAGGAGTTCGAGACCAGCCTGGGCAACATAGCAAGACCCTAGGTCTCTACAAAATATAAAAAAAATTAGCTAGGCTTGGTGGCATGTGTTTGTAGTCCCAGCTACTCAGGAAGCTGAGGCAGGAGGATCACTTGAGCCTGGGAGCTATGATCATGTCACTGTACTCTAGCTTGGCAACAGAGCGAGACACTCTCTCTTAAAAAAATCTAAAAGAGATATAGCTATAAATATTAAAATTAGATATGTATGCAATGACACACATACTGAATAGCATATTATATACATTATTCTGTCCTATGTCCTTCTTTCCTTCTATATCTTTTTTTTTCTTTTAAGAGATGGTGTCTTGCTATATTGCCCAGTCTGGTCTCAAACTCCTGAGCTCAAGGGATCCTTCCACCTCAGCCTCCCATAGCTGGGCAACGAAGTGTACACTGCACACAGCTTCTTTGTCTTAATTTCCTTCTATATCTATTTATAGAGAACTACCCTAGTTTATTAGCTGCCTGATAGTGAACATATAGATGTATTGTAGTTTAACAGTTCTTTGTTAATGGATTGTTTACCAGCTTTTGCTGTTACATTTAATGATATAACGAATATATTTCCTTGTAAAATTTAAATTTACTTTAGATTTTTTATGCTATTTTTTTAAACATGTAGAAAATTTCAATTTTTATACATTTTGATCTATCAATCTTTTATGCTTCTTGGTCTTTCCTTCATTCTTTGACAGGCTCTCCCTACTCCAAGATTAAAAAATGTTTACTTTTGTATTTAAAGTTTTGATCAATCTGGAATTGTTTTTGGTATGAGAGGATCTATCTTCACTTTTTTCTAAGATGGCTACCCATTCATCTTTTCCCTACTGAGAAACAATATCATATTCTAAATTTTCTTATGTCTTTGTGTCATATTTGGACTTTCTCTTCTTTTTCATTGATTTGCCTAGTCTTGTTTTTATTTTATTTTATTTTTTTTTTGAGACGGAGTCTTGCTCTGTCGCCCAGGCTGGAGTGCAGTGGTGCAGTCTTGACTCACTGCAAGCTCCGCCTCCCAGGTTCACGCCATTCTCCTGCCTCAGCCTCCCAAGTAGCTGGGACTACAGGCACCTGCCACCACGCCCGACTAATTTTTTATATTTTTAAGAGAGATCGGGTTTCACCATGTTAGCCAGGATGGTCTCGATCTCCTGACCTCATGATCTGCCTGCCTCGGCCTCCTGAAGTGCTGGGATTACAGGCGTGAGCCACCGTGCCCGGCCAATTTGTCTATTCTTACATCATAACCATACTTATAATTATGCTACATTATATATTATAATACATATTATAATGTTAATATATTAAATTATACATAATATAGTTACAATATGTAACTATAAATTAATATCTGAGTTGGGCTAGTACTCTACCATTTCTCTTTTCTAGTATCTTCCCAGTGTTACATATTTTTTGTTGTTGTTAACTTTGAAATCCAATTGCCTAATTAAAAAATTCTATTGGTATTTTGTTGGGATTGCATTACATTTGTAAAACAGTAAGTCATAGATCAGAGAATTGACACCTTTGTGGCATTCAGTCTTTCCGTCCAAGAAAGGACAGACTATTACATTTATTTGGTGCTTCTCAGTAGTTTTAAAAGATTTTATCATATAGATCTTGTACTTTTTTTGCTAACTTTATTCTTATTCATTTTTTTGTTGTTACTATAAAGGGGATAATTTATTCTTTTATGTGGTTTTTTTTTTTTTTGAGACGGTGTCTCGCTCTGTCGCCCAGGCTAGAGTGCAGTGGCGTGATCTCGGCTCACTGCAAGCTCCACCTCCCGGGTTCACGCCATTCTCCTGCCTCAACCTCTCCTAGTAGCTGGGACTACAGGGGCCTGCCACCAAGCCAAGCTAATTTTTTGTATATTTAGTAGAGATGGGGTTTCACCATGGTCTCGATTTCCTGACCTCGTGATCCGCCTGCCTTGGCCTCCCAAAGTGCTGGGATTACAAGCGTGAGCCACCGTGCCCGGTCTAGGTCTTATTTTTAATTTATAAAGAAAAGAGATTTAATCAGCTTGCAGTTCTGCAGGCTGTTTAGGAAACTTACAATCATGGTGGAAGGCAAAGGGGAAGCAGGCACAGTTTTCACATGGCCAGGAGGAGAGAGAGGGAGTGAAGTGGGAGGCGCTACACACTTTCAAACAACCAGATCTTGTGAGAAGTCCATCACAAGAGCGGCAAGGGGGAAGTCCATCCCCATGGTTCAGTCACCTCCCACCAGGCCCCTCCTCCAACACTGGGGATACAATTTGACATGAGATTTTGGTAGGGACACAGAGCCAAACCATATGACCCATTAACAATAGAATAGATAAACTGTGGTATATATGTATAATGGAACACAATTTAGCAATGAAGAAAACTTTATCTATCTATAAAAACATTAATGAATCTCAAAGGTATAAAATTTAGCAACAAAAAGAGTATATACTATGTAATCTCATTTAAATAAAATTCAAAAACAGGCAACATTAATTTATAGTACTAAGAATCTGTGCTGTGTTTACCTTTGGAGGAAGTAACAACAGGGACAGGACCACAAAGTAGGCCTCTGTGTTGTTGTTAATGTTCAATATCTTGCTTTGTGTCAAAATCAAGCTGTAAAATTAATATTTATGCCCTTACAAATCTATAAATTAGATTTAAATTAAATAAGTGAAACAAACGCCATATGGTTGCCTAAATCAACCAACCATAAAGTCATGAGTCATAAAAATTCCCAAATTACTTTTTTTAAATATACTTGGCAACAGATTTTATTAAGGGACAGTAACCATTGCATTCCTAGAGCTGTCATCTTTCTTTTTTTAATTATTATTATACTTTAAGTTCTAGGGTACATGTGCACAACGTGCAGGTTTGTTACGTATGTATACATGTGCCATGTTGGTGTGCTACACCCATTAACTCATCATTTACATTAGGTATATCTCCTAATACTATCCATGCCCCCTCCCCCCACCCCACAACACGTTCCGGTGTGTGATGTTCCCCATCCTGTGTCCAAGTGTTCTCATTGTTCAATTCCCACCTATGCGTGAGAACATGCGGTGTTTGGTTTCCTGTCTTTGCGATAGTTTGCTCAGAATGATGGTTTCCAGCTTCATCCATGTCCCTACAAAGGACATGAACTCATCTTTTTTATGGCTACATAGTATTCCATGGTGTATATGTGCCACATTTTCTTAATCGAGTCCATCATTGATGGACATTTGGGTTGGTTCCAAGTCTTTGCTATTGTGAATAGTGCCATAATAAACATATGTGTGCATGTGTGTCATTATAGCAGCATGATTTATAATCCTTTGGGTATACCCAGTATATATATATCCAGTATATGCCCAGTATATATATCCTTTGGGTATACCCAGTAATGGGATGGCTGGTTCAAATGGTATTTCTAGTTATAGATCTTTGAGGAATCGCCACACTGTCTTCCACAATGGTTGAACTAGTTTACAGTCCCACCAACAGTGTAAAAGTGTTCCTGTTTCTCCACATCCTCTCCAGCACCTGTTGTTTCCTGACTTTTTAATGATCGCCATTCTAAATGGTGTGAGATGGTATTGCATTGTGGTTTTGATTTGCATTTCTCTGATGGCCAGTGATGATAAGCATTTTTTCATGTGTCTGTTGGCTGCATAAATGTCTTCTTTTGAGAAGTGTGTGTTCATATCCTTCACCCACTTTTTGATGGAGTTGTTTGATTTTTTCTGGATATTAGCCCTGTGTCAGATGGGTAGATTGCAAAAATTTTCTCCCATTCTATAGGTTGCCTGTTTACTCTGATGGTAGTTTCTTTTGCTATGCAGAAGCTCTTTACTTTAGTTAGATCCCATTTGTCAATTTTGGCTTTTGTTGCCATTGCTTTTGGTGTTTTAGTCATGAAGTCCTTGCCCATACCTATGTCCTGAATAGTATTGCCTAGGTTTTCTTCTAGGGTTTTTATGGTTTTAGGTCTAACATTTAAGTCTTTAATCCATCTTGAATTAATTTTTGTATAAGGTGTAAGGAGGGGATCCAGTTTTAGCTTTCTACATATGGCTAGCCAGTTTTCCCAGCACCGTTTATTAAATAGGGAATCCTTTCCCCATTTCTTGTTTTTGTCAGGTTTGTCAAAGAGCAGATGGTTGTTTTGGTACCAGCACCATGCTGTTTTGGTTACTGTAGCCTTGTAGTATAGTTTGAAGTCAGGTAGCTTGATGCCCTCAGCTTTATTCTTTTGGCTTAGGATTGTCTTGGCAATGAGGGCTCTGTTTGGTTCCAGATGAGCTTTAAAGAAGTTTTTTTCCAATTCTGTGAAGAAAGTCATTGGTAGCTTGATGGGGATGGCATTGAATCTATAAATTACCTTGGGCAATATGGCCATTTTCACAATATTGATTCTTCCTATCCATGAGCATGGAATGTTCTTCCATTTGTTTGTGTTCTCTTTTATTTCGTTGAGCAGTGGTTTGTAGTTCTCCTTGAAGAGGTCCTTCACATCCCTTGTAAGTTGGATTTCTAGGTATTTTATTCTCTTTGAAGCAATTGTGAATGGGAGTTCACTCATGATTTGGCTCTCTGTTTGTCTGTTATTGGTGTATAGGAATGCTTGTGATTTTTGCACATTGATTTTGTATCCTGAGACTTTGCTGAAGCTGCTTATCAGCTTAAGGAGATTTTGGGCTGAGATGATGGGGTTTTCTAAATATACAACCATGTCATCTGCAAATAGGGACAATTTGACTTCTTCTTTTCCTAATCGAATACCCTTTATTTCTTTCTCCTGCCTGATTGCCCTGGCCAGAACTTCCAACACTATGTTGAATAGGAGTGGTGAGAGAGGGCATCCCTGTCTTGTGCCAGTTTTCAAAGGCAATGCTTCCAGTTTTTGCCCATTCAGTATGACATTGGCTGTGGGTTGTCATAAATAGCTCTTATGATTTTGAGATACGTCCCATCAATACCTAGTTTTTTGAGAGTTTTTAGCATGAAGGCTGTTGAATTTTGTCAAAAGCCTTTTCTGCATCTATTGAGATAATCATGTGGTTTTTGTCTTTGATTCTGTTTATATGCTGGATTACATTTATTGATTTGCATATGTTGAACCAGCCTTGCATCCCAGGGATGAAGCCAACTTGATCGTGGTGGATAAGCCTTTTGATGTGCTGCTGGATTCGGTTTGCCAGTATTTTATTGAGGATTTTTGCGTCAATGTTCATCAGGGATATTTGTCTAAAATTCTCTTTTTTGGTTGTGTCTCTGCCAGGCTTTGGTATCAGGATGATGCTGGCCTCATAAAATGAGTTAGGGAGGATTCCCTCTTTTTCTATTGATTAGAATAGTTTCAGAAGGAATGGTACCAGCTCCTCTTTGTACCTCTGGTAGAATTCGGCTGTGAACCCATCTGATACTGGACTTTTTTTGGTTGGTAAGCTATTAATTATTGCCTCAATTTCAGAGCCTGTTATTGGTGTATTCAGGGATTCAACTTCTTCCTGGTTTAGTCTTGGGAGGGTGTATGTGTCCAGGAATGTATCCATTTCTTCTAGACTTTTTAGTTGATTTGCATAGAGGTGTTTATAGTATTCTCTGATGGTAGTTTGTATTTCTGTGGGATCGGTGGTGTTATCCCCTTTATCATTTTTTATTGCGTCTATTTGATTCTTCTCTCTTTTCTTCTTTATTAGTCTTGCTAGCAGTCTATCAATTTTGTTGATCTTTTCAGAAAACCAGCTCCTCCATTTGATTTTTTGAAGGGTTTTTTGTGTCTCTATCTCCTTCAGTTCTGCTCTGATCTTAGTTCTTTCTTGCCTTCGGCTAGCTTTTGAATGTGTTTGCTCTTGCTTCTCTAGTTCTTTTAATTGTGATGTTTGGGTGTCAATTTTAGATCTTTCGTGCTTTCTCTTGTGGGCATTTAGTGCTATAAATTTCCCTCCACACACTGCTTTAAATGTGTCCCAGAGATTCTGGTAGGTTGTGTCTTTGTTCTCATTGGTTTCAAAGAACATCTTTATTTCTGCCTTCATTTCTTTATGTATGTACCCAGTAGTCATTCAGGAGCAGGTTGTTCAGTTTCCATGTAGTTGAGTGGTTTCGAATGAGTTTCTTAATCCAGAGTTCCAGTTTGATTGCACTGTGGTCTGAGAGACAGTTTGTTGTAATTTCTCTTCTTTTACCTTTGCTGAGGAGTGCTTTACTTCCAACTATGTGGTCAATTTTGGAATAAGTGTGATGTGGTGCTGAGAAAAATGTATATTCTGTTGATTTGGGGTGGAGAGTTCTGTAGCTGTCTATTAGATCCACTTGGTGCAGAGCTGAGTTCAGTTCCTGGATATCCTTTTAAACTTTCTGTCTTGTTGATCTGTCTAATGTTGACAGTGGGGTGTTAAAGTCTCCCATTATTCTCGTGTGGGAGTCTAAGTCTCTTTCTAGGTCTCTAAGGACTTGCTTTATGAATTTGGGTGCTCCTGTACTGGGTGCATATATATTTAGGATAGTTAGTTCTTCTTGTTGAATTGATCCCTTTACCATTATGTAATGGCCTTCTTTGTCTCTTTTGATCTTTGTTGATTTAAAGTCTCTTTTATCAGAGACTAGGATTGCAACCCCTGCTTTTTGTTGTTTTCCATTTGCTTGGTAGATCTTCCTCCATCCCTTTATTTTGAGTCTATGTGTGTCTCTGCACGTGAGATGGGTTTCCTGAATACAGCACACTGATGGATCTTGACTTTTTATCCAATTTGCCAGTCTGTGTCTTTTAATTGGAGGATTTAGCCCACTTACATTTAAGGTTAATATTGTTATGTGTAAATTTGATCCTGTCATTATGATGTTAGTTGGTTATTTTGCTCATTACTTGATGCAGTTTCTTCCTAGCATTGATGGTCTTTACAGTTTGGCATGTTTTTGCAGTGGCTGGTACTGGTTGTTTCTTTCCATCTTTAGTGTTTCTTCCAGGAGCTCTTGTAAGGCAGGCCTGGTGGTGACAAAATCTCTCAGCATTTGCTTGTCTGTAAAGGATTTTATTTCTCCTTCACTTATGAAGCTTAGTTTGGCTGGATATGAAATTCTGGTTTGAAAATTCCTTTCTTTAAGAATGTTGAATATTGGCCCCCACTCTCTTCTGGCTTGTAGAGTTTCTGCCGAGAGATCAGCTGTTAGTCTGATGGACTTCCCTTTGTGGGTAACCCGACCTTTCTCTCTGGCTGCCCTCAATATTTTTTCCTTTATTTCAACTTTGGTGAATCTGACAATTATGTGTCTTGGAGTTGCTCTTCTCGAGGAGTATCTTTGTGGCGTTCTCTGTATTTCCTGAATTTGAATGTTGGCCTGCCTTGCTAGGCTGGGGAAGTTTTCCTGGATAATATCCTGAGAGTGTTTTCCAACTTGGTTCCATTCTCCCCATGACTTTCAGGCACACCAATGAGACGTAAATTTGGTCTTTTCACATAGTCAGTCCCATATTTCTTGGAGGCTCTGTTTGTTTCTTTTTACTCTTTTTTCTCTAAACTTCTTTTCTCGCTTCATTTCATTCATTTGATCTCCAATCACTGATAACGCTTTCTTCTACTTGATCGAATTGGCTGCTGAAGCTTATGCATGTGTCACGTAGTTCTCATGCCATGGTTTTCAGCTCCATCAGGTCATTTAACGTCTTCTCTATGCTGTTTATTCTAGTTAGCCATTCGTCCAATCTTTTTGCAAGGTTTTTAGCTTCTTCGCAATGGTTTCGAACATCCTCCTTTAGCTCGGAGAAGTTTGTTACTACCGATTGTCTGAAGCCTTCTTCTCTCAACCGTCAAAGTCATTCTCCGTTCAGCTTTGTTCCGTTGCTGGCGAGGAGCTTCGTTCCTTTGGAGGAGAAGAGGTGCTCTGACTTTTAGAATTTTTCAGCTTTTCTGCTCTGGTTTCTCCCCATTTTTGTGGTTTTATCTACCTTTGGTCTTTGATGATGGTGATGTACAGATGGGGTTTTGGTGTGGATGTCCTTTCTGTTTGTTAGTTTTCCTTCTAACAGTCAGGACCCTCAGCTGAAGGTCTGCTGGAGTTTGCTGGAGTCCACTCCAGACCCTGTTTGCCTGAGTATCACCAGCAGAGGCTGCAGAACAGCAAATATTGCAGAATGGCAAATGTTGCTGCCTGATCCTTCCTCTGGAAGCTTCGTCTCATAGGGGCACCTGGCTGTATGAGGTGTCAGTTGGCCCCTACTGGCAGGTATCTCCCAATTAGGCTACTCAGAGGTTAGGAACCCACTTGAGGCAGTCTGTGTGTTCTCAGATCTCAAACTCCGTGCTGGGAGAACCACTGTTCTCTTCAAAGCTGTCAGACAGGGACGTTTAAGTCTGCAGAAGTTTCTGCTGCCTTTTGTTCAGCTATTCCCTGCCCTCAAAGGTGGAGTCTACAGAGGCAGGCAGGCCTCTTTGAGCTGTGGTGGGCTCCACCCAGTTTGAGCTTCCAGCCTGCTTTGTTTACCTACTCAAGCCTCAGCAATGGTGGACGCCCCTCCCCCAGCCTCGCTGCTGCCTTGCAGTTCGATCTCAGACTGCTGTGCTAGCAGTGAGCGAGGCTCTGTGGGCATGGGACCATCCGAGCCAGGCATGAGATATAATCTCCTGGTGTGCCATTTGCTAAGACTGTTGGAAAAGTGCAGTATTAGGGTGGGAGTGTCCCGATTTTCCAGGTACCGTCTGTCGTGGCTTCCCTTGGCTAGGAAAGGGAATTCTCCAACCCCTTGTGCTTCCTGGGTGAGGCGATGCCCCGCCCTGCTTCGGCTCACACTCCGTGGGCTGTACCCACTGTCCGGCAAGCCCCGGTGAGATGAACCTGGTACCTCAGTTGGAAATGCAGAAATCACCCATCTGTGTTGCTCACACTGGGGGCTGTAGACTGGAGTTGTTCCTATTTGGCAATCTTGGAACCTCCCTGTTCTTTTATGTCTTCTAAATAGTTGTTTGTATGTCTGAAGTCCATTTGTTTTTCATATTAATTTTATTGCCTTTAAAAACAGTCATCTAGTTAATTTCTTTGTGTTTTCCAGGAATTCAGTCTTACTATTTGCAAATATAATTTTACTTCCTCTGTCTCAGTTTTCATTCTTTTCTTTTCCTTTTTTTTTTTTTTTTTTTTTTTGAGATTGCTCTGTTGCCCAATCTGGAATGCAGTGGTGTGATCTCAGTTCACTGTAACCTCCGCTTCTTGGGTTCAAGCAGTTCTCGTGCCTCGGCTTCCCAAGTAGCTTGGACTACAAGTGCATGCCACCATGCCTGGCTAATTTGTTTTTTTGTAATTTTATTAGAGATGGGGTTTTGTCATGTTGGCCAGGCTGGTCCAGAGCTCCTAACCTCAAGTGATTCACCCATCTTGGCCTCCCAAAGTGCTGGGATTACAGCCATGAGCCACTGGGTTTTTAAGCTGACTTCCTTGCAAAAGCTATTCAAGGGATTACTATATGCATCCTTAATGATCTACAAAGAAGTAATATGGAACCACTTCAAGTAAAAGATAAGAACTTTGCAACAGTATTGTTTCATTTACCACCCCTTATCCTTTGTGGTATTACTGTCATATATATTACATCATAATTATAAAATCCATAATAGTGTTTTAATTTTTTGGTTTAAGCATTCATATATCCTTTATGAAACTGAAGAAAAGATAATCGTTTTAAAAATATTTACTCACAAATGTCTCATTTCCTGTGCTTGTCATTCTATCCTATCGCTATGGTTTGAATGTGCCCCCCAAATTTCATGTGTTGGAAATAGAATCCTAAATTGATATGTTGTAATTAGGATTAGATAAGGTTGTCAAGGTGGGGCCTCCCATGATGGGGCTGTTTGCTTTATAAGAAGAGGAAAAGAGACCTGAGCTTACATGCACACTTGCTCTGTCTTGCTATATGATGCCTCCTGCTATGTCATGGTGATGGCGGCTCATGCCTATAAACCTTGGGAGGTCAAGGTGGGAGGATCACTTGAGACTGGGAGTTCAAGACCAGCCTGGGCAACATGGTGAGACCCCATCTCTACAAAAAATAAAATTACCTGGATGTGGTGGCATGTGCCTGTAGTCCCAGCTACTCAAGAGGTTGAGGTGGGAGGATCACTTGATCCCAGGAGGTCAAGGCTGCAGTGAGCTGTGTTTGTGCTACTGCACTCTAGCCTGGGCAACATAGCAAAACCCTGTCTCAAAAAAATATTTAGTGTATTATGTAAGTGTGTCTGTAACATTTAAGAAAATTCTCTAGGGCACCCTAAAGCTTAGGGAGAGTACCCAGGAAAGAGTGCCCCTTCCCCAACATCTGAAACCTTGCTGGAGAAGATGTAGTTGTAGTCCATTTGATGGCAGAGAAGTTTCTGGTATGCAGTAGCTAGGCAAGCTTGAAGCAACTCTCTCGGGCACAGGCAAACTTCAGCTCGTGACTGACATGGGAGTGCAGAGGAGGAGGAGGCATTAATGCATGCAGGAGGCCTGGAGTATGTGGTGTTCATTTTGGTATGGCTGTGGCATCAGGAAGTTTGAAGGAGACAAACTTTTGGGGGAAGGAGTGAGTAGAGGGAGTTGGGGCACCAGTGTGGGCAGGAATCCTGAAATGTGCAGTATCTGTGTTGAGTGGGCCATAGGGAGGTGATCATCAGGCTGAGCTGCAGTTGTGAATTTGCTGATAGACTATATGTTCTCAGCACTTGACTGGGGCAGAGTGCCACTGGTGTCCTCATATTTACACTACTGATTCCCTGTGCAACAGGTAGAAAACCTAGAATATGCTGGGTGCAGTGGCTCATGCCTGTAATCTCAGCAGTTTGGGGGGCTGAGGTGGGTGGATCACCTGAGGTCAGGAGCTCAAGACCAGTCTGACCAACATGGTGAAACCCTGTCTCTACTAAAAAATACAAAAATTAGCCAGGCATGGTGGCAGGTGCTTGAATCCCAACTACTTGGGAGGCTGAGGCAGGAGAATCACCTGTACTTGGGAGGTGGAGGTTGCAGTGAGCCGAGGTGGTGCCATAGCACTCCAGCCTGGGCAACAGAGCAAGACTCCATCTCAAAAAATAAAAATAAATAAAAACAAAACAAAAAACAGATTAGCTTCTTCCTCTCTCCTGTAGTGATCCTTCAGCGTCCTCTATGAAGAAAGCTCAATACCATGTTCATTGTATAGAGGATTGCAGAGCAGATATTGAAGGGTGGGTTTGGAACAGACCCTTCATGCTCTAACTCCTCAGGCCTGTAAGACTATGGCGTTCTACTTGGGTTCTAGCTGCCCTTCACTGTATGGACTGGGTGTGTTCTCAAATAGCTGTATACATGCTTTTCTTGCCCACTGCATTTCTCTTCTTTCAAGATTTGACACTTCTGTTTTCTGTCTGATTTTGGTTATTCTTTGCCTTCAAATAGTTATTTTTTAATACTTTGTTCAGAATTTGTAATGTTTATCTTTGGGAAGATCTTTATAAGCTACTGTACCATTATTGGAAGTGGAAACTGCAGTTTATTATCAAAAGAATTTAAAGCTGTGAAAGATGTTGTTAGAATAATTATATCTAAGAAATATTGAACATTTATACATCAAATGAGATAGTTTGTCTTATTTCAGCTTTAAGACTAGATACTTATTATTCTTAGTAGTTTTATAGATGAGAATATTGAAGTTCGAAGAGGTTCTTATTTTATTAGGACATACAGCAGAGCTAGTATTTGATTGCAAATGTTTCCCACTCCACAGCCCCGTCCCGTACTTACAGACATGGTACTAAGCACAACTTTGTTGATAGTGTTACTATAATTGTTTTGGCTTGTTCATTAGAATTCTAGAATTCTAGTTCTTTAAGTGCAGAAGTGGTGTGCCATCTCATTTTTGTGATGAATTCATATGATACTTGGAAAATAGTAGATACTATAGAGAGTGTTTGTTAAAATGGATTTATTTCCATCTAAAAAGCCATATAAATAGTTTTAAGTCCTGTTACTTATGGAGTTACTAAATAATAGTGCTTTTGGGTTTTTAATAGGTCAGTTGATTCTTAAATATATTTTGTTAGTTTTCAGACTTTTCTCATGTTTGCATAGGGTTTAATTTTCAGAATACAAGAATGAATTTTATTATATTAGTGGCACCTGCACAGACTCCATTTTGTAGTATTTATGTCCTATTTTTAGGAAGCCTCATGGAGTATAGATAATCAGGCTCTTTAAACAAACATATTTATAAAAGAAAAAACGAAGTTCTCTTAAGTTTAAAAATTTTCACCTTTCCCTAGAGTGATCTTAATTTCAGTCATCTAGTTTAAAAAGACGTGAGTGTTTCTGCCTGAAAGACTTGTACTAGGGAATAACTAGTGAAAACAAAACTTAGGAGGCTGGATGAGGTGGCTCACACCTGTAATCCCAGCACTTTGAGAAGCGGAGGCAGTTGGATCCATTTGAGCTCAGGTGTTTGAGACTAGCCTGGGCAACATGGTGAAAACCTGTCTCCACAAAAAAATACAAAAGTTAGCCAGATGTGGTAATGTGCACCTGTGGTCCTAGCTACTCGAGAGGCTGAGGTAGGAGGATTAGTTGAGCCTGGGAGGTCGAGGTATATACAGTGAGCCATGATTGCACCGCTGCACTCCAGCCTGGGTGACAGAGTGAGACCCATCTCAAAAAAACAAAAACAAAAACCCAAACTTTGGATTAGAAGAAATTTTTAATAATGGCACATTTTAGTTATAGATCATTTTAAAGATATACTAAGTATGAAGAAAAATCACAATTCATATAACCCCAGCAGTAAGCCCAATGAACTTTTTTTCTATCAATAATAAGTGAACACATTTTATGGTTATTGAAATTAACAAAATATGATTTGGAATAATTCATTATTGCATGAATCTTTGCCTGTGATTATTTCTTACCTAGACTTAGAATTACGTGGTTAAAGAATAGTATGATTTTCGTGGTCAATGATATGTAATTCCCAATTGCCCTCCAAAAGTATATATATGAATTTATATTTTCATCACCAACATACGAGAGTGCCTGTTTTACTGTGCATTTGACAATGCTGGAATTTATAATTTTAAAAACTTCCTATTTTTATGAGGTAAATAATGGTTTCTTTGTCAATTTGTATTTCTTTGATTTGTTTTGAGGGTGACATTTTGCATGTATTTGTTGGATACCATTAATTTTTTTAAATACTTTTTTTGTATTTTTGGTAGAGACAGGGTTTCACCATTTTGCCAAGGCTTGTCTTGAACTCCTGAGCTCAAGTGATTCTCCCGCCTTAGCCTCCCAAAGTGCTGGGATTACAGGCATGAGCCATTGTGCCTGTCTGGATACTGTTAATTTTTTTTTTTTTTTTTGAGCTGGAGTCTGGCTCTGTTGCCCAGGCTGGAGTGCAGTGGCGCGATCTCGGCTCCTGCAAGCTCCGCCTCCCAGGTTCACGCCATTCTCCTGCCTCAGCCTTCCAAGTAGCTGGGACTATGGACGCCCACTACCATGCCCGGCCAATTTGTTTTTGTATGTTTGGTAGAGATGGGGTTTCACCGTGTTAGTCAGGATGGTCTCGATCTCCTGACCTGGTGATCTGCCCATCTCGGCCTCCCAAAGTGCTGGGATCGTTAATTTTTTGAGCATAATTACCTATTTATATTCACTCATCACCCTTCAAAAAATGATTTTTAAAAAATTCAAACAGACTATTAAAATAGTTTTTAATAGACGTAAATTTTGGTAAAATCGTGAATTACTCAGAATTTGCCTTTTCACAGTCTTCCTCCTCCAGAGTTTCCTACTAAGTACTGCTTTGCCTTCATGTAAGTTTTAAGGGGGCAGAAGAAAAGAGGGAGAAAGGAGGAAAAGGGATTGAAAGGAGGAAAAGGAAGAAAAATATGAGATTATCAATGTGAAGCTCTTAGTACTGTGCTTGGCATTTATTAAGCATTTTATAAAATGTATTATTATTGCCACTGCTATTATTATTAACATTAAAACATACCTGTTTTCATTGGATTTCTTTAGGACCTGACTTTTAAAGATCTTAAGCTATTTAGATTCTGGAGTCAGGCTCTACTATGTTCTTTGCTAACTGTGTGTACATGAAAAAATAACTTTATCTTTCTGAGTGTCTGTGTCCTTGTTTATAAAATTGAAATGATGATGCATCTCTCTCACTGGGCTATTTTGAGGCTTGTTGAGACAATATATAAAAAGGGCCAAGCACATGGAAGGCTCTCAGATACTGATTTTTTCCTCGTCTCCACCTCCCTTGACATCCCTTTGAAAGCCTGAGAGAGCAGACTAGAGCTCTGACTGGTTAAGGTGCCTCAACGGTGGATCCCCATGACTGCCCAGAGTGAGTATGGGAGATCTTAGTCCAGCCCCTACCGCCATTTGTTTAATAACTTAATTTATCATATGGATGTATATAGACTTAGAATTGTGATATCCTTTTGCTGAGTTAACTTATAGAATTATTCTGAAATACTATTATCACTGTGACTATTATTCTTATTACTATTCTTAATTATTTCTATTAAATTATTGCTCTATGAATGTCTGCCTAGTAATGCTGCTTTTGTTAAAGTTTAATACTGATGTAGCTATGCCAGCTTTCTTTTGGTTTGTGTTTACATGTTACATCTTTTGCTATTTTTTCACTTTTGATCTCTCTGTGTCTTTATATTTAAAGTATATCTCTTATAAGTCACATATTGGGTTTTGTTTTACTTTTTTTCAATAACAGCTTTGTTCAGATATAATTCACATACCATAAAGTCTACCCTTATAAAGTACATACTTCAGTGATTTTTTTATGTATTCATGGAGTTTTGCATGCATCACCACTATCTAATTCCAGAAGATTTTTATCATTCCAAAAAGAAACCTTTACCCATTAACGATCACTCTCCATTCTCCCTCTCCCCTGCCTTTACCTTCCAGCCTCTAGCAACCACTAATCTACTTTCTGTCTCTGTGGATTTGCCTATTCTGGACTTTTTACATAAATATAATCATACAATATCTGGGTTTTTGTACCTGGTTTTCTTTTACTTAGATTGTTTTTCAGGTTCATCCATATGGTAGTGTGTATTAGTACTTCATGCCTTTTTTAGTATTCTTGCTGTGCTTCAGTTCATTATTGTCCATTGACCTGCTTTTTATTTCATCACTAATCTGTTGTTAAACCCATCTGTTGAGTTCAAATCTCAGTAGTTGTTTTTCAGTTCTATTATTTACAATTTTAATCCTCTACTGCAATTTTCAGTCTTTCAGTATTTTCTTTGTCTCAGGTTTTTTTTTTTTTTTTTTTTTTTTTTTTTTTTGAGACGGAGTTTCACGCTTGTTGCCCAGGCTGGAGTGCAATGGCACAATCTTGGCTCACTGCAACCTCCACCTCCTGGGTCCAGGAGATTCTCCTGCCTCAGCCTCCTGAGTAGCTGAGATTACAGGCGCTCGCCACCACGCCCAGCTAATTTTTCGTATTTTTAGTAGAGACAGGGTTTCATCATGTTGGCCAGGCTGGTCTCAAACTCCTGACTCTGGTAATCCACTTACCTCGGCCTCCCAAAGTGTTGGGATTACAGGCGTGAGCCACCGCGCCCAGCCTCTCCGTTTTCTTAAACGTATTAATCATGGTACTATGAAAGTTCTTATTTACTAACTCTACTTTTTTAGTTACCTGTGATTCTCTTGTTTTTTTCTCGTAGTTGTCTGTCATATTATTCTCTTTCTTGGCATATCTTACAGAAATATAGACATTGTGTATAAAAGCTCTGGAGTTACAGACAGTGTTATCTTCTAGAGAAGTCCACTTTTTTCCTTCTACTAGGCAGAGTGTTGGGTGGATCACTTCAATCCAGTCAGAGCCTTGAGCTAAGGACTATCTTGTAGAGCTTTTCATAAAGAGCTCTGGGTGTTCACCAGGGCTCTTAGCCCTAATGGGTTCTGAATTCCAGTTCCCGTCTCCTCAGCATTATGAGGCTGCTGAAAATGTCTTGCTTTTCAAAGATTTCCTGCTCAGCCTCCTATCCTGCACGATTTGACAGATATCTTGAGGGAAAAGCTGGCTGTATGTCAGGCTTTGTTCTTTACCTCTCTCTACTCTCTGGGATCTTGGCCCCTCAAGTTTCTAATTTTGTCTTACTATCCCCAAGAGACAACCAAAGCTCTGCTTATTTTATGTTTTCCAGAAGCAATCTTATGGCTGGGGGAGAGCCTAGATGGATTCTCAGCCTCTTGACCTTTTCCCAGAATCAGCAATGCCCCAAGAGAAAGAGGAGCAGCAGAATATCTGCTCAGCTCTTTTGTTTTCTCCTCTCTGGAATCTTGGCTTTTCTAATCGTAGCTGCTTAATCAGCTCTTTCTAACACCTTTACACAGATAGGCTTTTTTTTTTTTTTTTTAAATGTAATAGATAGGGTCTCTGTCACCCAGACTGAAGTGCAGAGGCTTGGTCACGGCTCATCATAACCTCAAAGTCCTGGGCTTAAGCGATTCTCTTGCCTTGGCCTCCTAGTAGCTGGAACTGCGGGTGTACACTACCATGTCCAGTTAATTTTTTTTAATCTTTTTTTTTTTTTTTTTTTTCTGGTAGAGATAGGATCTTGCTATGTTGTGCAGGTTGGTCCTGGACTCCTGGCCTCAAGCTATCCTCTCGCCTTAGCCTCCCAAATCCCTGGATTATAGGCATGAGCCACTGCCCCTGGCCTCAACATAGTTTTTAAAATATATATTATTTGGATTTTTGGAGGAATTTGTTTTGTTTTGTTCGAGATAGAGTCTTGCCCTGTCGCCCAGGCTGGAGTGCAGCGGCACATTTTGGCTCACTGCAACCTCCACCTCCCAGGTTCAAGTGATTTTCCTGCCTCAGGCTCCCAAGTAGCTGGGACTACAGGCGCATGCCACTATGCCTGGCTAATTTTTGTATTTTTAGTAGAGACGGAGTTTTACCATGTTGGCCAGGCTGGTCTTGAAATCCTGACTTCAAGTGATCTGCCCTCCTTGGCCTCCCAAACTGCTGGGATTACAAGCTTGTGCTACCTTGCCAGGCCCTGTTTTGTTTTTTAGATATGGTCTTACTCTGTTGCCCAGGCTGGAATGCAGTGGTGTGATCATATCTCACTGCAGCCTCAAACTCCTGGGCTTAAGCAATCCTCTCACTTTAGCCACCTGAGTAGCAGGGACCATAGGCACATGCCACCACGCCTGGCTGGTTTTTTATTTGTTCATTTACTTTTTGTAGAGACAAGGTCTCATGATGGTGCCCAGGCTGTGGAGGATAGTTTTGATAGGTGAGTTGGTCTGCCACAAATGATTCTATCCTACCTGAACTCAGTAGTTTGACCTAACTAGATGATCTTGCTGCTTTTGCCTTTGAATGAGTTGAGTGTTGGTCAGAGGAACTCACTAGATTTTATAGCTTATTCATACATATGCAGTTGATCTCTAGTTATTCACTGTAAAAGGGGACAGTTTTGGAGATTCATAAGACATGTACATGAGACATTAGTTTATGAAAGGCTTTTACAGACTTATAAAGCACTTTCACAGATGTTAATTCATTAGGTCCTTTCAATTTTGTAAGGATAAGCATTACTATCTTCAATTAAGAGTTGAGTTAGGAAAGACTATTGCCTTCTGTCTTCTATTTGCTGCTTTTGGGTAAAGTTGGGACTCAAACCTAGATTGTATGAGACCACATCTAGTATTTTTTCCCATTTGCATCCATTTGGAACTATAGAAACTGGCTTTTGTGTAAATCAATTTGTCTTATTGCCTACTATGAAATATTAGAATCGTAAAATAGTGTATTATTTACAGATATACTCAAAGGACTCTCTCTCTTTCTCTTTACTTTGTCCTAAGTAGAATGTAAAGCTCACAAATTGTTTTGTGTTTTGCTTTAACTGTCAACACTTGAACGCGTTACATTTTACTTCTGTCTATTATTCAGCCAAAGAGTAATGCTGCCCAATGCACTAGAAACCAATGCTGTGACACCAAGTTTTGAGAAAAGAAAAGCTTTATATTGCAAGTTGACTAACAAGGAGGCAGGAGTCCAGCTCAAATGTGTTTCCTCATGCTGACTTTAAGGCAGTAATTTTATAAGAAAAGGTTGAGGGGTAGATGCTGAGATTAGCAGGTGATTGGTGAAAGGAAAGGGGAGGTCTGGTAAAGCCCTCAGGCATGCACAGTTACCTCTTATGCCTCCTCATGGGTCCCATGTGCAAATTGGGGGAGAGTTATTATGAAACATCTGGTAGAAATGAACACCGTGATGTCCGCAAGTTATTTCTGTGCAAACTCCAGTTGGCCATATTGGTTTCAACTGATTTCAGCCAGTTTTATCTGATAAGTAGAGAGTGTTTCGGCATTTCAGCAAGTTGCTTCTTTTTTTATCTGCATCCTGCAAACCATTTGTTAGTCATTGGTGTCTTTAACTCTTTAGGGGCATAGTTTCATGTCTTGTTTGTTTTTCTTCATCCTCCAGTTCAGTAAAATGACCAAAGCAAAATTGAAGTGCCAGAAGAGAAATAAAACCTTTGAATTATCCATAGATAGAAGAGGTATGTTCTTCTATTCCTAATGGACCCAGGTTAGTGTGAGGGTTCCTGGATCTGATTGTTAAAAATTTTCAGTCATCTTCTTTGTTACCTTCCACTTAGTATAGCATCAATGGCTTGCTTCCTGCTACACTTCTCCATGCTCTCTCTCTTTGACTATTTCTGATCTGCTATTGCTTAGAAAACTACATAATCAAGGTTGTAAAAATTATCTTAAAAAATAAGAATACCATCTTAGGATTTCAGAGGGTGGCTAGAAATTGAGGTGCAGAAAAATTAAGTGACTTGCCCAATGCACATGCACAGCCTGTCAACACAGTTGACAAGAAAAACAGAATCTTCTATGTACTATACTGTAGTCTTTAATTTTTTTCATCATTTAAAATTTTTAGTCCCTGAATGACGGCCTAGTAGGAGACTGTACTGAGTACAGCGTATTAGTCATGAAGACCTTTTTACTACCTTCCTAATTGATAGATGAATTCTATCTTTTTACCATCTTCCTAATTGATAGATGAATTCTGCCAAACATGTTACTTCCACATAAGTTTGTTTGTGTGCTTACACTTATTTAATCTTACATACTAATTCTTTGTATGTGTTTATACTTATTTAGCCTTATATAGTAATTCTTTTTTTAAAAAATAGAGACAGGGTCTTACTCTGTCACATAGGCTGTAGTGCAGTGGTGAATCATAGTTCGTTGTAACCTCACCGCTTGAGCGATCCTCCTGCTTCAGCTTCCTGAGTAGCTGGGACTACAGGTGTGTGCCACCATCCCTGGCTAATTTTTCAATTTTTCATAGAGATGAGGCCCTGCCATGTTGCCCAGGCTGTTCTTTAACTTCTGTCCTCAAGCAATCCTCATGTCTGGGCCTCCCAAAGCGCTGGGATTACAGATGCGAGCTGCCATGCCTGGCCTTTGTATACTCATTTTCAAAAATTTAAGTCTATCATCTGTGATTTGAGAATAGGTATTTGTTAATATAAACAAACAAGATAACATCTCAGTTCTCCAAACCCCATGCAGCTCAACACTAAAGCAGTCTTCATGAATCTGAAATTTTTGTGCAGAGAAAGCCAATGATAGGAACATTTTAAGATTTCTGCTAAGAATTGCTGAGCATAATATATCTAGTATTTATAGTAGATATGCCATTGATGCTTAATAAACATTTGAAAAACCCTCTGTAAAAACTGCAGAAAAAAGATACACACCTGTAATCCCAGCTACTCGGGTTAAGGTAGGAGAATCGTTTGAGTCTAGCTTGGGCAACATAGTGGGACCTTGAATCTAAAAAAAATATATAATAAATAAAATAAAAATTTAAAAAATGTTAAAAAAATTAAAACTTCGGAAAAGAGAAAAATTGCTTAATAATCACTTTGAATGTGTTTGCGTTTAATATATTATAAAGTATTGATGTAAAGAGTTGTAAATATTTTCACCCTACAGCCCTAATTAGAATAGTCAGAATGTTGCTTTAATAAGTACTTAGTAAACATATTCAAGAAATTTAAATGACTTTATGAAGTTTTTTTCAGTTGGGATGAATTGTAGGACTCCATCGGGAACAGAAATTCTTGAAGTCTGAAGACTGAGACATTCTGTAGCTTAAAAGTTTTCTTACCACGAAAATAGCCTTGCCATTGGCTTGTATACTGAATTAATTGGAAGTTCACTGACCGTAATTCTGTCTTCCTAGGATCTGCCTAGAGTTTTTTGTCTGCATTCCTTTTTTTGAGGGTGAAGGGGAGTACTTGACTATCTTTTGTAAAGATTTTTCTTTTTTCTCTTTAGATTCCTAATAATGCTGGGTATGCCAAATCTTTAATGATGCTCTGTGTAGCCTATAGTTGGGCAAAAGCTGATTGGAAGATACTCTTTAGCAACTTGATTGTTTTAGTATTTAGGACTTACTAATTTTTACCTTTGGAAAGACAGTTTTACCTCTAGCTCTAACAATTTTATCTCTAGCTCTAACTTTGCAGGGACATGGATGAAGCTGGAAACCATCATTCTCAGCAAACTGTCACAAGGACAGAAAACCAAACACCACATGTTCTCACGCATGCTCTAACTTCAGCTTTATACCTTTATTGTAAGTCTTTTTCAATTTGATCAGTTTGATATAGAGGAAAGCTGGTGGGCTTTAGAGTTGGAAACACTTGGTTTGAAAACCTAGCTCTGCGATTTACTAACTGTGCAACCCTGGGTAAGAGAGTATTGTCTCTGAGTCTAAGTTCCTCAAGTATAACAGGAGTTATAATGAGTGTTATTTACTCATTACAGAGTAGTAAGTTGTAGTGAGTATCATTTATTGATTACTTACTTTCAACTGGGAAATGAAAATTTTATCTGTTTATGGTATACAACATAATGTTTTTATATATGTATATGAATACATTGTGAAGTAGCTAAATCAAGCTGATTAACATATCTGTTACTTCACATGCTTATTATTTTTTGTGATGATGAGTTTTCTTTTTTGTTTGTTTATTTTTTTTATTATACTTTAAGTTCTAGGGTACGTATGCACAATGTGCAGGTTTGATACATAGGTATACATGTGCCATGTTGATTTGCTGCACCCATCAACTAATCATTTACATTAGATATTTCTCCTAATGCTATCCCTCCCCAAGCCCCCCACCCCCTGACAGGCCCCAGTGTGTGATGTTCCCCGCCCTGTGTCCAAATTATCTCATTGTTCAATTCCTACCTATGAGTGAGAACATGCGGTGTTTGGTTTTCTGTCCTTGTGATAGTTTACTGAGAATGATGGTTTCCAGCTTCATCCATGTCCCTGCAAAGGACATGAACTCAATGATGAGTATTCTTAATAACACCTGAAAACCATTATATTATCCTAAAGCGTGGCACCTATTTTACAATTGAATTGATTTTTCAGAATTATTCTTGTGTTTTACATTTTTAGATAGATTTTGTTTTTGAAATACTTAAGTAATTCTTAAGAAGCATCATAATGTCTAGTAGATAATCTCATGCCTCAGAAAATTCATAGCATTACCATATTAGTTTACTATTAAAAAATGTTAAAATATGGATAATAAAATCATTTATTTTCCAAATCACATGAATTCACTCAGCCTTTTTTTTTTTTTTGAGATGGAGTTTCGCTCTTGTCACCCAGGCTGGAGTGTAATGGCGGATCTCAGCTCACTGCAACCTCCGCCTCCTGGGTTCAAATGATTCTCCTGCCTCAGCCTCCTGAGAAGCTGGGATTACAGGTGCACACCACCACGCCCGGTTAATTTTTGTATTTTTTAGTAGAGACGGGGTTTTGCCATGTTGGCCAGGCTGGTCTTGAACTTCTGACCTCAAGTGATTTGCCCACCTCAGCCTCCAAAGTGCTGAGATTACAGGCATGAGCTACTGCACCTGGCCGAACGCACTGAAATTTTTGGAAAATTTTATACATTTATGGTATTTAACGTAATGTTTTGTAAATGGCAATTATTACTATCCATTTTTATAAAAAGATGTATTAAGTTATATGATATCTGACTTATTTTGTAATTTATAAAATTTCAGACCCCACTGCATATGCCATGTATAGTGGCTAGCTGGTATCCCACCCTCATGTGAGAAGGGCTAAATGAAGAGATGCTGAGGCCCTTCAAAGTGAGTGCTCTACTCTGTTGCATTGCCCAAAGATTAGATTTCTTGACATTTACCTTAAAACCCTGAACAGTTTGTGCTCGAGAGCTCTGCTATTTGCTAAACTACTTTAGTAGACAGCATGCTGTGAAGCAAGACCCCACCAGAGCCCTTTCTGCAATATCTTTTAATTTTGGTTTTCCTATATGCCCACGTGTGGTTTTATATTATAGACCAATGGAAAAAAAATAATTTGATGTGAGTAATGTTGCTTTTTCTCCAATTTTTCACTGCTTTAAAAAATAATTAAGGAGAGCCTTTAATACCTCTTTGAAAATAATTATGAAGGTTTTTTACTATCTTGAAAGATCATAGACTCCACTATATAGTAATTTTTAAATATTTTAAATTGGATATTTAACTTTAAATTAGAAAAAACAACATTATTGAAAGCTTTTCTTTAATAGAAAAATTGCTTTTGATTTTTATTTCATAATTAATTTAAAATATTAGTTACATGAATTATTATTTACAACTTGCATAGTAATTTTCATACATCTCCATAATAAAAATTCACTCTGTAATCTCTTCTATAAAAAGAAGTAAACAGCACCTGCCAGAGCACTGTAGCAACAAGAGCCATCAAGTGTGTATTCACTTCGTTATTCAAAACAACAGTGAAAGAGTTAATAAAAGCTGAATACATTACAGGATTACAAAGATTTTTATTTATTAGGGGATAGGGAGGGCATGGTATATATGGGATGAAACATTAATAACCTCTCTATTCTGCAAGACTGACCTATTGCTTTGGAACTACTCTCTTAGCCCCACAGAGACTGTGAAACAGTGTTTTGGTGGTCTATAGGAAAGGTTCAACTTGGCAAATGTAGTGGTAAGTGATGTCATTGAATGCATACCATATGTATTGAGACTCAGTGAATGCTATTCTCACTGCTGTGCACAGGCATATGTAAGTGTTGGAATGGAAAAATAATTTTTATGAAAATATAGAGAAGTAAAACAAGAATGTTCTGTCCTGAGCCTGATCAGATCACCAGTAGCTGCCAAGAATGAACACTCCGTGTAACGTTTTCTCTTCTTAATTCTCCAGCTTCCGGCCTTTTATTGGCTCTCAAAAGTAGTCTATTCAGAAGGCCTTATTCAGCATGTTCTTTCTTGATATGATATGAACACCAAATGAAAGTTCCATTTTCTCCATTAAAGTAAAGCTGGGAGAATATTTTAGTGTGCATGGTTTGCAGCAGATGGAAATGATTAATTGATTTAGCTAACTTGCCAAATTTTTCTCTTTCCCAGTAGAGTTGGGTTTTATCAGAGAGACTCGTACTGCTAATCATTGTAACACTTACTAATATATCAGAAAGAATATAATTGTTGTGTTTTAATTATTCTCATTACTATTATTTAAGACATTATGCTCTAATGCTACACGAATAGATATGTCAAATAAATAAAGCAATTGATTCCTATTAGAAATTTATGACATACAAGATAGAGTAGAAGAATACATGGAGATATAAAAATGTGAAGTAGCCAGTTATTTTACTCTTAAATTTTTATTAGCAAATCAGTGTCCTTACTGAAAGTCAGATGTCATTTTCTTAAGCTTGAATAGATGCTATCTTAAATCTTAATCTCTTTTGTATTTTGTACAAAGACTGCCTGTTATAACAGTATGATTTTAAGTAATTTTTTAAAAATAAAAGCAATATTTGCCCTTCATAATAGGACATTAGAAATATAAATAATAAAATATATTGTTATAGCAATTCTGTTAACATTTTGATATTTCATTTTAGATTTTTAATATACATATACACATATACATATAAGAAACATATATGTCTGTATAGATATATGTATATTTTTATTTTTACAAAATTTGGAAATACTGTTTAACTTTTCTCAGCTATTTTTACTTAATAATCTAACTTGATGTTTTCCTGTCATTAAAATGTTTTTAGAAATCTCCTTTTTAGGCTGGGCGCGGTGGCTCACACTTGTAATCCCAGCACTTTGGGAGGCCGAGGTGGGCGGATCCTGAGGTCAGGAGATCGAGACCACGGTGAAACCCCGTCTCTACTAAAAATACAAAAAAAATTAGCCAGGCGTGGTGGCGGGCGCCTGTAGTCCCAGCTACTTGGAGAGGCTGAGGCAGGAGAATGGCGTGAACCCGGAGGCGGAGCTTGCAGTGAGCCGAGATTGCGCCACTGCACTCCAGCCTGGGCGACAGAGCGAGACTCCGTCTCAAAAAAAAAACAACGAAATCTCCTTTTTAATGGGGAATGAATTTTTTAATTAAACAAACTTTTTAAAATTTAGAGACAGGGTATCATTCTATTCCCCAGGCTGGAGTGCAGTGGTGCCATCATAGCTTATGCAGCCTCGAATTCTTGGGCTCAAGTGCTTCTCCTGCCTCAGCCTTCCAAGTGCTGGGATTACTGCTGGTGGGAGCCATTGAGCCTGGCCCTAAGGAAGGAGTTTTTGTTTTGTAAAGGAAATACTGCTTTTTGGATTAGAAAAAGTCAACATACCACTTCCATTTTAGCTCCTAAAATTTTAACTAAGGATGAAGTGGGTAGAAGTAAATAGGGAGGTGGCTGAAGCTATCATTATGACACATTAACTCTTACATTGGCTCTTTTCATTCTGCATTTGGGCATGACTCCTACAGGTATAAAGCAAGAGCTAATATCTTCCGGACTGTGCATTAAAAATTCAAAGTATGGGCTGGTTAATAAGCACTACTTACAGTACGAGTATTAAAAAATTTCCAGACCAGGCATGGTGGCTCATGCTTCTGTAATCCAAGCGCTTTGGGAGGCTGAGGTGAGAGGATCGCCTGATCCAGGAGCTTTTGAGTTTACAGTGAGCTACATTTACACCAATGTACTCCAGCCTGGGCAGTAGAGCAAGACTGTCTCAAAAAAAAAAAAAAAAAAAAAATCCAGGTTAAAATCTTCAAAAGAGAACTTTCTTTTTTTTTTTTTCTTCTTCCTTCAACTTTTATTTGAAGTTCAGGGGTACACATGCAGGATGTGCAGATTTGTTACATAGGTAAAAATATGCCGTGGTTCTTTGCTGCACAGATCACCCCTTCACCTAGGTATTAAGCCCAGCATCTGTTAGCTTTTCTTCCTGATGCTGTCCCCCAACCTCGACAGGCCCCAGTGTGTGTTGTTCCCCACCATGTGTCCATGTATTCTCATCATTCAGCTCCCACTTACAAGTGAGATGTGCAGTGTTTGGTTTTCTGTTCCTGCGTTAGTTTGCTGAGGATAATGCTTTCCAACTCCATCTGTGTCCCTGCAAAGGACATTATTTTATTCCTTTTTATGGCTGCATAGTATTCCATGGTGTACATGTACCACATTTTCTTTATCTAGTCTATCATTGGTGGGCATATAGGTTGATTCCTTGTCTTTGCTATTGTGAATAATGCTGCAGTGAACGTATGCATACATGTATCTTTTTTTTTTTTTTTTTTTTTGAGACGGAGTCTCGCTCTGTCGCCCAGGCTGGAGTGCAGTGGCGCAATCTCGGCTCACTGCAAGCTCCGCCCCCCGGGTTCACGCCATTCTCCTGCCTCAGCCTCTCCGAGTAGCTGGGACTACAGGCGCCTGCCACCACGCCCAGCTAATTTTTTGTATTTTTAGTAGAGACGGGGTTTCACCGTGGTCTCGATCTCCTGACCTCGTGATCCGCCCGCCTCGGCCTCCCAAAGTGCTGGGATTACAAGCGTGAGCCACCGCGCCCGGCCTCATACATGTATCTTTATAATAGAATGGTTTATATTCCTTTGGCTATGTACCCAGTAATGAGATTGCTGAGTCAAATGGTATTTCTGCCTCTAGGTCTTTGAGGAATTGCCACACCGTCTTCCATAATGGTTGAACTAGTTTACACTCTACCAACAGTGTAAAAGTGTTCCTTTTTCTCTGCTGTTTTTTGACTGTTTTATAATAACCATTCTGACTGGTGTGATATGATATCTCATTGTGGTTTTGATTTGCATGTCTCTAATGATCTGTGATGTTGAGCTTTTTTTCATATGTTTTTGGCCTCATGTATGTCTTCTTTTGAGAAGTGTCTGTTCATGTCCTTTGCTCACTTTTTAATGGGGTTTTTTTTTTTTTTTTTTGTAATTTAAGTTCCTTGTAGACTGTGGATATTAGACCTTCATCAGATGGATAGACTGCAAAAATTTTCTCCCATTCTGTAGGTTTTCCGTTCACTCTGATGATAGTTTCTTTTGCTGTGAAGAGGCTCTGTAGTTTAATTAATTAATTAAACTTGGAATTGCTTTTGGTGTTTTTGTCATAAAATCTTTGCCCATGCCTATGTCTTGAATTATGGTATTGCATAGATTTTCTTCTAGGGGTTTTGTAGGTTTTTTTTTTTTTTTCTTTTTTCTGAGACGGAGTCTCGCTATATCAACCTAGGTTGGAGTGCAGTGGCATGATCTCAGCTCACTGCAACCTCCACCTTCTGAGTTCAAACAATTCTCCTGCATCATCCTCCTGAGTAGCTAGGATTACAGGTGTGTGCCACCATGCCCGGCTAATTTTTGTATTTTTAGTAGAGATGGGGTTTCACCATGTTTGCCAGGCTGATCTTGAACTCCTGACCTCGTGATCCACCTGCCTCAGCCTCCCAAAGTGCTTGGATTACAGGCATGAGCCACTGTGCCTGGCCAGTATAGTTTTGGGTTTTACATTTAAGTGTTTAATCCATCTTGAGTTGATTTTTGTATATGGTGTAAGGAAGGGGTCCAGTTTTAATTTTATGCATATGGCTAGCCATTTCTCCCAGCACCATTTATTAAATAGGGAATCCTTTCCTCATTGCTTGTTTTTGTCAAGTTTGTCAAAGATCAGATGGTTGTAGGTGTTCAGGCTTATTTCTGAGTTCTGTATTCTGTTCCATTGGTCTATGTGTCTGTTTTTGTACCAGTACCATGCTGTTTTGGTTACTGTAGCCTTGCAGTATAGTTTGAAGTTGGGTAGCATGGTGCTTCCAGCTTTGTTCTTTTTGTTTAGGCTTGTCTTGGCTATTTGGGCTCTCTTTTGGTTCCATATGAATTTTAAAATAGCTTTTCCTAATTCTGTGAATAATGTCCATGGTAGTTGGATAGGAATACCATTGACTCTATAAATTACTTTGGGCAGTATGGCCATTTTCATCAGTATTGATTTTTCCTATCCATGAGCATGAAATGTTTTCCCATTTTTTTGTGTCCTCTCTGATTTCTTTGAGCAGTGGTTTGTAGTTCTTTCTGAAGAGGTCCTTCGCCTCTCTTGTTAGCTGTATTCCTAGGTATTTTATTCTCTGTAGCAGTTGTGAATGGGGGTTCATTCATGATTGGTCTCTCTGCTTGCCTGTTACTGGTGTATAGGAATGCTAGCGATTTTTGCACATTGATTTTGTATCCTGAGACTTTGCGGAAGTTGTTTTTCACCTTAGGAAGCTTTTGGGCTGAGACAATGGGGTTTTCTAGATATAGGATCATGTCATCTCCAAAAAAGATAATTTGACTTCTTCTCTTCCTATTTGAATATGCTTTCTTTCTTTCTCTTGCTCTATTGCCCTGGCCAGAACTTCCAATACTATGTTGGAGAGGGGGCATCCTTGTCTTGTGTTGGTTTTCAAGGGAATGCTTCCAGCCTTTGCCCATTCAGTATGATATTGGCTGTGGGTTTGTCATAGATGACTGTTACTATTTTGAGGTATGTTCCTTTAATACCTAGTTTATTGAGAGTTTTTAACATGAAGGGATGTTGAATTTTATCAAAGGCCTTTTCTGCATCTATTGAGATAATCATGTGGTTTTTGTCTTCAGTTCTGTTTATGTGATGAATCACATTTATTGATTTGTGTATGTTGAACCAACCTTGCATCCCAGGGATGAAGCCAACTTCATTGTGGTCGATAAGCTTTGTGATGTGCTGCTGGATTCGGTTTGCCAGTATTTTATTGAGGATTTTTGCATTGATGTTCATCAGGATATTGACTTGATGTTTTGTATCTCTGCCAGGTTTTGGTATTAGGATGATGCTGGCCTCATAGAATGAGTTGGTGAGGAGTCCCTCCTTTTTAATTTTTTGGAATAGTTTTAGTAGAAATAGCACCAGGTCTTCTTTGTACCTCTGGTGGAATTCAGCCTGTGGATCTGTCTGGTCATGGGCTTTTTTTGGTTGGTAGGCTATTTATTTCTGCCTCAATTTCAGAACTTGTTATTTGTCTATTCAGGGATCCAATTTCTTCCTGGTTCAGTCTTTGGAGAGTGCATGTGTCCAGGAATTTATGTATTTCTTGTAATAGATTTTCTAGTTTATGTGCATAGAAATGTTTGTAGCATTCTCTGATGGTTGTCTGTATTTCTGAGGGGTCAGGGGTGATATCCCCTTTATCATTTTTTATTGTGTTTATTTGATTCTTCTCTCTTTTCTTATTAATCTAGCTTTCAGTCATCTATTTTATTATTTAAAAAAAAACAGCTCCTGAATTCATTGATTGTTTTTTGAAGGGCTTTTCGTGTCTCCATCTCCTTCAGTTCCACTCTGATCTTAGTTATTTCTTGTCCTCTGCTAGCTTTGGGGTTTGTTTGCTCTTGGTTCTCTAGTTCTTTTAGTTGGGATGTTAGGTTATTAACTTGAGATCTTTCTAGCTTTTTGATTTGGGCATGTAATGCTACACATTCCCTCTTAACACTGCTTTAGCTGCATCCCAGAGATTCTGGTACATTGTCTCTTTGTTCTCAGCAGTTTCAAAGAACTTCTTGATTTTTTTCTTAGTTTCATTATTTATCCAAGAGTCATTCAGGAGCAGGTTGTTCAATTTCTGTGTAGTTGTATGGTTTTGAGTGAATTTCTTGAGTTCTGATTTGATTGCATTGTGGTCTGAGAGACTGTTATGATTTCAGTTCTTTTGCATTTGCTGAGGACTGTTTTAAATCCAATTATGTGATCAATTTTAGAGTAAGTGCAATATGGTGATGAGAAGAATGTATATTCTGTTGTTTCTGGGTAGAGAGTATTTTTTTTTTTTTTTTGAAGGCAGAATCTCACTTTGTCACCCAGGCTAGAGTGCAGTGGCACAATCTCAGCTCACTGCAACCTCCATCTCCTATGTTTAAGCAATTCTCCTGCCTCAGCCTCCTTAGTAGCTGGGATTACAGACACATGCCACGGTGCTCAGCTAATTTTTGTATTTTTAGTAGAGATGGGGTTTCGCTGTATTGGCGAGGCTGGTCTCAAACTCCTGGCTTTAAGTGATCTTCCCACCTGGCCTCCCAAAATGCTGGGATTACAGGCATGAGCCACTGTGCCTGGCTTATGTGGAGAGTTCTGTAGATCTCTGTCAGGTCCACTTGATCCAGAACTGAGTTCAGGTCCTGAATATCTTTGTTAATTTTCTGTCTTGATTATCTAATATTGTCAGTGGGGTGTTAAAGTCTCTCACTATTTTTGTGTGGGAGTCTAAAGTCTAAATCTCTTTGTAAGTCTCTAAGAACTTGCTTTATGAATCTGGATACTCCTATTTTGGTGCATATATATGTAGGATAGTTAGCTCTTGTTGAATTGAACCCTTTACCATTATGTAATGCCCTTCTTAGTCTTTTTTTGATCTTTGTTGATTTAAAGTGTGTTTTGTGGGCTGGGCATGGTGGCTCACACCTGTAAGCCCACCACTTTGGGAGGCTGAGGCGGGTGGATCACCTGAGGTCAGGAGTTTGAGACCATCCTCGCCAACATGGTGAAACCCTGTCTCTACTAAAAATACAAAAAATTAGCTGGGCATCTTGGCAGGTGCCTATAATAATCCCAGGTACTTGGGAAGCTGAGATAGGGGAAGCTCTTGAACCCGGGAGGCAGAGGTTGTAGTGAGCTGACATCCTGCCATTGCACTCCAGCCTGGGCAAGAAGAAACTCCATATCAATAAAATAAAACAGAATAAAACTAAATAAATAAATAAAGTGTGTTTTGTCAGAAACCAGGATTGAGACCCCTGTTTTTTTCTGTTTTGCATTTGCTTGGTAAATTTTCCTCCATCACTTTATTTTGAGACTATGTTTGTCTTTGCATGTGAGTTGTGAAGACAGCATACTGATGGGTGTTGGCTCTTTATCTAGCTTTCCATCTGTGTCTTTTAATTGGTGCATTTAGGCCATTTACATTTAAGTTTAGTATTGTTATGTGTGAATTTCATCCTGGCATCATGATGCTAGCTGGTTATTTTGCAGACTTGTTTATGTGATTGCTTCATAGTGTCACTGGTCAGTGTACTTCAGTGTGTTTTTGTAGTGGCTGGTAGTGGTTTTCCTTTCCATATTTAGTGCTTCCTTCAGGAGCTCTTGCAAGGCAGGCCTGGTGGTGACAAATTCCCTCAGCATTTGCTTGTCTGAAAAGAATCTTATTTCTCCTTCACTTATGAAGCTTAGTTTGGCCAGGTATGAAATTTTGGGTTGGAAATTCTTTTCTTTAAGAATGTTGAATACTGGCCCCCACTCTCTTCTGGCTTATAGGGTTTACACGAACAGGTCTGCTATTAGTCTGATAGGCTTCCCTTTGTAGGTGACCTGGCCTTTCTCTTTAGCTGCCCTTAACATTTTTTCTTTCATTTTGACCTGTGAGAATCTGATGATAATATGCCTTGGGGTTGGTCTTCTTGTGGAGTATTTTACTGGGGTTCTTGCATTTCCTGAATTTGAATATTGGCCTGTCTTGCTAGGTTGGGGAAGTTCTCCTGGATGATATTTTGAAGTATGTTTTCCAACTTGGTTCCATTCTCCCTGTCTCTTTCAGGTACCCCAGTCAGTCATAGGTTCAGTCTCTTTACATAATATCATATTTCTTTGAGGTTTTGTTCATTCCTTTTCATTCTTTTTTCTCTATTCTTGTCTACCTGTCTTATTTCAGAAAGATAGCTTCAAGCTCTGAGAGTCTTTCCTCGGATTGGTCTGTTCTGCTGTTGTTACTTGTGATGGCATTGTGAGGTTTTCATGTTATGTTTTTCAGCTCGCTCCATCAGGTTGGTTATGTTCCTCTCTAAACTGGCTATTCTGGCTATCAGCTCCTGTATTTTATCATGATTGTTAGCTTCTTTGCATTGGGTTACAACATGCTCCTTTAGCTCAGCAAAGTTTGTTATTATCCACCTTCTGAAGTCTACTTCTGTCAATTTAGCCATCTCAGCCTCACCCCAGTTCTGTGCCCTTGCTGGAGAGGTGTTGGGGTCATTTGAGGAGAAGAGGCACTCTGGCTTTTGAGTTTTCAGTATTTTTTTGTTGATTCTTTCTCATCTTTGTGAGTTTATCTACTTTCAATCTTTGAGGTTGCTGACCTTTGAATGGAATTTTTGTGGGGTCTGTTTTGTTGATGTTGTTGTTTTCTGTTTGTTTTTCTTTTAACAGATAGACCACTCTTCTTTAGGGCTGCTGCAGTTTGCTGGGGGTCTGCTCCAGACCCTGGTTGCCTGGGCTTTTCCCATGCCTGGAGGTATCACCAGTGAAGGCTGTGAAACAGCAAAGATGGCAGCCTGCTCCTTCTTCTGGATGCTCTGTCCCAGGGGATTACTGATCAGTTGCTGGCCTGAACATGCCTGTAGGAGGTGACTGGAGACCCCTGTTGGGAGGTCTCACCTAGTCAGGAGGAATAGGATCAGAGAACTGCTTAAAGAAGCAGTCTGGCTGCTTTTTGGTAGAGCAGGTGTGCTGCATTCGGGGGGACCTTTCCTTGTCCAGAATGTTTTTGTTCTCCAAAGCTGGTAGGCTGGAACAGCTGAGTCTACCAAATCACTGAGATGGCAGCCACCCCTTCCGCCGGGAGCTGTGTCCCAGGGAGAGATCAGAGTACTGTCTGTAGAACCCTTGCTGGAGTGACTGAAACCCCTGCAGGGAGGTCCTGCCTGTGAGGAGGAATGGATCGGGGTCGCAATTAAAGAAGCAGTCTGGCAATGACCTGACAAGGCAGCTATGCTGCGTTGTGGGGGATCCTTCCTAATCCAGACCGTCTGTGTTCTCCAAAGCTGGCAGGCTGGAACGGCCGAGTCTGCTGAACTGCAGAGATGGTGGCTGCTTCTCCCCACAGGAGCTCTGTCCCAGGGAGAGATCAGGGCTCTGTCTTTAGAACCCTGGCTGGAGTGGCTGAAGCCACTGCAGGAAGGTCCCACCCAGTGAGGAAGAATGGATTGAGGTCCCACTTAAGGAAGCAGTCTGGCCACGATCTGGCAAGGCAGCTGTGCTGCACTGTGGGGGACACTTCCTTGTTCGGACTGTTTGTATTCTCCAAAGCCAGCCGGCTGGAACAGCTGAATCTACTGAACCACAGAGACGGTGGCTACCCTTCTTCCCCGGGAATTCCGTTCCAACTCAGGCCGACTCCAGTCTGTCGCTGTTTGGCGGCTGGAATTCCAAGCCAGTGGGTCTTAACCTGTGACGTGCCGTGGAAGTGGGCCCTGCAGAGTGACACTGCTTGGCCCCCTAAATTCAGCCCCAGTTCCTAGGGGTATGCATGGTTGGATCTTTTGCCTTGCCGGGGATTCTGGGGCTGAAGTAGGTAAAACTTCTGGGTTTCCCTGTGTGCCTGAGTGGCTGCTCTGCAGATACTTCACATAGCTCTGTGTATTGGACCCAAGGCCCTGGTATCCTGGGCTCCTGAGGCGATCTCCTGATCTGCGGGTTGCAAAGATTCATGGGAGAAGTGTGGTTCCCTCACTACTTCCCTTGGCTGGGGTGGGGGTTCCTTTGGCTCTGTGCCATTCCTGAGTGGGCTGTCACCCCACTCTGCTTTTTGTCACCCTCCTTGGATCGAGTTGTTATTGCCTAGACAGTTCCACTGTGAGGACCTGGATATTTCAGCTGAAGGTGCTGAATTCACAGGCCGCTTTCATTCCTTTCTGAGTGCCGCAGAGCGCAGCTGCTTCTAATCGGCCATCTTGCAAGAGAAGCTTCTAAAGTTTTAAACCCTTTTTTTTTTTTGAGACGGAGTCTCGCTCTGTCGCCCAGGCTGGAGTGCAGTGGCGCGATCTCGGCTCACTGCAAGCTCCGCCTCATGGATTCAAGCAGTTCTCCTGCGTCACCTTCCCAAGTAGCTGGGATTACAGGCATGTGCCACCATGCCCGGCTAATTTTTTTGTATTTTTAGTAGAGACGGGGTTTCACCGTGTTAGCCAGGATGGTCTCAATCTCCTGACCTTGTGATCCACCCACCTCGGCCTCCCAAAGTGCTTGGGGTTACAAGCGTGAGTCACGGCGCCCGGCCTAAAGTTTTAAACTTTTAAAACTTTTTTCCAGCTGAGAAAAAATACTTGTGAAAAATTTCAAATATATAAAAATAGAATTGTATAATGAACCTATATAAAAAATTGTTTAAATTATAGCTCATAGACAGTCTTATTTCACCGCTAAATCTCTGTACCCACTCCCACTGGATTTTTTTTTGAAGCAAATAACTGACATATCAAGAAAGTGTTTTTTATTAAGAGCATATCTTCTTCAGAGCTGGGAATGGACAACCTCAAAAGCTGACTGTTGGGTAGTGTGAGTCGGGCATCAGAAAAATGTTATGTTGGCAAAAGACTGTGCAGTTTATTTAGCAAGCACTCACTAAATGCCTATTACATTGAAATACTGCACTAGGTGCTGAGGGTACAGGTTTAAAAGACATTGGCCATACCTTCAAAGAGCTGTCTTTCTAGGAGAGGTTACAGGTAAACACTACATCATTATAATATAATAGAGGAAGTGTGGAATTTTATATATATATAGGTGTGTGTGTACATATACACATATATGTATGTGTATGTATGTGTATATGTGTGTATATTTGTGAGATGAATGTGTATATATGTGTATATATATGGCTACACAGACACATACATACACACACATAGCTATATAGGCTAGTATAGGAATACCTAGGAAAACTATATAACTCAAAATTACTTGTGATTAATAATTACCTGTTATATATCTCACTTTTACTTGTTTTTAAAAAAATCCTTATGAAGACAGTTACTAGAAGGATATACCTGAAAGAGGTTACTGAACAATTTGGTTTAGATTTATTACACAGATGAGAGAGAAAATAGTTTTTTTCCTTTACCATATTCATGATCAGATTACTGTAGAACACAGGAAATGTATGTTGTTTTATTGCCAGGTTTATATTAAAGATCAAAGTCTGTAAATGTAGCAAATACAACAAATTATTGATTTACATTAGTCTATTGACTGAAGCGTAATTGTGAGTGAATTGGAGAAGCTCATCTTTCACTATTGATCCATTCTTTAGCTGGTGTATTTGTTCATGAGCCCAACTCCATAGGAAATACTTTTTTCTGAAGCATGAATTACAGTAGACCTGACACGCTTTCTTGTGAGATGGACTATTATTATTAAACTGACAATTGTGAGATCAGTGCTTGGAATCTGTCACAGGCTGCTACCGACTGGAGCTAATGACTACTTATTTATTTTTGCCAGATACTTCCATTATTTATCAGCATCTTGATAATCTGTAATATGCGTTAAAGTTCTTAGCTAATACTATTAAGATTGGCTAAAGACAATATTAAATGTGAAATATCCTTGCTGAGAATAATAATAGATTAATATTTTTATGTGACATTTTGAAGTTTAGAGTTTATCATAAATCCCAACAACTCAGTGAGGTAGCTTTTTTATTATTCTCTCTTCATAGCTACAGAAACTGAAGCCTAATGACATTAAGTGAGTTTTTCAAATTTACCTAGTAAGTTGTAAAGCTAGTTTTCAAACTTGTTCATTTATTCAACAAATATTCATCTTTAGTTTGCTTGTGAAAGGCACTGGGAATAAAGATATGAAAACCCATGGTACATATATCCTAAGAGAGAGCCAGATATTAAACTAATCAATCACATAATTGTTTATTTAATTACAGTATGGTAAGTGGTCCAAAGGAGTACAACTGGGGATGAGAGCATGTGACAGGAGGACATGCCCTAGTGTGGAGGTTCTCTGAGGAAATATTTCATCTGAGTTCTGAAGAAAGTAGAGGATGTAGGGAGTGTTCCAGGTGGAGGGAGCGGCGTATGCAGCTTGAGGGGAAAGGAATATTGTTAGGTTTAGAAACTGAAATCAGGCAAGTGTGTTTGGAGCACAAAGAATGAGTAGTAAAGATGTCTAGTGAGGTAGTCAGGGAATTTCATTCTTTTTAGTAGAAAAAAATCAACAAATTGTTTAGTGCTTACCTTCCATGAGGCATTATGTGATGCAGTATGAAAGAATATAAACATTCAACCTAAATTAGAAAAAATCTGTCAGGTAGTGTCCAAAAAAAGCCAAAGCTAGTTATGGACTCTTGTGGGTAGTGTGGCATTTGATGATGAATTTTTATTAATAAGATATATAGCCCAAACAAGGATATGCTTGTTTTTAATCCTTGGTTTAAGGATTTAAGGCCTTTCCTCTCACTTTTGTGAAAATTGGAGAATCTTTGCAGTATCCAGGATTTCTGCACTGACAGCCTTATTGTCAGAATCTTGAGGAAAGCTCTTCAGAAGGACGTTTGGATGCTGCCTCTACGTTTTCTTTCTTTCTTTTTTTTTTTTTTTTTTTTTTGAGACAGAGTCTCGCTCTGCCACCCAGGCTGGAGTGCAGTGGCACGATCTCGGCTCACTGCAAGCTCTGCCTCCCGGATTCACGCCATTCTCCTCCCTCAGCCTCCCAAGTAGCTGGGACTACAGGCGCCCGCCACCATGCCTGGCTAATTTTTTGTATTTTTGTTTAGTAGAGACAGGGTTTCACCGTGTTAGCCAGGATGGTCTCGATCTCCTGACCTCATGATCCGCCCTCCTCGGCCTCCCAAAGTGCTGGGATTACAGGCGTGAGCCACTGCCCCCGGCCCATTTTCTTTTATAATTTCTTCAGAAAGGATCCTGCATGATTCCTACTGTGTTGCTAGCCAGCCTATGATATCTAGTGATATTGAAATCAGTTCATGAACATTTTCAAGCTTCAAGCCTCTCATGTGCAGGCATAATGGGGATTATGCTATATGAGGCAGATATTGGTACTTCATTGTAGAAACAGCTGTTATCTCTTAACAGGTATCAAGTGGATTTCCAAGACTTTAGTTATAGACCATCACCAAAAATAGTAATTCTATTCTGTTTCATTTGAGCAATATGTATGAGAGTCATATATTAACCATGTAAGTCTTATAAAGATAGGATGGAAAAAACATACGCTTTTATGGATATTAGAGAATGCTTTTAGTACCAGTCAGCTTTTCAGCTTAAAACATCAGAACACACTTTAAAACCTCAAACTTAATGGCATTTAAAAAAATTCTTTGCATCAAAAGAGAATAGGTATAAAAAACAAATAGGCAAGTCATGATTTTTAAAAAGTATATTTTTCACCATTGCATAATTATGTTTAAAAAGCAAAAAGAATGGCATAATGCAAAAAGACTCCTGCCCTATTTACTTGCATTATCATGAAAATATGAATGTTTTAATTTTACTTGAAAAAGAACTACTTAGGTATTAATTCATATTTTTAAAAATCGCATTGATATTTTACATATTTATGGGGTACATAAGATATTTTATTACATGCCTAGAATGTGTAATGAATAAGTCGGGGTATTTGGGATATCTATTACATTGAGTATTTATCAGTTCTATGTGTTGGGAACATTTCAAGTTCTCTTTACTTAGAACTTCTTTAATTTTTCATTGGAATGACATTCCAGAACCTTTATGATCTGACCTCTGCTAAACTTTTAGCCCCAGTTCTTGCTACTTTTTACCTCTAAACTCTTTTTTCACTACATCAAACTCATCACAGTTCCCTTCACACGTCATACCATTTTCTACTTTTACACTCATTTGCTTTCCTTTGCCTGGAACACCTTACACATCACATCTTCATATAATTAATAACAGGCTCCAGAGTCAGACAGCCTGGGTTTGAATTCATCTAAAGCTTTTAATATAGTGCCAGTCTGAGGATAGTGCTCAATAAATGTTTGTTTTTCTGATGATTATATTTACTGCATCCACTAGATTGTGAATTCTTTGAGAACAGTTACATTTTGCTCCTTTTTTTGTACACCTAGTACATAATGCTGTGCTTGGCATATAGTAGGTGCTCTACAGATGTTCATTTTATGAGTTTTTCTCAAGCTTTAGAAAGAGAAACTGAGGAATATTGTTCAAGATGTTCAAATTTCATGCCACTAAGAAATATCCTTCTGGACTCTGATGTTTTATCAAATTAGATGTCCTGTTTTGCAAGTTTGCAACAAATTAAGGGCAAATATAATAGAGAAGTCAACATCTTTTTTATTCTAACTGAAGAATGCAGCATCTCAAGTGATTGATACATTTCTAGTTATCTTCCTCTTGCCTCATTTTGTGAAATTACTGACTAAATCTTTATTTTTTGTACAGCTTTATGAAACTCAGTTTATCAGGAATCACGCAGAAGATTGTTACTGCTAATAAATAGAAATTATTACTGCTAATGAAAATTATGAGATTGCTGTGATAGGGAATTGTCTATTATAAATGTTAAGCTTTCTGCATATCGTAGTCTTTAATGTAATTAGCTATGTCCTAGCAAGATTGTATATGATTCAAAAGATTAAACTAATCTGAATATTAAGGATAAAGTAGACCTAGATTAGACTGGTTTTACTGTTACTATTTTGTAATCATTTTCTCACTGTTATTATGGATCCTTGTATAAGAAAAATATTTTTGAAAGATTATTACATGTACTCAACATCACCTTTGAATTTTTCACTTGCTGTTTTGTTAGCAAAGTGGATAAAGCCATATCAACATAAGGGTTAAAACAAATGATCTTAATACATTAATGTATCTGATTAATACAGGCTATAAGGTAGATGAACCTTGAAAACAGCGTTCTAGGTGAAAGAAGCTAGACACAAAAGACCACATGTTGTATAACTCGATTTATATGAAATGTTCACAACTGGCAAATTTGTAGAAATGGAAAGTAGATCAGTGGTTTTCAGGAGCTTGGGGTAGGAGGAAATGGTGAATAACTGCTGATGGATGTGGAACTTTTAGGGGTGATAAATAAATTACATTGATTGTGGTGATAGATGTACAATTCTGTGAATATACTAAAATCTCTGAATTGTATAAAAGGGTGAATTTATGGTGTGTGAATTATATCTCAATAAAGTTATTCAAATTCTAGTGTTCTATAGTACTATAAGATGACTACAGTTAACAGTAATATATAATTTCAAATAGCTAGAAATACTATAGTGACTGTTCACAACATGAAGAAATGATAAATGTTTGAGATGATGAGTATGCTGATTACCCCAATCTGATCACTATACATTATGTGTATTGCAACATCATTGTGTACCCCATAAATATGTACATTTTTGTATGCCAATTTTAAAAACTCTACAAAAATATTAAAAAGATTAAAAATTATAGTGTTGGAGTTTACTCAACAAGCTAATTTAGATCTGCAGTCTATGCTATCTTAATTCATGTGTGCTATCTTCATACTAGGTTTTAATTCACACGCTATTTCTTTCAAGACAGAAGCAGTGAATTTGTGCTTCATTTTATTTTGAGGCCCTAGTAATCTCTCTATGATATACTTCGGTAAACATTCGTTTAATGAGGATGACCATTAGTTTACTGTATTGCTAAAATCTGAATTTTTTTTTCCAGAGGAAAAAAGGTATTTTCTTGTTGTAATAGAAATAGTAATTGTAAGATGGGACTAAGAGACTGTCAACTTGTCTACCTGCCCTGAGAAAGGTAGCAAACTTTAGTCAATAAACTTGTTTAATGAAGGATGTGAAAATTACATAGTTTTCTGATAATTCTTACTTTTTCATAGTTAATTTTAAAGTAGCAAAGTTTACTTTTTCTTTTAGATATTTGAAACTGTTGAAACATTCTGAAATTTCTCGTTTATTTTCACAGTCACATCTTCCTGACCAGTAATCTTGCAAGGGAAAGAGAAAACATGTATTGAATAAATATTTTATTTTATTTTTCTAGAGATGGGATCTCTCTCTGTTGTCCAGGCTGAGTGTAGTGGTACAATCATGGCTTACTGCAGCTTCAACTTCCCAGGCTCAAACAATCCCCCAACCTCAGCCTCCCAAGTAGCTGGGACCACAGGCGTGTGCCTACACCTGGGTAATTAAAAAAATTTTTTTTTGTAGAGATGGGGTCTTACTGTGTGCCCAGACCAGTTTCAAACTCCTGGGCTCAAGCAATCCTGCCACCTCAGCCTCCCAAAGTGCTGGGATTACAGGCGTCAGCCACTGCACTCAGTAAATAAATTTATTTATGAATAAATTGTCAATATGTTGGCCCAGTAAAGAGAGAAATTACAGTTCTCTGCATTTCTTACAGAAGTTTACAACTGGAACTGCCCATATGGTGAATCAATAAGAATGAACTCCTACTAAATGTATGCTTATTCTGGAATATCGTAGGGACTTTTCCGGGGGCTCTTTGGGACCCAGAGTTATGATTAGATGTTCTTAACATGCTAACGTTCCCTCAGATCAAAAAATAGTTTTGAACAAATAGGACTTTTACAGTCTAATCATTTTATTGTGAAACCAAGGGAGCCCTTTCGGTAAACATTGAGTATCATTTCAAGTGAAACCTGGATTTAGGCTCTATCAAAATACAGCAGAAATAAAGGATTAACATATGGGCTTTTCCTTGAAGATGCTCTCCTTGTCCCTATTTATGTCTTGTTTAGGGAGTACTCCAAAATAGTTTATCTCAACTTACATTTTAACACATTTTAGACTGTATTTGAGATTTCATAATTTAAATTTTTCTACTTTGTCACCTGTGTAGGACAAAGAAAACAAACAAAGTGAACTGCATTTGCTGTATTCATGGCTGCTAACAGTCACATTACCTCTATAGGGTTGAACCTTATTGTGGTTGATCTGCTCTTTGTTTTATTAAAGGAAGATAGGCTCCTGATGTGAGGAGAATTACCACCAATTTCTTGCTACCACTACCACTTCCCACCTTTTTTGCCTTTTTTTTTTTTTTTTTTAACGGAAGGCTCAGGTCAATGTTCTATTTCCTTTAAGATGGAAATTAATCATTCTTCTGTGAAAACCATGGCTACTCTGTCGTTGGAAATTTGTGTCTTTATAAGACTCTAGCCCTTCTCCCAGTTACTCAGCCCCCACTCTTTCTTCTCTTCTTTTGCTAATTGTTCCAGCTTCAACATTACCATTAAAAATTATAAATTTAGTTTGTTAATTGAAAATTATATGAATTTGGAGTCTAAAATATTCAACCTGACTTTTAAAAAGCAGCCATCCTTAGTCCTATTCCTCACTCCTCCCAGAAGCAAACATTTTTCAACTCTTGTAGCTTGTTCTATTTGAATTATAATGTTACTGATTTTTCAGTTTTAGCAGTTATCTATTGATTTTTAGTTACTGAAGTTCAAGATTTAACTCATACCTCTTGTATCTAACACCTACATATGTATTTCCGATCCCCTAGCCGCCCACTGTAGTTTTATTGTAATTTTGGTTAGATGAGTGCTGCTTATTTCTGGCTGTAAATTAGAATCACTAGCAAACTTGAGTGAACAAATCTAGATACCTGAGACTCACCCTCACAGATTCTGCTTTATGTGTTTTGGGGAGGATCCTGGGTATCCGTGTTTTTAAAAAAGTTTTCAGTTGCTTCTAATGTGCAGCCAGGTTTAAGAACCACTGAGTAAATAATAAATAAATCAGTATTTATTACGACTGTATAAATGCTTTGCGTAGCTGAACTATGTAGTAAGTTATTACTTTTCCTTTCTTGCTCATATTTTCCCCCAGTGTTAAGAAATAATTTATTTTGTATTTGTTTAGTTTTCTATGTACCTTTTTATGCGTTCAGTAAAAGTATGTTGAACTTCTACTCTGCGTTAGGGATATAGCTGTGAACAAGCAGATTAAAATTCTCATTGTTCTCCCAGAGTCTAAGGGGGAAAGATGTACAGTAAACTAAATAAAATACATAATATATTAGATGTCGATAAGTTCTGGGGAGAATAATAAAGCAAGAAAGGAGACAAAAGAATATTGGAAGTGGGGTGGGGTTACAATTTCAAATAGGGTCATTAGGGAGGACTTTATCAAGAAGATGATATTTAAGTAAAGGCTTGAAGGCTATGAAAGAGAGATTCACGCAGATACCTGGGAGTAAAAGTGTTCTCAGTGGGATTCATAAGTGCAATGGCTTGAGGTGGGATCCTCCGTCATGTTCTTGAGTAGACAGAGGCAGTGTGTCTGGAGCAAGTGAGGAGGAGGACCAAGGGTTAGACTGGGTAAGATCTTATTATGCTATTGTCATGATGTTGGCTTTCATTTGGAGCTAGATGAGAAGTCTTTATAATCTTCTAAGCAGAGGGGTGACTTTATCTGACTTAGGGTTTGAAAAGACTTCTCTGGCTTCTGCTTGGAGATTAGACTGGAGAAGGCAAGGGCAGAGTAAGGAGGCTGTTGGCAGGCTAAGGTAGAACTTACACAAGATATGATGATGCCCTGGACAAGGGTGGTAATTAGCAGTGGCATTGGCGAAAAGTGGTCAAGTTCTGGGAAATTGTTTCTTTAGCTACCATATTAACTAATTGGAAATATTTTTAAAGGTAGAACCAACAGGATTTTCTGATGGATTGGATGTGGTATGTGAGAGCAAAAGAAGGTCAGTGGCGACTCCAAGGTTTTTGGTGTGAATAATTGGAGGAATGGACTTTTAGCTAACTAAAATGGCAAAGACTGCCAGGGGAGCAGATGTTTTTGAGAGAGATCTGGAGCTTGGTTTTGGACATGTTAAGTTTAAGATATTTATTAGACACCTAAGGGGAGAGGTTGGATATAGCAATCTGGAGTTCAGGGAGATGACAGGGCCAGAGATATGCATTTATAGATTCATATAAAGTGAACAAACACAAATGAATAGAGTATAAATGGTAAAGGGGCCCAAGGACTGAAACCTGGAATACTCACACGTGAAGAGATTGGGGAAATGAGGAGGATTCAGCAAAAGAAACTGAGAAAGACCAAGCAGTGATGTAGGAGGAAAACCAGGAAAGCTTGGTGTATCCTGGAAGCCAAGTGAAACTATGTTTCAAGGAGGAGGGAGCAATCAGCCTATAAGATGCTGCTAATGGATTCAGTTAATATGAGAACTGAGGATTGACTCTTGGATTTAGCAGCATGGAGCTTATGAATTGACGGGAGCAGATTTGGTGGAGTGGTAGGGTGAAAGTCTGTTTGGTGTCTGTTTAAGAGATGATGGGAAGAGAAAATTGGAGATGAGGAGTATATTATGAATTAAGTCCTCCAAATCTACCCAGTTGTGTTAAACTTAATATGTTCAAACATAGGAGGCACTTGAACAATTTTATCTTCTTGAAGAAATCTCTCTGGGCTGGAGCGTTCTGATCTGCTTCAATTTGAATGAATTATTTCCACAACTATTGTCCTGAGATCTTCATTTACCATCAAACAAAGAATACCTTTTATTCCCTTATATTTAATTCACTATTTTTTGTATCCCATAGTTTCTTTATTGTTTTTGAGTTACATATTCTTTAGCAGTTTTGTGAGAAATGAAGCATGGGAAGAAAAACTTTAAAACCTTGTATGTCTGAGAATGTCTTTATTTTACTCTAACAAGAGATGAATAGTTTGAATGATTGTAGTACTCGAGGTTGGGAATAATTTTCCCCTCTGAATTTTGGAGGAACAGATTCAGCCATTGTCCTGTTCTCTTTTTGCTGTTGAGAATTCTGATGCACTTTAAAATCTTGATCCTTTACATGAAAACCTTCTTAGTTCTGGAAGCTTATAGAATTTTTTTTGTCTTCAGTGTTCTGAAATGTAACAGAATGCTCTAGGGAGGCTCTATTTTCATCATTTGTGCAGGTTACTTAATGGACAACTTCCAATCTAAAAACTCATGTTGTTTAATTTAGAAAAATTTCTTTGAATGATTTCTTTAATGATTTCATTTTCACAGTTTTGTCTTCTGATTTCCTTGAACTATTTTTATTCAGATATCGAATCTCAGGAGATAATTTTCTCATATCTCTCTCATTTTCCACCTCTCTTGTTACTTAGTCTGTTTCCTGCAACATTTCTTCAATATTAATATTCAACTAGCATTCTTCTGGTTAGTTTTTTTATCCCTATCTTTTTATTTCTAAAATTTTTGGTCTTTGATTATTCCTTTTTTCCTTAGTATCCCATTCTTGTTTCATCAATGCAACATTTTCTCATCCCTCTGAGGGTATTATAATTGTTTTGAATTTTTTTTTCTTCTTGAGTCAGTTTGTTCCTGTTTTCTTTCCTTTCCTCTTCCCTTCCCCCTTCCTTTCCTCCTCCTCTTTTTCTTTCCTCTTTCTTTGTTAAGTCTATGTCTTTTATATTCAGATGCATTGCTTTGTTAAAAGATAAACTGAAGTTTATTAGAATTTTAGAGTTTGAGCATGAGTTTGACAATTCATGAATTGTGCAGAGCCAGCATGCAATCAGTACAGGGCTTCACAAAAAGGGCATGAGGGGAAGGCTTTTATAGGATGAACAAGGAAGCAAGGCAAATAATTCATTCCAGTGGAAAGTCTCTAGTGAGGGGTTAGTTGGCAGTTTCTGATGGGTTAAGCTTAAGTGGTGGAAAGTCTCTAGTGAGGGGTAGTTGGCAGTTTCTGATTAGTTAAGCTTAAGTAGGGGAAAGTTCCTAGGTAGAGATTAGATGACAGTTTCTAATTGGCCTAGACTATGACCATTTACACTGAGTTGAGTTTTCGTTTGTGTAAGTAGGAACCCAGGATGCTGGAACCATCTTAGATTGATGGCCTCCCAATTAATTATTGTAACAGCTCAAATGTCAGATGATCCTTGATTTTTGTCTAATATTTAAGAGTGGAGTACAGACTCAAGGCCAGTTTTGTTTTATCTATTATTTTGAAACAATCCCAGACATCACTATTTAATTCATAAACATTTCAATATGTATCTCTGAAGGAAAAAGACATTTTTAAAGAACAAAGGCCATATGGCTGCACCATTATCACCCCTAGATATAATTAACAGTAATTTCCTAGTATTATCAGATAGTTTAATCAGTGTTCAGATTTCCCTGATTGTCTCATTAATGGTTCTCCATTCTCACCCCACAGTGTGTTTGTTTGACTCAGAATCTAAATTAAGATCCTTGTTTTGTTTGCTTTATCTCTTAAATTTTATAATATCTTTCTCTCTTTCCCTTCGCAAATTACTTGTTGAAGAGACAGGATCAATGATGTGGTGTTTCACTGTTTGGACTTTGCTGACTGCATCCTTATGGTGCCATTTAATGTGTTGTGGTGTCCTTTCTATTTCCTAGAAACTGATAGGGAGATTAGATGCCTTGTCAGAATCACAATTGCAATATTTTGGGTGGGGAGCAGAGGGAGGACAATACTGTCTCAGAAGTATTGTTGTACTTCTATCATGAGACACTAATATCTTGTTTTTTCTTTTTGTGATGTTAGTTGCCACTGATGACCATTGCCTAGATCCTAAAATTAATTTGGGTTTACAAAATGAAGATACTCTAATTATTTCATTCCATCTGCATTTATTAGATGGAAAACATCTACAAAACAGTGTCACCAGCTGTTTGGTTACTTGTGATGTGGTTCCTGTAGAAAGACAGAATGAATGTTTTTCTTCCTTATTTTCCTGTTTTCACAGTAATGAATTGGTTTCTTTACATCCTTCAAAGGGGAGCAGTGATTTTTAAAATTTAATTTAATTATTTTTTTTTTTTTTGAGACTCAGTCTCGCTCTGTCGCCCAGGCTGGAATGCAGTGCCGTTATCTCTGCTCACTGCAACCTCCGCCTCCCGGGTTCAAGCAATTCTCCTACCTCAGCCTACCGAATAGCTGGGATTACAGGCACCCACCACCATGCCCGGCTAATTTTTGTATATTTAGTAGAGGCAGGGTCTCACCATGTTGGACAAGCTGGCCTGGAACTCCTGACCTCAAATGATCCACCTGCCTTCGCCTCCAAAATGTTGAGATTACAGGCGTGAGCCTCTGTACCCAGCCAAAACTTTTTTTTTTTTTTTTTTTAGTATCATGAACCCTTGGACTTAAATGGATTTGGTGTGTCAATCTGTTGTCCTTTTCAGTGCTCAATCTCTGGGCCATTAAGCCTCTTTAAGCTGACTTCTGAGTCATTTTGATGTGACTCCCCTGGTCTTTGGAAACTATCTTATTTTTTGGAATGACAAGATGTTTTGGGAACATTTTATGTATTTTCTGCTTCAGACCTGGAATCAACTATTCCTTAGAGGAATTTTATTCATTTTTGGAGAAAGGAAATTTAGAGACCACAGTCTATATGCCAAGGGCTAATTGATTCTTAAATAGACTTTAAACCAATCCTAGTTTTAGCCCTATCTCCTCATCTTTTTTTGGAGATACTTGCTATTGCTATTTCCCAGAGCTTTAGGAGATTCTTAAATGTGAATTGGTTGTTTCTTAGCTTTCTCCTTTTTGACTTAATTTTCTTGAATCTGCATGGTATATTATCACTCGTTCATTGAATTTACAGCTTCAAAAATTGCCCCTTTTTCCCTTCCTGTTTTTTTTTTGTTTGTTTGTTTTTTGGTCCTTGTGGGTTTATGACTTTAAATAAAATATCTCATTTTAGTTTTAGAGTTTGTGCTAAATACTTATGTTTAATTTGTTAGCTTTGTTATCTGTAACTAGAAGGCATCCATTCATTAACTTCTTATGAGCAAGTTTGGCTCTCTTGATTTCACTTTCTTCAGAGCATCTATTAAGCTATTTTCTTTCTTTTTTTTTTGTCTCTTAATTGGTTTATTTAGACAGCTAATTTTTATTATTATTATACTTTAAGTTTTAGGGTACATGTGCACAACGTGCAGGTTTGTTACATATGTATACATGTGCCATGTTGGTGTGCTGCACCCATTAACTCGTCATTTAGCATTAGGTATATCTCCAAATGCTATCCCTCCCCCAGGCCCCCACCCCACAACGGTCCCCGGTGTGTGATGTTCCCCTTCCTGTGTCCATGTGTTCTCATTGTTCAATTCCCACCTATGAGTGAGAACATGCAGTGTTTGGTTTTTTGTCCTTGAGATAGTTTGCTGAGAATGATGGTTTCCAGCTTCATCCATGTCCCTACAAAGGACACGAACTCATCATTTTTTTATGGCCGCATAGTATTCCATGGTGTATATGTGCCACATTTTCTTAATCCAGTCTGTCATTGATGGACATTTGGGTTGGTTCCAAGTCTTTGCTATTGTGAATAGTGCTGCAATAAACATACATATGCATGTGTCATTATAGCAGCATGATTTATAATCTTTTGGGTATATGCCCAGTAATGGGATGGCTGGGTCAAATGGTATTTCTAGTTCTAGATCCCTGAGGAATCGCCACACTAACTTCCACAATGGTTGAACTAGTTTACAGTCCCACCAACAGTGTAAAAGTGTTCCTATTTCTCCACATCCTCTCCAGCACCTGTTGTTTCCTGACTTTTTAATGTTTGCCATTCTAACTGGTGTGAGATGGTATCTCAATGTGGTTTTGATTTGCATTTCTCTGATGGCCAGTGATGATGAGCATTTTTTCATGTGTTTCTTGGCTTCATAAATGTCTTCTTATGAGAAGTGTCTGTTCATATCCTTCACCCACTTGTTGATGGGGTTGTTTGTTTTTTTCTTGTAAATTTGTTTGAGTTCATTGTAGATTCTGGATATTAGCCCTTTGTCAGATGGGTAGGTTGCAAAAATTTCCTCCCATTCTGTAGGTTGCCTGTTCACTCAGACAGTGGTTTCTTTTGCTGTGCAGAAGCTCTTTAGTTTAATTAGATCCCATTTGTCAATTTTGGCTTTTGTTGCCATTGCTTTTGGTGTTTTAAACCAAGGCAGTGCTCTCTTTAAGAGAAACTCTCTAAAAGTATCTTTTGTCACCTAACTTCGGTAAGAAGAGGAAGAGAGGGAAAGAGATGGGGCAGAGAGAAGCAGGTGGACAAGAAGGAATGACAAAGTTGAAGATTTCATAGATTATTCCTAAACTTAAAGCTTAATAGTTTTATTTCCCCCCAAAAAACTTCTCAAATAAACAAACTTCTTGAATATCGCAAAACTTCTTGAATAAACAGCTTAAACTACTATATGATTGACTTAGGCTTTAGGCAAAGAGGCATTTCTAGTGATATCAGAGGAATTTTTAAAGTGCATATTATATAATGGTAATTTTTATTTGACTTCTATCTATTGTGGAATATCAGCCATTTTTTCTCTGACTAGAGAAGCATTAAGTTAGTGGGGTAAATTGCTTAGAAGACAACTGCACCATTTACTCAATAAGGGAGCCTAGGATCTGGAAACAATGCCTGAGGCTGTTGTCAGGCCTACACTTCTTTGTGACCATCTTGTGGTCCTCTATTAAAGTCTAGCAGTGGAATTATTATATAAACTTTCAACTGCATTCAGTTCAGCATTTATTTGTTTATCTTACTGTTTGAATAGTCCAAATAACTGTGTGTGGTGGCCTTTAGTTCTGTCCACCAGTATTTCTGGTTCTTTTCATTCTGGGCATGTCGTAGGCTTGTACTTCTCTACTCCCTTGAAGTTACGAGTAGTCATATGACTTGTTCTGATCAAAGGAATGTGAAAGAACGAGCACACAATTTGCCATGTTCTATTCCATCGCCTTGGTTGTTCCGGGTGATATAAACTCTTGAAGCCTGCATCCCTGAATGACGACTACAGAGCAGAGCAATGGGGGTGCAATGAGATCAAGAAAAAAAATGTTGTTACTTAAAGCCATGACATTTTGGGATTGTATCACTTTGGTGTAACCTAGTATGATGGTTAATACTGAGTATCAACTTGATTGGATTGAAGGATGCAAAGTATTGATACTGGGTGTGTCTGTGAGGGTGTTGCCAAAGGAGATTAACATTTGAGTCAGTGGGCTGGGAAAGGCAGACCCACCTTAATCTGGGTGGGCACCATCTAATCAGCTGCCAGCACAGCTAGAATATAAAGCAGGCAGAAAAACGTGAAAAGACTAGACTGGCCTAGCCTTCCAGCCTACGTCTTTCTCACGTGCTGGATGCTTCCTGCCCTCGAACATCGGACTCCAAGTTCTTCAGTTTTGGGACTTGGACTGGCTGTCTGGCTCCTTAGCTTGCAGACAGCCTATTGTGGGACCTTGTGATCAAGTGAGTTAATACTTAATAAACTCCCCTTTATATACCTATCTATCCTATTAGTGCTGTCCCTCTAGAGAACCCTAATACACCCAGCCTGTTTTTTTTATCTTTTAAATTAATATATATGTTGTATTTATTTATTTTGCCTTTTGGGAGATGAGATCTCACTATATTGCCCAGGCTGCTCTTGAACTCCTGAGCTCAAACAGTCCTCCCACCCCAGCCTCCCACGTAGCTGGACTTACAAGCACGCACCACCATACCTAGCTAACCTAGCCTGTCGTGACTAATATAGAGTGAATATAAGTGTTACTACTTGATTTCTAAGAAAAATATCCTACTGTTTTCTCTGATTCCTGTGCTAGCACCTAGGTAGTTAAGAACAAAAAGATATGGATGATTAATTTTCAAAAAATTTTTATGGCTATTTTAAAAGTAAAGCTTCAGTTTATAAAGGATGCAATTCTAAAATGCTTTCAGGGTGAGATTTTTGAGGAATATGTCTTCACATCTTTGATAGTTATGGTTGTATCATAGGAAACAGAAATAAAGCTTTTGAATTCTGACTTATGGAGGCGGAATAATGTTTTTTTTTTTTTTAATTTTTAATTTGTTTTTTAGAGATAGGATCTTGCTCTGTCACCCAGGCTGGAGTGCAGTGGCACGATCATAGCTAACAGAAGCCTCGAATTCCTGGGCTCAAGTGATCCTCTTGCCTCAGCCTCATGAGTAGCTGGGACTACAGGCATGCCCTACTGTGCCCAGCTAATTTTTAAGTATTTTGTAAAGACAAGGTCTTGCTTTATTGCCCAGGCTGGTCTCAAGCTCCTGGCTTCAAGCATTCCTTTCCCCCCAGCCTCTCAAAGTGCTGAGATTACAGGCATGAGCTACTATGCCTGGCCAAATAATGTTTTTTTAATATTGAGGGACGATATATTGCTCTCATGGGAAAAGCAATACACTTGGAAGTTTAAATCTTTGGGGTTTCGTTTTTTATTCTGTCTCTTGCTCATGGTGGCTTGTTTCCTTATATGGTTTAGTGATTTAAAAAAATACCAAGTACATATTTAGTTGAACTTAATCTGCGAGAATCCTAATGGCCTAAATGGAGATTATTTATTTCAGGGAGGATTTGCACTGATTCTGTCAGAAGCCAGGGATCTATAGACCTGAGACTTCTTTTTTACACCCTTAGAGCTTTCCCTTACCTACAAGCCCATAAATATATTAAAATGCTTTTTAATAGCATGTCCTGGATCTAGTTGTATAATAGAGGAAAAGTCTTGTTTTTTCTGCTGTAAGCAAAAGTTCTAGAAAAGAAATTTCTGAGAATATTGAGAAACGTCATATATACTTGCAATATTCATTCATAACATACCCATTGATAATAATGTTGTGTGATGTGTTATAGTCATATAATGCAGGTTTACCAAGAGTTTCAGCATGTCTTACTGTAACTGCCTCAAGCTTAGCTACTCACTGCTTGAAGGCCAGAACATGAGAGGTGAGATGTGAAAGGAAAGCAACTTTATTCAAATGCTAGCAGTTGGGGAATGGCCAGGCACATTCCCTTAAAAGTCCATTCTAGCTTTTTGGGCTGAGTGGAGGGTTTAATAAGGAAAATTTAGTGTGGGAAATATGCAGGAGTGGTGCTGAAGGGTGCAGGTCTACATTTATTGTTCAGAGACATGTAGACTATCTTGAGTAACCTCCCGTCTGGTGGTCCGGTTGGTTATCATCTTGACTACTTCTTGGTAGTGGTGGACTAATTGTTCGTAACTCCCCCTAAGCCGGAGGATTTGCAGCTGGTTCTGTATGCCTGGATTGTTTCAAAATTAGCCCCTGGAATTTCTAAGCAAGCACATAATTAGATAAGCGAGCACTGTGCGTAGGAGCATCTGGTGGAAAAGGAGGGGAACCACATTTTAAAGTATGTTTCAAGGCTAAAAGCAAGAAAGGAAGAAATATGTTTCAAAATGCATTTTGAATATAAGATACTCGGTTACATGATCTCACTTAATCTCCATAGCAATAAAATATGCAATCCTTTATAAAAGGTATATATGTTTGCCATTAAATCTGTCATTTCCAAAAATGAGGACTTGGCTTTATAAGTCATAATCAGGGAGGATATTTTGATATTGGTACGTATTAGTATCTCATTTGTTGTATTTGACTTAAATATTTTCATGCAGCAACATAGAATATGCACACAATGGATGAAAAAAGAATATGAAATTGAATCTCTTATGTTATAATTATGTTACAATTATGTCAGTTATATATCCATATGGCAAGCATTAGAAATGGACATGGCAAGAATAAAAATAGTTTAGCATTAGGGGTTGTGGAAGTCTTATTCATTTTATCGTAATGTTATACACAAAACCTACTCAACGAGCATTAACATCTCAGTTTTTATTAAAAATTAGTTAATTTTATAGTTTTTATTAAAATTTATATATGCATTTATACAGAGAAAGAAGTCTAAGATATGTATGTTTATGTATATACTTATATATTGAAATCTTAACCACTATTATCTCTGGGTGGCAAGATTTCCAGGGATTTTTAAAAATGTATTCTTTATGATATTTTTATAATATCCAGTTTTTAAAAACAAAGATAATTTATTAATCTTATTATTAAAAAATGATAAAGCTATATTCATTTTGGAAAAAAGTCCCATGTGCTATAAAAACTAGATTTTGATTTAAAAATTTATCTTTTAGTAGGGCTGAGGGGAAAAAATGCTTATGTCCAAAGGAAAAAAAAAAATTCACCATCGATCTTTCCATAAGTCTTACCTCTGTGGTAAAAGTACATAAAAATTGAGGACAGCCTCCACTCACTTGCTCAACTAAATGTTAAGTGAGGATCATTTGGCATCAGAAGGTCTCATACTGTACTCAGATTTTTGATCATTTAACAGTAAATCTCAAACATTTAAATGTTTGCCTGATTTATGTAGTTTATTAGAGGAATTAGTATTTATTAAGGAAAGAGCCAGATACTTTATATACATGGTATTTAATGTCATAATGATCTTTAATCTCACAACGACCCTGGTGCTGTTGTATCCTTTATTTTGTACCTACGTGAAAATGGAGTTGCAAGAGATTAAATGTGGGGCAGAGACATTTAACGAGGAAGTGGAAAAGTCAGAGTTTAAACCCAGCTCTGAGTAATTTGAAAGGCTTTGCTCTGTCCACTTTACAATGTGGTCTCCCATGAAGAGTAGACCCTTCTTGCTGTTTATCTTATTTGACTTTGCTCTGTATTTATACCATTTTCATTTGGCACTTGGGTATTTCAATAAAGGAAGGTATTGAAAAATACACATGAAAGTTGATTAGTTATAATTCTCTTAAAATTTTGAGGATACCACCCCCTCACTTTTGGCAGTCTGCAAATGGTTAAATTTGATGAAAAACTAATGAAGAATTACAGAGTTATTTGTTTGACTTTGCCACTTGGGACAGTGGCAAATGAGACAATTCATCTCAGCGTGCAGCTAGTCTCATTTCTTAAAGAAAATTAATTAATGCAGTTTGTCTTCCTTCCATATCTCTGATTATAGTCTTTTTATTATACCTTCACTTTTCTGCTTTACTTTTCTTCCCTGGAAATATCTGTTTTTCAAGCCTTCCTTGTTTCTTTCAACCTGATAAGTAAAAGCAATTTTCCTTAGTGTGAGTTTGTATTTGTAATTTTGCTATACTTTAGACAAGACAAAATCATTTGTACAATATCCCACAGGAAGAAAATGCCTAGGAATTCACAGGTACCAATGCCCTTTTTAAAATGATGTAATCAATTTTCCCTTATAATTGTCTTTATTACTCTTTGTCGTCTTTTTGGCAAGATGGGTTAGTACTGTGTATCTCTTACCAAGATTATCTTCTAGCACAGTAGCTCCTTACTTAAATTTATCAACACCAAAATTTTGCTCTTAATACCTTTATATTTTTGAAAATAATAATGCCTATGATTTTGGAGGCATATTTGAGTGATTTTTGAAGAACAGGAATTGTTTTCTATAATTTTAACAATTATAACCAGAAATGCAATTTCTTTTCAGGAAATGGCTTGAGTAGTTTGTTACTCAATCTTTGTGAATATATTTTCCTCCATTTTCACAGTGTGGACTTCTCATTTTAAATGTAGAATGACTACATGCTCATTTTCTTTCCCTTTTGATATTCATCTGAAAAAGTAGGATTTTAGAAAATCTTTCTTTTAAATCACTTTTAACATTTTTTCCCCACCCCACAGCCCCAGCAAGGAATCACTTTAAGAAGAGTAGGATTGTTATCAATCATCTCCCATACCAATGCTGTATAAAACTTTTTAAATCATGCTGGTGAGAACATGGAGAATTGGCATGAATAAATTTAAAGCCAACTGAATGACAAACGATATGGAAAATACAGGATAGAAGTGAAGTTAAGTAGGAATTAGGCAGATACCTTATGTTAAGATAGCAGTTTATATATTTATACTAAGATTAAAGAAAGGCAACATAAAATCACTGTTATAGATTACTCTGGTCTCTAGATTATTTTATAATATGTATAGAATATTGACTTTCATGTAACTAAAAATGAAATGTAATGAAATGGCTTGATTCGGCTGTGATGTGAATTACCGACTTAACAGTAGAAGGATTTTATTTTTCCTGAGATTTTGTAGTCTCTTCTAATTTTCTCATCAAACTAGGTTTTAGAATTATTAGGATCATTTCATTCACTCACAACCTTTTAAAAAGTGTTGACTCTATGTAGATTATAGAAATATTCCATTATTTTCCCTGTGATAGCTGATATCTGGCAGTTGAAGGGATGGTAACCTTTAAAATGAAATAACCCTGTCATAATATCATGGGAGAAAACTGAGAAGATAGTAAAAATATACTGGACTTTGAGGACCATTCTAGGGAGAGCAGTTTATGGATACTTTCATTATGGAGATTTACAGATGCTATGCTATTTGGTGTACTTTGTGTCAAGCTGAGGAGACAGATGAGGCATATCAATCATGTTTGCGGATTCTAGAGATAACCCAGAAGAGTATTTAGATTTCAGAGAATAGTTATGAGGTTGATTGGCTATTCTTTCAGATTCTGCTTGCTTATTCCTCTTTTAAGTCTGTGTAGTTTTGTCATTCTAGGTTCTTTTGGGGTTGGAGTTATGGAGGGTTTTCCTTGTTGGCCCTGTTTATTATGAGTTTAGTGTCCATGGGAGAGATCTTTAGCAGAGGATCTGAGGAGCAGGGAAAGAGACTAATTATAGAGGTGTACTTAGGGTATGATGAGTACATAGGATGTTTTGTTGAGGTTGTCTACCCCAGAGGCTTCCAGGGAGGGATGAGAAGAGCTCTAAATATTAAAAATGACAAGTATGGGGTTTGCCTGTTTGTACAAATAAATTTGACATTCTGAAGTGATGGAATCATAAAGCTTTTAATAAAACTTTGGGGGCTGGGTGTAGTGGCTCATGCCTGTAATCCCAGTGCTTTGGGAGGCCAGGGTGGAAGGATGCCTTGAGTACAGGAGTTTGAGACCAGCCCGGGCAACATAGTGAAACCCCATCCGTATAAAAAATCTTAAAAATTAGCCTGGCATGGTAGCATGTGTCTGTAGTCCCAGCTACTGGGGAGGCTGAGGTGGGAAGATCACTTAAGCCTGGGAGATCACGGCTGCACCACTGCATTCAACCTGGATGACAGAGAGCCAGGCCCTACCTAAAACAAAACAAAACAAAAACAAAAGAAACAAACCCCCCAAATAAAAAAATAAAAAAAACTTTGGGGGTGATGGGAGATGACTGTAGCAGAGCCTTCAGAGAGCAAGATGAAAAGCTATTTTATCAATCTTTACAAAGTTGAATTATAAATTATGAGAAAATGCAACCCTCTTACCTACTTAACAATTCTGTTTTAAAGCAGTATATACTCAGATTACTTTTGTATGTAAAGCCAAACATTGAGATCCAGAAGAAGTAACTGACTTGCCCAAGGTGGTAAAGCAGGAACTAGAACTGGGATTCTTAACCCTTAGCCTAGTGTATTTGCCACACATGTGGGGTTTAATACTTTGAGTTATTTATGATTTGCTGGTTACATTCTTTTGGAAAATTGATAGTTTGAGATTTATAGAGTCCTGACATTCCACAAGATTTTATTTGATGATTACCTCTAACTGTAATCATGTTAGAAAAGTAGGTGGGTTGCCACAGAGTATACTGGTGATCAAGAAAATTCACCAGATGGGTTTTATTTTATGTTGTACAAAATAAATAGCAAGGATCTTTATGTAAAGTTACCAGTCTAAATTAACATTCAGAAAAATGTCACAAAGGGAACATTATTCAAACCAGAAAGATGAGAGTGCTTTGGAAAATGTCATGAAAGAAATAATGTTTCATTAAAAAGAAAAGTTTCACTGACTGTTGAGTCAGTATTTAATTATCTAATTTCATACTGTTCATGTTTCAGAGAGGCCTTTCCTGACCACCCTATATAAAATAGTATCTTCTCATTGCTCCCTGTACCCTACTCTGCTTTTCTTTTCATAGTACTTACTGCCATCTGACATGACATTTATATGCCTGTATGCTTAAATATAAATATAATTAATGATTTACTTGTTTATTTTTTCTCGTTAGAATGTAAACTTCATGAGAGCAGAGACTATCTAATACATGTCTGGTGCTCAGAAATGCTTGCTTGACTGTGAAAAACAGCTTGGCCATTCCTCAAAAAGTTAAACATAGAATTACCATATGACCTTACAATTTCACTCTTAGATATACAGAAGAATTGAACACTATTCAAACAAATATATAGCATAGTAACACTATTCACAACAGGTAATAGGTAGAAACAGCCCAAATATCCATCAATGGATGAATAAACAAATTGTGGTACATACCTATAATGAAAATTTTTCAGCCATAAAAAGAAATGAAGTTCTGATACGTGTTATAACATGAATGGGCCTCGAAAACATCTTGCTAACTGAAAGAAGCCAGACACAAAAGGTCACATATTGTATGATTTCATTGATATGAAATGTTCAGAACAGATAAATCCATAGAGACATAATGTGAATTGGTGGTTTCCAGGAACAAAGGGAGAGGGGAGAATAGGAAGAAACTGCTTAATGAGTATGGGATTTTACTTTATGGATGGAAGTGTTTTGGAACTAGATAGAGGTGATTGTTGCACAGCATTGCACAATGTACTAACTGCCATTCAGTTGTTCACTTTAAAATGGTTGATGTTACGTGAGTTCTACTTCAATAAATTATCTTTTAAAATGCTTGATGAAGGAATGTGATCAGTTTGGCTGCCCATTACTGACTGGGCGCGGTGGCTCATGCCTGTAATCCTAGCACTTTGGGAGGCCAAGGTGGGTGGATCACGAGGTCAGGAGATGGAGACCATCCTGGCTAACACGGTGAAACCCCGTCTCTACTAAAAATACAAAAAATTAGCTGGGCGTGTAGGGCGCCTGTCGTCCCAGCTACTCGGGAGGCTGAGGCAGGAGAATGGCGTGAACCCGGGAGGCAGAGCTTGCAGTGAGCCGAGATCGGGCCACTGCACTCCACAATGGGAGAGAGAGTGAGACTCTGTCTCAAAAAAAAAAAAAAAAAAAAAAAAAAAAAAAAATGGGAGAGAGAGTGAGACTCTGTCTCAAAAAAAAAAAAAAAAAAAAAAAAAAAAGACTGCCTATTACTATCTCTACTAGCTAAGCAAAATGGAGGAGTAGGAACAAGCAATGATTAGAGTATCTGCTGCGCTAGTTGATTCATATGGGAGAAGAAAAATATTTGATTGACATGGAACACACTTAGAAATAGTTGCTAAAACCTGATGTAATATGAGGGACAGAGCAGAATAAGATAGCTGATGCATATGGAGTCTGTGTGCATGTGAAATTCACTTGTCAAGTTCAGAAACGCTAATTCTTTGGCTGTTTCCTTCCCATGGGGCTGACTGCCTGTATGACAGAGCTCATTTTACCTACTTTTCCTTACTTTACCCTTATTGTGGATCCTACATCACAGCTGAAATCTTTCCAGCTTGGGGTTGGTGTGGAAGCAGCACAAAACCAATGTTTAATTGGCTGGAAGTATTGCTGTTGAGTGACATGATCTTTCTTCCTAGAGGAATGAAGGAGGAGAACAATACCAAGAAATTAATCCAAATTCTATCTCAACATTTGAATTTATTCATTTACCTCTTCAAGCAGAAAAGCTTGTACTTCAAAATAGAACAAATTTCCAATTCTCATCTATTCACCTAATCTCATTCTGTAAGTTTGTTGGGCTTCACAATGATTGTCATATGAAGACTTTCTGCATTTTGTTAATCAGAATCTAGAAAAATTTAGACTATTGTAAATTATAACCAAGTATCTAGACTTGGTGTTTTCCATACTAAAGTATATCCTTTTATGTATGTTCTACAAAGTCCACAGAGTCATTGTCTAAAAAAACACAACTTTTGAGTTTTACTCATATTCTCTTTTCAGTTTATATCCCCATATGATTAATTATTAGCAATGGTTTCTGTATTATAGGCATCTCTGAAAATGGGGAAATATCTAACAGTAAGCCCAGTGTTACTCTGAAATGTAGATTGTAACTGCTTTTCTGTGTAAATTAATAATGAACAACCAAAATTTCTGTGGTATGTCCTCTGTCATATAAATGACAGGAATAAAAGTTCAAAAAAACATTTCATTCTTTTAAAAGTATCTGTCTTGAAATAGCTTGATTTTATGTTGAGTTGACTTTATGTATGTAATGCAATATATCACAAAGAATAGAATAACAGAATAGCATAGTAGTTAAGACATGGGGTTATGGAATTAGACTTGAACTTGCATCCCATCTCTGCTATTTGCTGGCTGTGTGACCTTCAGGGAGTCATTTAACCTTGATAATCCTCAGTTTATTCATTTATAAAATGAGGATGATCAACCTATCTGGTATAATAAACCCCTTAAAAAATAGGGCCTCACATACAGTCAGAGGTGATAATTCTTTGAAATTAATGATTTTGTAAATAGAAAATACGCAAATTACCTTCTCTTTTTTCAGCTGTGAACACTTTACACAGTAAAGTGTATTTTTTTTTCTGTATTTTTTTCCTTCTTGGTTTGCTTTTCTTTCTAGCTATTCTCACTGTTGTTTCATTTGATAGGAAACAGTCTTAGAAAGAATTAGCCTGCTAATGAAATGTCCTTTCCTCCTTGAGCTTCTGGAACCTCAGCTTTTGACTTGGTTCTTACATATGTATGCAAATGAAACACTGAAAAGCTGTAGAAGGGATGTAAATAAAACACTGATTTCAATCATCAGATTGTTAGTGCACTAGAGAAATGTGCCAGACTGCTTTTCACAGAATTAGAACGAAAGGCTTTTTTTAAAAACAGCATGCCAAATACTAATTAATTTTCTGAACATTTCAAGATTCCTACTGAGTTTATATTCCTGAGCCTTTCTGTAGAGTTTGTGACCTGAGATTAGTGCCAAGAAGTTGGTGATGAGGTCACAAGTGTAAAATTTTAGTTTTATGGCAAGATAGTTGGCATGAAACCTTAGGATCTATGTATAGCTTAGTTACATGAGAAACAAGTGTCTGAAAAACAAGAGAAAGAGAAATGTTGGATATGTTTGCAAAAATTTCCCCAACTCTCATTAAACAAATGCTTTTAGAATGAATGCTTGTAGCAGCACTCTTGTTTCTCTTATATAGCCATTGTGGGATTGCTGTGGTAATCATTGTGACTGACAGTTCACATCTGGAGACTTGTAAAATCTGCATGTTGATAACCCCCATTTGGCTTTGCCTCATCTTCTGTGATAGGAGCTTGCTGCTTGCCTTTTTCTTTCCCTCAGCAAGGAGATGCTCAGTCTGATGGGTAAAAATGGTATCTCTTTATAGTTTTATTTTTCGTTTCTTATATTCTTCAATAAATGTTTTAAAAATATGAATCAGTTTCATGTTAATGGAGGCTTGCAGGGGAAGGGAAGAATGAGCAGATATGACAAGGACTGGAATAAGTGTCGTGGAACGGAAAACAGGGAAAGGAGAGATAAATTGAGAATTCATGGTAGAATGGCAAAGATGAAGAGACTAGGGTGTGGAGTTAAGGGTAGGGGAGAATGGGAAGAGAGAACAAGGAAGATTATTTTGAGATTAGTATCAGTGAATATATACGTATGCTCATTTAAGCTTTGAGATTCTGATTGTCACCTGTTATCTACTGCCCCGTGAAAATGTTTATTAATTAATTATGATTAATCAGCTGTAATAACTAGAGGTTTCATTCCAAATAGAGAAATCAGAACATCTACAAGAATGGAAATTCTGTTACATGCAACAGCAGTCACTAGTGTAAAATCATATTAAGGTTCAGATTTGTCATCTTCTGTGATTAGATGGATTTTTATAGTCCCAAGGAAAAGACATACTTACTATTTTTGGTTTGAGAGTTAGTTGTGAGTATATATGTGCAGAGTACCGGAAGTCACCATAACGGGTTTGTAGTCATTTCTGATGCAAACATTGGAAAGATGGTAGTTGTTATAGATAAGCCAACTTGTTTATAGTTAACAATCCAAAGTGGCCCCCTCATTCCACCTGCTGTGTATGTATTTTCTTTCTTTTTTTTTTTTTGAGACGTAGTCTCGCTCTGTCACCCAGGCTGGAGTGCAGTGTTGCGATCTCGGCTCGCTGCAAGCTCTGCCTCCCGGGCTCACGCCATTCTCCTGCCTCAGCCTCCGGAGTAGCTGGGACTACAGGCGCCCGCCACCACGCCCGGAGAATTTTTTGTATTTTTAGTAGAGATAGGGTTTCACCATCTTAGCCAGGATGGTCTCGATCTCCTGACCTCGTGATCCACCCGCCTCGGCCTCCCAAAGTGCTGGGATTACAGGCGTGAGCCACCGCGCCCAGCCTGTATTTTCAAGAAAGACAATTTGATTGGGTTAGCTTGCTACTCTGCATTGATTGTTGTTCTGTGAAGACATCTCAGAGGTGTTTTTCCCCTTGTATTTAACCAATCTACATTGCTTTCACTTGTGCATTTGAAACTTGGTCTGGTCAGCTGTGGCTTGATTTTTTTTGGTTCTTTGAACACGTACAACGAGCCAGATGTGTGCTAGATGATGGGAAGTCAGAAGTGAACAAGATAGGCCCCTGCTCAAATGGAGTTTATAATTTGGTATTATGGTGGGGTGAGACAGAACATAAACAAATGAACAAGGTGATTTCAGATAGTGTTAAGTCCTGAGAAGACAATAAATGAGGGTGATGTGGTATAAGAGTGACTTGGGGAGAGAGTCTGTTTTAGATAAGGTGGTTAAAGTTCTGTCTGAGAAAGTAATATTTTAACTGAGACCTCAGTGAGCTAAGGCAGAGGGAGTAGTAGCACGTGCAAAGGCCCTGAGGTTGGATGGATTGGATTTTTTTTGAAACTTTGTATTGTGGAAATTTTCAAACATATATGCTCATCACCACCAGTTTTAACAGTTAGCAACTGATAGCCTATCTTGTTTCATTGATGAACCTTCCCACCCCATCCCACCTACATATTATTTTAGCATCATGTTATTTTGTAGATATAGTATTTTATCTAAAAATATTTCAACATACATGTCTAAAAGATAAGGACTATTTTATTTTATTTTATTTTGAGACAGAGTCTCACTCTGTTGCCCAGGCTAGAGTGCAGTGGTGCGATCTCGGCTCACTGCAACCTCCACCTCCCAGATTCAAGTGATTCTCCTTCCTCAGCCTCTCAAGTAGCTGGTATTACAGGCACATGCCACCACGCCTGGCTAATTTTTGTATTTCTTGTAGAGGTGGGGTTTCGCCATGTTGGCCAGGCTGGTCTTGATCACCTGACCTCAGGTGATCCACCTGCCTCGGCCTTCCAAAGTGCTGGGATTACAGGCGTGAGCCACCGCACCTGGCCAGGACTTTAAAAAAATATGACTACCATTACTACAGCTAGAAAAAAATTAACAATGGTTCTTTAATATCACCAAATGTCTAGTCTGTGTTTAAACTTCCACTTGTCTCATAAGTGCTTTATGTTATCTGTTGTCGCAATTACACAGCTTAGCAAACATCCACAAAACTTGAGAGGTATACAAGAATAATCATGAAGTCTAGGGGTCAGCTGGGTGGTCCAGTTGCTGTAAGTAGAGCTTGGAGGGACTCACTCTTGTGAGTCCTGCAGCTGGACTAGATGCTTTTATTAATCTTGGTTTGTCTGTCTCCTACATCTCGGGCTTCAACTGGACTGACTTGATTTTGTCCCACATGTCTTTTCCTTAAGCAGGCAGTGTTGGGCATGTTTTCATGGTGAAGGTAGAAGGGAAAGAACAAAGACCAGTTGTGCAAGAGGGCAGGTGGGAAAGAATGAGTGATTTTCAAGCCTCTGCTTGCTTTACCTTTGCTGACATCCATTGGCCAAAGTAAGTCAGAGTGGGAGGTGACTACAAAGATGCTGGAAAGCTGGGTGAATTCAGGAAGGCCACTCATTGGATCTATTAATGCAATCTATCTACCACAAATGATGTAAATGATTTTCTTTCCCATCTTGTTTTGAATCAGAATCCAAATAAACACCATACATTGTGATTAGTTGCGTTTTCTGGATTCTGCCCTCATGTCTTCTTTTCCTTGTATTTTATTTTATTTTTTAAAGAGAATTTGACATTTCTAACAAATATTGAGAAGGCCAATGTGGCTGGAACGTGGTAATGAGGGATAGAGTGATAAGTGAAATTTGGAGGGTATAGGCTGATTCATTCAGTGTTTTATGGATCATGGGAAGGAGTTTGGGTTTTATTCTAAGAGCAGTTGGGAAGTCATGCTGGGTTTGGAACTCAGGAATGACATGGTCTGATTTCTGTTTTGTTTTGTTTTTGATAAATCTGAATTATGTTTACATGTAGTAAAATACACAGATGAGTTTTGAGAAATGTGTATACTCATGTAACCACTACTCCAGTAAGATATTGAACATTTCATCACCTTATAAAGTGCCTTCATGTCCCCTTGTAGTCAGCTCCTCCTCCCCACTGATCTGATTTTGATGGGGAGTTGTACAGCTACAAATATAAATTAGTTATGCCTGTTCCAGAACTTTATATGGTGGAATTATATGAATATATTCTTTTGTTTCTGGCTCCTTCCATTCGACATAATGTCTGTACAATTCACCATGTTATTTCTGGTACTAGCAATTCATTTATTTTTATTGCTGCATAATATGTAATTGACTTTACTACTATTCACCTGTTGATGGTCATTTGAGTTGTTTCCATTTTTTTTACTATTATGAATAAAGTTGTTATGAACATTCATATACAAGTCTGTTTTTAAACATATATTCATTTTCTTCAGCAAATACTTGAGTGTAATTGCAGGGTCATATGGCTTAGTGTATTTCAATTTTATAAGAACCTGTCAAACTCTATTTCAAAATTGTACTACCTCATTACTAGTCAAGGAAATGCAAATTAAGACCATAGTGAGATACTATATCCACCTAGTAGATTTATAGAAATGCCATTTAACACAGTTTTGTGGGGGATGACTAGGAACCGTCATATCTTGCTAGTGGCAACATACATTGGAATAACTGATTTAAAAAATAGTTTGGCAATATTTTAAAAGTTGAACTTTTAACTTTATAACCCAGCAATTTGGCTCCTAGATAGGAAAATTCTTATACAAGTGCACTAGGAGCTATGTTTTAGAATTTTGAAAGCAATACTTTGTAATAGGAACAAAACTGGAAAATACCCAGTTGTCCATTGACAAGATAAAGAATAAACAGTGCATATCACATATTACACAATGTTATACATAAGGGGAAAATGAATGAACTATAATTACATGCACCATTGATAAAGTTAATAAACAAGCAAAACTAAATAATATTTTATTCAGGCATAATGTGATAAAACTATGTCAAAAAAGGCAAGGAGATGATACATACAACATTAAGAATAATATTTTCTCAGGCAGGAGGCAGGTGGATGGCATGGGGGAGGTAGAAACAAGTTATTGGTAATGTCCTGGTCTTGGATTGCTTTATAACTTAATATAACCTTCAGTGTGTCTCTTGGTATGTCAAGTATTATATTTTAAAAGATTATACAGTTTAAAAAGCTACTCTGGCTTTTGTGTAGAACAATGGAGATAAAATGAGGCAAAAGAGGGACTGATTTCATTCAAAGCAGAAATTTTTGCAATTATTGTAGGAAAAAAACTAGTGTAAGCCTTTTCCTTGGAAAGGAACACTGTATTTTACAAGAGTGGATGGGCTTGGCAACCCATCCTGTACACTATGGTTTTTGGGTTAGTGATTTCCCATTCATACTTCAGTGTGTAGGTCCAAATTCCCATTAATGACTACTGTGGCATTTATAAACTTGGAAATAATTTACTTAAAGTACATTTATAGCATTTAATTTGTCATTTATTCAGTATCTGATTGGCATTGCTTTAATTACAGGATTTATGTTATTACTTGGAATATAAATAAGAATACATCTTTACTGATGGATTGATTAACTAAGCCTGACTCTTCACATACACAAGAGTAAGAGCAGTAAAGTGCATCCTTGAGTAACTTCGTTTGCTCCGATGTTGTTTGGTTACAAAGTTGATGAGGGAAAAAAATGGATTCCTGGCAGGGCCCACTGGGTAGAGTTTGCACGCTTTTCCCGTGTGGGTGTGGGTTTTCTCCAGGTACTCAGATTTCCTCCCATTTCCAAAGATGTGTACATTAGTTTAATTGGTGTGTCTAAATGGTCCCAGTCTGAGTGTGGGTGTGAGTGTGCCCTGCCATGGGAAAGCATCCTGTCCAGGGTGGTTTCCTGCCTTGTGACCTTAGCTGCTGGGATAGCCTCTGGCCACCTGCAGCCCTGAACTGGAATAAACAGCTAAATAATTATCTTACTTGTTTTTATTAATCTTTCTTTTCTTTCTTTTTTTTTTTTTTTTTTTGAGATGGAGTCTCGCTCTGTCGCCCAGGTGGGAGTGCAGTGGCACCATCTTGGCTCACTGCAAGCTCCACCTCCCGGGTTCATGCCATTCTCCTGCTTCAGCCTCCCGAGTAGCTGGGACTACAGGCGCCCGCCGCCACGCCTGGCTAATTTTTTGTATTTTTTAGTAGAGAGGGTTTCACCGTGTTAGCCAGGATGGTCTCGATCTCCTGACCTCGTGATTTGACGACCTTGGCCTCCCCAAGTGCTGGGATTACAGGCGTGAGTAACCGCGCCTGGCCTATTAATCTTTCTTAAATGTAAGTATAACTCACATTTATCTCAATGTTTAATATTAGAAATGTTTTGGTCTTTATTTAGAAGTTTGGTGATGTTTTTGTGACCAGAAGTATGCCAATGGAACTTGACTCTTGTTTATATAAATTAGCCTATGGTTGTAAGTCGATGTGCTTGAAGCCACAGTTTCCAAGAACCTATTGATGATAAGTGAGGATTTATTGTATTTCAGTTTGTAATTTAAGGCTTTTTTTCTCGCTTTTACTAGTTTTACCTCTGCTGCATAGTTGTTGTCCCAGGATTTCTCTTTATCATCATCTGGGATCAGTTTGCTTCTCACCTTTTTGTATATTCTTTTTCCTGAATCCCATGTCTTCATTTGTTTTGGTGTACTCTCTAAGTTTGATAGAGCACACTCTCCAGTATCTAAGACAGGGATCATAAGTGGTATATTTTATCTTCACAATTAACTTACACTCTGGTTTAGAAGTTATTTTCTTTAAGAATTTTAAGTCATAGATAGATTCATTGTTCATTGTTTTCTAATTGTCATGGTTACAATTGAGACCAGTGCTCTTTTGATTTCTGATCCTTTGTATGACAGTTTTTTTTTTTACCCCTTTTTCTTTAGAAGCTTATAAGATCTTTTCTTTATCCCCAGCGTTTTTCAGTTTTATGACAATATTCCATAATATGGATCTGTTTTGATTTTCTTGTGTTCAGGTATTTTTTTATAGCATTTACGGTTGAACTTTGACAGTTTACCTCTTTCTATTAATACTTTTCCCTAGTCTTCCTTTCTTGAATTGCTGTTACTGGGATTTTGGATCTCCTGGACTTGTCCTTTAATTTTCTCATATTTTTTCTCCTAATTTCATCTTTTTATCATTTTACTCTACTTTCTGGTGCATCGCCTCAACATTATCTTTCAAATCTTCTATTGAGTTTTTAATTTCTTCTATTATTTTTTAATTTCAATAATTCCTTTTTTCTTTATTGAGATATACTTTACATACCATAAAATTCACTAATTTTAAAAAACTGTACAACTTAGTGCTTTTTTAGTATACTAACTAAATTGTGCAACCATCACCACTATCAAATTCCAGAAAAATTTCATCATCCCAAAAGAAACTCCTACTCATCAGTTGTTCTTCATTTCCCTTACCCTTGACTTCCTGACAACTGCTGATCTAATTTCTGCCTCTATGAATTTGCCTATTCTGGGCATTTAGTATAAATGGAATCATGTAATGTATGTCCTTTTATTTCTGGCTTCTTTCACTTATAATGTTTTTAAGGTTAATCCATGTTGTGGTATGTATTTCCTTTTGTTTTCTGAATGTTCTTTTTTAGTAAAGCCTGTTCCTTTTTCATTCAAACATGATTCTCTTATTATCCTTGAGGATATTAATGATTAGCTTTTTGAAATTCTCATATATGTGCATATTCTCTATTTTCCCCAAATTACTTTTTTTCTATTTGCTTTGGTGCCTGCCTTTTATATTAAATATTTTCCAGAAAACATCTGTCATTCTTTTTTTTTTTTTTTTTTTTTGAGACGGAGTCTTGCTCTGTCACCCAGGCTGGAGTGCAGTGGCGCAATCTCGGCTCACTGCAAGCTCCGCCTCCCGGGTTCACGCCATTCTCCTGCCTCAGCCTCTCCGAGTAGCTGGGACTACAGGCGCCCGCCACCACGCCCGGCTAATTTTTTTGTATTTTTAGTAGAGACGGGGTTTCATCGTGGTCTCGATCTCCTGACCTCGTGATCCGCCACCTTGGCCTCCCAAAGTGCTGGGATTACAAGCGTGAGCCACCGCGCCCGGCACATCTGTCATTCTTACTTTTCTGTTTCTGTTCAAGAGTGAGGTACAATAAAACTTAATGCAAGCTCTCTGAGCAAGGGCAGGGCCAATTGACTATGCTGTTTATCACATGGTGATCTAGCTGCACTATATCCTTAGAGAATGCCTGATAGAATCCTTTTGAGTCTTTTGTTCTGCCTTAGATGTAGTCAGTTTTCAGCACCAACTCTTCTACTTTTCTGCCTGAGGGTACATGTTTGGCTTGATATCAGTGTTCTGAGGGCCAAACATGTAAGCCTTTAATTCGTCCACATGTTTTTCATTATGGAACCCTCTAACCATACCTAGTATCTCCCAGCCCAGAGAACTTTGTTTTGCTCTCTTCAGGCTTTGCAATAAGAGGGAGGAGTCTTCTGGGAGCATAACTGCTTCTTAAACTGACTTTGAACCTCTCTTCCAGTTTTTAGCCTTGTCTTCATCTCAGGTTCCAGAGGTACATGGTACTTCTACTTTCTGAGCCTTATAGGGATTCTGATATACATATAAATACATTGGTTTGCTTCTCAGCTTTCCTCACTGGCTTAAGTTTTGCTTCTGCCAAGTCAGTTCTTTGGTTCTGCTAAGTCAGTTACCACTTGTTCATCTGCTTTCTAGCTTTTAAAACTTTGCTGTCTTTGCCTCTTCTCCTGATCTTTTTTTCCTTGTGAGTTTATATCATTTATAACATTTTTAAATGTCATTTTAGTGGGATTTTGGAAGAGAGAAGATATAAATTCATGTTTAATCCATCATGTTTAACCAGCAGTAATTATTTTAGCAGGGTATTAATAGAATTGTATTAGTTTGCTAGGGCTCCTGTAACAAAGTACCACAGACTGGGTAGCTTAAACAACAAAAAAATTTATTTTATCATAGTTCTGGAAGATAGGAGACCAAGACATGGTGTCAGGAGGGTTGATTTCTTTTGAGGCTTCTCTCTTTGGCTTTTAGATGGTCTGCTTCTTTCATATTGTCTTTCCTCCAGGTATGTCTGTGCCCTAATCTCTTCATCCTGTAAAGACAACAATCATATTAGATTAGGGCTCACTCATATTGATGCAGGGCAGGTGAGCCCCCAAAGTGGGGCTTAGCCCAGGAGGGTTCTTGGCTTTGCCCAAGAAAGAATTCAAGGGCATGCAGTGGTGTTAGCAGCTTTTATTGAAGTGGCAATGTACAGCAGCAGCAGAGGTACCCCATAGGCAGTGTTTCCCAAGTAGCAGCTCAGTGGCAGTCCTGCAGTAATATTTAGACCCACTTTTAATTATATGCAAATCAAGGGGTCCGTTATTCAGAAATTTCTAGAAAATAGGTGGCAACTTCCAGGTAGTTGCCATGGAAAGGGGTGGTAACTTCCAGTTATTGCCATGGCAATAGTAAACTGACCATTGGGCGTGTCTTATGGAGAGGTGTTTTTGCCTCTTCCCTGTTTTAGCTAGTCCTCAATCTGGTCCTGAATTCAAGCCCCATCTCCAGAGTTGAGTCCTACTTCCTATCTCAATATGACCTCATTTTATGAAATTACTTTAATTATCTCTTTAAAGGCATTATCTCCAAATACAGTTACATTCTAAGGTACTGAGGATTAGGACCTCAACATATTAATTCAGCCTATAATAAGAATATTTTTGACAGTTACTAAGTTAGTTGACTTTATTTTTCAGCCTGCATACCTTTTTCATTTTTATTTCATTATAGTGTAAAGAAATCTTTCATGTTTATAGGAATAATTTTGAGCCACCTTCTCTTTTTATTGTTTTTGATTATGCATTTTCCAAATACAATGAGATTAATGTTTTAGCTAAGGCTCTTTTGCTTGCCTTAGGAAGGAACAAGAAGCCTAAACTAGCTTAAATAGAGTGTTCCTATTGAGAAGTCTAAAGCCATTCTAATTCCAAATCCTTTCTTTCTCCATTCTGATGTTAAATCCTTTAATATCTTTTGTTAGAAGCTTGTAAGATTTTCATTGTTCTGAAACTTCTTGTTACTATGTCTTGATGTGAGTGTGTGTTCATTCATGGTATTGGTCACTTGGTGGGCCTTTTCTATCTAGAAAACAGTGTCCTTTGGGAATTTTTTTGAATTATTTCTTTGATCATTTCCTCCCTGTTTTCTCTGTTCCCTTTTTAAGGAATGTTTGTTATGCAGATATAACTTTCCTGAACTGGTCTTTGGATTTTTTTTTTTTTTTTTTTTTTTTTTTTTTTTTGAGACAGAGTCTCGCTCTGTCACCCAGGCTGGAGTGCAGTGGCGCGATCTCGGCTCACTGCAAGCTCCGCCTCCCGGGTTCACGCCATTCTCCTGCCTCAGCCTCTCCGAGTAGCTGGGACTACAGGCGCCCGCCACCACGCCCGGCTAATTTTTTTTGTATTTTTAGTAGAGACGGGGTTTCACCGTGGTCTCGATCTCCTGACCTCGTGATCCGCCCGCCTCGGCCTCCCAAAGTGCTGGGATTACAAGCGTGAGCCACCACGCCCAGCCTGGTCTTTGGATTTAAAAGTAACCTGTTCTTATTTTACGGTTGCAGTTTCATTCTTTATATATTTGAGGATACACACAGACACACACACACACACACACATTTTCTTTTTGTCAAAAGTAATCTAGAAACGTGAAGGTATACAAAACAAAATGTATAATTCAATAATGTAACATGAAGGTATACAAAACAAAATGTATAATTCAATAATCTATCGGTAAGCAAATGTCTATGAAACTATTAATACCACCCAGGACAAGTCATCAAGTGCAGTTCTTCTATCCTCTCCTTTTTGCCTCCTATCTCCCCAAGAATGATTTCTTCACTGCTTAAGGTTCATAACTCCCACTGTTAAAGAATGGTTACACAAGTCAGTCTTTACCATTATGCTTTATAAAGATAATAGCAACCATTTAACTAAAGAAATGTCAATGTATTTTTAAAAAGAAGACTGATAGGGAAATCAAGAAGAAACTCATACAAGGTGGAGAATTGAAACGTGGTAGATAGATATAATGTTTCATGTAAATTAATAGAATGATATAAATAGATGCTCTTTTGTGTTTCTTAGTTTGATTAGTGTATGGTATCTTATTGAGGGGCTTTTATTAGCTATTCAGGAAAGGCAGAATCTTAGAAGAAAGGTTTGTAATATTGTATCATTCATTTATCAATCAATCATACATCATATATTAACTGCTGAAGATTCAAAGATGCTTTGAGCACAGTCACTGCCCTCCAGAGACTCAAAGATATTCTCTGGCTTCGAATAGACCTTTCTTTAAGAGATATATCCTAATAAAGGTCAGAACATGAAGCATCAAGTTTTTACCCTCGCAAAAGAGCTGTATCTGATACTGGCCTGGCAAAAGATTGAAATATTATGTTAATGTTCCTAGTGTTCTTTCTCTTGTTATACAGAAATCACACTCCACTGCTTTTAAGGTTCAGTGGATTAGAGGAAAATCTTAAACCTAGGAAGATTAATTCAAATCCTATATTAACCTATTTGATCATTTCAGAGTATTATGAGATAATTTGTAATTAGTGACGAGCATTTGGAGTTCATGAGTAATCCTGTTTGGGTGATTGCTCCCTTGTTGTGCCCTTTCGTGCTCCCTGTTGTTTCCAAGTGATAAATGATACTTTAGTTATTTATTGTTCAGGACACTCTGCATTTTCTTCACCAAATAATACAAGCTCTTCCTAGTTTATGTTAAACATGCATTTTTCCCTCCTCGGTCTTTTGTCACAGAGACTGTTCTAGGAAATTATATCTTTATTTCTGATGATTTTAGCTGTAACATTTCAACCTGGATTAGGTTTTTGTTATACTGGGATTTTGCTTTTCTGCATTGCTAATCAAAATTTTTAATGACATTTTGCCTTTTGATGTGAATTGAAGATTGAGGTACAAAGAGTTCCAGCACATAATGACCTATTCCATAAAGGTACTACATGGAAGGATAATGATTTTTTGGAAAAGAGTTGTTCTGCATACTGTTATGAAAACTAAAGACTGGTAGACTTTTAATAATTATTCACAATAGTACAATTTTCCAAGCTTTGAAAGATGAAAGTATTGGTGAACCTGCTCATTTTTCATTGTTGAAAGTGGACTGCTTTCCTCATTGTGTTAAGGTCTGGGATTCATGTTGGTAGAGTATAGTTTTTGTACTGAGCGTCTAAGATAGGTTTGATTTGTGAAGCATATTTTGGCTTCTCCGTTGATCCTCTAAATCTGTAGGCCTTAGGCTGAAATGTGGGGAAAATCTCTGCTTGTCATCTCCACATTTTGAGTCTAACCTTCTCTTAGTACTCACTTTTCTTGTGTTGTTCTTCACCTGCTAAAACCTCCTCTTTCTATATTATTGCCTTACTGATTTTTGCCTTCTCAGATGGCTATTTTACGTTTCAGTTTCTGGTAACTTCCTTCTTACAAATGTACTTTTCTTGGGCTCCAATTCTTTAGGGCAAAATATAAGTTTTTCTTACATTATTTTGTCAAAAAATGCATGCTGATTCAGTTTATGCAATTATATTAGAGAATTCTATTATTGGGTAAAAATAAAGTTACACTTTAAGACAGGGCATTCTACATACAATACCTAAAGCTACAAGGGTGACTCCTGTGGTAGAAATTTGGGGCTCTGTTTTAGACCTTGGAGGCAGATACATTTTTTTTTGGAGACTGTGAGTTATGATTCTTTTCAAATTACATTGCATCGCTTCTTCTTGGGCTTGCTTATATCTTAGCTAAGACTCTGGTTGGCTTAAGCAAAATGTTGAATTTATTGTCATGAAACACTGGTATCTCATGGAGCCCAATGGCAAGATGTTCAGGCTAAGCTGCATGAAAACGTGAAAGAATGAAATAGAAAGTAGTTAGGAACCCAGCCAGCCACCTCTTAGTCTCTCTGTTTAAGGCCACTTTGTCTCTATGTTAGTTTCCTGTTGCCACTGTAATAAATTACCACATAGTTAATGGCTTAAACAACTTAGATTTATTCTTCTAAAATTCTAGGCTGAATGTGGTGGCTTATGCCTGTAATCCCAGTGCTTTGAGAGGTTGAGGCAGGAGGATCACTTGAGGCCAGGAGTTTGAGACCAGCTTGGGCAACATAGCAAAACCCCATCTGTAAGAAAAAGAGGAAAAGAAAAAAATTAACTGGATTTGGTGGGGCATGCCTATAGTCTCAGCTACTGTGGAAGTTGAGGCAAGAGGATCACTTGAGCTCAGGAGTTCAAGTGCATAGTGAAGTGTGATCACACCACTGCACTCCAGCCTGGGCAGCAGAGTGAGACTCTGTCTCCAAAAATAAATAAGTAAATAAAATAATAAATACAATAAAAAATTAGAAATTAAAAGTTGTGGAAGCTCAGAAGTCCGAAATTAATTTCACTAGGCTCAAATCAAGGTATCTTGCCAGGGCTGTGTTCCCTCTGGAGGCTGTAGGAGCGAATGTGTTTCCTTGCCTTTTCCATTATCTAGAGCTATATTTCTTGCCTTCCTTTATTCATATTCTCTTCCTTCATCTTCAAAGCAGTATGGCATTTTGTTTTAGTTATCACATTGCCTTCTTCTTCTGTAGTAAAATCTCCCTCTGCCTCCCTCTTATAAGGTCACTTAAGATTATATTTAGGGCTTACCTGGCTAATCCATAATATTCTCCCCATTTTTTGAATTTTTTGATCCTTAACTTGATCACATGTGCAAAGTACCTCTTGCCATACAAACCAGCATTACAGATTCCAGAGATTAGGACTTGGATATCTTTGGGGGCTGTTATTTAGTTTACCATAGTCTCTTATTACTACTTTTTTTTCTGCAGTTCTTCATGGTTCTCTCTTTTTCTGAAGACTAGCTTTCTCTGCTTTGGCATACAGGTGCCAAGCATATATTACCAACAATGATGGCCTTGGGTCCGGGGTTCACAAGAGAATACTTCGGACTAACAAGATGGTTGAGTATCAGTTCCAGATTCCTACAAGAGGTAGTCTGAAGCTCTAATTTCGTCAAGTGTCTAACCCTTGTTAAGTTTCCTAGGCCAGGGGGAAGGCTCATGCAGAACAAACATGACCTCAGACTTCACAGTTATTGAGGAGGTGCAGTTCCTAGAGAAGAAAGGATGAGTAATTAAAGTTGCTAATTTAGCTATAATTAGAGGCAGAATAAATACATGTTCTTGAAAATAATAATTGGAGTGTTTTGGTTGTACCAGGCAGGGTGAATCTAACAAGTAGTATTAGACATTTAATGATTATCATCCCTTTGCTCTTAAAACCAAATGAGAGCCAGTCTTATAATTGTAACCCGCAAGATAGTATTATGGGCTGGGCGCGGTGGCTCACGCCTGTAATCCCAGCTCCTAGAGAGGCCGAGGCGGGTAGATCACAAGGTCAGGAGATCGAGACCATCCTGGCTAACACAGTGAAACCCTGTCTCTACTAAAAACACACACACACAAAATTAGCCGAGCAAGATGGCGGGCACCTGTAGTTCCAGCTACTCGGGAGGCTGAGGCAGGAGAATGGTGTGAACCCAGGAGCTGCAGCTTGCAGTGAGCCAAGACAGCACCACTGCACTCCAGCCTGGGCGACAGAGTGAGACTCTGTCTCAAAAAAAAAAAAAAAAAAAAAAAAGTATTATGAGAGATGAACTCTTACAAGTATGAAAGAAATGGAGGATGAAGGAAATGATAACCTGAGCTTAGATGGGGGAGAGGAGACGTAGAGAATGAGATTCTTGTGTATCTTTGCTGTTTGTTTCCCCTCAGATTGTTGATTTAAGTAGCTTCTGTTATCACTGAAATAAATAGATTCTGTGGGTCTTGGGATTGCAAACCTGGGCCTCTTCTAGTTGCATTGTGAACTTGAAGATCCCCTCCTATAACTGCTCCCAGCATTTGTAGATCAGCTGCAGATGTGCTGCAGGGATCCATTCAGCTTTTTCTCAGAGAGGATTGTGTTCATTGCCCCCAAACTATGCTCACATTCTTTGAGGATGTTTTCTTTTTGAACTTATAATCATATTTTCATAGCATTCTTAGTTTGTACCTAATTTCTTTGAAATAAAAAAATCTCTTATGGGCCAGGCACAGTGGCTCCTGCCTATAATATCCTAGCACTTTGGGAGACTGAGGTAGGCAGATTGCTTGAGCCCAGGAGTTTGAGACCAGCCCAGGCAGCAAAGTGAGAACCCGTCTTTATGAAAGAAAAAAAAAAAAGAAAAAAATTAGCCAGGCACAGTGGCATGCCCCTGTGGTCCCAGCTACACAGGAGGCTGAGACGGGAGGATCTCTTGAGCCCCGGAGGTAGAGGCTGCAGTGAGCCATGTTTGTACCACTGCACTTCAGCCTGTGCAACAGAGTAAGACTCTGTCTCAAGGTAAAAAAAAAATCTCTTCTCAGATGTTGCAGATTGTTTCACTTTTCTGATATAACAAAAATTCTAAGTTTGCTAATGCCTGAGGCATGTCTTAGTTTTATATTTGCTTGTCATGTACAATTCCTCATATTACAATTCCATAGTGAAGACTAATTGAGAATCTGTTAATTGCTAGCACTTGAGATAGAAGAAAATGACCATAGTTAACAATATATTGTTAGTCTAGAAACAAATTGCTACTACAGCTGCCTCACTGAATAGGCTCACATGATGTGTCTGGTTGGAGGTAGATGCCAACAAATCAATAAATATAGAATTATTGTAATAATTACAAATCAGCGTATGTATTTTTTTGAGACAGGGTCTCATTTTGTCACCCAGGCTGGAGCGCAGTGGTGTAATCACAGCTCACAGCAACCCTGACCTCCTGGGCCCAAGTGATTCTCCCACCTCAGCCTCCTGAATAGCTGTGCACCACCAACCCTGGCTAATTTTTGTTATTTTGTTTGTAGAGACAGAGTCTCACTATGTTGCCCAGGCTGGTCTCAAATTCCTGGGCTCAAGTGAGCCTCCTGCCTGGGTCTCCCAAAGTGTTGGGATTACAGATGTGAGCCACCATGCCTGGTAAGTTTTAAAATTTAACAAATAAAAGCATTTGTTTAGAATTTGATTACATTTTCAAGAATTCCAGTTATTAGTGTGGATTATTCTTTAGTAGATGGAATAGGATTTATATTAACAAAGTATATGACTCCATTTTTGGATGGGGGTTCTAATTCTTCACAAATACAATAGAATGCCCACTTAAAAAATTATCTTCTTAATGTGTTCTAAATTAAAGTGACAGTTGCCTCTTCACATCCTCCTAATGTATTACTTAGCAAGGTCACAACAGATACTGGCATAGGGGTGTGTGTGTGTGTGTGTGTGTGTGTGTATGTATATAATGTGAGAATACCGATTATGGGAAGTGGAGAAAAATAAGGCGGCTTATGCTAGGAAAGTAGTGAAGGGTGAAGGGTGGGTATTGCCCAAGCCTGGGCACCCATAAAGTACATACGATGCGGGTGTTGACCCATGAGTATATGTGAGTGCTAGTCTTTAAAACCGTCTGGCTTAATGCATTTATATGAGCAAATTAGAGACGTAAATGTGGCCATGCAGGATTAATCACACACTGTGCTGCTCTTTGCTAGTCTTAGTGCCAAGTCACATTTCACATTCTTGGTACTCTGTGTGATTTCTTTAGATTTATTACTTTGGTTTGGCATACCATATCTTATATAGTATTAATGCTATTAATGCTAGGTAATAGAAATTTTTGCTGTCTGTACCTGCAATATAGAGGAAGGATCTCAAGGGGAAAGAGGAAACAGAGCATCAACTGAGCATTGTTTTATTCAACTGCTACCTAAAATTCTTAGTAAATTTACTGCTGCCTCTATGTTGAGAATTTCTTGGCATTCCCAGGATAATCCTGTATTTTCCGGCATTTCTCTAGTGGATGTTCTTCATGCGAGTATTGGGAGACTTTTGTGAGAAAAATGTAAATTGACTTGCCTGAGGTAACAAGTTAAGTCCTGGGGCTCAGAAACAATAAAATGTGATAATCACTGTGGCAGAAATTGCTAGCTGTTCCCCCAATAATCACTTCCATTTCTTCCTTAGCAATAAACTCTGTAATTATTAACTAGACCGTTGGCCACACAGAATAAAGGCTACATTTTCCAACTTTACAGCTAGTACAGAGGAATAAAATGAAATTCTGGTCAGTGGGATATAAGTAGAAGTATCAAGTGCAATTTCTTGGACATATCTTTATAGGGAACAATGTGCCTTTCTTCCTTTCTCTTTCCTCCTGGTTGGAATATAGATATGACAGCTGGTACTTAAGCAGCTATCTTGGACTGTAATTGAAAGTTATATGTCGAAGATGGGGCAGGAGAATAGGGGAACAGGTCTTTGATGATAGTTGAGATAGCATATCAACCCTGGATTCCTGATGTCTGGTCTTTGTTAATATCAGAGAAAATTAAACTTCTCCCTTATGTTAAGCCACTATTACTTTGAATTATTTAGGACCTAAATCTAACCCTGATTAATATAATCAGGATAAGGCATAATTTTTTTTTTTTTGAGACGGAATTTCGCTCTTGTTGCCCAGGCTGGAGTGCAGTGGCACCATCTAGGCTCACTGCAACTTCCACTCCCCAGGTTCAAGTGATTCTCCTGCTTCAGCCTTGTGAGTAGCTGGGATTACAGGCACGTGCCACCACACCTGCCTAATTTTTGTATTTTTAGTAGAAACAGGGTTTCACCTTGTTGGTCAGGCTGGTTTCGAACTCCTAACCTTGTGATCTGCCTGCCTCGGCCTCCCAAAGTGCTAGGATTACAGGAGTGAGCCACCGTGCCTGGCCCAGGATAAGGCATAATTTTGTGCCTCTTATAAAGTTGGGGAATAGACCGTTTCTGGAATTCAGATTTTTTAAAAATTAAAATTGAACTTCTGGTTCTCTTCTCCTTATCTAGGTCTAACTTATTGTACTCTGGCTGTTTGCCTATATGCAGAATTTATCCTGATTGTGTTTTAGGAAGCTAGCTGAAGAAAATATTTTTCTACCAAATGAGACAAACCAGTCTGTAAACCTAAGTTAGTAACCAGAAAATGTAAATCTATGATGTTTTATAGTTCTGCTTGTTATATATGATCATTGGACACACAGAGGTACAGAAATCCAGTAAGAAAGTGAAGTTTTGGGGGAGTCTATAAAAATGGAAAGCATCTGGTGTGAAGTCTGTAAAAGACCACAATATCAGGTCATTTCAAGTTCTTTTGTGAGTTGAAATCTGGCTTAATATAAATGGTTTCCAAGGAGTATTGCTTCCTTCTGTTCTGGAAGAGGACATTAAAGCAGTGAAGAATGCTGTAGTTCAGTTAGATAGATGTAAAAATTCTGGGAGCATTAACACTGGGGTAAGTATCATCTTTTCCAGTATTGAAAATGAAGTGATAACAGAGGGAAAAACTTAAGAGATAGTAGAAAAAGTAGAGATAAAATACAAGTCCTGATACTGAGAGAGAAAGAGGATATTTCATTTTAAGTTCTGTTCTAAAGCAGATTCAGCTCTTAAGATTTTTTTTCCTTCCAAAGTGAGGAGGTGAAGACAGATAGAATTTTATCACCACTTAATTTAGTCTTTTTCATAGATAGAAAAAACCTTTCCTAAAGAAAATTGAAAAATAAAAATCAAGAAATCATAAAAGATATGCATGTAATCAAGAAAATGAAGCTACTGATAACGGTAAATATGTATATGCTTCCTCACCAGTCTTATGGGGATACAAATACATGACTTAATTTTCCTACAAACACTTCCTTCAACCATGCTTTGCCAAGTCCCTCTTTCTGGGAAGATTCCAAATTCCATAACTTTCTGCATACTTTTGGTATTAAAAATTAATTCTGGTTAAATTTAAAACTCCAATATTACATCCAGTTCAAAGTCCTTCTTTCCCTTTTCTCCAGAGACAGTGGCCCAGACTTCATTAGGAGGGAACTTTTTTGTAAACGTCTCCTCCCCCTCTCTTCTGGGTCTCTAGCTCTTCCAGTGTGTTAGTATGTGAAGGAAGATGATGGAAAGGGTTAAATGTCTCTTACCTTACTGGTGCTGTTGTAATTTAGTCACTGTTGGTCGTTGCAGTTTTTAAGGGTCGACGTTGGCAGGTATCCAAATGATAGTTCTCTCGTGAGATCACGTATATTAATTTTTTGGAGGACCCTTTAAGGTGGCTTCCCATTGCAATTTCTTTTTTTTATTTATTTTTTAAAATATATATAGTTTTAATTATACTTTAAGTTCCAGGGTACATGTGCACAATGTGCAGGTTTGTTACATATGTATACATGTGCCATGTTGGTGTGCTGCACCCATTAACTCGTCATTTACATTAGGTATATCTCCCAATGCTATCCCTCCCCTTCCCCCCACCCCACAACAGGTCCCAGTATGTGATGTTCCCCTTCCTGTGTCCAAGTGTTCTCATTGTTCAATACCCACCTATGAGTGAGAACATGTGGTGTCTGGTTTTTTGTCCTTGTGATAGTTTGCTGAGAATGACGGTTTCTAGCTTCATCCATGTCCCTACAAAGGACATGAACTCATCCTTTTTTATGGCTGCATAGTATTCCATGGTGTATATGTGCCACATTTTCTTAATCCAGTCTATCATTGTTGGACATTTGGTTGGTTCCAAGTCTTTTTGCTATTGTGAGTAGTGCCACAATAAACACATGTGTGCATGTGTCTTTGTAGTAGCATGATTTATAATCCTTTGGGTGTATACCCAGTAACGGAATGGCTGGGTCAAATGGTATTTCTAGCTCTAGATCCCTGAGGAATCACCACACTGTCTTCCACAATGGTTGAACTAGTTTACAGTCCCACCAACGGAAAAAACTACTTTAAAATTCATATGGAACCAAAAAAGAGCCCGCATTGCCAAGTCAATCCTAAGCCAAAAGAACAAAGCTGGAGGCATCACACTACCATTGCAATTTCTTAATGTGAGATAGTAAGTTCCAGCTCTGTTTCTTTCAACGTCTTTCAGCATCCACATCAAGTGGCACGGCCAAAAGCCTCCTTCTGTGGAATCCCCTTGTCTTCTGGCAGTCCTCTTGGGTAGGATACCAGGAAGATGTCTCAAGCCATCTGTGGTGTCTAAGTTTTGGAAATTTGCCTATCTTTGCTGTATCAAATTATGGGCATTTAAGCTATTATACTGTTGTCCCTCTTTCTGCCAGTTCTCTCAAGTTATAATGGCAGATCAAATATTCATTGCCTAACCTAGTAGTTCTCAAAGCCTGGTCTCTGGACTGGAATGTTAGTATCACCTGGAAATTTGTTAGACATGTAAAATTTTGGGGCCCAGTGGGACCTAATGATCTGTGTTCTAATAAGCTATCTAGGTGATTCTGTTGCATGCTAAAATTTGAGAACAGCTGGTCTGATAATCCAAATGGGGAATGAGATGCCAATCTTGTCTTACTACAGGTATTCTCAATTTTTATTACTAATTTTCTTGGAAGCCCCTAGTCCCACTTTGACTTGAGGTAAGGAAAGCCATAGAACTTCCTAAGTAATTTCTTGAAATTTCTTAGGTTGTGGTTGTTGTCATTATTATTATTGTATAGGTTGGAAAGGTGGGGATGGGGAAAGCAGCAACAGGAAGAAAGTTATTTGCTTACATTCTGGGTAACAATCCCCAAATCTCAATGAACAAAGGTTTAGTTCTCACTCACATTACTTATTCACATTGACTATAGGTCAGTTGTAGGCCTGTTCCACAACTTCTTTCTTTTAGGACCTAGACTGGGCTCACCCTTATCTGAGAGATCCCAGCCTCATGACAGAGAGAAAAGAAGCATGATGGAACCACATTATGGTTCTTAAAATTCTGTTCAGATGTGGCATATAACACTTGTACTCATATTCTGTTGGCTAAAGCTAGTCATATGGCCAAGCTTGACATCACTGGAGCAGGAAGTATACTCACCTCAAAGGGAGGAATTCTATTAAAATGGGCTAGATACAGAGAAGCAGTGAATATTTTGAACAAATAATATGAGCTATCACAGTCACATAATAAATTGTAGCTATTATTGTTAAAATATAGTTGCTACCTTAAAAAGATAATAGGAGAGGAAATTCTAACAAATACGAAACAATCAGAGAATAGCTAGTACCAGACTATATATACTAAAATGGGTTTAGAGAAGAGAAGATTCTGAGACAAGCTGGTTGGTGAATGATGGGTGTAATTGGGATGGAAGGACCTGAGAAGGGAAGGAATTCCAGAATAGAGCAGCAGATTAAGTCATGACCTGGGTGGGGGTTAGCATGACTGGTGGGAAAGACAAAGAAGAGAGCACAATGTATGGAGTAAGGTGGCCTTGTTTTGAAGTCAAGGAGGACAGGATTGGTGAGAGAGGATAGGTCCAGATCATGGAGGAACAAAAAACTTAGGAAGGCCTAGCACAATGGCTCATGCCTGTAATCCCAGCACTTTGGGAGGCCAAGGTGGGCAGATTACTTGAGGTCAGGAGTTCGAGACCAGCCTGGCCAACATGGTGAAACTCCGCCTCTATTAAGAATTAGCCAGGCCTGGTGGTAGGTGCCTGTAATCCCAGCTACTTGGGAGACTGAGGCAGGAGAATTGCATGAACCCAGGAGGCAGATGCTGCAGTGAGCCAAGATCGCACCACTGTACTCCAGCCTGGGCGGCAGAGTGAGACTTCGTCTCAAAAAAAAAAAAAAAAGAAAAAAAAAAAAAGATGAAAGAATTGTGGGTTTGATATTGTATGTGGTAGGGTGTTATGTTGATCAGTTTTTAAGGATAGTCTACAAGACCATACAGTCTAATGGAAAGAGAGAGCTAGATTGAGAATTATAATGGTATTTCTGTCACTTATTAGGTATTTATTTTTGGGTAAGTCAATAGTCATTCATTCAACAAGTATTTAGTATTACTATGTACCATTGCACATACTGGGAATATAAAGATGAAACAATAGACATTCTGCCTTTAACAAAGTTTTAGAAAAATAGAAGGTAACTATATAGAAAATGAAATAATGACCATAAGCAAGAAGGCCACAATGAGGAACAAGCATGGGCATATGCCAGATATTTTTTCAGAGGCAGACCATAGATAAACAGACCCTACTAGTGGGTCAATTAAGTTATTGTATTTTGTAGATTATACAGCTATTTAAAATCATAGGAGGCCAGGTGTGGTGGCTTATGCCTTGAATCTCAGCATTTTGATAAGCCAAGGTCGGAGGAGAGTATGAGCCCAGGAATTTGAGACCAGCCTGGGCAACATGGCGAAACCCGTCTCTACAAAAAAACTTACAAATTAATCAGGTGTGGTGATGCACACCTGTGGTCCCAGCCACTCAGGAGGCTGAGGCAGGAGTATTGCTTGAGCCCAGGAAGTCAAGGCTGTAGGGAGCCCTGTTTGCACCACTGCACTGCAGCCTGGGTGACAAAATGAGACCCCATCTCAATCTGCCTATCTATCTATCTATCTATCTATCTATCTATCTATCTATCTATCTATCTATCTATCATCTATCTATCTATCTATCTATCTATCTATCTATCTATCTATCTATCATCTATCTATCATCTATCTATCTATCATTAATCATCTATCCATCTATTATATGTATGTATGTACATACATACATATATACATACATATGAGATAGCTCCTGAGATGTCCTAGATATTCTTTTGGGCAGAAAAACAAGTTGCAGGTCTGTACATAAAGTATTATCTCATGTGAGTTGGAAAAAAATGTATACGCATAGAAAAGTTTAGCGAGTGTATGAAAAAGAGGAGTAGGACTGGTGGTGATGGGAAGAACGACTTTTAATTTTTATTTTATATCCTTCTATCTCCTTGCATTTTTACCACAATATACTTTAACTTTGTAATTACAAAACTAGTTAAACAAAACAAAGCATCCCACCACAATCAACCTTTACCCACGACTTTATCTCTGGACTCAAACATCCTGATATTAAAATCTTCATGTTAAGATACTTTGAGTCCGACCTGGCTTCTTTTGCTTATTCAACTTTTGTTCTGATAATCCTAGTTGTGTCTCCTAGATAAAACTAGATAGACAAATAGCTATTCTGTCGACTCTGAGTTTCACTTCTATTTTTTTTTCTGAAAATTTTATATTGTGGTAAAATACACGTAAAATAAAATTTACCATCTTAACTATTTTTAAGTGTATATGTATTTGTCTTTATTTAGCACTTTCTCAGTGAGTATGTTTCCCTGGCTCCCCATTCTCTCTCCGCAGACAACCAACATTTCCTAAAAGCACAACCTTGAAAATGATAGTTATAGCCAACCCTAGAGTGTTTGAGACCAGAGGACAGTCCAGAATAGGAGACAAGACACATACCAAAGATCAGAGCCAGATATTAGGTCAGCTGTCAAGGTGTTCTTGAAGGCAAGAGCCAGGCATTGACTCCGATTTCTGGATAGTCAGAGACAAGGAATAAAAAAAACTTGGGTAAGGACTCAGCCCAGAAGACTGAGGACAAAGGCAAGATAAATGCATCGTTAATGTGGATCGACGGTAGTAACAAGAAAGAAAGCAGACTGCTGATATATGCTTTCTGCGAAAATTAAAAACTGGTCTTGGGATGTGGGTGGCTTTGACCTGGAGGAGGGAAGTCTGTGGCACTTTGATTCTGTTTTGAAGGGCTGAAGACCAAGGCAGTTTCTGCCTGCTTCTATTCACCTTCCTCAGGCCTTCTTTTTCTTTATTTTTTCTTTCTTTCTTTATTTAGTTTTGAGACCAGGTCTCACTCTGGCACCCAGGCTGGAGTGCAGTCGTGCCATCTTGGCTCACAGTAACTTCTGCCTCTGGGGCTCAAGTGATCCTCCCACTTCAGCAGCCCGAGTATCTGGAACCACAGGTGTGCACCACCATGCTTGGGTAATTTTTGTATTTTGTTGGGTAGAGACTGGGTTTCGCCATGTTTCCCAGGCTGGTCTCGAACTCCTGAGCTCAAGCGATCCACCTGCCTCAGCCTCCCAAAGTGCTGGGATTACAGGCATGAGCCACTGTGCCTGGCCCAGGCTTTCTTTTAGAAAAAAAGGAGATTAGGATCTTTGGAGTAGGAATGAAAAACTCCCAAACCCAAATAATACCACCACTACCCCTCTATCAACAGACACACGCCCACACACCCACACACCCACCCCTGCAGCTAGGAGACATTTTGGGCTCTGGATGTTATGTTGAGTAATCTTTTATTGGGATGCATGATGCATTCATGATCTGATAAAACTAGAGCACATTGGTATTGGTATTATTATTTTGGTAAAAAATTTTTTTTTTTTTTTGAGATGGAGTCTCGCTCTGTCACCCAGGCTGGAGTGCAGTGGCGTGATCTCGGCTCACTGCAAGCTCTGCCTCCTGGGGTCAAGCCATTCTCCTGTCTCAGCCTCCCGAGTAGCTGGGACTACAGGCGCCCGCCACCACGCCCAGCTAATTTTTTGTATTTTTAGTAGAGATGGGGTTTCACTGTGCTAGCCAGGATGGTCTCAATCTCCTGACCTCGTGATCCACCCGCCTTGGCCACCCAAAGTGCTGGGATTATAGGCGTGAGCCACCAAGCCTGGCCTATTTTGGTAAATATTTTTATATTACCTTTCAGAAACCAATTTTAAAAAAGATTAGGCCTCATATTCAGGAAAATATCTTAGATGTTTTTGTCTTTACCACATTCTGATTTGTGTAAGAACTTCTATTTCAGGAGAGACTATCTAGGAAGTTATTGAAAAATAGGCTTAGATACACTTGGGATTTTTCAAATTGATCCATTTCAGAGTGGTTTGTAGATATAAATTTGAAATGAAGTACATACTATCTTCAAGGTAAAATATACTTTCTTAAGTTTTGAACTTCTGTTTGGATGAATTTATTACTTTGTTTTTTTTTTTTTGTATCTCTAGAAATACTCAGATGTTGCTCTCATATTCATTTAAATGTATTTTGTTATTATTTTGGATTGTACTCTAAGCTTTTTGAAGTCAAACTTTAAAACAGATTTTCATATCAAATTAAGGTAAAAACACAGCAAACATATTTTATACCTAGTAAATCCAAATAAGTTGACTGAGATTTTAGAAAAAATAAGAGTTCCATAAAATAAGCAGCATTTCCCTTAGCGTTCTAAGTTTGAAGATAAAATGGAAAAAAGATACACATTTATAATATGCAAAAATTACTTAAAAATAAATAAAAACCATGTATAATTTTAGATAATGAACACAGCGAAACTTCATTTAGAGTTATAAAAGGGTATTGAATAAATGGATATATATTCTGCCCGACTATTTTTGGACAATACTATGTCAATAAGAATATCAAATCACATTTTTCTTGGAAGTTGACATGATTAATTTGAAATTTATGTGGCAGAATGAATAGATAAAAATACGAAAGATTATTTTGAAAAAATAAAGCTAATGATAGAGGGGATTAATCCTACCACATAATAAAGGATAATTTAAAAAAACCAATAATTAAAACAGTATGATACTATTTGATTTGATTATTACGTGAGACTTTAAATTTCATATACATAAAAATAACTGTGATAAGCTAGAAATTGCTATAAACAACATGGGTTTGGGATTTTCAGATACAGTCTAAAAGTTGTGACTGTTACTTGTCGATGAGCTATGACTGTGCTTCAGAAAGCAGAGGTTTTCGTTTTAGGTTTCTTGTAGGTTGGAACTGATTTTAACATATAGGATAGTCATTATATTTTAAGATTAGACTTTAAAAATTTTACCTTTGAAATGGTGGTGCTAAAATTGTTGAGGATTATATGAAACAACCTTTGCACCTACTTTTTTGGCCTGGGTTGAGGGTATTGAGAAAAGGGTTGTGCACTGGTTGTTGATGTTTTTTAAACAGTTCATGGTCATAGCTGAGATATATTAGGTTAGTGTAATACATACTGTTATTAAGAAAAAGATTAGTTTCATCTTACTCGGCCTAATTAGCTTTGTTTCATTTCATTGGCTCAAATCTATCTAAACAAGACACTGTAAGAGCCGTGGTGTTCTGAATAGAGTGCTGTGAAATACTGACATATTTTATTTTGTCTTACAAATGAGCTACAGACAATGATAATTATAGAAATGTATTCTATAGTCTTACTTATAATAAATTCATAGCATCAGTACATGCCCATAAATAAAATAAACCATTCAACTAAGACTGTTTTCTCAACTTTTTATGCTGACATTAGTTTGCTAGTTGTTTATTTTTGTTGTCTAGTATGGAGGACAAGTGGTAGCTCATGACACATATTTTAAAAATTTATGGGCTGGGTGCGGTGGCTCATGCCTGTAATCCCAGCACTTTGTGAGGCCAAGGCGGCTGGATCACGAGGTCAGGAGATTGAGACCATCCTGGCCAACATCGTGAAACCCCATCTCTACTAAAAATACAAAAATTAGCTGGGTGTGGTGGCATGCGCCTATAATCCCAGCTACTCAGGAGGCTGAGGCAGGAGAATCACTTGAATCCTGGGGGTGGAGGTTGCAGTGAGCCGAGATGGTGCCGCTGCACTCCAGACTGGAGTCAGAGTGAGACTTTGTCTCAAAGAAAAAAAAATTATGAGAGAAAAAGTTTTAAGTAGAGAGAATTATACATTAACCTTTTTTTGGGGAGGAATTGGGGAAAGCTGACCACATACACCCTTTTGAATGAAGAAGGACAATAATTAAGGATAATATTTGTATATTTTAGTTACAATTCACTTTTTTTGTATTTTTACAAAACTGTGCAACCGTCACCATTATCTAATTCTAGAACATCTTCATCTCCCCCCAGAAGAAGCCCCTCATCCATTAACAGTCACTCCTCATTGCCCCCAACCCCCAGTGACCACTAATCTACTTTCTGTATTTATGGATTTGCCTATTCTGGACATTTTACGTAAATGGGATCGGATTATACATGGCCACATTCTTTTTTAGTGGTGGAATATCAGAATCCAAATCTAGAAATACCAGCATTTTTTTTTTCTGAGGCAGAGTCTCCTACTGTCACCCAGGCTGGAGTGCAGTGGTGCAATCTCAGCTCACTGCAACCTCCACCTCCCAGGTTCAAGTGATTCTCTTGCCTCAGCCTCCTGAGTAGCTGGGATTACAGGTGCCCACCACCACACCCAGCTAATTTATTGTATTTTTAGTAGAGACAGGGTTTCACTCTGTTGGTCATGCTGGTCTCCAACTCCTGACCTCGTGATCCCCCCACCTGAGCCTCCCAAAGTGCTGGGATTACAGGCATGACCCAGCATACTTGGTCCAGCATTCTTTACAAAGCAAATTTGAGCAAAAAGTTAGTTGTATCACTAGATTGAATTCCACATCTTAGAAAGTGGATGAGATGTAAGTGTAGATATGATAGCAAATTCATCAACCCAATGAAGGGAACATTTCAAGGAAATGCTTTTTTTTTTTTTTTGGGGAAAGAGTCTCACTTTGTCACCCAGGCTTGAGTGCAGTAGTGTAATCTTGGCTAACTGCAGCCTCTGCCTCCTGGGTTCAAGTGATTCTCCTGCCTCAGCCTCCCAAGTAGCTGGGATTACAGGCATGCATAGGCCACGCCTGGCCAATTTTTGTATTTTTAGGGAGATGGAATTTCACTATGTTGGCCAGGCTCGTCTTGAACTCCTGACCTCAGGTATCCAGCCACCTCAGCGTCCCAAAGTGCTGGGATTACAGGCATGAGCCACCACGCCCGGCCATGCTCTTTTGTTTAGAATCAGTAGTGTTGCAAGAGGGAGGACTGCTTAGGAGAAATGTTAATAAGAAAACCTTTTATTATATTAAATGAAGAAGGAAAATAATTGGAAATAACATCTGTACATTTTATTTAAATCTTTAACTCAATTTCAATAGTGTTTTGGAAACGTGATTTTTGCCATTTATGATATGTACCTAACCTCAGCTGCTAACATGGAAAATTATCTCTTGCACTGTGTTCTATACCCAGAACACTGCCAGTGATTGTGTTAGATGTTATAGGTGGTATGAATATTTTTGTGGGGATTGGATCTTCTGAATTACCTCCCATGAAATTCAGTTAATAGTTTTCTTATATGTGCACTCAGAACTTAAATGGAAAATTCTTTACGCTCTTAATTTCTCTTGCTTAATGTGGTAATCAGAGTGTCCACTCTTTGACCCATTTATATACTTTTGAAATATGAAGAAAAAGCTTTCTCATGTTTTCATATGGGTGGCCAGATAGACAGCACTTTAAAAATTAGCATATGTATGTTTTGACTATCTCACTGAAGACTGCCTGTCAGTTTGGCAGCTCTGAGCTTGTTATTTCTGTGTCTTCTCTTTTTTCATTTTCATGTTTTGACAAATAAGATTGTACTTTTGACAAGTGATTTGTACTTCATCTAAAAATTTCAAAGTGTGTTAAATTTATTTGTTAAACTATCTAAAGATCATTTTATCTACCCATCTCTGGATTATACAAGATTCTCATCAGTGTAAATGAAGACAGAAAGTGATACTATTGGAGTCCTTGCAGTAAAAGACATTATTGGGCAATGATTATTTCCAGAATAATTACTGCTTACTTTTCAGAAACATATTTCTTTCAGTTAAGTATCTTCTGACTTACTCCTGGGTGTAAAACTGTCTTAAAGGGAATGACCTCTTTTTGTATTACTTGGGAGAGTATATCTTTCAAGAATGACGGTATTTACAAGCATCCCTTGACAAGTGAATAAATGCCATGCTGAACATTTTATTGCAAAAGGAAATCCTATATATTTAGTTTTATCATATAACCAACACTATATTTATTTATTTGTTTAGTAAATATTTAATGAGTACCTAATATGCTGGGAAATGTTTTAAGGATTGGATAACAAATGCAGATAGCACTACATAGAGCTTATAAGCTATTGGATGCACAGAGGTTAAATGAGAAATAATGTAATTTCAAATTGTAACAAGTGGTTTGAAGAAGACAAACTAAAGTAATAGGGTACGTAATCATTTGAAGTGGGGGTCAGGTTCATTTTGGTCAGGGATAGCCTCTCTGGGAACTTGCTATTTGATAAGAAACTTGAATGTGGAAAAGGAAATATCTATCCCGCAGGAAGAATATTCCAGGTAGACATAAGTGCAATTAACAAGGTCATAAAGGAAGCATAAGAAGGCAGGTATAGCTTCAGCACAGTTAAGGGAAGGTATGGTAAAAAAAAAAATGAGGGTGAAAAGTAGAGGCTAGATCATGTATGACCTTGTAGGCCATGTTAAAGCCTTTGGATTTTATATTTTGTGCAAAGGGAAACCTTAAGTGGGTCTTAAGCAGGGGGAAATGTACAACCCAATTTATAGAAAGATCATTCTGGCTACGCTAAGAGACTGTGTCACAAGAGGCAGAGCGGGAGATATGGTAGTAGACCAGATGATGTTGATGGCATCTGTTGCTAAAGAGAAAGGGTACAGGTGATGATAAAGTGGCAAGATTTGGATTAGATTTTGTTGGGAGAGAGCTGAGGACATGTTAGTGGACTGGATGTTGAGGCCAGGAAAGGAGAGGAATCAAAGGGGACTATAAAGTTTTTGGCCTGAGCTGCTGGGTGAATAGAGATGCCATTAACTGAGATAAAATAAAATTGAAGAAGGACCAGGTTTGTTGGCTGTGTAAGTCTGAGATGTGTGTTAGACATCTTAGAGGAGATGTTGGGTAGGCATTTACAAGTCTGGAGCTCAGTAGAGAAGTGGGTTTTTGAGGCATAAATACGGGAGTCATGAATTAAGAGATGGTAGTTAGCGGTTTGAGACTGGCTAAGATCTTTGAGGAATAATTATAGACAGAATAGAGGGCAGAAGACCTGTGGATATGTTCATGCAAGAAAAATTTGTGTTTTAATATAAACAAAATCAAATGTGTCTTGCTAGTCAGTCAGAGTTCTGAGTTACAAGTAACAGAAAGCAACTGTGACTGTTTTTGTTGAAAGGAGACTTTATTGAAAAGATGTTGGGTGGCTCATAGAATCATTAAGGTGGCTGGCAAATCAGGTTTAGATAATGGGCAGAATCCAAGGGAAAACAGGTACCTGGATCTCATCCATAACTGTATACAGCAGCTGTTGTACCCTGGCTACCAGAACTTGAGCCATCACTGTTGGAGCTGGATATAGGATACCCCATGAGATCCTCTGGCACTGATGACCCTAGAAACTGGATGTTGCTGTGGCTACTTCCAGAGCAATTTCTCTCTGCCACTATTCCTCGTGTCACTTGCTTTACATTTAATGTTCTAGTAAAGAACTGGGGCTAGGTATTGTGTCTTCATCCTAACTCAAATGGTAGGGGAAAGTAATTATCTGAACTTTTTGGTTGCTGTCATGAGATATTCTTTATATTCCACCATGACTCAGATAATCGGGAAGTTCCCCAAAACAGAGTATGGCAATTCTGATGCTAGGCATTTTAACAACTGTAAAAAGTACCTCCCTAACCACTCCCCACCCCGTCCCATTCCCCCACAAAATGACTATGGTTATTCTCTCATGCCATGTCCATATTTCAGCTCTGTGAATATAATGCACTTGATTGCTTATGAATTCATAACTGTAGAGTTAAGCAACAAGTTATTAGAGGGCCTCCAGATGCACTTCAAGAATATTTTATCCTTATTGACTTTGTTTTCCCATGATCTGTTTTCTCCTCAACGATTAAGAAAAGACCCACTTTCCTTATGTCTCTTTCACCATAGCCAGAGAAATATAGCCTTTTTTTTTTTTTTTTGAGATGGAATCTCGCTCTGTTGCCCAGGCTGGAGTGCAGTGGCACAATCTCGGCTCACTGCAACCTCTGCCTCCCAGGTTCAAACGATTCTCCTGCCTCAGTCTCCTGAGCAGTTGTGACTACAGGTGCATGCCACCATGCCCAGCTAATTTTTTTGTATTTTTAGTAGAGACAGGGTTTCACCATGTTAGCCAGGATGGTCTGGATCTCCTGACCTTGTGATCTGCCCGCCTTGGCCTCCAAAATGCTGGGATTACAGGCGTGAGCCACCACGCCTGGCCAGCCTCTTTTGGTTAAAAATAAACAAGTCAATAAACCCCCACTTCAAGCATCTTTCTTTAATGAAATGTGCATATTTAAAACACACACACAAACACACACACATACACACAGTCACTACCACTGAATACTCAGGGTTTCTTTGGGAAAGTTAATAACTCCAAAGCTGTATATTCTGGCCCAAATATGAGACCACTGAATCTATTCCAGATAAGTTTTAATTAAGTATGACATACTGAAATTTCCCCCAATTAATTATATAATAGCAAAATTACACATGCACTATAGCTGTGGCTACCTGGTAGAGAAAAGATTGTAGCCAAAGGTATTACAATCCATTAACCTGATTTATATAAGAAAATTTATAACACAGTCATAGCATTGTTATGATGAAGACTAACTGCTTGCCAAAGAGATAACAAGTAAGTACAGTAAATCCTCACTTAACATTGTTGATAGGTTCATGGAAACTGTGACTTTTAGTGAACTAATGTATAATGAAATAAATTTCTTTTTCTCGTTAACATTATAAAAATGATGTTGAATAAAAGGCGTTATTTGAGGACCTGCTGTATGTTGTTCTCCTTAAAGTTGCAGTTCCAAAAACCTATCTATGACATTAAGTGAAGACTTACTGTATTTTCAGGCTAACACCTGTGTTCTTTCATAAGCATCACTGGAAAATGACTGAATGCTGGACATTTTCATTGAGTGCTGGATTTTGTTGTTTTCCTTCAAAGAGTGTTGCACTTTTTAAGGTTGGTTTGTAAGCTTTGTTAGAGTGAGTTAAAAGTACACTTTAGTCTGGGCTAGTTTACCCCTTCTGCGAAGACATGACTTTTCTGAGGTCTCTACTGAATGTCCCAGGTATTCAATGATATCCCGTCACTCTGTCTGGTTGACACTTGGAAGTCTTGCAGTCCTGATGAGCTCTGGCAGTTGTTCAGCTTATGGCTCCCACTTTGCCTTGTGGAGTTTCACCATATTTTGGCAACTTAGTGTTCAGCCAAAACTTAAGAGGACTCCTGTGCTGATTTCTGGAGCTCCATGTCTGCGTAGCCCCTTCCAATTCTGTACTCTGAATGTTGTAGCTACTTTATCCTCCTTACACACTGATCTTTGTTTTCTCAACTCAGCCAGATCCTCGTGCTCTGTTTGGGATCCCTTTCCTGCCCTGTAGTCTGGAAAGTGCCTCCAAGCAGAAAGCCAGAGTGATCATAGGGCTCATGTCATTCGTTTTGCTTGTCTTAAGGTTCGTAGTACTGTGCTGCCTATTGTCTGAAACATTTGGAAAGCAGTATTTTTCCTTTATTTTATCCAGTTTTTTAGTTATGTTAGGAGAGTAAGCCTAGTCCCAGTTGTTGTGTCGTAGACAGAAACAGAAGTCCCATTAGAAAAATGATTATACCACTGAAACACATGAGCATTATTTCTGGTACTTTGCAGCCCTTATAATCTGTAAAAAGTCCATGGTGTGATGATGAAAGAGGAAAAAAGTTCAGACTTAGCGTAGTAAAACAAGTAGAGTAACAATACTAAACATATAGGATTATCATATGTATGGGATATATTGTGTGTGTGCTTGTGTGTGGATAATTACATAAATAATTCAATCTCAAAAATCATAGGTAGGTGTTATTATTATCTCCATGTACAGAGTTAGAAATTGAGGTACAGGAAAGTGAAGTAACAAAAGAGCACACAGCTAGTAAGTGGTGGATCTAGGGTTTGAACCAGGCATTATTGCCCAAATAAAAATTGCTGCCTCAGGAAACTGGTTAAGTCTCGCATTCCATCTGAGCAGTGAAGTCGGTTGTGTTTAGAAGTATGGTATTGCTCAAGACTCAATTTTATGATCTCTCTTTTTCTCTCCTTTAAAATTCTTCTTGCTCCAGACTTCATCACTGGAAGAATTTTTTTAAACCCAAGGCTTTATATATATATATATGTCATCATCATCATGTCAATGACCCCCCATCTCTTTATAGCTCTGTCGATATCTATATCAATATCTACATCAATATATATCCTTAACTGTAGGTCATACCTCCACCTACTTAACTTCACATCCCTGTGCCTCTAAGTACCTTAGATCCTACAAGTCTTAAACAGAATTCAGTATCCAACATTTTTTTCTGTGATCTATACTTCAGTTAGTGGAGTGTCTCTTTTTCTAACTGGTGGTGAAACATTTGGGGATCACCTTTAAATCCTTCTTGGTTCTTTTCATGAAACAGGCTCTTAGGACCTGTTTGACTTGTGAAATGTCTCTCAGAAAGTCCTTTTTCTGTTTCTGCTGCCCTAATTCAAGGCCGCTTCATTCCTTATTGTTCTGTTGCAATAGAAACTTATTTGGCCTTCCTGTCTTTATTGTTTTCCTATTCTTTCTATCCTGCACAATACTTGCAGAATTATCAGCATAAAACTCAAATAGATTTGTCAATACCTTAATTAAAATCTTGTTCTGGCTCATCATTGTATTCTAAGTTAGAAGTTAAAAGCAAGGCTTTGGATCTGACTGACTTGAATTTCCTTTCTTCTACTTTCTAGCCATGATACGTTGGGAATTTGCTTAATTCTTTAGCCTTAGCTTCCTCTCCTATAAAATGGGCATAATTGTAGTTCCTCTACATAAGAGTGTTAGGAAGATGTTATTTGAATGAAATAAAAAATGTTAAAATATTTCAATGCTTGGCACATACTCAGTAAATGATAGCTGTTACTGTACTGTTAAGAGAATAGCATTCACAGCCTTCCACAGGTCATTGCAGTTTGGCTTGCATTATAGATTTCAGATTTATTAGATGCTTGCTAATGTAGCTCACACTTTTATACCTCCATGATTTGGATCATGCTGTGTTCCTTGCTTGTTGAGAGAATACTGTGCCACCTCTCCTGTGAAACCGTTCTCAGTTACTATAGTCAGACCTAATTACTCTTTAGGGCTTCCTTAGACTTAATGAGAGAATATGCCACTAATTATTCCTGTTCTTCTAGCACTTAGCTTGGGCTAAAAGTTGGGCTCTTAAGAGTCAAATAAATAGCAAGATCAGTCAGTGTTAGCTGCTATTGTTATTATTATTTTTATTAGTTGTGTACCTGTCTTCTCTTTTGACCTCCACCAGACTCCTGCCTCCTCAAGGGCAAAATCATCTGGTTCATTTTTGTTTTCTCACAGTGTCTACAACACTCTCTTGTACATAATGAGTACTCAGTAAATGTGTTGAATTTAAAGGGTGGAACTTCAGCCTGTCTGGAGCTGCCTGATAGTAGAAGGAAGTGAGATGGGTAAGGTCAGAGGTGATCTGCTTTGAATGTTGTGGAGTGATCTGTAGCAGTTTTCTGCTAGGGGAATGGGAGCATGGTTCTGCATCACCTGGGCTGTGTGGCAGAATTCTTCCTGCAACAAGTTACTTTAATTTCTTTTCTAGCAAAGTGAGGCCTTGAGATTCTCGGATTACCCAACTGTGTGAAATGTCACTAATGAGGCAACATTATTTTGGTGTCAAATACACTTCTACCTTTGTCCCTTTATTTTCCTAACACATCCTTAGATACTTGAACATAATTTAGAGGTCTGTAGGAAAATTAATGTATTTTTCAAATATGTTAATTTTTGAACAGATTTTGAATTGGTTCAAAATTTGAACAAATTTTTCAAATTTCTACTCCTAAAACACAATAAATAAGTATGAGGCTAACCTTTTCAGGCATTTACCCTTTGATCAATGTCAGATACATCACTCCTTAGGAAATCTTGAAGAAATTTACAATGGAAAAAGGTGTGTTTTCTTCATTTTCTTTTTCTTGATTTTGTTCAGATTTGAATAGGCAAGTGGTTATTGAGTAAAATACTATTTTAATAGACTGTTCTTCAGTATTTGCATTTAGAGAAGTGATCTGCAAAGTGCTATGTTAAAAAATGAAGGAGACATAAAAATACCTACAGACCTGGGAAAATGTGTAATTACTGTTTGATGTTGGATCTTTGAAACAATAATGTTAAATTTTAACATTCTGAACTATGCTGGCTTAGTAGCTCTATATAAATCATTCCTAATGAAAAAATATTGATACAATAGTAATTCTGTAAATATTTCAGGTGTGAATACAGGTTCAATTTGGATTAAGCGAAAGAAAGAAGAAAAAATAAGGTGATTTAAGATGGTGTGGGTATTTAAAGGCTTTAGGTAATAGTACTCTGTCGAGTGGTACCTATTAAACGAAAGCCAGACAGCAGGGAAAGAAGTGCTATACAGATCACAAATAAGCGACCCAAAGGAAATATACCTAAAAAATTGAAAACCAGTTTAAAGCCTTGTATCACTTTGAAGTTTTAGATTAATTAGTTCTACAGAAACATAAACATATTTTCTCCCTTCTTGATACAGTTTACTGTTCTCAGATTCCGTATTCCCACCCCCAGTTTAAATAACTTTTTATTAAGTCCAGCAACATCTGAGCCTAAGACTGAGACCTCAGTCTACAGACCATGTGTGGTATGCATATGGATTCACAGATGCGTTCAGAAAAACCACCCCAACAGATTAGGAACTACTGGATCTCTTTTTTTTTTTTTTTTTTTTTTTTGAGAAGGAGTCTCGCTCTTTCGCCCAGGCCGGAGTGCAGTGGCGCTATCTCGGCTCACTGCAAGCTCCGCCTCCTGGGTTCACTCCATTCTCCTGCCTCAGCCTCCTGAGTAGCTGCGCTTACAGGCACCCGCCACTGCGCCCGGCTAATTTTTTGTATTTTTAGTAGAGAGGGGGTCTCACCGTGTTAGCCAAGATAGTCTCGATCTCCTGACCTCGTGATCCGCCCGCCTGGGCCTCCCAAAGTGCTGGGATTACAGGCGTGAGCCACCGCACCCGGCCTTGGAACTACTGGGTCTCTTAATTTATGTATGAGAAACTGAAGCCTTGAGTGGTTTAAATCAGCAGTCACAAATTAGGACTTGCAGATGGAATTTAGCCCTATAGGCATGTTTTGTTTGGCCTGTTAGGATGCTTTAGAATTTTTGAGCAAACAGTTAAAAATTAGGAAATTTTTAGCTTCTCATGAAAATTTAGAGGATCTGATATTGCTGAACTGATATTTCTAAAGGACATCAATTGAGTTGCTTAGCAGTTGCCCCTTTTAACATGATTCATGTATCTTTAGGTTTACAATCCTCACAATTCCCTTTTTTTTTAACCTGTCTCTGTTTCACTTATTTATGTTACTTGCCTTCCCTTTCTGAAAACTTTTGTTATATAGCAAGTCAGAAGTAAAGAAAGTAGAAACATCTCTCTTAACTCTTAAAGCAATTGTAGGTTCCTAGCCCCATCACCCAGGCAGTGGTTTATAAGAAAGAGCCCTGGATTCTAGCTCTTCTGTTGACATTGACTGGCTCTGTGGCATTGCACAGGTTACCTTAGGTCCTCTGAACTTCAGTTTTGTTTTCTGTCAAGTGGTCATAATAAGCATTTTAATAAGGCACAGAGTTTTCAGAAAAAACAGTTCTATAAAATCATAGTTAATATTTTGTTATATATTAGATTGCTTAAAAATGCAGTTTCAACTCTACCCTTTTCCTACTGTTTATAGCTTCAATGCTCTGCATCCTACAGGATAAAGTCCAAATGTCTTTGCCTTATGTGTTAGTTTGTTTTTGCATTGCTATACAGGACTGTTTATTGCTGTAAATTACCTGAGACTAGGTAATTTATAAAGAAAAGAGGTTTAATTGGCTTATGGTTCTGAAGGCTATACAGGAAGCATGGCACCAACATCTGCTTCTGGTGAGGGCCTCAGGAAGTTTACAGTCATGGCCCAAGGCAAAAGGGGAGATGGTGCATCACATGGCAAGAGCAGGAACAAGATTGGGGGTGGGGTGGGGTGCTACACTGTTTTAAACAACCAGATCTCAAGTGAACTCCGAGTGAGGACAGCACCAAACCATTCATGAGGGATCCAGCCCCATGACCTGAACCTCCCACCAGGCCCCACCTCCAACATTGGGATTATATTTCAACATGAGATTTGGAGGGGATAAACATTCAAACTATATTGCCTTACAGACAGCGTTCCCAGCCATTTGATTCCAACATACCTTGCCAAAGTATCTTTATATGGAATGGAATGGAATTTATTCACTATTCATTCTCCATCCTCCCACCCCCACACCTCGTTCATTCTTTTGCCTTAAAAATATTGAGTGTTTGTTCCAGCATCTGTTCCAGGCACTGTTCTAGGCAGTAGGGATTACAAAGTTGAACAAGACAAAGTCCCTGCCTCTAACATTCCCATACTTGTATTTTAGATATCGGCTCGGTATTTTTATTTTGTATTTTGAACACATCTTAAGTATGTCTGCCTCCTTTGCCGACACTATTCTCTTCATTATCTTTTTTCTATTTCTTTTATTGTTTTATTCAACAAGTATTGATTGATTGCCTGCTGTGTGTCAGACACTGTTCACTGGGTGTTGGTATTATAACAGAGTCAAGTCCCTGCTCCCTTGGAATTTGTGTTCTTGTGGTGTGAATGAACATTTTAGAAATACGTGTGTGTGTGTGTGTGTGTGTGTGTGTGTATAGATATATATGTCATCAGGGCTATGAAGGAAAATGTAACAGGGTAAGTAGGGTAGAAAGGAACAGCATGAGAGTCATAGTGTGTATTATCTTAGGTGAGATTGTGAGAGACAGCCTTTCTATATGATATCTGAATAGACTCCTAAAGGGACTTAGGGAGGCAGCCAAGAGGGCATCTGGAGGAAGAGTAATCCAGGCAGAGAGCACAAGTGTATGGTTGGCATGTTCTGGGGACAGTGAGAGGGCAGTATGGCAGGTGCTGAGTAAGGGAATAGGAAAAGGGTAAAAGGTGAGCTCAGAAAGGTAGAGGGGTCCAGATCTTGAAGGGCATTACAGTCCATGGTAAGAACCTTGGCTTTTGGCTCCAGACTAAGCTGTGTCTCCTCTGAATTTTTACTTCAAGTTTCTTCGTGAAATCTTCCTTGACCATCCCAGTTTTTGATGATTTATCCTTGGTAATTCCTGGAGAACCTGAAATTATTGACCACCTAATTCATTTGTTGCTCAACTGACTAAACAGTGAGTGCCTGGTTGTCTTCTTATAGGTTTTTGGTTCTGTCCTAACTTCTTTGTAACTTTCTCCAGCATAAGGACTTAGTCTTATACCTTTCTATCCTATGTGATGCTTTGTATCCAGTTGGTACTTAATGTATGTTTGTTTTGTGAGGCTCTGGCTTCAGATGTCAGCAGTAGGAATTTGCGATGTCTAAGAAAAAAGAGAGGACTTGGTGATAGATTACACATAAGGAATGATGTTTAGGTTTTAGTTTGTGATCCTGGAATAATAATGGTGTTGTAGATAGAGAAAGGAAAGTTGGGAAGAGAAGCCGATTTTGGAGTAGATTGATGAATTTGGTTTAAAATTTATTGAGCTTTCTGTGCTAGTAGCATATCCAAGTAAAGTTGTCCAGAATGATTTTGATATGTCAAATATATACAAAGTATTGGAGTTACTTGTGACTGCCGCCTGCAGTTATGTAATCTTCTCAATAGCAGGGACAACATCTTACTCATATTTCTAGTACTTGGAACAGGGACTGGCAGCGAAATAATAGGTGCTTAAGTTAGTAGTACTTAGTAAGTTTTTTGAGATGAGAAGTTCACATGTAGCTATGATGCATGTCCTAGAAAAGGCATAAGCTCTGGTAGGGTCATTGTGGGTCTGAATTCTAGCCCCACTATGCTCTACATGTGTGGTCTTGGTTGAGTAAATGAGCACTCTGAATCTCAGTGTCTGGAAAATGGAACTATAGGACCTTCCTTGCAGTGCTGTGAGATAATGAATGTAGGCATAGGTTCTAGCATAGACTAGTGGCTCAATAAATAGTACCTGTTCATTCAGCTAAAATTGTTAATATTATTATTATAAAGATAATGCCTTCTATTGAATTTCAGATTCTCAGGCTTGGAAAAGAACTCAAAAGCAGTCCCTTTGAGTTAACTAATTGTTTTGGGTGTTTTAATGACTTACTTATACTGATATAGTTAGTGATCAATCTGCATATAATCTCCCACATTAGCCAATCCTGGGAATGCATACAGAAGTCTGAGGGTAATAAGTTAAACATTGTTGAAACATTGGTACATCAGTTACTATTATTATGCATATCAGTTGGTATTCTAGTAGTTTACCTGTTATATTCCCAGCTATCAAAACAGCTTTATGGTGGTTTAGGAGTTGATAGACATGTTGGATGATAAATAATAGAATTATATAATATTTTTATATTTGTAGATGTGTCTCCTTAAATAGGATGGAGTAATTTCACAGAAGATGAATGAAACTCAATCCCCATAGAAATATTTTTTATAGTAATGAAATTAGTGCTAAATTTAGGGAAGGAAATGGAATGTATTAAAGTTCATTGGGGGTAAAATTCTTGATTAAAATATTTTATTCTGTCAGATACTTCAAATCTTTTTTCTTCAAATCAGAAATTAAGATTTTGGCCTAGAGTACTTTACTTTTCCTTTTTTTTCTCTAGATATAACTGCCTTACAAGTCTAAGTATGTCTTTTAAAATGATTTCGTAACCACGTAGGTGTTTTTGGCTTTGATTCCTTAGGAGGCGTTGGGTGCCTCTGAAACTGCATGCTTTACTTTTTGTGTTGGAGCAGATGTCGTGGCACTAAGACCCAGAAACCGTTTGCTCTGTGTGGCTGGAGCTGGGCTGGCTGTGCTCGCACTGAAGGGAAGGAAGTCATTAGTGCAGACTGAGCTGTGGAGTTGGGTTCTTGCAGGATTTCCTTCCAGCCTTTCCCCACTAAGGTTCTTGGGAATTAAAAAAAAAAAAAAAATCTAAACACACAAACCAAGTTTTCCTATTTACAGTGTTCAGGGAAGGTAGGCATTTCGAGAAGGGCAGATCCTTTTCCCAAGTTATCCAAGAAGGAAGCGAAAACAGCGTAAAGAAGCTATGATTACAGATCTTTGGAATTTTCTTTGCTAAATTTTACAAACGAGAAATACACCCAGAATTGTGGGAATTGCTCCAGGCTGCGCGTGAGGGTTTGATTGCTTGTCTAATCTTTTTTGAGAAGAGGAGAATTCGTCAAAAGGGGTTTGGATGGCAGAAGCCCGGCTGGGATTCTGTAGCAGCTCGCGTTCTCAGTCTCTTCTCTGAGGGAGGGTCTCTGCAGCCAGCTTGGAGACCCCCTGCTGCAGGCTCCTTTTGCAGGCGCCGGCTGGGAAAATGCCCCGCTCTGGCAGGAGTACGCCGGTGGCTGCTGGGACTTCCTAGCCTGGTGGGAAGTGTGTTCGTGGTTTGGGGATACTTTTCATTGAACTGAAGGCGGAAAGACTGGACTCTCCTGGGGCTTTTCCCTTCGCAGTGAATATGGGAAAGAATTAGGGGGTGGGAGGGAGGCAGCATGACTTGCAGTCGTCGCTGCCCTGCATCTGCCCCCAGCCCCCAGCCAACATCTTGATGTTCCACGTATCGGCTTTACAAATATGATGAAATGGCAGCCCCGGAAGAAGGTAAGTGTCCTGGAGAGGGGACGGGGCCCCAAAGCCCGACCCGGGGAAGGGTGACACGGGGCGGTTGCCTTCAGGTCTCTTCACCCCTTCCGTAGTTTGCTGGGCCAGCTGGTCCAAACAGCCCTGGTCTGTTTGGGACTTGCATCAGTCCCTTGGGGACGAGTTACCAAATCTGGTCTGCATGCACTGCCCTCTAAGTTTTTCCTTCGTGATATGCCTGGACCCCCAGGGGTGACAGCTCGGAAACACCCGTTTGCTTTAGAAGTCCTGTGCAGACAGCGACATGATTAGCTTTGCAGGAGCCAGCCAAGACCTACTAGGTGTTGCCCCATGGCGGGGCGTGGGGCGGGAGTGGATTTGAGGCTGCACCCCTGACATAGGCCCCGCAGGTGGTGTTATAACACCTATTTCCCCAAGGGGTTAAAAGGCTCTGAGCCGCTGGCAGCCGTTTCCCCAGGGCCCCGCTGGGGGGCGAGCAGCCCCAGCACACCAGCCCAGCAGCTGGTTCCGGGGCGGCGGGCCGAGGGGCCTCCTGCCTGAGCGCCTGGGGCTGGCCATACCGGGCCTTCAGCCTGCGGGGCTCCTGAGGCCTCGTGGGCCCGTGCGATTGCCTGCGCTGGCCATTGTGCACGGGCGTGTGTCTGTGCGTGTCAGCGTGCACCAGCGTGTGTGAATCGATCATGGGGAAAAGGGGGAGGGGGCACTTTGCTTTTTGCGAGATTATTTCCTAATATGGCTCCTTTGTTGAGAACTCAAGAGAAAAAAATCCAGCGGTTCTATCAAAATAAATTGCTATTGGTCCCAGAAATAACGTTTCTAAATGTGGGACTGGTCCCTACCCTAGGACGTCGAGGGAGAAGGATAGCTTTCTTCAAGTTGTTGGCCGCTGTACATTTGGCCAGGGCTCCTTTTTGCTAACTTGTCTGACTGCCCCTAACTGTTAGGTGAACCTGGTTGTTCACTGCATAACAGGACTTTTTTTTTTTTAAACTTCAAATACCTCATTTGGCCGTGGTTTTTATTGACATTCTTCTGAAGGAAAACATAGCAAACTGAATGTGCTGTGGTCCTCCCCAGCCTTGACCTGTCTCTGTTAGCAGCTGCCTGGTTTTTACTTGAACTAGCTAAACTGACTCTTTTCTTTGGGGCATGATGTGTGATACCGTGTTTTATATCAGAACTGAAATAGAAATCATGTGTGAGGTGCATGAGAAGATATTGTGCATTTGTTTTATTGCTAGAGAATCTAACAAACCCTGCCTCAGCATAGCCTGGTGAATTGAAAGGTTTTCTTTGATATCTAATTGATGGGATTTTGTCCTCTGACCCTGTGTCTTTTCTACTTCATCCTGAAGTCAAGAATCTCTCATATATTATAATAGTTCTCATCATAGAGCTTCTTTCAGTGAGATTGATTCCATTCACTTTGGTTGAGAGACCCATATATTCCCCACCCCCACCTCCAACCCCAATACAGAATGAGGAAAACTCATAGAAGAAACCATATAATTAAGCAATTTAAACAGATGCTGCGTATTCCTAAAGTCCCCCATTTCTTCTATATTTGTAATTGCATGTTTATGAGTAGTTTTAAGATGTCTGCAAACTCTACATTCATAAACGTCTGCTTTTTCTATTTTACCCAATATGCAGTAACTCATGTGGTTATGTCTGTGGAAACCCCTCTGGGTACTGGTATTGCTTGAACCACGGAAGTATTATTCTTGGCAGTCAGGTGGATTTCTGGACTCTGAAAGATTCTGTTTCAAGTGTTAGGATTCACTCTGCAGTATTTACTCACTCTGTGATGCTTAAATTGCTATACCAGAAGGTTGTATTTATTCACTGTATTCATAATCTCATATCATCATGTTGTAAAGATCCAGATACAATTCTTCAGAGTTCATAGAAGATTAAAAAATAAGCTGAGCCATCAAATACCATATGCTTATTTGGTGGTAGCTTGACAACAATTCTTGTTTCTTCTACATTGGAAATAGGAGCTCCCTTGGAAGAGATTAGATATCCAACTCTGGTAGGGCACCAGTAAGTCTTTACAAAGATTAGGTTTATTTTCTTACTCTTGCCAGAACACTCACATGATCAGATCATTGCCATGGTTTCTGGCTCGGTCTGCTAACACATTTGTAGTGGTACAGTCACATGCCATGTGTTTTACCAAACGGTTTCATAAAAACCATTTACCCTACAGATGAAAGGTGATACTGCATTGATGTGATCTTAACAAAGCTAGGAAGATCATCCAAAGAGTGCTGCCCCAAGCAGCATTTGTGGTAGCTTGCTATCATGGTGTCCTATCAGTCACTATAGTTTTGGCTTTTCTAAATCCTAGGCTCACTGTAAGAGAGTGATTATAGGTTCTAGATTTCTTTGTTTCTAACCGAGCATGCACCTGGGGTATATGATTGAATGGGAGCTCTCTCCTCTCTTTTCTCTGCTTACTTGCTGGATTAATCTAAATACTAAAACAAGCTCTGTAAAGGTGTGAGTCTGTAATATTCAGTTAGGGTTTGCAACCTTTCCACAAAGAAACTGTCAGAACAAAATTAATCATGTTCTGCCCCCAGTGTCAGTGAGGACCTTAGGTCCCAGTCTTCTAGAGCACAATATGTCTCCCACCAAGAGCCATGTAATTGCCCTAAAAAGCAAGATTCACAAGTATATACTTATGTGTCCAAATTCATTCAATTGTATAAATTACATGTGTACAGCTGGCTGGGCGTGCTGGCTCACGCCTGTAATCCCAGCACTTTGGGAGGCCGAGGCGAGCGGATCACCTGAGGTCAGGAGTTCGAGACCAGCCTGGCCATCATGGTGAAACCCCGTCTCTACTAAACATACAAAAAATTAGCCAGGCATAGTGACGGCGCCTGTAATCCCAGCTACTCAGGAGGCTGAGACAGGAGAATTGCTTGAATCTGGGAGGCGGAGGCTGCAGCCTGGGCAACAAGAACGAAATTCTGTCTTAAAAAAAAAGTGTACAGCTTTTTCTATGTCAATATACCACAAAAAAGTGGTTTAAAATAAAAAAGCAAGATTCTGAGCAGTTAACCCAATCTTGTCGTGGTAAGAATGGTATTTAATATACAAATAAACAGCTATAACTTTAAAAGCACTTGTTCTATGCTAGTCATCTTTAATTGCTCTATATGTATTCATTTAATTCTTATCCAATGAGGTGGTAGGTGTTATAATTTACATTTTACAGATAAGCAAACTGAGGTTTAGAGGGGTGAAGTGACTTACCCAGTCACATAGCATGGTAGAGTCACAGCTAGGATTGGACCAGGCCTTATTTACTTCAAAACATGTGTTATTTACCATTATACTTGGGAATTTTTCTGACCAGGGATTTTTATCCAAGAAAGATAAAGCTGAGATGATCCCAATAAATGAAAGCCACAGCTTTGCTCCATTACTTCTAGATACTAGCACCAAGGTGCTCTTCTTCCCATTCCCCTTTCCTCTTGAGAAAAAAAAAACATAGTGATTTTACCCACCTCTGAATTCTTGGAGCATTTAGAGTCTGCATCTCTGTAAGTGGATTGTCTTTTATTGGTTATAATCTGTTGGTCTCCTTGTGCATATATCTCTATTTGTGTATATCTTGCCTCCTCATTACACTTAAAATTCCTTGAGTTCAGGAACCATATTTTACAACTCTTTTTTTGGTGCCAAGGATAATATAGTTACTCAATATATACTTATTTGATATAAAAGTAAATCAGAACTATTTTTAAAACCTATGCTTTTAGGCTTTCTTATATTTCAGTTGATTCATAGATGCAGACTGTAGTGGATTGTTAAAGAAAACCAGAATATTTTGTCACTCATTTCTTTTTTTTTAGATTTCACAGTTTCGTGTCGCCAGGTGATTTCAATCGCAGTCCTCGTGATCCGCCCGGTTCACACCTTCTCCCTCGGCCTCCAAAGTGTGGTTACAGGGTAATCTTTTGTAGACAATAGTAGGGAGGGGGAAATCAAACTCTCAGCAAAATTTCAGTGAAAGTCATGGTTAAAACATAGTACCAGGCTCTGTCAACCAGGTACCCCATCCAGTGTCATGATTCTTTTATTCATATAACCTTATTGGCCTGGAAAAATATACTTTCCCGTTTTTACCTTTAGTCAAGAGACTATATCATCCATCACATTATTTTTATCTTATATTTGCAGAAATGATAGTAATTAAAATGCTCATCTCATAGGAACATCTTTGTTTATAATTCTGAAGCCATTTCTGCTCTTTAAAATCCAAGGATTAGTATCAGATAACACTGTGTAAATAAGACTGCAGTCAAAACCTTCAGGAAAGCTGCTGCTGATTGGATTTTTTCATTGCTTATCTAATGTTATTTTACTGTTCACACATAATAAAAGACCATTAATAGGAATATGTCGACATAAGCTACATTAATTATGTCACTTGAGAGTCATATGATATATTTATCTTGTTATACTTGTCACATTAATAAAATGTGAATCTGGCTTCTCAAATGATTTCTTTGATGGAGTTCCATTTAAAAGCCTTGTTTGGAAGCTCATTTGTGAGGATTATGTCCTGTAGATTTGTGTCTTAGAATAGCATATTACTTTTAAAAAAGAATGTATTTCAAGTCCCTACGCTTTCTCTATGATGGAGTAGTTTGTTTCTGTATTATAAGGCTAAGTCTTAAATTTTAATATGCCTATACTAAATTACTTAGTTACTTGCCAGAATGCTGTGCTAGTTGGTATTATTATATTATTCATTTTGGGCCACAGTTTATTTAATAGTATAAAATCAGACTTTAAAAATAAGTATTGTGGACAAAAGTAGTTATACAGAGAAGTCTTAGAAATTTCATAATAGTAGTCTTTCTTCAAATCCATTCTATACGCCATTCCCAGATCAGTGCAACCAAGAGACCCAGGTTTTGGTTCTGGCGGATCTCTTGACTCTTGGCCTTGGGGGAGTCACTTAATCTTTCACATTTGACTCCCCACTGTTATAGTTAGTGCCTCATTATTATCACTTGCTGGATTTATTGCAAATGTCATCCTAATGAATTTTCTTTTTCTGGCCTCTTTTTTCCCCCTCTAATCCTTCTAAGTAATTATTTTAAAAAACACATGTCTAGCCTAGGGAACATGGCAAAACCTCATCTCTACCAAAAAAACAAAAATTAGCCAGGTGCACTGGTGCACACCTATAGTCTCAGCTGTGTGGGAGGCTGAGGTGGGAGAACTGATTGAACTCAGTAGGTTGAGGCTGTAGTGAGTTGTGATAGTGCCGTTACACTCCAGCCTGAGTGACAGAGCAATACTCTGTATCAAACAAAACAAAAAAACTCCCAAACAAAAAAAATGCACATCTGTTCATATTACTTACCTTCTTAAAGCCCTACCCTGTTTCTTCCTTGTCTAGTAAATGTTCTCCAAAGTGAGATAAGCATAAACTGGGCTGGGGTGAGTGGGGATGGTTGCAGGAAAATGACCGGATATGGGAAAATCTGAGAACTTATGTTTTTATGTATTTTTATATTCTAAAAGAATAAAAGCTGGGTGCAGTGGCTCATGTCTGTAATCTAAGCACTTTGGGAGGCTGAGGCGGGTGGATCACTTGAGGCTAGGAGTTTGAGACCAGCCTGACCAACATATTGAAACCCTGTCTCTACTAAAAATACAAAAATTAGCCAGGAATAGTGGTGCACGCTTGTTATCCCAGCAACTCAGCTGGCTGAGGCACGAGAATCGCTTGAACCCAGGAGGCAGAGGTTGCAGTGAGCTGAGGTCATGCTACTGCACTCCAGCCTAGGTGACAGAGTGAGACTCTGTCTCAAAAAAAAAAAAAAAAATTAAAAGAATAAGAAATAAAATAAGCTTTACTGATCTTCTGATATGATTTGTTACTTGAGCTTTCATTTGCTGAAAGGTCAAAGGGATTCTTAGTGGTGCCCACTCACTGTTGAAGTCATTTGTTCACTTTCAGTGTGTTGTGGTGTATTGTAGTTTACATCATAAAATATCCACCTTAAACAATTAATTTTATTCAAAAGAAGAAGATGAAAAGGAAGACTGTAGTATAGGTTGTAGCATGATAGAAAGGATGGACTCTGAAGCTAGACTGCCTGGGCTTGAATTCTAGTCCAGCCTCTCAGCAGCTGTGTAGCCAAGTTACTTAACTTCTCTGTACTTCAGAGATCTCAGCTATTTAATGTGAATGGCACCTAGCTCTTAGTGTGACTCTGTGGTTATAATGTAAAATGCTTATAAGAGTTCCTTGCATATAAAAAGTACTTAATATGTTTTTCCTCATAGTATGATAATACTCTGTAGTCTAGCTGGACATGGCTCACTAAGTTTCTTTTCCCTTTCTAGAGGGCCTTCTCCTCATGTTCTTCTTAACCTGCCTTCCTTTTGTTACTGGTTATACTTTAAGAACTAACTCAGCCTTCTCCTTCTTAGTGAATCCTTCTGTAAGCAGTTCTTCTATTGCCAGGCATAGATGGCCATACCCTCCTTTGACTATATTTTTATAGGCCACAGTTGTAGCCCTGTACTGAAGCTGTCAGTATGTCTGTCTCTATCAGTTTAAAGTTTTGAGGGCATAGGCACAGAGGAGGAGCTGAATGAATGAATGTATAAATGATGAATATATTTATGGGGTGAGATGCACAGTGATCTTCAGTCAGTTGGCAAGATCTTCTGACTGGCCAGTTATTAGAAATGCTAAGCTTGCAAATTTATCTCTATCCATTTATCAACCTCTCAGAAATGCAATATTGAATATAAGTGAGGGTGACTTATTCATTAGTAATGAGGGTGACTCATTAAAGGGATAATCTTAACTATGCACCTATTAAAATTAAAGTCCAGTTATGAGGTGGTGGTTGTATAATATTGTGCATGTACTAAACGCCACTGAATTTAATACTTTAAATGGTTAATTCTATGTTATGTGAACTTCCTTTCAATTAAAAACAGGGGGAGGAGATGGGAAAGTTACAGTTATTTGTGACACAGCTCACAACTGATCATGTGATATCAGTGCAGGAGTGCCATGGTTGTAAACCACCAGACTAAATCTTTATTCCTTTTAGTCCTAAATATTTTTGGTTCTGTAAAATTGGTAGGGAATGGTCATCTATAGAAAACTACTTCCAGGAACATTTGAGAAGCTGGGAATAGTTGACAGACTTGACAAGAAGTGAAGGAAGTCAGTGACGAAGAAATCTGAGTTGGCACCTTTACTATTCAGGAGCTAGCCAGTAAACATTGTCAGTGTGAGAGGCTACAGAGTTTAATTGGCCCGACTTCAAGAAACGGCGCCAGCAGCCACCTTCATTTTGCTAGTCAGTCACAGTGATGACATGCTGTGGAAAACCTGAAATCCCGGCTGGCCCTGTCAGCTTTAGCTTCTACAGTGAATTCATTATATCATTAATAACAATGTAGGTCTCAGCTTTAAGACTTTGCTTTTATTGATGTGCTAAAACCAAGTCATTTTATTGAAAGCTATAAGAATTATATCATTTAACTGACATTTTCAGGATTTATAGGAAACCTTTGTCCTGAACTTTCTTGTTAGTCCACCCTTTTTAGGTTCTTCTAGCTAAGAGGAGTTCTCACATTCTCACATGATTGAATTCTTTAACTGTATTCCCTTTTCAGCACATTTTGCCATTTAGAGTATTCTGTTAGGGTGTTCTGTCATTGTTATTTTGAGTATTCTGTCCTTTTTTGCATGCATTTTAAGAAAAGACATAAAATTATGTTCTTTGACTTACACCTTCTGTATACTAAACAGCATTTTTAGAGAAGGCTTGTGAAATAAGCTTGATGGCAGTTGTCAAAGCTGCATATAAGCTTTTTTGCTGGTAGATACCTCTCAATTTGAACTATTAAAGAATAAAATTTATCTATCTTATATCTGGTTAGTAAACCACTGGTCATTCATGAATGCACCCATATTTCCAGCACCATTTACGTTGTGAGAGGTAATATTTTAGATTTACATCATATTGGGGGCCTGAGACTTGTAGAAGCACAGATGTTGAGGCAAGCCTGAGTTAGAGCAGTTGACATTTAGAATAGGGGCCTGGTAGAGTTGGGAGCCGGGTCTTTGTGGAACTGATTGTTTGGACACACACTCTTCCAAACACTCAATGTATATAGGCTTGAACCTATAAAGATAGTAGAGGGGAGTAGGGAAGGGTGAAATCCGGGAGTATTAGATATTTTGGGAGCTGTGTTTATGAAGTAGAGATTTTCAGGCATAAGTAAGACCGTTTTTTTTTTGAAAAGAAAATGCCACAGTGAGTGATGGTGGATACATGATCATTTTGGTAGGCATTGAGTTTTTACTGCTTAATAATTAGTTTTTTTTTTTTTTTTTCCAACAGAGGGTGGAATGGAGAGTAGAGATTGGGTTTCACCTTGTTGGCTAGGCTGGTCTCGAACTCTTGACCTCAAATGATCCGCCTGTCTCGGCCTCCCAAAGTGCTGGGATTACAGGCATGAGCTACCACTGCGCCATACCTGCACATTTTTTTAGGTGAAGTTTTCTAAAATATATTACATATTTTCTGCCTTCTTAAACAGAAGGTACTAAGCATGATTTAACTTTCTCCTGATTATTAATATCACAAGCATGAATTGTTCTACTGCTCTAACACAGTAAATCTTTAGGAGCTTTTAAGGAATGTAGAATTATTTATTTCTATACTAAATGATCCCAGATTAATGTTTTATTTCTTTTAAAATAATTTTATGTCTTCTTTGTATGGTTTTTATTTTTCTTTCCATGTTGCTGAAGTTAATACTGTTGTCATGTAAATTCATCAACTATCTACTTATTAAACTAAGAAACCCCAAAAAGCTTGACATTTGTTCTCCCTTTATACTTTCTGGTTTTAGGCTATTTTTTAAATAGTTGAGGTAGTTAAATAAGTGGCCTTTTGATAAGTAAGATAATATTTATTGTGGTATTGATGACTAAGAATTAGATATGTTTGAGGATGCAGTGTCAGAGACTGAAAACATTTTGAATGATTGGCTATATGCCACTATAGTTTCCCCTTTTCTGATTTTTGCTTTGGTGTATCTGACTTGCCTTTTTTCCCCTGCAATAACTTATTCAAACAAACACACACAATACAAAACCATGGTAGAAGGAACTAGTATTAGAGGTTTATGTGAAGGGTAGAATTACATATCCTGGAGAGCATATGCAATTGCTTTTAAGAAGAAATGACCAAGGAACCCATGTGATTACTACATAATTAATACTTATTTAAATATTAATTAGTTCTATATTAATTAACTAAAATGTTATTTTTAGTAATACAAATATTATTTATTTTAGAGAATCCTTCTTGTTTTAGCCTAGGCTTTTGCTAGATAGTATTTATAATACTTAGACTAAAACATTTTTAAAAGAAAAAGAACCGTAAGGAGCATTTGATTTTACAGACTAGTAAGCAGAGTAGCAGAAAGGTAAACTGGTTCCCTTGGGGTCACATAGCTATTCAGAAGCTGCCTCTTGACCTGGGTACTTTAAGAGGGAGGGCTGTATCCACTGGGCTTCTCTCCTTCTGCTTCTTTAGGAGTTTGCAATCTAGGGTTTGGTTTGTTTATAAGAAAAGACTCCATCTCAAAAGAAAAACAAATAAATAAAAGACAAGACAGTTTTATAGATAGTATATTTTGAAGATACCGAGAAATTTATTTGCTTTCGGATACATTTTCTATAACTTATTTTTCTAAAATTCCTTTGTGCTGAGGCTTTAAAAAGCATAGTAAAATGCAAATTTGATAGTAACATTTGTGTGCTGTTTGTTTTCTTTGCTGGCCAGTCATCCAGTAACATGTTGAGAAACAGGATCCATATAACCACTTGATGTAGCTGGTAGGGAGGATTCATGAAACATCAAGACCATAGTGACTGTGTGAACTATTTTGACAGGCCCTCTTTGGTGGGGATCCTGGGTAGTCAAGAAACAACATTAAGGGGTCTGTGTTTTGAGGGGACAGTAGAAGAAGATAGTTGAGATTGGAGATAGAGGATGTTGACCACAAACTTCACATACTTTATAATTTCAAGGGAGGATTAGCTCTAGGTTACTGTAGATGATGCAAAGGATCAAGAGAAGGGAAGAAAAATTAATGACTACTATCAATAAAGGTAGAATAACTTAGGTGAAAAGTAAGCAGTTTGTCAGTTTACACAAATACAAAATAGATCTCATTGATAAGTAAATCATAACTGCATATGCTTGTCATTGTTCTAATTATTTCTGATGCTAGTGTGGTTCTCAAGAAATTTTAATGAACTATATAAATGCTGTCCTATTCATAGTATTCATGAAACAAGCAATTTAGAAGAACTGGGCTATTATAGAACCAATATTTCCAATAAATAACTGTAAATGTGGGCAAATTGTGCTAATTTGAGCAGAACTCGGTGGCTTTATTTTTTAAGGTGAATCTGTAATATATCTTTGCATTGTCTCATATGAATTAAGAATGAATGAGAATGTAAAATTCCTAAAGCTAATTTTTAAAGTATTAACAAATCAATACATTTTACTGCTGATATTTATTTTATATTTTATTTTATTTTTTATTTTTATTTTATTTATTTATTTTTTGAGACAGAGTCTCGCTCTGTCACCCAGGCTGGAGTGCAATGGCGTGATCTCGGCTCACTGCAAGCTCCACCTCCCAGGTTCACGCCATTCTCCTGCTTCAGCCTCCCGAGTAGCTGGGATACAGGCGCCCGCCACCATGCCTGGCTAATTTTTTTGTAGTTTTAGCAAAGACAGGGTTTCACTGTTTTAACCAGGATGGTCTCGATCTCCTGAACTCGTGATCCGCCCACCTCGGCCTCCCAAAATGCTGGGATTACAGGCATGAGCCACTGCACCTGGCCTATTTTATTTTATTTTATTTTGAGACAAAGTCTCACTCTGTTGCCTAAGCTGGAGTGCAGTGGCATGATCTCAGCTCACTACAACCTCCTCCTCCTGGGTTCAAGTGATTCTCCTGCCTCAGCCTCCCAAATAGCTGGGATTACAGGTGCATGCCACCATGCCTGGCTCATTTTTGTATTTTTAGTAGAGACGAGGTCTCACCGTGTTAGCCAGGCAGGTCTCGAACTCCTGACCTCAAGTGATATGCCTGCCTTGGCCTCCCAAAGTGCTGGGATTACAGATGTGAGGCACTGTGCTTGGCCTATACTACTGATATTTTAACACTGATTGAAACAAGATGAAAATATGGAGAAACTTAGTACATTTCTTTATCTTTTTGTTTAAAATATAAGCATAAAAATTCTAACTGTAAGAGATATCAGTTAAAGGAGGGATCTTAAGTTAACAGATTATTGACTGTGTGTAATTACATGTACAAGTAGAGTTACTATTTATATTGACCAAATAAACCAGGTAAGATTAATAGCCACAGAGGTATAATCTTACCATGGATGACTTTTAAACATTAATATGAAATTGTACAGTTTTTGTTAAATAAAACCAGATATTTGTTTAGAGTTTAAAATATATATTATTCCTTAATAGACTGTGTAGCTATTTGAGAGACTGTTTCAATGACATGCTTCTAAATTAGAATAATTTTAAAAGTCAAATTTATCATAAGTGATCATATTATTAAACATTTACTATAGCTGCAGGAGATGCAAATATGAATAAACTGCATTTCTCAGGCTACAATCTAGTAGTGGGGATAAGGCAAGTCCCCAAATACCTGAAATATGAGGTGGCATGTGTTAAGTATCACCAGAGAGGCACAAAGTTCTCTGGAGAGTGAATTAAAGGAGAGGTCACAGCTAGATTGGATGGGAGATGAAGAAGTGTTTGGAATTGGGGGTAGGAATGAGTGGACCAAGAGAGTCTTCACGGTAGAATAGTATTTTAACTTGACTTGAAGGGTAGGCTGGTTTTTACCAGGCAGACATGAGGGAGTACATTCTAGGCAACAAGAAGAGGAAAGGCAAGCTCTGGGCATGCTTTTTTTTTGTTTTTTTGTTTTTTTTTTTCTTTTACAATGGTAAGGAATCTCAGTTTGGCTGGAGAATAGACTTCAAATGCCAGCTGAAATCCGGACGGTGATTGGCCTCGAAGATGGTGAAATTAGGTTTTTACCTGCTTATTCTCCTCTTAATGCCCAATGAGTAACTGGTTTTTCTCCCGTTTTCTTATTAAAGGAAAATGAAAAACTGAGTAGGCTGCAAATGATGGGATTTTATTTGGCTCTGCAAGGATTTTTATAAATACTACAGCAGCTGTTTACATGTTTTTCATGATTGCCCCATGCATATCAGAATGATTCTGCTCATTGTTTCATGCATAAGCCCACATTTGACTAGTTGATCTTTGAATGTTTGCCATTCTCATTTTGTTTGCACTCCTTTGGGTAATATTAGTTACCTGGTGAAGGGACTCTCCTGTATTTGGAATTCCAAGCTCTTCCAACTTCAGAATGCCATGTCTTTACTACATGTATTATGTAGTACTGTTAAACAATCAGTTTGAGATCTGTAGCACAATTCACAGAGCAACAATCTCTCCTATATTTCCAAATAAAGTCTTTGAAGGGAATGATATTTGCAGAATGTGCTATAGTGGTAAATTTAGAGAGTACAAGATAATTACTTGTAATTATGGCAATTTCTGTAAGGGAAATCATCTTAATTTGTTCCCACGAAGAAATAGAATTGCCCTACTCATAGCATGTGAATCTTTTTAGGAGATTAATGCCGTGTGCCTTCATTACTTTGAATGGACATTACAGCTTTTCACTACATCTGAAATTACCCCTTAATTCATGCTTCTGTTTGAATTTCTGCTAAATGCAGTCTTCACTAGAAAAAAAAAAATCATATTCCAGAGCCCTTGTTGGAGAGAACTTACACATCCATCCTAAGCAAATTGTAAAAGAATAATACATCCCACATTCTCTTGTGGGAGAATAAACCCACAAAGAAGTCATAGTCTGGATAGTGAAAAGAGTCTTTAACTCATACTTGGAGCATTCTCCTCTCATGCTATTCTCTGAAGACTTTAAAATTTAGATGGCCTTTAGGCTGATTGGTAATTGCCGTGGCTTAAAAGGAATGCTGTGTCTCTGGGCATTTTTGTGAAGACAGAATTCTGTCTACTTTTTAATTTTTAAATATTCACTTATACCATCTGGGAAAGGTAAGCCATGTGTAGGTTAAGAGAGAGAAATTGAAGTGGAAAGAATGGGTTTACAGTATAATACAATTAATTGGAAAGAATATTGAACAAGAAATGATGGACATATGTCTAGATGGGAGACAAAGGTGCTAAGTATAGAAAATTAACTTAGGCTATGATTATCTGCAAAAATAAAATGATTTCAGATTTTCAGAGCTGCTGGGGTTTTAAAATTTCTGAGTTTTTTTCAGTTAGCACCTATTTGTTCACATTTTATAAGAATTTCTTTGGCTACAGTAAATTGAGGCAAGTATCTTAGTGCTAGAATTTCTATGTCCCTTGATGCCAGGTGCAGTGCTCTGCATTGTGAAGACACTTTTCTGTGTTTGAGGCCCGGGAGGGAGAAAGGTAGCTTTGGCCATCATTTTTCAGCGATCAGAAGCCATGCTTCAGTGCAGCAGCTTTTAGGTAGGATCAGGCAGAGGTAGTGAGATACAAAAGCTACAGGTGACTCGAGAGCTGTTCTTTGATTTGGAAGTGTGTAGCCCTGTTCTACTAAGATCTAGATTCGTAGTCAAACTTTGATTAATTGGTTGAATAATTATTTCTATATGCGTTTACTGGGGGCTTACTATGTGCCAGGTGCTGGCTATTTATATAATAATGAGGAGGCAAATTGAGTAACACTAATGATGACTCCACTATTTCAAGATTTGGAATACTTCAGTTTACCCTTATGAATGTTTACTGAATTTAATTTAGTAACTATAAGCTTTTTAATAATTCATGAAATGGGCTGGGCGTGGTGGCTCACGCCTGTAATCCCAGCACTTTGGGAGGCCGAGGCGGGCGGATCACGAGGTCAGGAGATCGAGACCATCCTGGCTATCACGGTGGAACCCCGCCTCTACTAAAGATACAAAAAAAATTAGCCGGGCATGGTGGTGGGCACCTGTAGTCCCAGCTACTCGGGAGGCTGAGGCGGGAGAATGGTGTGAGCCCGGGAGGCGGAGCTTGCAGTGAGCTGAGATTGCGCCACTGCACTCCAGCCTGGGTGACAGAACAAGACTCTATCTCAAAAAAAAATAAAATAAAATAAAAAATAAAAAAAAATTCATGAAATGTTAGAACTTGGAGGATGCAGATTCAGATATAATATGATCCCTATTCTCAATGAGCTTACAGTCTAGACAGGAAGTCAGAATAGAAAATGAATTATTGCAATACAGTACAATAACAATGGTACCACAGATAGGGTGCAATGGAAACATTGTAAAGCAGGAGAAAGGAGGAGGAAATGATAAGAGCTAAGCATTGAACTATGTGTAGAAATTGACTAGGTTAATAACCACTTTGTATTTTCATAGTACAGACTTATTTATTCCTTCATTTTTACTAGAGTGATTTCAAAAGTAAAGGGATTTGCCATTCCACATTCATATATTTTCATGGTATTATATTGTTGTCCATAGCTTGATTTTCTCTGAAAAACTTCTGCAAGGTAAATAGGCATTTTCCTACATACTCACCTCCGATTAGTTTTCACAGTTGGATTGTTAATAAAATGAGTGCTACCTCTATTTTTTTTGTGTTATGGTACGATGTTTTTATTTCTTTGCAATACTTTTAATACTTAAACCTTTTGAGTGTTATACCCATATTAATTTGTTTTTTCTTCATTTTTTAAATTGAGGAAGGCAGTTCTTAAAGTATACTCCACATGATTTACTGAGGAAGAAAAAATTCCATGGTTAAAAAAGTTTAGAAGAGGTGTACATATTGTCTCCCTCTTGGAGATTCATTTGGCACATTGTGAGGGTTCTGAGAAGTCCTACAATTAAAAAGGAAGGTAGGAGGGGAGGAGAAGAGAGACTTCTTTACCTTTATTCGACTTAATAATTTCCTAATATGACTTCTTTTTTTTTGATAACATAAACATTTGTATTTGGGGAATTGCTTTCTTAACATATCTTTGTTTTTGGATTAGATATAATAATTTATACACATAATCAATATGGAAATATTCTTCTCCTCTTTTTTGAAATGGAGTTTCACTCTCGTCGCCCAGGCTGGAGTGCAGTGGCGCGATCTCTGCTCACTGCAAGCTCTGCCTCCTGGCTTCAGCGATTCTCCTGCCTCAGCGCTTCTGAAGTAGCTGGGATTACAGGCGCCCACCACCACGCCCGGCTAATTTTTTGTATGTTTAGTAGAGACAGGGTTTCGCCATGTTAGGCAGGTTGGTGTCGAACTGACCTCAGGTGATCTGCCCTCCTCGGCCTCCCAAAGTGCTGGGATTACAGGCATGAGCCACTGCGCTCGGCCCTTTTTCCTCTTATAGTTGAAATTAGTTGGAAAGAAATAAAGGAGGCAAGAGAAATAAATAAAATGAGAAGACTATAGGAATAGAAAAATGTAAGAGAAAAATATTGATAGCAGCAGAAAGGTAAAAAGAAAATACATCTTCTAAATTTATAAAATGTTACTAAAATGTGACACAGTAAAATCCATTTATCAGGTTTCTGAATTTAATATTTCCCCAGAGACATGAAAATATTGTTAAGTGCCAAAATATTTTTCTTACATTTAATTTTTTACAGTGCTTAGAACATTACTGTTTTTCCTGAAAAATGTTATCTGTAGGTTTCACTTTATTATTAAAGGACTAAAGTTTTTAACAATATAAAGTTAGATAAGAGGTCATAGTTCCCTTGGTGAATTTCACAATCGGGAAAGCATTTTTCCTTCCTGACTGTTGAAGGGCAGATAAGTTTGAGGTGGTATGAAAAGAATCTCTTAAGTGAGATGCTGCCTGTGATAGTGTGAACTGTAGTAGAACATCTCTAGGTATTGAATGAAAGTATGGATTTTTGCTTGATTACTTTTTTAATGGGGTACTGTTATTCTTTTGGGCCTCTAATGGGGAAAAAAAAGGCCATTTCTGAACTTGATTAGAGGGGAGGTCAAGGACGGTCGTTGAGTCTCTCAGCCCTTGTCTTGCCAAGTAGCTTTAGATAAGAAGAGGAATACTGAGGGGAAAGAGCATGATCTAAGTCTTGTCAAAATAGACTAGTTAGCTCTTACATGGTGGATCACCGAGTGGTTCCCTTATGCCGTGCAGCCTTAGGAACTAGGAAGTAAGAAACTTGGGAAACTGTACAGATAGATCTCTTGGGGTTAGAATGTAGCTATTTTAGGAATTTAGAATGGTCTGATCCAACTCCTGGAGCAAACTAACTAACTATATAAAGATAGATTCAGAAAATGGACTGTGTAAGCCTGACTTTGTGTGTGTTTAAATATTCTGTTTAGTTTTGTTAACCTTGGCATTTTAAGTCTTTTTGAAAATGTTACCAGCTGTACTGAAGATAATCAAAGGAAGGTTTTGTTGTTTTCCACCCCGACTATGTTGGGTCATTCATTGAGCAAATATTTACTAAGTGCCTTTTGAATTTTCTTTTTTTTTTTTTTTTTTTTAAGGTAACTAGAAATTTAATGCCATTTACATTTTCCCAATTATACAACATTTTAAAGATGTGTTTCCAGTTTCTCAGGTAGCATATCAACCTTCAACTCATTTTTAACCACTGGTAGCCAATGTTGGAGTTGGTGTGGTTTCTCCGATCATGTTCTAGCTGATTTCTCTCTTCACACTAATCACATGGTCCGTTTATAGAGCCTTCTCTGAGTTCCCTTTTGGCTCTCCTGATGCTTTAGTAAGATTCTCATAGCAAGTCTTTTAACAAATTGCCACCTAGTCTACACATTACCATTGCCCCTTGTTTGAAACCAAACCTTTAGCATTCCACATGTGCTAGGATTGTTTTGACCACTTCTTCGGTGATGTTTTTTAATTATTCAAACTTGAAGCATTTTCAGTTTTTTTTTTTTTTTGGCAGAATTTTCTTTTCTTTTTTTTTTTTTTTTGACATGGAGTCTCACTCTGTCACCCAGGCTGGAGTGCAGGGTTGTGATCTCAGCTCACTGCAACTTTGGCCTCCTGGATTCAAGTGATTCTCCTGCCTCAGCCTCCTGAGTAGCTGGGGCTACAGGGCACGCACCACCATGCCTGACTAATTTTTGTATTTTTAGTAGAGATGGGGTTTCACCATGTTGGCCAGGCTGGTCTTGAACTCCTGACCTCAAGTGATCCATCTGCCCCAACCTCACAGAGTGCTGGGGTTATGGGTGTGAGCCACCGTGCTCAGCCAAAATTTTGTTGAGGGAAGCTAGCTGCTAGTGAGATGATGACAGCCACTATCAAAGTAAATGGACCTAGAGGGAGAGCAAGACTGAAGAGATATTGTTGGGCCCTATTGTAGTGCAGAAGAGTTGCCCTTACTCTGTTCCCAAAGTCCCTCATTCCATCGCAGCTTGGCCAAGTTGAACTCATTCTTCAAGGCCTTGCCCAAGCCTCTTCACGGTGAGGCTCTCCTAGTAGATTCACCAACTTGGAATTAATCCCTTCTTTAATTGCACTATTTTTACCTTCATTAGAGCAATTATTGCAGTTTGATCACTTGATCAGTGAATCGATTGGTTTATTCATTCAACATGTTTTCATTACACACAATGTATCAGCCATTCAATATATCAGAGAGGGTACTGATGAGTAAGACTCTATCCCTGTCTTCAAGGAGCTAATGGTGCATTCCTTTTGCTTGTTTATATTGGTTTCTCCCACTTGATCTTAAACCCCTGAAGGACACAGTAATGGGCACTTATTCATCTTCTCTCATATGCCCAACATAGTGCCTGACTTGTAAAAGGCATTTAGTCAGTGCCTTGGAATATAATATATTTGTTTTTGTTTCTGACACATGCAGAACTGAAGATTCTTGGATATTGGTCCATCATTTGACATTTGTATAATAGGCTTGTATTGGAGGAAAACAGAGTTCTGACAGGTGATATTAAATGACACATCCAGCTGTATTTAGTATGTCAGCAACAGATTAATTCATATTCTGATACTTTTCATGTTAGTTTGCAAGCCACTGAACTATTGTGCCTTACTTTAGCTTATATTAAATAAACCAAATAACTGAAGAACTGTGTTTTAGAAATGTAAATTTGTAGTAGAAACAAAGGATTGGATCTTTGTTTATATGTACAGTGACTTAGTAAGCAATAGAGTCAAATGTCAAAAGGCTTTTAGGTCACTGGTTGAGTAGCATTGTGGTTTATTATTTACCTTTTGCCTACCACAAATGTTCTTCTAATCCAAGAACCCAGAGTAAATGTTTGCTGAGTCTCTACAACGCCTAAACAATGAAATATTCACATGCTTTAGTGGTAGCAAAATTGAATGGCAAACAGCTGCCAGCAGCTAGTCCTGACTGATGTAATCCAGGAGGTTTGTGAAACAGGAACATATGGATAGGGGCTAACTGGAAATTAGCAAAGTTCTAAATGTTTGACTAAATGTGGTTATAGTTTGGTATAATAAAGCCCAGAGGTGAGAAATGACCTCATATCGAAGCCAAACAGTAAGAACTTTACTGGAAACAACTATGACGCTAACACAGAATTAGGTATGAGATGCTTTTACCTGGTACTGTATTCAAAGGAAGCTGTTATTATACTTATATTATGGCTTGGACAAAGAGGCAATACCTCAAAAGGACCTAAAAAGGCATCATCTCTGTCAGAGTATAGTTAGGAAACATATATTAATATTTAATTATAATACAATGTTCCAAGTATTCTAATAGAAGTGTGTAGTAAAAATCTTGAGAACACTGAGAAAAGAACATGAAGGAAGTAGAGAAGGTTTCCCATGCTTGAGGGAGGAGTGGGAATTTGCCCCATGGAGAGGAGTAGAGGGTTTTGTTTCAGGCAGGGCATTACCATAGACAAAGGCATGAAGGTATGAAACAGTAGAACACATTTATTTATTTACTTATTTGTTTGTTTATTGTGGGAGTGTAAAGTGTTATGGGCAAGTAATTATTAAGAGCCTAATTTGTATATCAAAACATCAAGTTGCATACCCTAAATACACACAATTTCTGTTTGCCAATTTTACTGGAATTGCCTAGAAAACAAAGAGCCTAATTTCCTGTATTCCTTGATGTAAATAGTACCAAAAATGATAAATCAGGAAAATGTATTTCCTGGGTCTTTATAGTACCTTTCTGTGTGCAGGTATTTTTCCAAGTTATTTCATCAAGTTAATCCATATGAATTGAGTGGTTTAAAAAATTTTGGCCTTTCCAGATGTAGCATTCAAGATTTAAATTGCTCTAGTGATCCCAAAATTTGTGATTTTGCTGAAGCATACACTGTAAGTTGTTTAACGAGTGAACATAGCTGGCTCCCCAGCAACCTCATATCAAACCATTTTATAACTGTGCCCACATTTGGATTACTGCTAGTGTAATCCAACTTCTGCCTGCAGTGCACCACCCATCATCCTCCTCTTTATCATAATGGCCTGTGTGCTATACAGTGACTGTCATCAGCACTTGGAAGCATTGCTCTGATTTTGCACAGGCAGGTAAGGTTAATGTTAACTACTGTAATGATGCAACTTAATGGACTTTAGAGTTTATTTGCATGCCCAGATTTATTTTAGTGGCATTATAAATTACTTTAGTCCAGTAGTATTATAGAACTATAGAGGGCTGAAACGGATTACTTAAAATTTTATCATACTTTACTGAATTTTGTGGGGAAAGCTATGTGCTGTAGTATCATTTGCAAATTTGGTTTGTTGTTGTTGTTGTTGTTTTCTTTTTTCTTTTTTCTTTTTTTTTTTCTGATACACAGTCTCGCTCTGTCACCCAGGCTGGAGTGCAGTGGTGCAATCTTGGCTCACTGCAACCTCTGCCTCCTGGGTTCAAGCAATCCTCCTGCCTCAGCCTCCTGAGCAGCTGGTATTACAGGCACGTGCCAACACACTAGGCTAATTTTTATATTTTTAGTAGAGACGGGGTTTCACCATGTTGGTTAGGCTGGTCTCAAACTCCTGACTTCGTGATCTGCCTGCCTCGGCCTCCCAAAGTGCTGGGATTATGAGTGTGAGCTACGGTGCCCGGGGATTTAGAATTGTCCAGAGATCTTTAGAAATGTCAAGAATCTACAGTAGTTTTTGACTGTTAATCTAAAAACTTTTGCATGACAGATACATGGTATGTATTATCTGTATTTCTTCATTAAAAAACCAAACTCTGCTTTCACTATTTTTTTTTTTTTTTTTTTTTTTTTGAGACAGAGTCTCGCTCTGTCGCCCAGGCTGGAGTGCAGTGGCGCAATCTCGGCTCACTGCAAGCTCCGCCTCCCGGGTTCACGCCATTCTCCTGCCTCAGCCTCCGAGTAGCTGGGACTACAGGCGCCTGCCACCGCGCCCGGCTAATTTTTTGTATTTTTTAGTAGAGACGGGGTTTCACCGTGGTCTCGACCTCCTGACCTCGTGATCCGCCCGCCTCGGCCTCCCAAAGTGCTGGGATTACAAGCGTGAGCCACCGCGCCCGGCCCTGCTTTCACTATTTTAAGTGAAGAAGTAGGTGACTGGAAATAAGAAGATGGCAATTTATACCATATATTGATTGTTAGGAATTATTAATAATGTTAACAATACATATTTAAAAATATATCATTAATTTTTAAAATAAAAATTGGTGTATACAAAATCAGAAATTCATCTGATTTTTAAAATGCTTTTAAACTTCTTATAGAGGTATGAATAAAAATTAACTTATTTGGCCGGGCGCAGTGGCTCTCGCCTGTAATCCCAGCACTTTGGGAGGCCGAGGTGGGTAGATCACGAGGTCAGGAGATTGAGACCATCCTGGCTAACACAGTGAAACCTCATCTCTACTAAAAAAAAATACAAAAAATTAGCTGGATGTGGTAGCGGGCGCCTGTAGTCCCAGCTACTCGGGAGGCTGAGGCGGGAGAATGGCATGAACCTGGAAGGTGGAGCTTGCAGTGAACCGAGATCGTGCCACTGCACTCCAGCCTGGGCAACAGAGTGAGACTCCGTCTCAAAAAAAAAAATTATTTAATGTTATTAAATAGCAAGACATGAAGACTGTGTAGAATTTAGAGGTACTTGAAGTTTTAAATCACAAGTGACAAGATGTGAAGATCAGAGTGTTTGTGGTATTGCGTTACATAGGTTCAAAAAAGCCGTTCATACATATGCCCATTTATATATAGAATCCCTTACTCCTTGTCAAAGCCATTTAGCAGGGAAACCATTCAAGTATAAAGTGAGAGGAAGACAGCCTTCTTTTCATGTTTTTGAACATTACACTGTTGATTTTATTGTGTTGAGTATAACATTTTATGCTCTGCTGATTTAGCAGAGATACTTATATTCATTTACTCCTCTCTTTTCATTTTAACAATTATCATTGGAATTTTTTAAAAGAGAAATGCACCGAAGAGCATAACATCCCCATCAAATCTGTTCAAAGCTTATATTTCTTACTCTTTGTTTTTTTTTCCTGACTAGGTATTTATCATAGTTCTTTTTTTTTTTTTGAGACGGAGTCTTGCTCTGTCACCAGGTTGGAATGCAGTGGCGCGATCTCTGCTCACTGCAACCTCCGCCTACCAGGTTTAAGTGATTCTCCTGCCTCAGCCTCCCGAGTAGCTGGGACTACAGGAACGCGCCAGAAAGCCCAGCTAATTTTTATATTTTTAGTTTCACCGTGTTAGCCAGGATGGTCTCGATCTCCTGACCTTGTGATCCGCCTGCCTCGGGCTCCCAAAGTGCTGGGATTATAGGTGTGAGCCACTGCACCCGACCTATAACTCTTCTTGATCCGAAGTAGCAATTATTGACATTTTGTTAAATGTCTTAAACATTCACAAAATTTCATCAATTCTTCTATAAATGATAACTTCATCTTTAAATAGATAATTATCCATTAATTGATAATTATTACTAATACATACATGGAAAGACAACATTCCAATCTCTTTAGTCATCAGAGAAATGTGATATACCTTTTTGGGGGCTCTGGTTTCTTTTGATGATACAATGATTTGTAATTTTTTTCAAAAAGTCAATTAATTACCATATAAATTGAATCAGAACAATTCTTTGTAAAGGTTTCACTTTGTTATTTGTTTTTTCCAAGATTGAGACAAATCAGTTTTGAGTGTTGTGGTTTTATTTGTTTAATTTTGAAATACAAGGTATCTGTTACACATGCCTTTGGATGTATGCATATAAGGATGGAACAGAATTGGGTACTGTACATTAGATTCCTTTTCTGTAGTTAGCTGAAACATGATAAAAGGAAAGAGGTAGAAAGAAATACTTAAAACATGGGAACACAATTTGGGTCCATGTTAGTTATCATTCTCTACAGGTTGCAACTCTATAGCAGAATAAGGTCTTTTTGCTTTTATCATTTTGAGGGAAAGACCATTTTATTAGATCACTCATAATTATGATACTGTTTGGATGAATATGTACTAGTTGATATAAAATATTGCAAAAAGAGGGAAGACATCTGTTTTCCAAGTGTGTCTCAGCTAAAATAGTGTTTAAAATTTTGCATTTCTGGCTGGGTGCAATGGCTCACACCTGTAACCACAGCACTTTTGGAGGCCAAGGCAGGCGGATCACCTGAGGTCAGGAGTTCGAGACCAGCCTGGCCAACATGGTGAAACCCCATCTCTATTAAAAAATACAAAAATTAGCTGGGCGTGGTAGTGCACACCTGTAATCACAGCTACTCGGGAGGCAGAGGCACGAGAATCACTTGAATCCAGTAGGTGGAGGTTGTAGTGAGCTGAGATTGCGTGCCACTGCACTCCGCCCTGGGTGACAGAATGAGACTCTGTCTCCAAAAAAAAAAAAAAAAAAAAAAATTTTTTTTTTTTTTTGCATCTTTTTAGTTGTGGTTTTTTGTTTGTTTGTTTGTTTTTTGTTTTTTTACACACACACACACCCGTATTTATTTCAATATGTATCTACATATGTTAAAAACCACAAGTTCATCCAGATACCCCCAATTGGAATCTAACACCACAGAATTTACTCTAATTTTCCCCCTTTCCGTCTTTGTAAGCCTGACTCCCATTTTCTTCAGGATATTTACATATTTGTTTAATCCCCTTATATGTAACTAATCCATTTTTTTAGTTTTATGGCTACAAAGGCAGAATTAAGATTGCTTTCTTTCAACTGCTTGAGAAAAAAGAAACAAAAGGTCAAAGAGTTAAAGCTTACATGGTCTCTCTCTTTAAGTGTGTTTTTGAGAATTACTGTAGCCACAGAGAAGAGAAACTAACAGAAAAGTACTTAAGTTTCAAGTGGCATTTGTGTTTAGTAATTTTTCATTGGTATTAAAGTCAGAAAAATAAAACCATTTTTCAAAGAGATATGCTTGGAATTTGTATTATACTAACTCTTTTACTGCAGCCGTAATTATTAAATTGTGAATTAAAAGTAGATTTTTTATACAGAGGTAGAGAAATAGGCGTGTTTATTTTTATTTACTTATTATTTATTTATTTATTTTGAGACGGAGTCTCGCTCTGTCGCCCGCGCTGGAGTGCAGTGGCGCAATCTTGGCTCACTGCAAGCTCCGCCTCCCGGATTCACGCCATTCTCCTGCCTCAGCTTCTCCGAGTAGCTGGGACTACAGGCGCCCGCCACCATGCCCGGCTAATTTTTTGTATTTTTAGTAGAGACGGGTGTCTCACCGTGTTGGCCAAGATGGTCTCGATCTCCTGACCTCGTGATCCGCCCGCCTCGGCCTCCCAAAGTGCTGGGATTACAAGCGTGAGCCACCGCGCCCGGCCTATAGGCGTGTTTATTACTCAAGATGAACATTTAGTCATCCAGCCAAAAGCTTTCATCTGTCTTCTTTTATAATTAAAACAAAGTCTATTAGTTCTGTCAATCAGCAGTCATCTGGGGTGATGACAAGGGCTGTACAAACACTGGTAGCAGCTGCCAAGCAATCAAAAATGTAACTTTTCAAAATCAAACTTGCTGCATAGGAAAAAAATCAGCCTTTCATGATAAGATTGGTAACTCAATTGTTTAACTTCCGATAAATCTGTGAATTAATATCCTGTAATATGGATTTCAAGACCTTTTCGTTTTATTTACAATCATCTGTAGCCCTTTTTCTTGAGAAGCAGTGAGTCTTAGTCTCATTTTAGAGCCTCTGTTGGGAAAATAGCGTTCTCAGGTATCTAGCTATTTACATTACTTGGAAGAAGTAAAACAAAGAGAAACTATATAGTCTTGTACTTAGAATATGATTCTGAGGTTTTTATTTAAAGTGAAATAGTTTCTTTTGTCATGATCAGTTTGCTCATAATTGAGCGCTCTAGTTTAATCAGCATGTAGACATACCATGCCTCAAAGGTGGTTGTTTTCTTCTTTAGATTGTCAATAGGCTGTTTAGCATCATATGCTCTCAGCAAGAGTTCTAAATCAGCAGTTTGTTAATAATGCCCTCAGTAAGAAAATACTAAAGTTCTCTTTTGGTATGTAAATTTAGTTCAATTAAACAAGTATGAGTGAACCATCTACTTTGGGCAAGGAATTAGGGCTGGAATGGATACAGATATTTAAATAGGAGAGGTTTTATTTGTTGAAGAGGTTAACTTCGTATCAGGTGATCAATGCAAACAACCTAGTGTAATACAAGGCAGAATATGAGAAGCATATTACAAAGTACTGTAGAACACGGAGGAGGGAACAACTCCTGCTTGAGGAATCAGATAAGACTTCTTGGAAAAGATAGTATCTTAATTTGTCATGAAAAATGGATAGAATTTTAACAAGTAGATATGGAGGAAATATTGACAGAGTGAGAAATTGCAGTTTCAGATAGTTATACAGGATTCTTAGTTATGATTCCTTATGTAATAGGGGTTCTTTGGCTCTTAGATTCTTAAGAGTGACAATAGATTCAACAAAATGTTAATTCTTAAACCTGTCTGGTCATTATAATAATCTAGGCCTAGGGATCTTTAAAAAATACATATTTCCGGATTCTGCTCCTATAGAGTCTGTCTCAGTAAATCTTGAATAGGGCTCCAGATTCTGATTTTAAGCTCTTTGATTTTGTTCAGCCAGGTTTGGAAGATAACCTTCTGCATGAGCTTTCATTGTTTACACAAAAATACCTTTCTTCTTCTGATTTTCTCACTTCCAAATTCAAAGCAAATGGACATGTTTCAGTCTATGTTTAGTTATTTGATCCTTGAAATTTCAGTGTTCGAGTGGTATTGATGTTTGTTGTTAGCTGTTGATAGGCACATAGGTGCTCATATTTAATAAATATTTGTTAAATAGATAAAAATATACTAAAAAAATCTCAAGGTTATATTGGAGAGTACTACACAGTAAATTGCTTTAAGAGACTCTTTCTCTCTGTGTGCCTCTTTTTTTGTCTGTTCTGTGTTTGACTCCAGTATATGAAGCTCTTTTAGAAAGCCCTGCAGGTTCTTTGTGACCCACACTTTGAGCATCACTGATTGCTAAGTTCCTATACCATTATTAAGGGCAGTTAGATAAAGCAAGTCACATTGCTGAGAATTTATGTAAGTTTAAGCGTTTTTTGTAGCATGTATTTTTGCTTCTTCAAAAAATCTAATTTCTAGAGATTCTGAAAAGGGAATGCATGCTGATTGAGTATTTTGAAGTTCTAAGCAGTTCAACTGCCGTCATTGGGGGTTGAACTGTGCAGTATATTTGATTTGTTACAGCTTCTTTATTCTACTTGCTCAGCATTTTCCTGGCAGTTAATTACACAGTGGCTTTAGGGTGTGTTCCGTAAGATGCTGAAGACACAGCTTTGCTGAATTCTGACACACTTTCCTCCTTGGTTACATAGCTAATGGCCACTCTGGGATAATTAGTGAGAAGAAACTCCAATGGCCCAATTACTGTCTTCTCAAGGTTTTCCCTCTTAATTCTTCTTTGCTCAAATCTTGAGAGATTGCCTCCATTGTAGGTTATACTTGTATGCTATTTAAAACTGGGTTTTCTTAGTTACAGTCAGACAAAAGGTAAAAGATCTGTATTTTAGTGCATTGGGAGTGCCATAAGAAGTTGGCTGTATTTTAGAGAAACCAAAGAGTAGTGTACTGTTCAGAGCAAGAGATGGCTAATATTTTCAAAGCCACAATAATTGCTGGCTTTTGATTTCTGGGTTTAGACTCATATAATGGCCCTCATCTATGTATTGGGAGGACTTGAAGATTTAGGCTCAGAGCTATTAGGGTTTCCAAAGCTTTGCCTGATATGTAGATTAGTAATTAAATGTGCCATTTTTCTGTCAGGAAGCTTGACTGCTTGACTTGGGGTATTGTAACTTACTAATGTAATGAAAATGCATGTGCATATGCCTTGGTAATAACTATGTGAACATGTCTGCCATAGTATTTGGTAGGTAGATAAAATCTAAACCTTGTAAATTCCTGAGTTGTGTAAGTCAGCCATATGTCGTCTACCTTTTTAGAATGTCTGTCTAACATAGAATACAGTGATTTCAGATTTCCTTATTTTTTTCTTTTTTTGAGATGGGGGTCTCACTGTGTTGCCCAGGCTGGAGTGCAGTGGTATGGTCATAGCTCACTGCAGTCTTGAACTCCTGGGCTTAAGGAATCCTCCTGCTTCAGCCTCCCAAGTAGCTGGGACTGCAAGTGTGCATCATCACACCTGTCTTTTTTTTTTTTTTTTTTGGTAGAGACAGGGTCTCGCTATGTTTCTCAGGCTGGCTACAACTCCTGGGCTGAAGTGATCTTCCCACTTTGGCCTCTCAAAGTGTTGGGATTACAGGTGTGAGCCACTATGCTCAGCTAATTTTTTATTTTTGTTGCCTAGGCTGGTCTCAAACCCCTAGGCTTAAGCCATCCTCCCACCTCAGCCTCCCAAAGTGATGGGATTACAAGTGTGAGTCACCGTGCCTCAACAGTGATTTTATTATTTTTCCTAAGGTCCATGTCAGCATAAGATACTTCTCATTGGAATTGTGCAAGCAAACCTCTGTTTCTGAACTGTGTCTAAATTGGGAAAAAATAACTAAAAGAAACTAGTTTGCTAAAAGAAACTCGTTTGCAAAATTGCTTTATGGAAAGTTATTAATATTATGGATATGCTATGGATGTGGCATTTTCTGTGAATATGTTCTTTATATAGAGATGAAGTACTCAGTGAATATTTGTTGATTAAATGAATGTAATAAAGTTTTATCATAGGAATTCTGAATCTTTGTTTTTTCCATAGTCTTGCGGTTTTGTTTAAATATTCCCAGTCTCTTTGCAGAGTATGTTACTATGTCATCGAGGCTTTTGTTTCAGTGTTGTGTGCTATGCTTTCCCAAATGGCTTGTGAAGATTGGTAAGGGTAATCTAAAATCTTGGAGTGACGAAACTGAGCCAAGTCATGTTGGTGGAGCTCACCCTAATGGGTCATGTTTTATTGAAGCAGTAAGATTGATAGACATAAGAAAATAGTATTTCTAGGAGAACAACAACAACAACAACAACAAGTTCCATTTTACAGCCTGGTAAATCTTCCTCTGATTTGTCACTAGCAAAGTATAAAGTTCTTTAGGGATGGAGGTGGGGAGATTGTATTCAGTAGGAAGTAACCACATGATATTGAAATAATTTCCATCACATCAGATTGACACATGGAGGATCAGTATCTTCTGAGACTGTTCAGAATTGTGTAGGAAATTGTGTGTGGGTATGATTATTTTCTTCTAATACCCTCTTAATTAATACATAGTTTTGGTGAGAGGAAATCTTTCAAAGGGTAAAGGAGAAAAACCCCAAATCAATCCATAGAATATTGTGATAGAGTACACTGAAGTTAATGGAACCAGAGGTAGGAGCATAAGACTCTTGAATGTACTTCTTGTAACCATGAGATTGGCTTCTCCAATGTGTTTTTTAGAGTTCAGTGTAGAGAAAAATCAGGCAATTTTTATAGAATACATAGGAAAAGTTTTAGGAAAATTCCAATTTTAATGTCGAAATGTTGGAGCCTCTTTAAAAGAAAGCCTTTAAGCTTTCTTACTCTAGGGCTTTTCTGAAAGTTCAGTGCCTTTTGTAGATAACCACATTCTGAAACTTTTTATTGAAGGTTGCAAAATGGAGAAAATATATACATTTAGTATTTTAAAAATTTTATGAAATTAGTTTGGCCTTTTTTAGTAAGTTGTATCATTATTTGGATTTTGCCCAGTTTGAGAGATTGAAATGCCTGATAAAGCACTGAAGGAAGATGTACAACTGTAGTGGCATAAGCTTTTTATACAGTGGTGTGATCCCTTTCCTCTCATTGGAACAGCAGTTAGCAAATTTAGGTTTGCTGGCAGTCTTTCTGTGTTCCTGCTGTGTATCCATTATGTACCCATTCAAAGCCTCAGGCTTCTTATTTGTAAAATTAGATAGAACTTTGCCTGTCTCAGAGGATTGTTGTGTACATCTCAAGGGATAATATATGTGTAAGCATTTGGGAAAGTGTAAAGCAGTCCATTATTCTATCTCTAAAAGGACGTTTCAAATCATATTTACCTTTTGATTACTATGGTCTACTTTAAGTGAATCTGTATTTAAATTTATTTTTATTAATTTCCAAATATGATCTTACTATAATTCTCGTCACATTGAAAATATGTTTCACTCTGATTTAACAACATGATTTTTCTCTTAAATCTGTACTACATATTTTTTTGTCTATTAAAAATTGTAATTGCTTACCTGCATGCCTCCAAGGGATAGTCTCCACTTTGCTATAACTGTTTTTTTCATTTAAAATTTCTTTTATTTATCCCAAGGGAATTCCATTTATCTGATAATATCTTCTTGTCATTTAAGGATTTTGTTAAACTCAGACCCAATACCAACCTTGGCACATACAGCAGACCTTCCTCTCATTTGACATGTTTTCCTTGATCATTTTCCTATGTGATCTCAGAGCCACTTTCCAATCCATCTGGCAGTGCTCATATTGGGCCAATTTTAATTAAACTTGTGAGCTAGATGGTAAGAACCTGTCCCAGATATTTTACTAGAATACAGTATTAGATCATTGGTTTTTTCCCATAATTCAAAAAATTATGCGATTAAAATATTAAAAGTAGACCAATCAAATCTGTCTAACCTCATGACAAATTTTTTAAGAGTTGTAAATATTGCACTGATTATTGCTTATTACTCCATTTATTTCAAAGGATGATAGTTCTTGAAGTTTCCATGCAAAATTGGAAATTGAATTATACAGACTGTGAATTTATTAGACAATTAGCAGAATATTATTCCTTTTTTGGTTCTTAGGTCATTGCGTATTCACTTTTCTTCCCTCAGAGACTGTCTTACATCGCTGTCCTGTCCTTCCCTCTTCAATTCTTCCCCATATCCACTCACTAATATAAATGCTTGGATAGAAAATTATGGTTTTGAGATACGTGTTTCTGCTGCTTTTTTCTCATTATCTACATTGCCACTTCATCTCTGACACGCATGTCTCTGGGTTGCTTGTCTCCAGTCAGAATGCTTTTCCCACCATAGGCCAACTCTGCTGCAGTTTTCAACTCAGAACTGACCTCTCAGTTGATAGAATCCTGAGACATCTCAGTCTGACAGAACCATCTCCCTAGAACATCACACACTGGGCTCTCCTTATACTCTCCATCACCTTACATTATTTTAGAGGGTTGCAGTTAGCATCCCAAATGTTTCAAATAATTCCTTCCTGCAGGCACTCCTCAGTTGCAGTCTGATCAACTTCAGATTTATTACTCTCAAGAGAGCTATGCTGCATCTGTGCAGGGTGTTTGTTTCTGAAAGGTCATTTCCTGGTGTGAATTCCAACCAAAGGAGATCAAGCCAGAGTACAGCCTTCTTTCTGTTATGTACTTACTCATTTTACTTGGAAGAGAAATGAAGACTTATTTCAAATGTGCGTACAACACACAAAATTAGATGATGTGACATATTAATAATTGACAGAAATAGGTGAAAAGAATAATATTTAAGCTCATCTAAGCTTTGACATGTGTCTAGGTTTCATAATGGATTAAACAGAGAATTTTTTTCTGAGTTTGAATTGTTCATTCTTCTCTTCATGTTTATAATACTTTCCACAAAGCTTGAAGATCACATAGTTTCCACCTCTCTTTTGGGTTTAATGTCAATTGGCTGTCATTATACTTTGCTTCTTCACAGCCCAAAGCAAGTAAAGTCCTCCTTCATTTATTTTGCTGTATCATCATTAATGATATGGGTCACAGCCCATGTCATTGATGGTGGAAAGTTACCACCTTTTTTTAACTTTTAGCCTTAATTGAAATTTACTGAAAACATAGATTTGTTTCTTTAGCATTCTCAATAATTTTTGACAGAGTGTTTTTAAATGTAAGGCATTTCTCCTGCATTATAAATTTAAAATGTTATGTTTTTCTATAGCAAAATTAATTCTCCTTAACCCCTGTGGCTGCCTTCCAAGCTGCCTCTGGTATTGGTCTAAGTACCAGAGTTCGCTGCAACATTTAAGCAATAAAATCCAATTTTATTGCTCAGTATTTCATGAAAATAAAATCCAGTTTACATTGTTTTTTGATAGTACATCAGACGACTAGAACCTTTCTTTTTTCTTTTTTTTTTTTTTTTTTTAAGACAGAGTCTTGCTCTGTCGCCCAGGCTGGAGTGCAGTGGCGCAATCTCGGCTCACTGCAAACCCCGCCTCCCAGCTTCACGCCATTCTCCTGCCTCAGCCTCCTGAGTAGCTGGGACTACAGGCGCCCGCCACCACGCCCGGCTAATTTTTTGTATTTTTAGTAGAGACAGGGTATCACCGTGTTAGCCAGGATGGTCTTGATTTCCTGACCTCGTGATCCTCCTGCCTCGGCCTCCCAAAGTGCTGGGATTACAGGCGTGAGCCACCACGCCTGGCCCAGACGACTAGAAACTTTCTAATCTTAAAGGAGTGATTAGGCATTCGATGCCTGGATTCTTCATAGAAACCCACCTGAATGTGCTCCTAGGCATTAGATATATAAATAACACAGCGAGTGAGATGATTTTTCACAAACATGCTAAATAATGAATAAAAATAAGTTATGGAACTGTAGTAAATATTTCATTGTGAAAAGGAACATAGATTGTATTAGTGTGAGAGAGAAGAGGAAACTGAATCCTAAGCACAGACCTTAGTAATCATAAAGCTGATAGCCAAGGGTTTAGATAAAATATTTTAAATGGAGAAAGTTTGCCTACCACTCTGTTTTACATTCCTGTCTCTGCAGCCCACCTGCCCCATTTCCTCCCTTTTCTGTCACTAAGCATCACCATGCCTAAATACACAAAGAACAAACTACATAAAAACACAGTCCATGCTAAAACTGTGAAATGAACGTAAGAACAGTAGACTAACAAACTTTAACTTTGAGAGCAGAGCTGGCACTAAAGGAGGAGTAAAATTTTGTCAAATGGAAGAAGGGTATGGAAAGCATATATCTAGCACAGAATTGTGAAAACATCTGGCATATCATAGGGAGAGAAGAGTATTGTAGTGGGATCATCATGCATTTGATTGGAAGTCATAAGGAGGCAAGGCTGGAAAGCTAGATAGGGTCATATTGTGAAGGACTGGTATGCCAGGCTAAGGAGTTTTGGGTTTTAGGAGCCAGCAAACATTCAATAGACATTTTCCAAATTTGGCAGAGAATCATGAGCTCTTCTCCCACTTCTGCCCTCTACCCCCTCTCCATGGTGGAGGATGCATGGTTGCATGGTGGAGGATGAACTGGAAAGGAGCTGTTGTGGAGAAGGGTAGCAGGAAGGTCTGCTAAGCAACCTGAGGCAGTTTGTAATAGTTGTAACCGAGAAGTGACAAAGGCTGTGGCCATCTGGCACAGCCTCCATTCATCTACAGAACAGATCTTCAGATATCTGAAGGCACTTTTGTGTCCTTTAGCAAGGCATATATTTGGAGAACCTGTGTAATCCCAGCTTCCTTCACCAACTAAAACAGGGGATAAGCATCAGTGACGTGTCAACCCACTTATAGAACTTGCCTTACTATTCTTTGTTCATTACTTCTAGTGACCATAGTATTTTTATTATGTTGAAATTGTAATACTTTCAAATATTTGATTATTTTGAAGTAACATTGATATAGGGTTTTTATTTTAGGCAACCAGCAGGGTATAGAACTTCTGGAGAGAAGGCTCCTCGAACCTGTATGTTATGATTCTGTTGGCTAGATCTCAGAATGGCAACAAGGAATTTTTGGTTTTGGTTGTTTCTCATATCTCTTGTAAGGAAAACCTGAATAATTCAGGTAGTACATTTGTTTCTCCTTATACACTGCTAGGTATATAATGGTTGGAACTATTCTTAAGGCACTATGCAACCACAGAGATCATCAATAGTAAAAGCTGTTAAACTGACATTATAACTATTGCTGTGAAACCAGTACTTTCCTGCAGGCATTATTTCATCCTATGCCTTTTTGGAAAGGATGTAGTTCTCATTTAGTTGTCAGGGAACATGGTACTATCTTATAAGCATTGCTTTCTAATGAATTTTTTCAGATCTTCTTTGCAGAACCTCTTTCTGAGTTTCTGAGGAAGGATAAGAACGTTCTTCTGAATCAGAATTCTTTTCCAAGACTACATATTAAGAATGGACTCCTGGAATAAGCTTTCTTTTAGATCTCTAGATGTGATAAACATGGCTATTCTGTGAGTAGGAATGCCTTTTCATAAGAGTTGAACAACTCTGTAGTTGCTTTTCTTGGCACCAGATAGCTAGGATCTCCAGGTGTTTCTGTTATTCACTCTGAAAGCTGGACTTGAGAGAAATTTTTGAGGGTGACAAAACATTACAAAGATGCACTGCTTTAATCTAAAACCTATTAGAAGAATTCGTGCTGGGGTATCGATTTTTTTTAAATAATACCTACTGAACAGGTGTTCATTAGAATATAAAAACTTTACCTGTTTAGCAAGAGAACTTAGTCCATCTATTTCTTACACAAACTTGAAAATAAAGGAATTGAATAAAAATGAAGTCTTTGATGGTAATTTGAGCTTACTCAATTTACCATTTTAGAAATAGTTGTTCAGTTTATCTTTGTGTTTTGTTTTGTTTTGATTTCATCCAAGGTAAGAATTATTAATGAAAAATATTGTATATTGAACTTTACATCATTAAAGATGGAATTCTTTTCTTTAGAAAAGGTTGAAAAATAGAGTTCTGCCTTATAAATTCGTGTTATTTGCTAGTTCACTAAATTACTATTTTTTCTATTTCTAGGCATTTTATCTTTTCATCCTCACAAATGTATTCTAAATTCATCATTTAAATACCTTTCTGATTGTAATCTTGCTGAATACCAGTTTTGTTTTCCTCATACTGCTTTAGTCTCTCTTGGGCTCCTTTCAACCTACTTGGCTATTCCCCCTTTTTGAATGACCTCATTGTTTCTGAATCCCACACATCTTCTGTTGATTACTAAGGTCTGTGCTTAGGATTCACAGTTTCCTCTTCTCTCTCACACTAATACAATGTATGTTCTTTTTCACAATGAAATATTTACTACAGTTCCATAACTTATTTTTATTCATTATTTAGCATGTTTCTGATAAAGCCTAAGTAATTTTAAGATGAATATAGATAAACCAGAATATGTTCACAATAGTCACCAAGGCCAACAGAGTGGATGAGAGAGGTGATTTTAAATTATTTCAAATGAGGAATGACAGAGGGAAATGCCTATGTTTAGTAAGAAGAGGATTATAATAACTTCCTCAAGTCATTGAAAGATTATCATATGGAAGAGGAATTAGCTTTGTTCTGCATTGTCTTAAAAGATAGCACAGGCCAGACATGATAACTCACACCTGTAATCCCAGCACTTTGGGAGGCCAAGGTGGGCAGATCACTTGAGGTCAGGAGTTTTAGACCAGTCTGGCCAACATGGTGAAACCCCATCTGTACAAAAAATACAAAAATTAACCGGGCGTGATGGTACATGCCTGCAGTCCCAGCTACTCAGGAGGCTGAGGCAGGAGAATTGCTCGAACCCAGGAGGTGGAGATTGCAGTGAGGTGAGATCGTGCTGCTGCACTCCAGCCTGGGTGATAGAGCGAGACTCTTCTCAAAAAAAGAAAACACTTAGCACTTTGGGAGGCTGAGATAGGCGGATCATGAGGTCAAGAGATTGAGACCATCCCGGCCAACATGGTGAAGCCCCATCTCTAGTAAAAATAAAAAAATTAGCTGGGCGCGGTGCTGCATGCCTGTAGTCCCAGCTACTGGGGAGGCTGGGGCAGGGGAATCGCTTGAACCCGGGAGGCGGAGGTTGCGCTGAGCCGAGATCGTGCCACTGCACTGCACTGGCGACAGAGTGAGACTCCGTCTCAAAAAAAAAAAAAAAAGAAAAAAAGAGCACAAAGGTTAATTTTATGGCATATGAATTATATATACACATATATATGTTTCCATATATGTTTTTATATATGTTATATATAACATATATGAACATATAACATATGTATATATAATATATATTAATGTGTGTACATTTTTTAAAGTGGTATAAGGAGCAGGTGATGGAAATGACAGAAATGTGTTTTAGCTTATTCGTTTTATTTAAGAAGAACTTTCAAAGAGTTAGAATGGTCTCAGGATAATGATGCTTTGCTGATGGAAGTTGTGATTTTCTGTTAATAGACATGGTCAGCTCTGCATTGTAGGGCTACTGTTGATGGGATTTTGGCATCAAATAAGAGATTGAATTAGATGACTGCTAGGTTGAATTTCTTTGTGTCTGAAAGATGCACTTCTCTCGGCTCTTTAATAATATGAGTCAGTAAACAATAGACATGATTATGAGAGTGATCTCTTTTTTAGTTTTAAGTTTAAGAACTGTAGTATTTAAGAATTGTTATTTTTCTTCTCATGATTATCACTAATTTTTCACAGCAGGAAAAGGGCAGAGTAAAACTCCCACATTTTGAAGGTGGATATTGTATAACATTACAAGGAGGACAAGGAAACAAGGATAAGAGTCATAAATTGCAGCTGGAAGCTTGGAACTGATTCCTCTATGCTGCAGTAGCTCAGAAGAGATTCAGCCTTAAGTTTAATGAATAATGAAACATGATCTGAAGAAATTCTATGCAAGATATACTGTTGCCTAGTTCTTAAGTGACTCTGAGTAACTGTACCATCTGTCCTACATGAGAAGTAGCTCACTTTGTTCACCTTCTCTTTCAGATGTGGTAGTTCAAGACTCATTTGAAGAGCTCATTTTAATTACAGGTTACTTTCCAACACATGTTGGTGGCCTGTAGTCATTGTAAGGCATCTGTAGAAAAGCACTGGCTTAAGATTGAGTTTTAAAATGGAAGTTGGGGCCGGATGCAGTGGCTTACGCCTGTAATCCCAGCACTTTGGGAGGCTGAGGCAGGTGGATCATGAGGTCAGGAGTTCAAGACCAGCCTGACCAATATGTTGAAACCTCGTCTCTACTAAAAATACAAAAATTAGCTGGGCGTGGTGGCAGATACCTGTAATCTCAGCTACTCGGGAGGCTGAGGCAGGATAATTGCTTGAACCTGGGCAGCAGAGGTTGCAGTGAGCCAAGATCACACCACTGCACTCCAGCCTGGGGGACAGAGTGAGACTCTGTCTTAAAAAAAAAAAAAAAAAAAAATGAAAGTTGGGACTTTTTCATCATAGTGTTTTCTAATTGTGTTTATTATGAAGTGAAACATTACTTTGAGAATTACATGAAATCTTCTGGGTGGAACAGACTTTAGAAGACACATGGTTCAATCTCCCTGTTCTTCCCGAGGAACTAAAACAACTCATTGAGGAATGGGATTGGAAAGTTGTGTATTTGCCACATAAAATAGTGGTATTTTAGAAACGTTATTTATTGTTTTTTTTCAGTCCTGTGCAACTCTTAGGAAGTCGGCTTCCTAGCATCTTATTAATTAAGTCTACTCTATAAAAATGTGTTTATAAAAAAGGAGAAAACAGAGAGCTGAATGCACAGTTATTAGTCCCATAATGTAACCCAAATATAAGAGAAATTACTAAAATATAAGAGAAGTTAGGAAGAAGTTATAAACAATTTTTTCCAGAATATTGTCTTTCTAAGAGTTAATTGATATCCTGTGGCCTTAGAAAGGATGTCGACTATGTGACATTCAATTTAATTCCTTGAGTTGTATACTTGGCATAATGCCAGATCCAATAGAATGGCCCTTTGATCATTATGTTCCAATAGAAGTGGTTGGCCATATAAGAACTAGAAAAATAGGGGAGATAAGAATTTGTCAGCGAGTGATTCTATCCTTGTATTCATTATATGCGCAAGTCACAAAGCCCATAATACTGCAAAAATACCTAGACTAAATGTTATTGTCACTTGTAACAACTGTAATGTTTTTCTTTCTTATAAAATAAGATTAGTGCTCTGACAAATTTAATCAGGCAGTGAAGCAATTAAGTAGATTACTAAGCCATACCTACTTTGACTCTCAGCTGTATAGAAAATCAAGACAATCTGTGTAATCTAAACACTAAAACCTTTTATAAGGCATTACCGTGTGTGTGTGTGTGTGTATGTGTATGTGTATGTGTAACAATTCTTCCATATTCCCAAACCTGGGAACCTGGGCATACTGGACAAGCATGTCAGGGAAAGGCCTTTGTTCAGTACAGCCTTGGAGAAACGTCAGACACAAAAATACCATAAGCCTCGGAAGTTAGTATTGCTGTGCTTGTGTTTGCTTTTCTTCTCCTGCTTTCTCCAGAATTATCTTTGTCTCGGTCTAGGAAAAGACTGGACAGGTTTGAAGGGAACTCTTATTTATTTTCTCCCTAATTAGGTTAAAATAAGTCAGAATAAATAAATGTCCACTATTGTGTCCCTGCTTTTTATAACGTGTTTGCTGTCCATAGGCAGTTGGAGACTTACCTTCTAAGAAGTACCAAGAGAATATAATTTACCCAGTTGTCAAAACATAAAATTTATTCCTTTTATAATTACTGTTTTTCAACACATCTTCATCTTGCTTCAGGCGGGCCACATACCTCTTTAAGACAGGTTAGTATTTCTAGGGCTTGTGCCTCCTCAGAGGGCCAAAATTGGTCCAGTAAAATGTTTTGTAAATTTGTTAATAGCCTTTCCAAAATTTTAAAGCTTTTTCATGAATTAACAATAAACTGAAAACAAAATCATTTCCCAGAGGAAGTAAAGCATACAGAGGAACTCCATATGAGTCCTTATTCTTGTCTAAGAGGAGGGTCTGTTAAAGGGCGAGCACAGACTCCCAGGTTAACCAGAAGACTAGGATTAGACCTTGGACTTCTGATGTTCTCATGAGGTGTTTTGAAATTTTGAAATTTAGAGACTTGATTCTGAAATGAAGCATTTTCCCCAATTTTTAGGTGTTTACTAGTGCCAGGCTTCAAACTTTTAATGTAACAGATGTTATCAAAGTTTATGATTATCTTTCTATGTGTCCCTAGGATTGTTTTGCTGAATCCTGGTAGAAAATGCATCTTTAGGCCCACGAGGCTGTTCCTCCGCTACACAGCAGGGCCAGGCTCTTTCCCATCTGTCTCAAACATAGATTTCAGCCTGAAATTCGGGAAAACATTTGCCGTGTTAAGTCATTAACAACTGTTTCAAAACAGTCTGATTTCTCACAGTTGGTGCATGTGGAGATACCTAATTAAAATAATTCTAGTCTCGTTAATAAGATAAGTGTGTTTTCTAGTTACTGTGGGATTATTGCTATCAAATACAAAGGGCATAAGGCTTAGCTGAATGAATTATGCTTGTATTTTATTCCCTTCACTAATTTCACTGTAATTTAAGAGTTAAATCTTTGTGTTTTTTCCTTATATTTTCACTTCAGTGAATGGAAGAGGTAACTGGAGAGATGTAATAGACAGGAATACTAAGAACAAGATGCAGGGCAGGCGAGCCTCAAAATTAGGGCTTAGTGCAGGAGGGTTCTTGGCTTCACCCAGGAAAGAATTCAAGGGGGAATTGGTGGTGCTAGACAGCAACTTTTATTGAAGTGACAGTGTATAGCAGCAGCAGAGGTACTGTTCTTTCTGGAGCAGGGCTAACTCATAGGCAGTGTGCCTAGAGCAGCAGCTCAGGAACAGTTCTGCAGTCATATTTATACCCACTTTTAATTACATGCCAATGAAGTGGTGTATTGAGAAATTTCTAGAAAGGGGGTGGTAACTTCTGGGTATTACCATGGCAATGGTAAACTGTCATGGTGCTGGTGGGTGTATCTTATGGAGAGGTGCTTTCAGCACCTCTTCCCTGTTTCAGCACCTCTTCCCTGTTTCAGCCAGTCTTTAGTCTGGTCCACAGTTGAGTCCTGCCCCTTACCTCAGAGAGACATAGTATCTGTAAATTCCATGGGAAATTTAGCTTCCCAGAGAAATTCACAGAAATTGAAATTCTACTACACAGTAAAATTGTTAGCCTCTTGTATGAACTACTCACCATTACTATCTTTTCCATGAGTCCCTCAGTTGAAATGGATCTCTTCTTCCTCTGTACTTCAAGAGTGCTTTACTGTATCCTTTTTGTGGTAGGTCATGCTTTCTACCTTCTGCTATAGCTATTTGTATATGTACATTTATAAATGCTTCTTCTTGAAGGAAGGCTCTGTGACCACTCTTTTGTCTCCACTGGGCCCATTGCAATCATTTGCACATTGTGGTTTGCTCAGGAATATCTGTTGAGTGAATGACAAATAGAAAGAAATAACATTTTACCATAGATTTTAATATTTTTAATGCAATCATAATCATAGTCTTAAGAAGGAACTTAGAAATTATTTTTAGGTATATAGGATGTTTTAATTTTTTAAATCTCAAAAACATTGTCAAAATCATTTAAAAAAACCTTCTGCATGATGAATTGTGTATGAGTAAAAACTGACATATGATCCTTTTAGCAGAATCAACATGATCTTACAGACTGAATACCAAGTAAATTGAGCCTTCTTCAAGAAAACCCTGTGTGAAGATAGAATTCTTTATTAATTGCTCCGAGCTGTCAATAAAATCTCTTGTCTCGACAACACACACTATTAGTGAACCAATGGGCAAACAGGAAAAATGCCATGCATTTCAGGAGGTATTAGACAGTAACATAATCAAGCCCTGCTGCCATCAGTCATTGGTCATTCCCAGCCACGTATGACTCAAAACAAATTTTTGCTGTCTCCCACCTTTTCTGACCCTTGGTGGTGATCATTATCATCCTCACTTCTCCAAACTTCATCTCCCTTAAAACTCTGCCCTTCTGAGATATATAAAATCAACAGTTGGGACTTTGACACCTAGTAGTGAAGCCATTGTTAATGCTTCTAGTAATAAGTTGTCATAGAGGTACACCTGAGAAGATAGTGAGAAAATCAGGGGTGAGTGGAAAAGAGGTGGTAAAAAGAATGATAGAGACAGGGAAGAAACTGGAGGTTAAGTCCTGGGATGCAGGCCATGAGTGAGAAGCAGGAGAGGAGGGAATCAGATGGGCTGACATATAGGCAGGTGCTTGGAGAGGATAACAAGTGTGTGTAGAATAGTGGTCCACATCTACCAACAACACCATTTGCTTTTTGTGTGTATATCTTAAAAAATAACACATATAGGCCAGGCGCGGTGGCTCACGCCAGTAACCCAGCACTTTGGGAGGCCGAGGCGGGCGGATCATGAGGGCAGGAGATCGAGACCATCCTGGCTAACAAGGTGAAACCCCATCTCTATTAAAAATACAAGTGGGCATAGTGGTGGGCACCTGTAGTCCCAGCTACTTGGGAGGCTGAGGCAGGAGAATGGTGTGAACCAAGGAGGCGGAGCTTGCAATGAGCCGAGATGGCGCCATTTTTTGTTTTTTTTGTGAGACTCTGTCTCACAAAAAACAAACAAACAAAAAACATATATTCTAGTTAAAAATTTTTAAATTAATATTTAGGATAGATTTTTGTTAGTAGCTATGTGTCATTTGCCTCTGGAGCCTGTCATTTGAGAAAAGAGATCAAAAGCCAAGCCACAGCCACATGATGATGGAGGCTTGTTACTTAAGCTTTTTGGGCAGATGTTTCTTTACTTAAAAAAAGTCTGTCTTCCCTAATTGCATTTCCAGCACTGACTGACCTCCTTAGCCCTATGGTGTAAATAGCTGTAGAGATTGTTTTTATGAGGAAATGAGACCCATGACTGCTTTGAACAATACAAAACTGTTTACCTCTGATGGCAAGAAACTGAGTAAAACCTGTCTAATACTATCCTGTAGCCTCTCACACCCTTGTTATACGTGAAGCAGACAAAATGGGCATTTGTGAGACAGGATACCATTTACAGTTAAAGAGGCAGCTTTGATGGGCTGCCAGGTATGTTGGAAGTTGAAGGCATCGATTTAATATTTCTCCTGAAGCACTTGGGTAAGGGAGCTGAAGGAAGGGCAAAATGAGCCTTCATGGAGACACCAGGCTAAGGGTGGTATCTGTATAGAGGACCTAAAATGGAAGGTAACATGAATAAATGTTAGCAAAGCTTTGATTTTAGATACTGGCGTCATATTTAAACAAGGGTGCAGGGCAATTATTCATTTTATGAGTTGAACTGTCACTATGGAATCCACCTGCCCATTCTCTAAAACACATCTTCTGGACATCAGTATTATTAATATTGTGAGGAGGAAAACGGCTTTATTCATAACAGAATCATCTGTGATGAAGACAAAATGTTTTGGACCAATCGTTTTTCCATGTGTCAGCCTTGTAGATGGTCGTGTTGGGTCTCTAGCACTGGTTACAATAGAATAGACTATTGGCCAATAGCAAAGACTGGTGATCATGTTCTGTATTCCCTCTATAAATTTGGCAAGAGTTGGTTGAGGGAAACTTTTGTGTACTTCTCCTGGTTTGCTTAATTAACAGATTAAGCCCAGTAAGGAGATACAAAAGCACAACATCTTTAGCTTTTGAGATTGGCTACTTCCATAGGTTAAATTACCTTCTGGGGACTGGGAGATTGTATAGAAGTTAGATAGGCCTCTTGCTGATTTCTGACCCAAAAGTAATTAGACTTATAATAAGAAAGACATCTTAAATCTTGCTGGTAAGAGCATGATTGGAAATGAAACTTTTGAAATTCGTTTCTAGTTTCACAGATGGAGTTAAACAGAGGCATAGACTTACTGGAGAAAAGTTGTCAACACTAATGATAGCAACAGTTACCATTTACTGAGTGTGTCCTGTGTGCAAAGCCTACGCTGCTTTACATTTTAACAGTACTGTGAGAGTTTTAGAATGACTGTTTTACAGCGGAAGAAACTGAGTCTTAAGAGTGAGTCAGTAACTTGCCGAGAATCACAGAATTACCACATAGTGATCTGAGGTTTGAAACTGGATCTGTCTGACATAGATGTGCTGCTCAGTTCTATACTTGGATACCTTACCTTAAAATGAGAAATAATTACAGATAGGCCTAAAAAAAAGTAGTGCCTAAAAATTTTAAGGTATAGAAGTCCAGAAAGCCCTTGTTATCAAAGATCACAAACCAATGACACGTGATGATCAACATGAATTAAGAAGTGAGTTACTTAAGTAACTCTCTGGGGGTGATTTTAGGTAAAGAAAAGTGTTAATAGGTCTTATTTATTGCATGTGCCACCACAGGACTTTTAGTGAACTGACATTCTATGCTTTATAAAATAACAGTGCTTGTAAGCCCTCTGTCTCCTGTTACCACTTTAAGCATTATTCAGTGTGGACACCAGGAGTTTGTTTTTCTGTGTCATCCATCTGCCACTGCTACTGGAAATGTGTTCTCCTAGGCCTACCATTCCAAAGTTTTCTCTGATAAGCTCATATAAAATGGTGGTATTATATTTGCTATTACTATTCTACCATTTCTGGGATTAAAGAGCAGACTTCGGTCTCCAGTGCATCAGCCTTTACTGATAGATGTACTCTTTGGGAGTACATATTTAAGTGTAATTAGTGCTGAAGTCAGACATTAAATTTGGACCAAGGGTAGGGAAACTTGACCAGTAAACAGATGGGAGGGAGAGCTTGGGTTTTATCTAAGAAAAGGGTCAATTTAAAAATCCTGAAACATAGCAGTTGTGAATTAAATGCATAGAACTTTTTCCAACAAGTTAATATTTAGGTCTGGCATCATCAATCAGTAAATTAATTGATTATGTCTATGCTCTCCTGTGAGCCTAGTGGTTAATTTTTAATTTTTCTATTTAAACTTTTTTTTTTTTGTAGAGATGGGGTCTTGCTTTTGTTGCCTAGGCTGGTCTGGCTTGAAGGAATCCTCTGGCCTGAAGCAATCATCTTGTCTCAGTCTCCCAAAGTACTCGGATTACAGATGTAAGCCACTGGGCCTGACCTGGTTTAGTTTTTTATTTTGTTTTATTTTTTGAGGCAGTCTTGCTCTGTTGCCCATGCTGGAGTACAGTGGCGCGATCTCGGCTCACTGCAACCTCCATCTCCTGGGTTCAAGTGATTCTTCTGCCTCAGCCTCCTGAGTAGCTGGAATTACAGGCATGCACCACCAGGTCTGGCTAATTTTTGTATTTTTAGTAGAGACGGGGCTTCACCATGTTGGCCAGGCTGGTCTCAAACTCTTGACTTCAGATGATCCACGCACCTCGGTCTCCCAAAGTGCTGGGATTACAGGCATGAGCCACCGTGCCCGGCCCTGGTTTAGTTTTATAATGAATGTGTCTTTAATCAGGAGACTTTAGCCCACTGAAAATAGTTCAGCTGGAAGAAGTTAGTAGTAGTTGTCCTCTTCCTCCTCCTCCTCCTCCTCCTCCTCCTCCTGCTCTCCTCCTCTCTTCCTCCTCTTCCTCCTTCTCCTCCTCTCCTTTTCCTTCTTCTCCTCTTCCTTTTCCTCCTTTTCCTCCTTCTTCTTCTTAGACTTCTCCTTTTTAGACTATAAACAACTCTGTACCATCTTTCTTATCATACTTCCCTGATTCCCATTTTTCTGGCCTTTACTACTCCTATCTTCTTTCTCAACTCAAATATGAATAAGAATTAAAGAAGCTAAAACATCAACTTAGACTAGAATTTGTGCCTTTTTAGTATTCAATGAATATATATTTGTATATTTTAAAAAAATGTTTGAATTTAAGAGTTGAAGAAATTAGGTTGGACTCTTGTTGGATTTCTTATGTATACTTGTTTAGAATATAAAAGACTAAAATAATACTAGAAATGCATTAAAAAGTGGCCTGGAGAATTGGCACTATTGCTGTTACCATCTGGGCTATCCTAAATATTTTAGCCAATATTTACATATTAAGTCACAAAATTCATTTATATCTCAATCAGTTTGAACAATATGGCCTCTAATTTGAAGGTTCTGTTTTTTTCCAGATTGGGAAAGCCTGCTTACAAACTTAAAGGATTTTGTTTTGCTTTAAGTTTTGTACGTGTGGGATAAGGAGACATTTCCAAGTGCAGGGTGATGGTATTATTGCTGCTACTGTTGCCACTGCTACTACTACCACTACTATATAGAACTATATGTGCACTGGGTCTTTCCTGCCCTTAATACCCCATCTTCTTTCTCAATTCAAATATAAACAAGAATTAAACAAGCTAAAAGATTAATTTAAAATAAGAATAGAATATGTGCCTTTTCAATGCTTGATGAATATGTATTTGTATCTTTTTAAAAAGGAAGAGTCCTGGCACTCTTTGAGATGCTGAGCAGGACTGGAGCTGTACCCACTGGCAAAGGGAAGAAGACAGGTCATACCTGGCATGGCAGACAGAGCTTTAAGTAAAAATTGGTTGATGATGGTTATATGTTTGGTATAAATTTGAACATACCAGCTGAAGTCCATCTTGAATAACCGAATTTCATCTAGGAGTTAGACAAGATGAAAAGTTACTGAAATGGAAAGGTGAAGATTGTTGGCTTTGGAAATCAGATTGCAGAAGTATGTAGAGTGAAATATTTTGTTGAAAATGCATATATAAAAATGTGTATATGGGGTGGGGGAAAAGACTACTAGGATATACATACAGTGCTGATCTTTCTGGATGATGGGAATATGAAGTGTTTTAAGATTTTTTGCTCATCTATATTCTCTAATTTTCTACAGTGTGCATATTTCTGTTATTATTATGGAAGGCTGTTTTAAAAATTGCCTGTTGAAGATGAATATCTGGTGAATTCTCCTCTTGGTTGTAGATGAGGATGGCTTATCAGATTGTTGTGAGGCTAGGTGAGGCAAGGCAAGGGATGGAGTGCTTTGAAGGATAATATATGGACCAATAATACAGTGATTTTGATAATACGAAACAACAAGAATTAAAAACTTATTATCTTTGAACTGATAGTATTTAAGATAAATTTATCAGTTTGTGTGATTATAGAAATTTACTTTTCTAGTTATGTTTTAGGCTGATAATACAAGTTTCTAGGCTGGGTGCAGTGGCTCACATCTGTAATCCCGGCACTTTGGGAGGCCAAGGTGAAGTACTACTTGAGCCCAGGAGTTTGAGAACAGCCCAGGCAACATAGTGAAACCTCGTTTCTACTGAAAAAAAATTAGCCCAGGTATGGTGGTGCATGCCTGTAGTCCCACCTACTTGGGAGGCTGAGATGGGAGGGAGGATTACTTGAGCCCGGGAGGTCAAGACTGCAACGAGCTATGACTGTGCCACTGCACTCCAGCCTATGTGACAGAGGAAGCCTGTCTCAAAAAAAAAAAAAAAAGTTTCTAGTCTCAGCTTATACAAAGATTGTACTGGATAGGGCTCAGAAATGAGCTGGGTAGCTGGAGTATACAGGCAGGGATTTAAATTTTACAGAGCTAATGCAGGGTTCATGGTATTAAGAGTTTGGCAGCAATCCCCAGAAGTTAAGAAATTTCAAACAAAGGCTGACAGGAGACAGTTGGCTGGAGAATGAAAAAGTCTGGTAGAGTTGAAGTACATCATATATTAGGATCATCACCAATGCAATGGATGTTCATTACCAGATCACTACAGTTAGAAATGTTAAAAAAAAAAAAGGCCAAAAAACCCCCAAACAACTGTTTTGATTTCTGTAGTCCATGTTTAAGTTTAAAAACACATATATCTGAACCAGTTATTGTAGTCCTGTTATTTTAAATTGAAGTAACAAGAAGGATATAGAAGTGATAAACTGGAAATTAGAAAGAAGATTAATGGTAATAGATTGGCAATACTCACAGGATAGGTCATGTTTACCTTGAGAAAAATATTATTATGAAGCTATACCTTATTTGGGGGGTAGGTTCCAAAGTCAGCATATAAAGTGAAAAATGGAATAGTCAAAATTACCTTGAAAAATCCATTGAGAAATTCCATATTAGAGATCAGTAAATTCAACACAGTAGGTTTTTTCTGCAGCATTGTAACAAAGCACTATTTATTTGGTTGAGCCCTAGATATACTTGGCTTGCATTTAGGGGCCATGATGTTTAGAGAGAAATAATGCCTTACATGCTGGAGTCACCCTCAGTTTGTCAAAGTGTTCACACTGTGAGAGGCTCACAGAAATGGAGGCTGACTGAAGGAAGAGCAGATTCACATCTTTCATCCCTTCTTTATGCTCATGCTTCTAATTTTTGTTCCCATGTTTTCTTGCCCCTCCTCTTCTTGGTATTTATTTTGTCTCTTCTCTTTCCCCTCTTCTGGCTCCCTCTCCATCTCTCCTGAGCACAGAAGTGGGGCTACTGTATTTAATCCACAGTGGCCCCCTCTGGCCCCCTTTTTGTGTCTTCTGAGCACAGGCCCTGGCCCTCTCTCCATCTTTCCTGAGCACAGAAGCGGGGCCACTGTATTTAATCCGCAGTGGCCCCCTCTGGCCCCCTCTTTGTCTCCCCTGAGCACAAGCCCTGGCCACCTCTCCATCTCTCCTGACCACAGAAGTGGGGCTGCTGTAACCACTTGGGCTCCATAGTTCTCAGGATGACAGTTTCAGGCACTTAACCAGATCCTTTTTGATTTGGAATGGGGCGGGGACCAGTGTTCTAGCCTGACCAGGTTTATACTGCAACTTACAGTACTTATGTTTCAGGAGTCAGTCTGGGGGCAACATGTGTCACCTTGAAGATTAGATCTGAACTAGGCTCTTGGGGGATCCAGCCTGATCTGGTGCCTTTAAAATGTTCAGATCTAATTAATAAAGTCTGAGTATATATGGGATTCTAGGGCTTATTATGCGGCTACTTGAGACTTGGGATACACCCAGGGATCCTGGACTCAAAGCCCTCTGGAGTGTTGAAGGATTCCTTTCCAAAGTGGAATTCATATGACCTGGATTTCCTTTGTACAGTCTGGGGCTGTATTTTATAGGAGAAAGAACATAGAATGCGGGATCAAAAACTTGATTTTATACTACCATGTATTAGCTCTATGTTCTTAGGTCAGTGTTTCTTAGCTTTTCATGTTTGTGGCACATTTTCTAATACTAGAATTTTGGTGACATTATTGAAGGAAATAAAAGACTCAAAACAGCACTAACAAATCAGTAATGGTTCAGTCGAGTTACAGAGTATCACAGAGTCTTGATGTTTATCAAAAGCATCCATGGTTTGTATACTATTTACTTGGTCATCCTTTCAGCACTGTTTTTCTGTAAGAGCTGTTCACTCTCTGCCTGTGCTGTCTCATGTAATTAGGATGCAACAGTATGTGTGGTTTCATTAAATACAGTCTCATTCTTTGTGAGCACTAGCTTTGTGGTGTGTTACTACTCTTGCCTCTTACTCATGACAATTCTGTACAGTGAATTTGTGTTTTCACCTTTTAAGTGAGGACAGTAAGAACTGCCTTACCTACATCGGGACTCGTGTGAGGATCAATGTGCTTTAAAGGATACAAAGGTTTTATGAAAGTTATGAAGGGCTATATAGAACTCTAAGGGATTTTTGTTAGATTTTTATTTGTTCCCTTGTCTCTTTATCTTACTAGTTAATGAGATTATTGAGATCAGGGACTGGATTTTTTTTCTTTTTAACTTTATCACCAGCATGTAGCTCACTGTTTGCTACATAAAAGATGTTCAATAAATATTCATTAAATTGAAAATTTAAATTATTGTTTTTATTCTTAATATTGGATTAGTTTACCACACAGCCAGCCTTCTCTGTGTAAAGCAGTATCGAGCTGTGGTCTGGTAGATTTCATTGTGTAGAGAGGAATAAGGTGAGTATACCAGGAATAACGTGCCTGGTAGTTTTGGATGGGGAGCAGGGACAGAAAGACAATCATAGTCGTAAGTGCCCTCTTTTGGGACGCATTCTTCCTAAATGTAGTCAAGTGGATTATCACATGGTTGCTGTGTGCAAGTTGAATGCAGCATTTTGTTTAGTCTGGTTTGAGATATTCTGAGTGGTTTTATTATTATGGTGTCTCTATTGGAGACTCTTCCACAGCCTTATAAATTTAATTTTCCTTAATTGGGATGGGGAGGGAGGAAGAAAACAGCATTTACTTGGCACTCTTGCCTTTTAGAGCTGTGGGTTATTGATTCGGGGTCCTAGAATAGTAATGCTTGGAAGTAAAGGTTCCCTTGGGAGCACCAATGTTAAAGGGCAAAAGGAAAATGATTAGAATTTAAATCTCCAGACTCCACTGAATTTGTGGCTTCATTAAAAAGGGGTTGGGGAGGGGGACAGAGGAAATGATCTGGGCTGCTGCTTTGGGCTTTGCTTAAGGCTTACATCCACAAACTGATAACTCAGAATTACAACCTTTACAAGTTGAGCTATGTGGCCCAGTATGAACAGACAGCCAGTGGACAGACTGCTTTTACTGCCAGTTGTCAGATTGGGCCTTTCAATACTAGTGAAATCGCTCGTATTTTCTAATGGAGAGTGTAACCTTTGGCTTTGGCTTTCTTTGAACTAGTGAAATCTCTTCTACCAGTTTCTGGAAAATGTAATCACCAAATTACACACATACTTCATTCGTTGATGTGTCACTCTTTAGAAATTCTATTTCCCCAAAGTCAAGTTTTTCTTTTAGACTGTTTATCTGATGCCTAGCATTACTATTTTAAGTAGTATATTTCCTGACCTATTAGCAGAGGGGAACAATGTGGAATAATGGGAAGAACATTGGATAATAATGATAAATAAGTTTTGCTACCAAATGGCTATGTGATCTCGGACAAACCACTTAACCTCTCTGAGTTTATTATTTGTCTGCATTAGTTATAGTTGTGAATATTTTTCACATTCTTAGGGCTTCTATATGAAATTTATAAATGCCTTTCCTGATTTTGCTTGCTTTGATGGAAGATAAGCCACAGTTCATATCTAAATGGTTATTAGGCCTTGGGTGCATGGTGTTTAAAAATATTGTTGCTGTTATTTGAATATATTTTGTAATGTAAATAACTAGGTTGAGCAGCATATGTCAGGGGTAAAACAGTCCTACAAGGATGTGTGGGCTGTTTACACCAAGTTTATATAAATACACAGTAACAATGAATATTGGGGTTGTTGCTGGTTTTTTTTTTTTTTTGAGATGGACTCGCGCTCTGTCGCCCAGGCTGGAGTGTTCACTGCAAGCTCTGCCTCCTGGGTTTATGCCATTCGCCTGCCTCAGCCTCCCAAATAGCTAGGACTATGGGCGCCTGCCACCATGCCCAGCTAATTTTTTTATTTGTAGTAGAGTTGGGGTTTTACCGCATTAGCCAGGATGGTCTCGGTCTCCTGACCTCCTGATCCACCCACCTTGGCCGGTTATTGCTGTTTTGTAAGGAAAATGTTTTCTAGCACCACACTTGCCTCCCTGGAAGGGATAGAAGAAGGAGGGAAGGAAGTAGGGAGGCAGGGAAGAGAAAGAAAGAAGAAAAGAAGGGAGGAAGATTAATTTGCTCTCTCTTTGTAAAAATTATATATGGCAGATATTTGTATGTGTTAAAAACAAATCCTGTTGCCATATCCATGAAAATACATACATATGCATGCATATCTATAAATTGGGTTAAAGGAGCATTGGCAGGCCTGGTTAGACGTACAGTACAATATACTTTTGATCTCCAGGTTTTTTAATTGAAACTCATGTTCCTGTCTGGGGATTTGAAATTAAAGATAAAAGTATGGAGGCTTTCACTTAAAATGGTATATTGGTTATTCATTGTGTAGACAATAAGCAGATCATTTAAGCTGGTTCAAGTAGAAGTCATAGTATTACTATGTGTGTTCTGGAGCACACACATATTGCTATGTGTGTGCTCCAGTGTGTTTCTGACTATTCTGAGGAGAGAGACAAAATATCAAGCAACTGGGGACAATATGATATCCTGAAGGCTGAAATTCATACATTATTTAAATGCTGTGTGTTCTACATGCTATAGGTTTCATGAAAACAAAGCAAGAGACCACCCTCATTATGGAGACTGGGCAGTAGCCCAAGCAGCTGTGAAACTGAATAGAAAACCGTCCCTGTTTGTCTCAGCTTTTCAATTCATTTTGGCCCAAGTTTGAATCACCAAGCAGAGCGGTCACCTTGCTTATTGGGGTTTGACAGTCATACGGATGTTGTTGCAGATTAGATCTTTTTTATAACAGTAAATTGAATCTTGTATTAGCAGAAGCTGTTTAAGTAGTGATTTTGGTGTGATGAATGGAAACCTTAGCAGGGAGGTACTCCTTATGTGGGGCTGAGGGTTTTTAGGAATCCCAGAGTTCGGAGATGACAAATTGATTTTAGATTTAAGATCAGGGGAACAATAGCAAAATAAAATGTTTTCAGTTGTTCTCAAATTGATTCCAATAAACTTTTAAGTGTTATATTCAAGGCACTATGCTAGTAGCTTTGGATAAACATATTTAATAGAACACGATAGTTGTACATCATTTAGTATACAAAATTGTATACTAAAAATAATGGGTTATTAAAAAATAGGGTTGGGTGCAGATCACTCAAAATCTGTGCAACATTGACCCATGGTACCCAGAAAACAAGGGCTTGGACAGCCCAGGCAGGCAGCTCAGCATAGGTGGAGGTTGCCATAGATTATATTAAATTAAATATGCACAAAAAACAGTAAAAAAATGCTGGCTTGTATAAATGTGGAGCTATTTGGAAGTGAACCCTGAGCTGGCATGGTGGGACCTGTAGTCCCAGCTACTTGGGAGGCTGAGGCAAGAGGATTACTTGAACCAAGGAGTTTGAGACCAGTTTGGGAAACATAGTAAGACCTCATCTCAAAAACAAAAACAGAAAGGTAAGTGGAGCTCTGAGCCAGTGGAGTTGCCATTAAGGTGGGCACAGAAGGAAATAAGGCTTGCTCCAAGATGAGAACCAAGAATTAACACCTCTTTTAGCCTTGTATACAAGCTTTCACTTTGAATTTTTCTTAAATAAAATGAAGAGCCTGTATGTGCAACAGCCAAGCTGAAGCTGTTTTGCTTTTTCTTTTCATTTTTTATTTTTTTAAGACAGGGTCTCCCTCTGTCACCCAGGCTGGAGTGTAGTGGTATGATTTCAGCTCACTGCAGCCTTGACCTCCTGGGCTCAAATGATCCTCTTGTCTCAGCCTCCCTAGTAGCTGGGGCTAAAGGCATGCACCACTATACTTGGCTAGTTCTTTATTTTTTGTGTGGTGATGAGGTCTCACTATGTTACCTGGGTTGGTCTTGAACTTCTGTGCTCAAGCAGTCCTCCTGCCTCAGCCTCCCAAAGTGCTGGGATTACAAGCATGAGCTACCGCATCTGGCCCTGTTTTGCTTTTCTTTCTGAATTCTGTTCTATTCCAGCTCCTCTTGCCTAGGAAAAAAAAATCACACCCATGAACCAATACAATGTCTATGTGCTATTGACACAAGCTAAGTGGTACTGTAGAAAGCTTGTGTTGTAAAAGAATCGACTGTAAAAGTGCTAGATCTGGCTAGATGTGAACTCTGCCTACATAGAACTGATCATCTAGTTTGAAAATATGAGAAAGGCCAGGCTTGGTGGCTCACATCTGGGTATTCCCAGCATTTTGAGAGGCCAAGGTAGGAGGATTGCTTGAGCCCAGGAGTTTGAGACCAGCCTGAGCAACACAGCGAGACCTCGTCTCTACAAAAAATAAATATAAAACAATTAACTGGGTATAGTGGTTTGCACCTATGGTCCCAGCTACTCAGAAGGCTGAGGTGGGAAGATAGCTTAAGCCCAGGAGGTTGAGGTTGCAGTGAGCCATTTATTATACCACTACACTCTAGCCCGGGTGACAGAGCAAGACCCTGTCTCAAAAAACAAAAACAGAAACAAAGCAAAACAAAAAAACTATAAGAAAGTTAAAGTTAAATGATGAAAGTTTAAAAATGTCTCAAGGAAACACTGCAAGAAGTGACAAAATGCAGTAGTATATGATTATCAAGATTCTGTAGCTATTAAATATTTAGTGTCTTCTCTCCCTTTTACTTCCTCCCTTTCTCCTTTTCACCCCAAGGCATTTTTTTTTAAAGCTCTTAGACCCTATGGATTCATAGTATAGAAAGGAATACCTATGACTGGAGGTGGAGCCAAGATGGCCGAATAGGAACAGCTCCGGTCTCCAGCTCCCAGCCTGAGGGACACAGAAGACGGGTGATTTCTGCATTTCTGCTTGAGCCACCACTGCTGACACCCAGCCAAACAGGGTCTGGAGTGGACCTTTAGTAAACTCCAACAGACCTACAGCTGAGGGTCCTGTCTGGTAGAAGGAAAACTAACAAACAGAAAGGACATCCACACCAAAAACCCATCTGTACATCACCATCATCAAAGACCAAAAGTAGATAAAACCACAAAGATGGGGAAAAAACAGAGCAGAAAAACTAGAAACTCTAAAAAGCAGAGCACCTCTCCTCCTCCAAAGGAACGCAGTTCCTCACCAGCAACGGAACAAAGCTGGATGGAGGATGACTTTGACGAGTTGAGAGAAGAAGGCTTCAGACGATCAAACTACTCTGAGCTACGGGAGGAAATTCAAAACAATAGCAAAGAAGTTAAAAACTTTGAAAAAAAATTAGAAGAATGGATAACTAGAATAACGAATGGAGAGAAGGGCTTAAAGGAGCTGATGGAGCTGAAAGCCAAGTTTCGAGAACTACGCGAAGATTGCAGAAGCCTCAGTAGCAGATGCGATCAACTGGAAGAAAGGGTATCGCTGATGGAAGATGAAATGAATGAAATGAAGCGAGAAGGGAAGTTTAGAGAAAAAAGAATAAAAAGAAATGAACAAAGCCTCCAAGAAATTTGGGACTATGTGAAAAGACCAAACCTACGTCTGATGGGTGTACCTGAAAATGATGAGAAGAATGGAACCAAGTTGGAAAACACTCTGCAAGATATTATCCAGGAGAACTTCCCCAATCTAGCAAGGCAGGCCAACATTCAGATTCAGGAAATACAGGGAACGCCACAAAGATACTCCTCGAGAAGAGCAACTCCAAGACACATAATTGTCCGATGCACCAAAGTTGAAATGAAGGAAAAAATGTTAAGGGCAGCCAGAGAGAAAGGTCAGGTTACCCACAAAGGGAAGCCCATCAGACTAACAGCTGATCTCTCAGCAGAAACTCTACAAGCCAGAAGAGAGTGGGGGCCAATATTCAACATTCTGAAAGAAAAGAATTTTCAACCCAGAATTTCATATCCAGCCAAACTAAGCTTCATAAGTGAAGGAGAAATAAAATACTTTACAGACAAGCAAATGCTGAGTGATTTTGTCACCACCAGGCTTGCCCTAAAAGAGCTCCTGAAGGAAGCACTAAACATGGAAAGGAACAACCGGTACCAGCCACCGCAAAAACATGCCAAATTGTAAAGACCATCGAGGCTAGGAAGAAACTGCATCAACTAACGAGCAAAATAACCAACTAACATCATAATGACAGGATCAGATTCACACATAACAATATTAACGTTAAATGTAAATGGGCTAAATGCTCCAATTAAAAGACACAGACTGGCAAACTGGATAAGGAGTCAGGACCCATCAGTGTGCTGTATTCAGGAAACCCATCTCACGTGCAGAGACACACATAGACTCAAAATAAAGGGATGGAGGAAGATCTATCAAGCAAATGGAAAACAAAAAAAGGCAGGGGTTGCAATCCTAGTCTCTGATAAAATAGACTTTAAACGAACAAAGATCAAAAGAGACAAAGAAGGCCATTACATAATGGTAAAGGGATCAATTCAACAAGAAGAGCTAACTATCCTAAATATATATGCACCCAACACAGGAGCACCCAGATTCATAAGCAAGTCCTGAGTGACCTACAAAGGGACTTAAACTCCCCCACAAAAATAATGGGAGATTTTAACACCCCACTGTCAACATTAGACAGATCAACGAGACAGAAAGTTAACAAGGATATCCAGGAATTGAACTCAGCTCTACATAAAGTGGACCTAATAGACATCTACAGAACTCTCCACCCCAAGTCAACAGAATATACATTTTTTTCAGCACCACACCACACCTATTCCAAAATTGACCACATAGTTGGAAGTAAAGCTCTCCTCAGCAAATGTAAAAGAACAGAAATTATAATAAACTGTCTCTCAGACCACAGTGCAATCAAACTAGAACTCAGGATTAAGAAACTCACTCAAAACCGCTCAACTACATGGAAACTGAACAACCTGCTCCTGAATGACTGTTGGATACATAATGAAATGAAGGCAGAAATAAAGATGTTCTTTGAAACCAACGAGAACAAAGACACAACATACCAGAATCTCTGGGACACATTCAAAGCAGTGTGTAGAGGGAAATTTATGGCACTAAATGCCCACAAGAGAAAGCAGGAAAGATCCAAAATTGACACCCTAACATCACAATTAAAAGAACTAGAAAAGCAAGAGCAAACACATTCAAAAGCTAGCAGAAGGCTAGAAATAACTAAAATCAGAGCAGAACTGAAGGAAATAGAGGCACAAAAAACCATTCAAAAAATTAATGAATCCAGGAGCTGGTTTTTTTAAAAGATCAACAAAATTGATAGACTGCTAGCAAGACTAATAAAGAAGAAAAGAGAGAAGAATCAAATGGATGCAATAAAAAATGAAAAAGGGGATATCACCACCGATCCCACAGAAATACAATCTACCATCAGAGAATACTACAAACACCTCTATGCAAATAAACTAGAAAATCTAGAAGAAATGGATAAATTCCTTGACAAATACACCCTCCCAAGACTAAATCAGGAAGAAGTTGAATCTCTGAATAGACCAATAACAGGTTCTGAAATTGTGGCAATAATCAATAGCTTACCAACCAAAAAGAGTCCAGGACCTGATGGATTCACAGCCGAATTCTACCAGAGGTACAAGGAGGAACTGGTACCATTCCTTCTGAAACTATTCCAATCGATAGAAAAAGAGGGAATCCTCCCTAACACATTTTATGAAGCCAGCATTGTCCTGATACCAAAGCCTGGCAGAGACATAACCAAAAAAGAGAATTTCAGACCAATATCCTTGATGAACATTGATGCAAAAATCCTCAATAAAATACTGGCAAACCGAATCCAGCAGCATATCAAAAAGCTTATCCACCATAATCAAGTGGGCTTCATCCCTGGGATGCAAGGCTGGTTCAACATACGCAAATCAATAAATGTAATCCAGCATATAAACAGAACCAAAGACAAAAACCACATGATTATCTCAATAGATGCAGAAAAGGCCTTTGACAAAATTCAACAACCCTTCATGCTAAAAACTCTCAATAAATTAGGTATTGATGGGACGTATCTCAAAATAATAAGAGCTATCTATGACAAACCCACAGCCAGTATCATACTGAATGGGCAAAAACTGGAAGCATTCCCTCTGAAAACTGGCAAAAGATAGGGATGCCCTCTCTCACCGCTCCTATTCAACATAGTGCTGGAAGTTCTGGGCAGAGCAATCAGGCAGGAGAAGGAAATAAAAGGTATTCAATTAGGAAAAGAGAAAGTCAAATTGTCCCTGTTTGCAGATGACATGATTGTATATCTAGAAAACCCCATTGTCTCAGCCCCAAATCTCCTTAAGCTGATTAGCAACTTCAGCAAAGTCTCAGGATACAAAATCAATGTACAAAAATCACAAGCATTCTTGTACACCAATCACAGACAAACAGCCAAATCATGAGTGAGCTCCCATTCACAATTTCTTCAAAGAGAATAAAATACCTAGGAATCCAACTCACAAGGGATGTGAAGGACCTCTTCAAGGAGAACTACAAACCACTGCTCAATGAAATAAAAGAGGATACAAACAAATGGAAGAACATTCCATGCTCATGGGTTTGAAGGATCAATATCGTGAAAATGACCATACTGCCCAAGGTAATTTATAGATTCAATGCCATCCCCATCAAGCTACCAATGACTTTCTTCATAGAATTGGAAAAAACTACTTTAAAGTTCATATGGAACCAAAAAAGAGCCCGCATCGCCAAGTCAATCCTAAGCCAAAAGAACAAAGCTAGAGGCATCACGCTACCTGACTTCAAACTATACTACAAGGCTATGGTAACCAAAACAGCATGGTACTGGTACCACAACAGAGACATAGATCAATGGAACAGAACAGAGCCCTCAGAAATGATGCCGCATATCTACAACTCTCTGATCTTTGACAAACCTGACAAAAACAAGAAATGGGGAAAGGATTCCCTATTTAATAAATGGTGCTGGGAAAACTGGCTAACCATATGTAGAAAGCTGAAACTGGATCCCTTCCTTACACCTTATACAAAAATTAATTCAAGATGGATTAAAGACTTAAATGTTAGACCTAAAACCATTAAAATGCTACAAGAAAACCTAGGCAATACCATTCAGGACATAGGCGTGGGCAAGGACTTCATGTCTAAAACACCCAAAGCAATGGCAACAAAAGCCAAAATTGACAAATGGGATCTCATTAAACTAAAGAGCTTCTGCACAGCAAAAGAAACTACCATCAGAGTGAACAGGCAACCTACAGAATGGGAAAAAATTTTTGCAACCTACTCATCTGACAAAGGGCTAATATCCAGAATCTACAATGAACTCAAACAAATTTACAAGAAAAAAACAAACAACCCCATCAAAAAGTGGGCAAAGGACATGAACAGACACTTCTCAAAAGAAGACATTTATGCAGCCAAAAAACACATGAAGAAATGCTCATCATCACTGGCCATCAGAGAAATGCAAATCAAAACCACAGTGAGATACCATCTCACACCAGTTAGAATGGCCATCATTAAAAAATCAGGAAACAACAGGTGCTGGAGAGGATGTGGAGAAATAGGAACACTTTTACACTGTTGGTGGGACTGTAAACTAATTCAACTATTGTGGAAGTCAGTGTGGCGATTCCTCAGGGATCTAGAACTAGAAACACCATTTGACCCAGCCATCCCATTACTGGGTATATACCCAAAGGACTATAAATCATGCTGGTATAAAGACACATGCACACGTATGTTTATTGCGGCACTATTCACAATAGCAAAGAGTTGGAACCAACCCAAATGTCCAACAACGATAGACTGGATTAAGAAAATGTGGCACATGTATACCATGGAATACTATGCAGCCATAAAAAATGATGAGTTCATGTCCTTTGTAGGGACATGGGTGAAACTGGAAAACATCATTCTCAGTAAACTATCGCAAGGACAAAAAACCAAACACCGCATGTTCTCACTCATAGGTGGGAATTGAACAATGAGAACTCATGGACACAGGAAGGGGAACATCACACTCCGGGGACTGTTGTGGGGTTGGTGGAGGGGGGAGGGACAGCATTAGGAGATATACCTAATGCTAAATGAGGAGTTAATGGGTGCAGGAAATCAACATGGCACATGGATACATATGTAACAAACCTGCACATTGTGCACATGTACCCTAAAACCTAAAGTATAATAAAAAAAAAAAGAAAAAAAAAAAGAAAATGTGGCACATATACACCATGGAATACTATGCAGCCATAAAAAAATGATGAGTTCATATCCTTTGTAGGGACATGGATGAAACTGGAAACCATCATTCTCAGTAAACTATCCCAAGGACAAAAAAACCAAACACCACATGTTCTCACTCATAGGTGGGAATTGAACAGTGAGAACTCATGGACACAGGAAGGGGAACATCACACTCCAGGGACTGTTGTGGGGTTGGGGGAGGGGGGAGGGACAGCATTAGGAGATATACCTAATGCTAAATGACGAGTTAATGGGTGCAGCAAAACAACATGGCACATAGATACATATGTAACAAACCTGCACATTGTGCACATGTACCCTAAAACCTAAAGTATAATAATACAAAAAAATAATAAAATGAAAAAAATAGTGTAAAAAAAAAAAAGAAATACCTATGACTGACTCTATACCCATTCAAGGACAAATATTTTAGGGATGAATCTTTAGCTTTCTCATCTGTTGTTGAGTAACTTGTGATTGTATGGTCAGCAAATTAAATTTAATTCATTTAATTCAGCAGACTCTTTCTGAATGCCAAGGATTGCACAGCACTGTACTAACTGCTGAATAAGATGTGGTCCCTGCCCATCAGGAGAGAGCAGGAAAAAAAGGCATAAGCAAAGTAATGTGAAAGTATTGGAGAAGAGATGAATGCTAACTGCTAAAACTGGTGAAGCCTTCTTATAGAAAATGGGACTCGAGCTGGGCTTAGAAAGTTTGGAAGATTTTGACAGACTTACTGGAGGGAAAAAGTGTTTTTGGCAGAGGTGGAGCAAAGAACAGAAGTAGGAAAATGCTGAATGTGATCAGACATAGTGAGTAGAGTTGTGGGTAAAGATTGCATATGGGCTAGTGGATGGGGATATTTAGTGAAAGATAAAGTTGGAAAGCTAGGATGGAGCCAAACTGTAGTATTTTAAATATCAGACTAAATAATTTGATTCATTCCCTATATAGAGGTAAGCCAGTTAAAATTCTGAGGCATGAAATAACCTGATCAGAGGAATTTGGAAAGTAAAAAATTCACAATAAGTGAGTGCCTATTATGTATACTTCTACTATTAATAAAATTATATATTTTATATTATTTTATTTACTCCTCATGATAATCCTGAAAAGTAGGTATTATAAGTGTGGAGAGAGTGTGTGGGAACTCTCTGTACCTTCTACTCAATCTTGCTGTGAACCTAAAAGTGTAAAAATGTAAACTGTAAAAAAGTATATTAAAAAATTGACATCTATTAAAAGTAGATACTATTATCTACATTTACAAGTGAACAAACTGAAGCCTTGTAATCCTAGCTACTTTGGAGGCTGAGGCAGGAGAATTGCTTGAACCCAGGAGGTGGAGGTTACAGTGAGCCGAGATCGTGCCATTGCACTCCAGCCTGGGCGAAAGAGTGAGACTCTGTCTCAAAGAAAAAAAGAAAAAAGAAAGTTGCAAATAATTTGTTCAGGGTCACATAGCTGGAAATGACAGCTCAAGTAAAGTCTATACCTGTGTAATTTTTTTTTTTTTTTTTTTTTTTGACGGAGTTTCACTCTTGTTGCCCAGGCTGGAGTGCAGTGGTGCAATCTCGGCTCACTGCAACCTCTACCTCCTGGGTTCAAGCAATTCTTCTGCCTCAGCCTCCCGAGTAGCTGGGATTACAGGCGCATGCCACCATGCCCAGCTAATTTTTATTTTTAGTGGAGATGGGGTTTCACCATGTTGGCCAGGCTGATCTTGAACTCCTGACATCAGATGATCCGCCCGCCTCGGCCTCCCAAAGTGCTGGGATTACAGGCGTGAGCCACCATGCCCAGCCACCTGTCTAATTTTTAAAGTCTGTCATCTTTCTAGTTAGGAAATGCAGTAGACAAAGATTGGGTACAGAAAGTGCAGTGATAAGTCCATTGCAGAAGACAGATGATGAGGGGCTGACCTAGCATTGGTAGTGGAAATGGAGATATGTAAAGGAGTATTTTAGTTATAGACTTGAAAGAACTTAGGGACTAATGGGATGTGGGTCACAAGGCAGAGGAAGTAGTGAAGATACCCAGTTAACTGGGAGAATACCTTCATTTGATCACCACGTATTGAATGCATACTTACTATGTAACTGATACTGCTTTAGGCAATAGGGACTTGTTGCTGAATAAAATAAAGTTTCTGCTTTCATGGAGCTTATGTTCTAGTATGGGACAAAGAGATGGTAAACATATTGTATGGAAGATGATGATAAGTACTCAGAAGAAAAATAAAGTAAGTAAAGAGGAGAGGTGAAGAGTGATGAAGGGCCTAGGTGCCATGGCTGAGGCCTGTAATTCCAGTCTTTTGGGAGGCCAAGGCAAGAGGGTCACTCAAGGCCAGGAGTCTTAGATCAGCCTGGGCAACATAATGAGACCTTGTCTCTACCAAAAAAAAAAAAAAAAAAAAAAGAGTGATGAAGAGGATGGGTGCAATTTTATCTTGGATAAAACATAAAGGTGTTTCTTAAGAAGTAATGTATAGGCAGAGACCTGAAGGAAATAAGGGAAAAAGCCATGTGGCTTCTGGGGAAAGAGTAATCTAGGCAGAGGGACCATCAAGGGTAAAAGCCCACAGGAGGGGATGTGCTTACTGTGCTCACAGAGTAACAGAACGGTTTGTTTTGACTGGGGTGAATGACGAAGATGAAGTCAAATAAGTTGTTTAGGGGAGGGTAGATCATATACAGTTTGAAGGCCATGGTAGACTTCAGATTTTACTCTAATAGGAGGGCATCAGAGGTTTTGAGCAAAGTGTTGACATGATCAGACTAATGCTCAAAAGGATCATCCTTGCTGCTATGTGAAGAGTAGGCTGTGAGGACACCAGACACATGAGGCCAATTCCAATTGGGAGGCCCTTGTTATAATCTAGGCAAGAGAAATGATGGTTTGGACAAAGGTGGTAGCAATAGAGTGGTGAAAAGGTGCGTTCTAGATATCTTTTTGAAAGTAGGACTAACTGAATTTTCTAAAGGATTGAATGTGGGATATGAGAGAAAGAACACAGCAGAGTCATTTGACCTGAGCAACTGGTAGATTGAAATTGCCATTTATTGAGTAGAGAAATAATGTGGATAAAGGTTTTGGGGGAAGGGAGTTGGAAGTAAGAGTTCAGTTTTTGATGTCTATTAGATATCCAAGTGGAGATTTGCGTATACATTTGTAATTCAATTGAGTTGTAAATTTGTGAGATATATATTATAACCATAACCAGTTACCCTGAAATCACAAATAATAAGTAGAAATGGGTGAGGGGACAGTTTGGGATCAACATATCACTGCTGTGGACAAAGGAAAGTGTCTTAAACTCAACAATGCCATTTTCACCAAAGAAAGTACATAGGTATAAAGCAATAGATGTAATAAGTACAGGAGAGGTCTGGAAACCACATCTTGGGCACTCTAATATTGAGAAAGAAAGATCAGGTTAAGAATGAGGAAAGGAAACTGAGAAATAATGGCCAGTGAATGAATAAATGAATAGAATTGTTCTGTCTACATCCAATCTGTTGTGTACAGTACTTCTTACCTGGAATTATGATAGACTTTGGGAGAATGGAGAAAGAATGAAGCCACTGAGGTCAAAAGAGGACAATCTTTTGAAGGTGAGTAAATGATAGGTCAAGTAAGATGAGATTGAGAATTGGTCATCGTTTTTAACAATACTAGAGGTCATTTGTGATCCTGTTTAGAGGAATTTAGGTGAAGATGGTTCAAGAAAGGGGGAGACCAAATAGTGATGGTACAAATAGTTTCATACATTTTGAAGTTCTGTTATTAGGTGCATACATACATATTTATGATGATATGTCTTTCTGATGAATTTGCCCCTTTATAATTGTAAATGTCTCTCTTTATCTCTGGTTCTACTTTTGTTTTGCAGTTTATTTTATACTACTATAGCTACTTGCTATAGCCACTTGGATGTCAATTTGGTCTAGTGTGCTTTCTAGCTTTTATTTCTTTTTTTTTTTTTTTTTTTTTTTTTGAGACGGAGTCTTGCTCTGTCACCCAGGTTGGAGTGCAGTGGCGCAATCTCGGCTCACTGCAAGCTCCGCCTCCCGGGTTCACGCCATTCTCCTGCCTCAGCCTCTCCGAGTAGCTGGGACTACAGGCGCCCGCCACCACGCCCGGCTAATTTTTTGTATTTTTAGTAGAGACGGGGTTTCACCGTGGTCTCGATCTCCTGACCTTGTGATCCGCCCGCCTCGGCCTCCCAAAGTGCTGGGATTACAAGCGTGAGCCACCGCGCCCGGCCGCTTTTATTTCTTTTGATAATTAAGATAGTATGTTGAAGGTGTTTACACAGAAGATGTGGATTTGATCTAATGTTGTTGCATTCTAGCTTTTCTGTTCATTTGATCATTTACTTGTATTGGATAACTGATTAATTTGTGAACAATTACCAAAGGTCAAGTCCATGGATAATGCTGCCAAAGAATCAAATCTCTGTCATCTACACTTTGAATATGATACAAGGTGAATATCATATTTTCTACGCTTCATTTATATCAGAAACAGCTTTGAGGACCAGGGAATACTCAAGTGATGATGTGGAGAAAGCAGCTCAGAGCTCTTGCCAAGTCTAATAGAGAATAATAAAATGCTCTTGGTATAGTTGTCATAATTTTTATTATGATACTGTAGATTAGTATACTTATATTTGTATCTTGAGGGAAAAATGCAGAGAATTTACTTTACTTTGAAATTTGGTTGGTTTGGATGAGGGTTTACTTTCTTTTGATAGCTTGGATCATACCAACAGTCACATTTCTTCATGACTACTGTTCCCATCCCTTAATGAGGCTCATGTTGCTAGTTACAATGGAATAATTAAGTTCTACTATTGGGTTTGGGCTGCTTCCACAATGCTTGTCTTTTAGTTGTAAATCTGAATGTTGGGCTAGCTATCTACTGTTGTCCATTTTACCCTTTAGGCTATTTGCGAGGAATCGGCACTTTCTCTTCCAGTGCTCAGTGCACCTCAAATATATCTTAGAATAGCATGGAGATTGAAGAGATACTTCAATTAGGTTTTACTCTAATCTATTGGATTATCAGAGAAATATATGTTTTGGAAATATAAATAGAACATAATTTTAAAAGGAAAAAGTACCCTTTAAATCTTGCAGTTTTCTTTGGCAGAAGAACAGTATTAACATCTGGTTACCAAACTGTGGTACCCTTAAGAGAATTGGAGTTGGTCCAATTTCCAATAAAATACTGGATTAAGTGACTTCACTTGAGTTTTTATTATTTTAAAGTACATTTTTAAACCTCTGTTCTCCCTGTAATTTGCAGTTTGCAGTTACTTGCAAGCAGTGATTTTAGTTTACATGATGAATCATTCTCTATACTAACATTTGTAGGATACCACAAAAAATGTCATCAGAGTAAAAATGCCAGGTTACTAAAATGCAGCAGACAGGAAGGCACCATCTACTAATAGGGCAGCTCCGTCCTTGAATACTTGTTGGAAGGGAGAGAACTGCTATCATTGGGCATTGATCTTATACCAGGAGCTTCACACATTTTCTCTCATTTAGGTTTGCAAGAAGCTTCTAAGCTAGGCTCATTCATTCCTCTCAATAATCTGCTGAATCAAGGGCAGATATTATAATTTCTGTTGGACTGGTTGGAAATCTTAGACAGAAATCTGTGAGTTGCCTAAGGCCAAATTGCCAATCAGTAGAGCTGGGGGCAGACCTCAAATTCCTCATTTCCAGTCTATTCCTTCTACTGGGTCTCCTCACGCTTTTTTTTTTTTTTTGAGAATATGATGGAAATATAAGAAACCTCAGTGGCTTGTTTTTCTAGTTCAGCCTCCCGACTGACATTTTCTCTTTTAACAACTGTAAACCTAGTACATGTATGTGTCTAATACCAAGATAAATACTGCCCCTTCCTGTAGGAATTCATAGTAGGTAAGGCAAAACAGCAGGCATAAAATAAAAGCTAGAAGTAAAATTTTATAGGTGTTAATTTCCTAAGTCCTAGAGAGGTTATGATTCTTGTAAACTTTTCCAGTGACATAGTGGAAGATCCAAGACAAGCACTCATCTGTAAAAATAGTGATAATAGCACATCCTGCTTAGGTTTGTTGTGAGGATTAAATAGATTATCAGATAATCCATGTATAAAGCATTTAGAACAGTACCTGGAACAGAGTAGCTGATCAACAAATAGTAATTTCAGTTTCATGCTTTTTCTGTTCCATAAAACTGCCTCTTCAGATTGAAATACTTGCATGTCAATGGACAGGAACAGTAGAAGAAAAAACATGCTTTTTTCTTATGGAAATTGATCCAGAAAATTATTATTCATCAGCGTAAAGGATTGATTATGAGAGACTGGATTTTGTACCCAACATAAGAATTACACAAACCAATCCTTTATTAGCATGTTCCTTATTCTTAATTCCTCTGATATGTTTTATATACTTAAATTCCTACATTTGTTGGATTATTTTGGGATTTGTTTCACTGTCACATGTGTCACAGCTTTGAGAAAGAGATATTTTTGATTTTGTTATATGTAGACTGTGAGTTTTAATAGTTTCCAGCATTGTCTGTTGCCCTTATTATCCTGTATATTCTTGTTTAATTAAAACAAACAGACAAACCACAATTGCTTCTCTCTCTCCTCTGAGTTAGACCTAAAATGTGCTCATCTTGGCGTTTATTCACCTGTATTAAGAGTGGGGCTTTCAGCTCTTGTCGGAAGTTCTATGCTTGTCAGGCTTTCTTCTTCTTTTTTGAGCTTTTTATTTTGAAATAATACTAGATTTACAGAAATGTTGGCAAAACTGGAACAGAGATTTCCTGTATACCCTGAATTCACCTAGCTTTCTTTAATGTTAACATTTTGAAGAAGCATAGTGTAACTAACATAGATACAGTATTATTGACTAAATTGTAGCCGATACAAATTTCTCTAGTTTTCCCGTGGATGTCCTTGTTCTGTTCTAAGATGTAATCCAGGATTCCACATTGCATTTAATTGTCGTATCTCCTTAAGTCACTTCTGATACATGATTTTGTCAATCTTTTCTGTAACATTTCTTGTAGTGAAGGTCTGCTGTTGCTGAAGTCTTTCACATTAAAAAAATCTTTTTATTTATTTCCAATTGTGATAAAATACACATAACATAAAATTTACTATTGTAACCATTTTTAAGTGTGTAGTTCAGTAGTGTTAAATGTATTCACATTGTTGTGCAACTAATCTCCACAACTCTTCATCTTGCAAAACTGAAACTTGGTACTCATTAAACAACTCTCCATTTCCCCCTCCCTTCAACTTCTGGCAACTACTATTCTACTTCCTGTCTTTATGAACTTGACTATTCTAGCTACTTCATATAAGTGCAATTATACAATATTTGTCTTTTTTATGACTAGCTCGTTTCGTTTAGCATAATGTCCTCAAGGTTCATCTATGCTGTAGTGTGTGCCATATTTTCCTTTCTTTTGAAAACTGAATAATATTCCATTATATGCATATATCACGTTTTGTTTATGTATTCTTCAATAGAAACTTGGGTTGCTTCCACCCTTTGGTTATTGTGAATAAGGCAGCTTTGAACGTGGATATTCAAATATATGTCTGAGTCCCTGCTTTCAGTTATTTTGGGTATATACCCATAAGTAGAATTGCCGAGTCATATGATAACTCTATTTTTAATTTTTGAGGAACCATCACACTGTTTCCAAATCAGCTCTTATATGTCTGAAATTATATATATATTTTTGCTTAGATGTTTGAAAGATATTTTCACTAGGTCTAGAGATTTTTTTCAGAAATTTAGAGATGTTGCTCCACTTACCTGTCTCATATTGTTTCTATTGAGAAGTTAGCTGTCATTTTTAGCTTTCTCTCTGTAAAACCTGTATGTTTTCTGGCTGCTTTTAATATTTTTTCTTTATTATTGTATTTAAAAAATTGATTATGATGTTTCTTGGTATAGTTTTTATTAATTTTTATTTAAACAATAACAATTATTAAACCTAGAACATTTTCAGGTCTTATTTTCTCAAATATATTTTTTTGCTCTCTCCCGTCTCTCTTCTCCTTTGGAGACTTCAATTACTTGTACATTCGGCTGCTTCAACTTGCTTCCGGCTCACTGGTTCTCTATCGAAACACTGTCCTGTTTTATTTTAAATTGTTTCAATTGGTATATCTTCAAATCTACTGATCTATTTTGGTTTCTAATTTGCTATTAATCCTATCCTCTCTGCTTTTTTGTTGTTGTTGTTGTTTTGACACAGAATCTTGCTCTATTGCTCATGGTAGAGTGTGGTGGCAGTCATAACTCATTGCAGCCCCAACCTCTGGGGTCAGGCGATCCTCCTGCCTCAGCCGCCCTAGTATCTGGGAGGTTCATGCCACCATGTCCGGCTAATTGTTTTGTAGAGATGGGGTCTCCCTATGTTGCCCAGGCTGGTCTCAAACTCCTGGGCTCAAAGATCCTACCACCTTGGCCTCCCATAGCGCTGAGATTACAGGCATGAGCCACTGTGCCCAGTTCCTCTGGTTTTTAGCTTTTTTTTTTTTTTTTTGAGACAGATTCTCACTCTGTATCCTAGACTGGAGTGCAGTGGTGTGATCTTGGCTCACTGCAACCTCTGCCTCCCAGGTTCAAGCTATTCTCATGCCTCAGCCTCCCAAGTAGCTGAGATTACAGGTGTGCACCAGCATGCCTGCCTAATTTTCTTGTATTTTTTAGTAGAGACAGAGTTTTGCCATGTTGGCTAGGCTGGTACTGAACTCCTGGCCTTGAATAATCTGCCCACCTTGGCCCTCCCCAGGTGCTGGGATTATAGGTGTGAGCCACCTCACCTGGCTCCCTCTGCATTTTTAAATGTGAGACATTGCATTTTTATCTCTAGACTTTTGCTTTGTGTCTTTTTGAAAAATGTCTTCCAATCTTTCCTTAGCATGCTCATGTTTTTTTCTGGCTTCTTGAACATATAGAATATTGTTATAATAACTGTTTTAGGAGACAATATCCTTGTCTACTAACCTATGTCATTTCTAGTTTCATTTTTATTGGTTTATTATTCTCCTCTTTATGGGCTTTATTTTCCTTATTTGCATGCCTGCCAGACATTGTGAATTTTACCTTGTTGGATGCTAGATATTCTTATATATATGAAATAATTTTGAATTTTGTTGTGGAGCTTTGTTGCTGTTAAGTTACTTGGAAATGGTTTGATCCTTTTCAGACTTGCTTTTAATGTTTGTTAGATAGGACCAGAGTAGCCTTTGGTCTATGTTAATTTTGCCCCACTATTGAGGGAATACTGGGAAGTGTTTTCACTGGGAAGCAATATGGGTAGTGTAAAGAACACTTAAACAGGAGTTCCCCAATCACTGATCTAGTTGTGGCTCTGTCATTTACCAGCTGCTTAGCCTTGAGTTTATTGCTTCTCTTCTCTGACTCTGTTTCCTCGTTGGAAAATAGAGACAAAGATTCAGACACAAATTCTATAAAGTGATATACAAATATTATAAAGTAAGTTGAATATTAAAAAAAAAAAAAGGCACCAGAAGCAGTGGCTCATGCCTGTAATCTCAACTAGGGAGGCTGAGGTAGGAGGATCGCTTGAGCCCAGGAATTCCTATGTATTATGTCCTATGTATTATAAGGTTATTTTTTTTTAACTTTAGAATATATTATGTCCTAGTCCCATGTATTACATGTTTTTTTTTTTACTTTAGAATATATTATGTCCTATGTATTACAAGGATTTGTTTGTTTTTTTACTTTAGAATATATTATATTCTAGTCCTATGTATTACATGGGTTTTTTTTACTTTAGAATCTATTATGTCCTGTGTATTACATGTTTTTTATTTTTTTAACTTTAGAATCTGTTGCATCCTATGTATTACATGGGTTTTTGTTTTTACTTTAGAATTTATTGTGTCCTATGTATGACAAGGTTTTTTTCGCTCTGGTTTGTGAGAAGACCATTCCTGTTTCTGTGAGCTCTGGAGAGTGTTCTGCCTGTTTCTTTCTGGTGCTTCTTTCCTCAGCCTTGGGTAGTTTTCATAGTTTTCTCACCTGGATGTGCTGATTGGTTCTCAGCTGAAGACGTCAGATCGGGGGACTCTCTGAGGATCTCTACAGTTTTCTCTCAGTGCAGCTGTCTCCATTCCAGTATTTTGCCTTGTGAACTCTAGGCACTTTGGCTTCTCTGAGCCCTCAACTCTGCCTTCCCAACTAAGACCAGTGGGCTCTTCTTTGCTTCCCCTTCCCAGAGCTGGAGCCTGAAAACTCTCTAGGCAGTGCACTTAGAGGTAGGGCTTACCCCTTTTTTCCCCTTCTCTCAGGGATTATTGTCCTTTGTTGCCCCTTGTCCAATGTCTGAAGATTTATTTTTTTATATATTTTTCCTGAATTTTATAGTTGTTTGAGTTATTAGGTATGTTAATCTTGCCCTGTTACTCCATCTTGGCCAGAAGCAGAATTTAAGTAAGTTATTTAATCTCCTTATGTTCAAGTTTACTCATCTATAAAATGAAGATAATATTCTGAGTTTGTGAAGATTGAATAAGATAATACACACAAAGCACTTAGTATAGTTCCTGGCACATGCTGAATGCTCAGTAAATGTTAGTTGCTCAATATATTGTTGCACAAAAAAAGAGGAGAACATAGCTTACGCCAGTATGAGCAACTAGGATCAGGAGCCAATTTATTTCATTCTGGCTCACTTTCTCTGATTTATATTAGGGTTCTCCAGGGAGACACAACCAATAGTAGGTGGAAAGGTAGATAGGTAGGTAGGTAGGTAGATAGATGAGAAGGGATTTATTAGGGGAATTGGCTCATAAGATTATGGGGGCCACGAAGTCTCATGACAGGCAGTCTGCAAGCTGGAGACCCTGGGATGCTGGGTGGTGTAGTTCAGTCTAAGTCTGAACCAGCCTTAGAACCAGAGCAGCCAATGGTGTAATAATACTCAGTCCAAGGCTAAAGGCCTGAGAACCTAAGGGGTACTGGTGTAAGTAAGTCTGGAGTTCCAAGGCTGTAGAACCTGGAGTTCTGATGTTCTAGGACAGGAGGAAGGGACTATCCCAGTTCCTGGAGAGAAACAGGAAATCCTTTTCTTTCCCTTTTTGTTCTCTCCAGGTCTGCGGCCATTTGTATGGTTTACCCACATTGAGGGCAGATCTTCCCCACTCAGTCCACTGACTTACCTGCCAATATTCTCTGGAAACACCCTCACAGACACAGCCAGAAGTAATGCTTTACAGTTCTCTAGGTATTCCTTAATCTTGTCAAATTGATACCTAAAATTAGCCATCACAACAGTATTAAAAAGCAAGAACTATTAGTGGAAATGTTTTTAACCCTTTCCTCCCCTCTCCTAATTATTTACTTTTACCAGGGCTAAAACATGAATCTCAATACTCTAAATCATGTATAAGGCAGTAATTTTCTCTAAAACAATTTTGTTATAGTTCTAGGTCAGAATAGTATAGTAATTAGGAGCACAGTCTGGATTGAAGTTCTTGCTTTCCCTTCTGTTAATCTGCAGCAAAGTTATTCTGTCTTCCTAATCCTCAGTTTTACAAATGAGATGCCACCACATACTTTATAGGGTTGTTGAGAGAATTAAATAAGTTAGTGCATATGAAGCCCTTCAGCACAGTGCCTGTCACATAGTTCGGGCATAATAAATGGTAGTAATTATTGACTTACATTCATTTCAGAGATCTAAAACTGAAATGACCCTAACTCCAACTTTCTAGGGTTTGCTTTCCTTTCTTTTTTGTGGCCTTTTCTTTCTTCTTCTTCTTTTATTATTATTTTTTATTTAAGGAATTATAGTCTTGAGTCTTGCTCTGCCATCCAGGCTGGAGTGCGGTGCCAGGATCATAGCTCACTACAGCCTCGAAGTCTTGGGCTCAAGCGATCTTCCCGCCTCAGCCTGCCGAGTTGCTTAGATTACAGGCATGGGCCACCGCTCCCGGCACCTTTTTTTTTTTTTAATATGCAACTTACGTTCGTGACCAGCCTGGCCAGCATGGTGAAACCCCATCTCTACTAAAAAAATACAAAAAAAAAAAAAAATTAGCTGGGCATGGTGGCAGGCGCCTGCAATCCCAGCTACTCGGGAGGCTGAGGCAGGAGAATCGCTTGAACCTGCTAGGCAGAGGTTGCAGTGAGCCGAGATCGTGCCACTGCACTCCAGCCTGGGCGACAGAGCGAGACTCCATCTCAAACAAACAAACAGACAAAAAACTTAATAATATTTGTATATCACTTTGTAGAATTTGATGTCTGAATCTTTGTCTCTATCTTCCAATGAGGAAACAGAGTCAGAGAAGAGAAGCAATGAACTCAAGGCTAAGTAGCTAGTAAATGACAGAGCCACAACTAGATCAGTCATTTGGGAACTCCTGTTTAAGTGTTCTTTACACTACCCATATTGTTTCCCAGTGAAATATCTTATTTGTGTCTACATTTACATACTGTTCACCAACAATGGACTTTGTATTTTTTCAAGGCAAGGATAATGAGGAACCCTCTTTGTATTTCACTTAGTGGTGAGCATTCAATATATAGGTATTATTTACATGATATCTATGAAAGGAAAAACATAATTTTTCTGTTACTATTTACTTCCCCAAATTGAGGGTGATTATTGACTAATTAATATGTGTTTGTTTAAGATACTGTTAAATGGCAATTCTTTCTTCAAAACGTAAATGTGTAAATTTACTCTTGAGAGATTGTAATTTTGAAAGCAAATGTCTTCTCTGTGTGCATTTTCTTTTCGGTGTAAAGCTTTCCTAGAATCACATCAAATGGAACTGCTACTTGCCAATTTCAAGGAAGTTATAGTAATTCCTCTAGTAGATTCTATTTATAGATCAGATGTCTATGACTAAATATAGTTACTTACAGCTAAATCTGATCAAAGCAGTAAGCTCAAAATAGCTTATATGGAATTTAAAGCAAAGAAGGGAGGCAGGATGTTTCAAAGGATGGACATTTCCCATTTTTTTTTTGAAAAATAGTCCTTATTTTGAAAATGGCCTCGTTCTTCCATGTTTGCTTTCAGAAGCAAAACAAAACAAAATACCTTAACTGTTATTTTATGTTTTTTGCCTATACTATAGTATCCTTACAGGGAGAGAACTTTCTTTGGGGCAGTGATTACTGACAGAGGATTACTGTCATTTTCAGAAGCTAGTTTTGGTCACATCACTCTGTAAACTTTGTATAGTTATTTTGTAGTATTCTTATATATTTTCTTAGCTAATGATTATAGTCCTCATAATTACCTACTAAACAAGCTTGTTTATAAAACCTATAAAACCTCATAATTACCTACTAAACAAGCTTGTTTATAAAACCTCTAGATGATAAATTTACATTAAATGGTACTCGCTCATAATTAAAATATCTAGTGAGTGCATATGTTGAACAGTGGTAGTTTTGAAGATGTGGTTGCAATCTGTAGATTCTGAACTTCTTCACTATCTCTTCTCCAATAGATGAATTCTGCTAGTAGCCCCTAGGATAGTGTTACTGTATAAGCAAAGCAGCCTAGCATATTCCCCTTGATTTGGTCATCTCTTAAAAAACATTGGATGCGTGTAAGAAATTAAACTTTTGTGTACCATATGAAGGGCCTCATAAAGTATCTGAAGGAGTTAAAATGAAAGCCAAACTCCAGGGTCTTTTTTTTTTAACACTTGTAAAACAGGAATAAAACCTTCCTTATATTTTTATCTCCTCTCTATCTCGAACATCTGGCATAGTACCTGGTGTGCTTGCTAAATATTTTTTATTTGAAAAATGAAAGGATCCAGTGAATAATGTGACAATATTTCCAAGGTATAAAGTTATCTTTAGGGGTGAGGTCACCATTATCCATTGTTCTCTCATTCTCTCTTTTCTTGCTCTTTTTGCTCCTCTAACCTGCTGTTATGGCCTTCTTTGCCCCTCATCCCTTTGCTATATATTAGAAGAAAAGATGGGTTCAGCTAAATGCAAGCTTCAGCTAGAAGCGTATACTGTTCTGGAAGGGATTTAGCTAACCACATTTTACTGTTGGAGGCATTTCTAGGTTTGGAAATGATTTGTCCAAGGTCATTTGGTCAGTCACTGTGTGGTTTATGGCCCTGTTCTCCTGACTTGGGTGTTTATTCCCCTATAGCACAAATCTTGCTGCTTTCCCCCACATTAGATGTTTGCCAGCTGGGCCATGTTGGTGGGGTTAGGGGCCACTGAGATTGATTGAGAAGAAAGGAGAAGAAAAAGCTGACCATCAGTGTCTACGAGTCCCTGGCCTGGCCCTTTAGTTGGGAACAGTTATTGTTACCCAGTGTGTAGAACAAAGAGCGTAATCTTTTAACAAATAGACATCAGTGTCTTCTACCTCTTTCCTTCCAATTAAAAAAAAAAAAAGGATAAACTATGAACAATAGGGAGGTGGGGAGGGAAAATGGAAGCTGGTGGAGGATTCAGGGAACATGGCTGGAACTGTAGGGAAAGAAAAACATTGGCATGTGGGTGAGTGAAATGCTGCAGTTTCAAAGCAGCAGTAATTTTACACTGAAAGTTCTGTAATTATGTGCTTGGCTGTTTAATAAAAATATCCTGTTGTGAAATTACTACATATTTACTCTGTATTTCAAATGCAGCATATCTTAAATACATATGTCATCATGGGATGGGTAACCTCTTAAATTTTTTAAAAAAGGAAATTAGATGTTTTTAGTAGTAGCTGTTCAGAAGTTTTCCAACTGTGGATGATCAATTCAGAGTTACCTGATTAAATCTATCATCTGTCATTGTTGATTTCCTCTTTGCTGAACTCTTTTTTAAGGCGGGGAGGTGGTAGGGGGAAACAGGGTCTTGTTCTGTCATCCAGGCTGGAGTGCATGGGAACAATCACAGCACACTGCAGCCTGAAACTCTGGGATCAAGCAATCCTCCCACCTTAGTCGAATAGCTGGGACTACAGGCACACACCGCCACGTCTGGCTAATTTTTAAAAAATTTTTTGTTGAGGCCGGGTGCGGTGGCTCACGCCTATAATCCCAACACTTTGGGAGGCTGTGGTGGGTGGATCACGAAATCAGGAGTTCAAGACCAGCCTGGCCAAGATGGTGAAACCTTGTCCCTACTAAAAATTCAAAAATTAGCCGGGCATGGTGATGGGTGCCTGTAATCCCAGCTATTCGGGAGGCTGAGGCAGAGAATCGCTTGAACCTGGGAGGCAGAGGTTGCAGTGAGCTGAGATCAGTGGCCTGGGTGACAGAGTGAGACTCCGTCTCAAAAAAAAAAAAAAAAAAAAAAAAAAAAAAAAAAAAAAATTTTTTTTTTTAAGATGGGGTTTTGCCATGTGGCCCAGGCTTGTCTGTTTTCTGAACTCTTTTTTTTTTTTTTTTTTTCCTTGAGACAGGGTCTCACTCTGTTTCCCAGGCTGGAGTGCAGTGGTGCAATCTGGGCTTACTGCAACCTCTGCCTCCCTGGCTCAAGTGATCCTCCCACCTCGGCCTCCCCAGTAGCTGGGACTACAGGCAAGTGCCACTTTGCCCAGCTAATTTTTTTTTTTTTTGTAGAACTGGGGTTTTGCCATGTTGCCCAGGCTGATCCTCAGCTCAAGCGATCTGCCCGCCTCAGCCTCCCAAAGTGCTGGGACTACAGCCATGAGCCACCATGCCTGGCCAATCTCTTTTCTGAACTCTTGAAAGAAAATTTGTATGGAAACAAATGGTTCTATTGCTAACTCCTTACATGTGACCCCACTGTGAAAAAAACTGGTAGCAAAGACAGTTAGGTTGAATCTGTACAGACACTCAAGCTACCTGTCCTGAGGTTGAAGTGTGTCCTGGGTTTCTAAATGTTGGAACCTCATGACTTAGTATGTAGGAGCAACAGTTTCACTGCTTTAATAATGGTTACTATGACCTTGAGTTAACTGTAGTGTCAGTGCTTCTCAAACTTTAAAGTGCACCTGAATCACCTGGGGATATTCTTTAAAAGTTGGATTCTGATTCATTAGACCTGGGGCAAGGCCTGAGTTTCCGCCTTCTAACAAACTCATGCACCGCTAATGCTGCTGGGCCAGGGATAGCATTGAAAAGCAAGGATTTATAGTGTTCCTTTTCTCTTAGTCCCTCCTCTCTCTATATTTCTCTCTTTCTCTGTGTTTCTTGAACCATGGGTGTCTCCATCTGTCTCTCTCTACTCCTCTCTTTCACTATTTCTGTCTTTACTTCTCTGTATCTTTGCCCTTCTTTTGAGATGTCTTAATTTTTTTCAGGGAAGTCTTTGGATAAATATATTATTATAAATGTAGTCATATATGCAGATTGGTCTATGTTCAGTCATTGGTATTACAGTGAGAGTTCAGATAGATGGAGAATATGAGATTGGACAAGATATAGAATAGTTTTTACATAAAATGTTCATTTGCCTATCAAAATGGGTATTATGTCACTTTAAAGAAATACAGTATGTAGGAATTTGGGGTTTAACTGAGGAGAATATAATGAAGGTGCTATTTATAGATGTTTGAGCAGGGTTAAGGAAACTGACAGGATGTAAGATATATGGGACTAGCTCACCCACCAAGGAAGCAGTTACCACCTTCTCTAGGTCAGAAGGAGAAAGGAGGAAATAGTATGATTGAAGTCTAATGAGAGCTTGTTAAGAAGGACTATGTGATAGAAGCTGTAGCTTTAGAGGAATGAAGCCACTGAAACAATTGCAGTGAGGCAGGGAGGGAGTGAGGGGTCTTGGGAAAGGGATGGGGAGTAAATACTTTGATAGCTCTCTGTCCCCTTGCATTCTTAACTCTTGCCAGTGCCTCTCACTGGCTAAGCCCAACTCAAAGCCACAGAGCAAGAGAGTCCAGTTGTCTGTATAGGTTAGCTTCCTGGTATACAGAGGGAGGTGATAAGGCAGGGTTTGGATATAGAGGGTGGGGTTTATGCAAAGAGCATATTCAGAACAGAAGGGATACATTTTGATTCACAGATAGGATTCAGTCTTAATGTAAAATGAAGCATATCTATGATTTCATTTCATGTCTACTGTATATTCCTATTACTCTTATATATATATTTTACACATTTATTCTGAAAGTTTTTTATAGATAGTAATTTTCACCATGCTGTGTGAATCCTTTAAAAAAAGGGAGTTCTATATAAATGGTAACATCAAATTCAACTTGTTCTCTAGATTTTGTTTACTTCTGTAAACATTTATTATATTTAAGGAAAGGAGATGAACTAGTTGGTAGTGTTGACATTTCTTTTTAAGCTGATGAAAGATATTTTAAATGAAGCATGAATCTTTGAAGAATCTGCCAGTTCATTTTAAAAACATGACCAATGCTCTGAAGTATGTGGATTGTATGAAGAAAGGAGTCTTCCTATTTTAACACCAGTCTTTTATTTTGAATGAGCTGTTACTAATCTAATACTTGTTATGATGACTGATCATTCAGTGGATAACCTTTTTCAAAGATTTCTGTAGTTGACACATGTTAATGATACAACAAGGAGACTATAGTCAATAATTTAATGATTTATCAGCATCATTTATTGATGAGACTGTCCTTTCCCCCTATGTATGTTCTTGATACCTTTGTTGAAAATGAGTTCATTGTAGATGCATGGATTTGTTTCTGGGTTCTCTATTCTGTTCCATTGGTCTGTGTGTCTGTATGCTAGTACCATGCTGTTTTGGTTACTATAGTTCTGTAGTATAATCTGAAGTCTGGTATGTGATTCCTTCAGTTTTGTTGGTTTTGCGCAGGATAGCTTCAGCTACTCTGGGCCTTTTCTGATTCCGTATACATTTTAGGATTGTTTTTTCTACTTCTGTGAAGAATGCCATTGGTATTTTAGGATTGTTTTTTCTACTTCTGTGAAGAATGCCATTGGTATTTTGATAGGGATTACATTGAATCTGTAGATTCCTTTGGGCACCATGGACATTTTAACAATATTGATTCTTATAATCCATGAACATGGAATATTTTTCCGTGTTTTGGTGTCCTCTTCAATTTCTTTCACCAGTGTTTTATAGTTTCCATTGTAGAGATCTTTCACTTTTTTGGGTAATTCCTAGGTATTTAATTTTATTTGTGGCTATTATAAATTAGAATACTTTTTTTTATTTCTTTTTCAGTTGCTTGCTGTTGTCATATAGAAATGCTACTGATCTGTGTATGTTGACTTTGTATCCTGTACTTTACTGAATTTGTTTATCAGTTCTAATAGTTCTTTGGTGGAGTCTTTAGGTTTTTCCAAACATGAGATCATATCATCTGCAAACAAGGCTAATTTGTCTTTTTCTGTTTTAGTATGAATGCCCTTTATTTCTTTCTCTTGTTTGATTGCCCTGGCTAGGACTTCTAGTAGTACTATGTTGAATAACAGTGGTAAAAGTGGGCAACCTTGTCATGTTCTACATCTTAGAGGAAAGGCTTTCAGTTTTTCTCCATTCAGTATGATACTAGTTGTGGGTCTGTCATATATGGCTTTTATTATGTTGAGGCATGTTCCTTCTATACTCAGTTTTTTGAAGGTTTTTATCATGAAGAGACGTTGAACTTTATCAAATGCTTTTCCAGCATCAGTTGAAATGATCATATGTGTTTTGGCCTTCATTCCATTAATATGATGTATCACATTGATTGACTTCTGGGTTATATCCCACTCGGTTATGGTGATCTTGTTAATTTATTGTTGAATCCAATATGTAATGTCTTGTTGAATCCAATGTGCTAGTATTTTGTTGAGGATTTTTGCATCAATATTGATCAGAGATACTGGCCTGTAGTTTTCTTTTTTTGATGTGTCTTTGGTTTTGGAATCAGGGTAATACTGGCCTCATAAAATGAGTTTGGATGTATTCTCTCCTCTATTTTTAGGAACAGTTTGAGTAGATTTGGTATTAATTCTTTTTTAAAAGTCTCTTAGAATTAAGCAGTGAAGCCATCGAGTCCCGGGCCTTTCTTTAGTGGGAGGCTTTTTATTACAGCTTTAATCTCATTACTTATTATTGGTCTGTTCAGGTTTTGAATTTCTTCAGTGGCTCAATTTTGGTAGGCTGTAGGGGTCTAGGAATTTCCATTTCTTCTGGATTTTCCTATTTATTGACATATAGTTGTTCATAGCAGCCTCTAATGATCCTTTGAGTTTCTGTGATACTGGTTGTAATATCTCCTTTTTCATTTCAGATTTTTTATTTATTTACTTTTTATTTTTTTTTACTTTATTATTATTATACTTTAAGTTTTATGGTACATGTGCACAATGTGCAGATTTGTTACATATGTATACATGTGCCTTGTTGGTGTGCTGCACCCATTAACTCGTCATTTAGCATTAGGTATATCTCTTAATGCTATCCCTCCGCCCTCCCCCCACCCCACAACAGTCCCCGGGGTGTGATGTTCCCCTTCCTGTGTCCATGTGTTCTCATGGCTCAATTCTCACCTATGAGTGAGAACATGCGGTGTTTGGTTTTTTGTCCTTGTGATAGTTTACTAAGAATGATGATTTCCAGTTTCATCCATGTCCCTACAGAGGACATGAACTCATCATTTTTATGGCTGCATAGTATTCCACGGTGTATATGTTCCACATTTTCTTAATCCAGTCTATCATTGTTGGACATTTGAGTTGGTTCCAAGTCTTTGCTATTGTGAATAGTGCCGCAATAAACATACGTGTGCATGTGTCTTTATAGCAGTATGTTTTACAGTCCTTTGGGTATATACCCAGTAATAGGATGGCTGGGTCAAATGGTATTTCTAGCTCTAGATCCCTGAGGAATCGCCACACTGACTTCCACAATGGTTGAACTAGTTTACAGTCTCACCAACAACAGTGTAAAAGTGTTCCTATTTCTCCACATCCTCTCCAGCACCTGTTGTTTCCTGACTTTTCAATGATGGCCATTCTAACTGGTGTGAGATGGTATCTCATTGTGGTTTTGATTTGCATTTTTCTGATGGCCAGTGATGATGATGAGCATTTTTGCATGTGTTTTTTGGCTGCATAAATGTCTTCTTTTGAGAAGTGTCTGTTCATGTCCTTCGCCCACTTTTTGATGGGGTTGTTTTTTTCTTCTAAATTTGAGTTCATTGTAGGTTCTGGATATTAGCCCTTTGTCAGATGAGTAGGTTGCGAAAATTTTCTCCCATTTTGTAGGCTGCCTGTTCACTCTGATGGTAGTTTCTTTTGCTGTGCAGAAGCTCTTTAGTTTAATTAGATCCCATTTGTCAATTTTGGCTTTTCTTGCCATTGCTTTTGGTGTTTTAGACATGAAGTCCTTGCCCATGCCTATGTCCTGAATGGTATTGCCTAGGTTTTCTTCTAGGGTTTTTATGGTTTTAGGTCTAACATGTAAGTCTTTAATCCATCTTGAATTAATTTTTGTATAAGGTGTAAGGAAGGGATCCAGTTTCAGCTTTCTACATATGGCTAGCCAGTTTTCCCAGCACCATTTGTTAAATAGGGAATCCTTTCCCCATTTCTTGTTTTTGTCAGGTTTGTCAAAGATCAGAGAGTTGTAAATATGCGGCGTTATTTTTGAGGGCTCTATTCTGTTCCATTGATCTGTATCTCTGTTTTGGTAGCAGTACCATGCTGTTTTGGTTACTGTAGCCTTGTAGTATATTTTGAAGTCAGGTAGCGTGCTGCCTCCAGCTTTGTTCTTTTGGCTTAGGATTGACTTGGCAATGTGGGCTCTTTTTTGGTTCCATATGAACTTCAAAGTAGTTTTTTTCCAGTTCTGTGAAGAAAGTCATTTCTTCTTGGTAGCTTGATGGGGATGGCATTGAATCTATAAATTACCTTGGGCAGTATGGCCATTTTGACGATATTGATTCTTCCAACCCATGAGCATGGAATGTTCTTCCATTTGTTTGTATCCTCTTTTATTTCATTGAGCAGTGGTTTGTAGTTCTCCTTTAAGAGGTCCTTCATGTCCCTTGTAAGTTGGATTCCTAGGTATTTTATTCTCTTTGAAGCAATTGTGAATGGGAGTTCACTCATGATTTGGCTCTCTGTTTGTCTGTTATTGGTGTATAAGAATGCTTGTGATTTTTGTACATTGATTTTGTATCCTGAGACTTTGCTGAAGTTGCTTATCAGCTTAAGGAGATTTTGGGCTGAGACAATGGGGTTTTTCTGGATATACAATCATGTCATCTGCAAACAGGGACAATTTTACTTCCTCTTTTCCTAATTGAATACCCTTTATTTCCTTCTCCTGCCTAATTGCCCTGGCCAGAACTTCCAACAGTATGTTGAATAGGAGTTGTGAGAGAGGGCATCCCTGTCTTGTGCCAGTTTTCAAAGGGAATGCTTCCAGTTTTTGCCCATTCAGTATGATATTGGCTGTGGGTTTGTCATAGATAGCTCTTATGATTTTGAGATACGTCCCATCAATACCTAATTTATTGAGAGGTTTTAGCATGAAGCATTGTTGAATTTTGTCAAAAGCCTTTTCTGCATCTATTGAGATAATCATGTGGTTTTTGTCTTTGGTTCTGTTTATATGTTGGGTTACATTTATTGAATTGCTTATGTTGAACCAGCCTTGCATCCCAGGGATGAAGCCCACTTGATCGTGGTGGATAAGCTTTTTGATGTGCTGCTGGATTCGGTTTGCCAGTATTTTATTGAGGATTTTTGCATCAATGTTCATCAAGGATATTGGTCTAAAATTCTCTTTCTTGGTTGTGTCTCTGCCCGGCTTTGGTATCAGGATGATGCTGGCCTCATAAAGTGAGTTAGGGAGGATTCCCTCTTTTTCTATCAATTGGAATAGTTTCAGAAGGAATGGTACTAGTTCCTCCTTGCACCTCTGGTTGAATTCGGCTGTGAATCCATCTGGTCCTGGACTCTTTTTGGTTGGTAAGCTATTGATTATTGCCACAATTTCAGAGCCTGTTATTGGTCTATACAGAGATTCAACTTCTTCCTGGTTTAGTCTTGGGAGGGTGTATGTGTTGAGGAATTTATCCATTTCTTCTACATTTTCTAGTTTATTTGCTTAGAGGTGTTTGTAGTATTCTCTGATGGTAGTTTGTATTTCTGTGGGATAGGTGGTGATATCCCCTGTATCATTTTTTATTGTGTCTATTTGATTCTTCTCTCTTTTCTTCTTTGTTAGTCTTGCTAGCGGTCTATCAATTTTGTTGATCTTTTCAAAAAACCAGCTCCTGGATTCATTAATTTTTTGAAGATTTTTTTGTGTCTCTATTTCCTTCAGTTCTGCTCTGATTTTAGTTCTTTCTTGCCTTCTGCTAGCTTTTGAATGTGTTTGCTCTTGCTTTTCTAGTTCTTTTAACTGTGATGTTAGGGTATCAATTTTGGATCTTTCCTGCTTTCTCTTGTGGGCATTTAGTGCTATAAATTTCCCTCTACACACTGGTTTAAATGTATCCCAGAGATTCTGGTATGTTGTGTCTTTGTTCTCATTGGTTTCAAAGAACATCTTTATTTCTGCCTTCATTTCATTATGTACCCAGTAGTCATTCAGGAGCAGGTTGTTCAGTTTCCATGTAGTTGAGTGGTTTTGAGTGAGTTTCTTAATCCTGAGTTCTAGTTTGATTGTACTGTAGTCTGAGAGACAGTTTGTTATAATTTCTGTTCTTTTACATTTGCTGAGGAGAGCTTTACTTCCAACTATGTGGTCAATTTTGGAATGGGTGTGGTGTGGTGCTGAAAAAAATGTATATTCTGTTGATTTGGGGTGGAGAGTTCTGTAGATGTCTATTAGGTCTGCTTGGTGCAGAGCTGAGTTCAATTCCTGGGTATCCTTGTTAACTTTGTCTCGTTGATCTGTCTAATGTTGACAGTGGGTTGTTAAAGTCTCCCATTATTATTGTGTGGGAGTCTAAGTCTCTTTGTATGTCACTCAGGACTTGCTTTATGAATCTGGGTGCTCCTGTATTGTGTGCACATATATTTAGGATAGTTAACTCTTCTTGTTGAATTGATCCCTTTACCATTATGTAATGGCCTTCTTTGTCTCTTTTGATCTTTTTTGGTTTAAAGTCTGTTTTATCAGAGACTAGGATTGCAACCCCTGCCTTTTTTTGTTTTCCATTTGCTTGGTAGATCTTCCTCCATCCTTTTATTTTGAGCCTACATGTGTCTCTGCACGTGAGATGGGTTTCCTGAATACAGCACACTGATGGGTCTTGACTCTTTATCCAATTTGCCAGTCTGTGTCTTTTAATTGGAGCATTTAGTCCATTTACATTTAAAGTTAATATTGTTATGTGTGAATTTGATCCTGTCATTATGATGTTAGCTGGTTATTTTGCTCGTTAGTTGATGCAGTTTCTTTCTAGCCTCGATGGTCTTTACAATTCGGCATGATTTTGCAGTGGCTGGTACTGGTTTTTCCTTTCCATGTTTAGTGCTTCAGGAGCTCTTGTAAGGCAGGCCTGGTGGTGACAAAATCTCTCAGCATTTGCTTGTCTGTAAAGTATTTTATTTCTCCTTCACTTATGAAGCTTAGTTTGGCTGGATATGAAATTCTGGGTTGAAAATTCTTTTCTTTCAGAATGTTGAATATTGGCCCCCACTCTCTTCTGGCTTGTAGAGTTTCTGCTGAGAGATCAGCTGTTAGTCTGATGGGCTTCCCTTTGTGGGTAACCCAACCTTTCTCTCTGGCCGCCCTTAACATTTTTTCCTTCATTTCAACTTTGGTGCATCGGACAATTATGTGTCTTGGAGTTGCTCTTCTCGAGGAGTATCTTTATGGCGTTCTCTGTATTTCCTGAATCTGAATATTGACCTGCCTTGCTAGATTGGGGAAGTTCTCCTGGATAATATCCTGCAGAGTGTTTTCCACCTTTGTTCCTTTCTCCCCGTCACTTTCAGGTACACCAATCAGACGTAGATTTTGTCTTTTCTCATAGTCCCATATTTGTTGGAGGCTTCGTTCATTTCTTTTTATTCTTTTTTCTCTAAACTTCCCTTCTTGCTTCATTTCATTCATTTCATCTTCCATCACTGATACCCTTTCTTCAAGTTGATTGCATCGGCTCCTGAGGCTTTTGCATTCTTCACGTAGTTCTTGAGCCTTGGCTTTCAGCTCCATCAGCTCCTTTAAGCACTTCTTTGTATTGATTATTGTAGTTATACATTCATCTAAATTTTTTTCAAAGTTTTTAACTTCTTTGCCTTTGGTTTGAATTTCCTCCTTTAGCTCGGAGTAGTTTGATCATCTGAAGACTTCTTCTCTCAACTCGTCAAAGTCATTCTCCATCCAGCTTTGTTCCATTGCTGGTGAGGAACTGTGTTCTATTGGAGGAGGAGAGTTGCTCTGCTTTTTAGAATTTCCAGTTTTTCTGCTCTGTTTTTTCCCCATCTTTGTGGTTTTATCTACTTTTGGTCTTTGATGATGGTGATGTACAGATGGGTTTTTGGTGTGGCTGTCCTTTCTGTTTGTTAGTTTTCCTTCTAACAGACAGGACCCACAGTTGCAGGTCTGTTGGAGTTTTCTAGAGGTCCACTCCAGACCCTATTTGCCTGGGTATCAGCAGCGGAGGCTGCAGAACAGCGGATTTTCGTGAACCACGAATGCTGCTGCCTGATCGTTCCTCTGGAAGTTTTATCTCAGAGGAGTACCCGGCCGTGTGAGGTGTCAGTCTGCTCCTACTTGCAGGTGCCTCCCAGTTAGGCTGCTCAGGGGTCGGAGTGAGGGACCCACTTGAGGAGGCAGTCTGCCCGTTCTCAGATCTTCATATGTGTGCTGGGAGAACCACTACTCTCTTCAAAGCTGTCAGATAGAGACATTTAATTCTCAGATGGAAATGCAGAAATCACCCATCTTCTGTGTCACTCACGCTGGGAGCTATAGACTGGAGCTGTTCCTATTCGGCCATCTTGGCTCCCTCCCCGATGTATGGGGCTTTTGCGGGGAGCTTAGTTTTGCATGGCTTGGGAGGCCTCAAGAAATTTACAATCATGGCAGAAGGCGAAGAAGAAGCAAGCTCGGGCCTTCTCACATGGCGGCAGGACAGAGAGAAGAGTCTCAGATTTTATTTAATTGAGTCTTCTCTCTTTTTTCTTAGTCTGGCTAAAGTTTTGTCAATTTAGTTTATCTTTTCAAAAACCCAACTTTTTGTTTCATTTATTGTATTTTTTTCATTTCAAATTCATTTATTTCTGCTCTGATCTTCATTATTTCTTCTATTAATTATGGGTTCAGTTTGCATTTGCTTTTTTAATTATTTAAGATGTATCATTAGGTTATTTATTTGAAGTTTTTCTTCTTTTTGATGTCAGCACTTATAGTCATAAATTTCCCTTGGTACTGCTTTTGCTGTATCTCATAAGTTTTGATATGTTATGTTTGCATTATCATTTGCTTCAAGAAAATTTTCATTTTCCTTCTTCATTTCTTCATTGACCCATTGGTCATTCAGGAGCATATTGTTTAATTTTCATGTGTTTGTATAGTTTCTAAAATTCCTCTTGTTGATTTCTAGTTTTATTCCATTGTGGTCAGGGAAGATACTTGATATTATTTCAATTTTTTTTGAAAATTTTAAGACTTCTTTTTTGACCTAACATATGGTCTATGCCTGAGAATGACCTATGGGCTGAGGCGAAGAATTTGTACACTGCAGCTGTTGAATGAAATGTTATGTAAATATCTATTATGTCTATTTGTTCTATAGGGCAGATTAGGTCCAATGTTTCTTTGTTGATTTTTTTGTCTGGGAGATCTGTCCACTGCTGAAAGTGGGGTGTTGAAGTCTCCAGCTATGAGTGTATTGGGGTCTATCTCTCTTGTTAGGTCTAATAATATTTGGTTTTTCTATCTTGGTGCTCTGGTGTTGGCTGCATATATATTTACACGTGCTATATCCTCTTGCTGAAATGACCCCTTTTCCGTTAGGTAATGACCTTCTTTATCTCTTCTTACAGTTTTTGTATTGAAATCTATTTTGTCTGATATAAGGGTAGCTAACCCTTGTCTTTTTTATGTTTGCATGGAATGTCTTTCTCCATCTCTTTATTTTCAGTCTATGTGTATCTTTTTAGGTGAACTGTGTTTCTTGTAGGCAACAGATCATTGCATCTTGTTTTTCTCATCCATTTAGGTTCTCTATGTCTTGATTGGAGAGTTTAGTTCATTTACATTCAGTGTTATTATTGATAAGTAGGAGTTTACTCCTGCCATTTTGTCATTTGTTTTCTCGTTACCACTGTAACACTATAGACAGACCTCTATTAAGTACTTAGTACTTTTTATTCTGATTATCTGCATATCTTTTTTTTCCTAACAGCTGTGATCTAAGAAAGCAGGGGCAAGGATTATGACTAATTCATCTTTGTATCCCCGTAACTAGGACTCACTAAGTAAGAAAAATATTAAAAGAATGGGTGATTGAGAGAAGAAAGAGGAAATCAGAAGAAGTGAATATTTTAAGAGAAAAATTTGTTGAGAAGAAAATATATTGTGTTAGATTTGGTTTGCCTTTGTGGGCAGAATGTCATATGGGCTATAGGAAATCTTAGATAGGATTGCATGTTTGTCCATGGGTTTATCAACTTCGCAGGATTTTATTTGAAATTTGGCCTTGTTTCTTATATAGTTAAATGTTGTTAGTAAATGATAGAGGAAAATAGAATGGTATTTTCAACATGCATACATGTAAAGGAAGAAAAAAGCGGTTGAGCTAACTGCTGCCAAATTGTAGCACATTCTTTCCTTTTGTGTTCAATTTTACGTAGTATTTAGCACTTAGCCATGTGCAAATAGATGTTTAATAAATATTTGACATGTACCATATTTTGTGTTCCTTTTAAGCAACTTGTGGTAAGTGACATTCAATGCTACTGCCTTTTTGCACATCATGTTTTTTTAATTCCTAATCCCTATGAGAAGGATTTAATTAGAAATGTGCACTGGATCCAATTTCGGTACTGTTTCTATATTTTATCATTCACTAGTAATGTTTGGCAATATTTCTAATAGACTAATAAATTCAAATTAAAAAGAGAAGTGATTAGAAGTAATACACAGACAAATATGCATGTGTACATGTGTTAATATCAGCACACAGATTTCATTCTTTTCTTATTTACAAGAATGGGCTTCACCAAAGAGAACAAGATTTGTGTTCTTCCAACATTTGCAGAAACAGCCTCTAAACTGGGGCCTTGAGCCCATTAGCACTAATGAAAAGAGTCACCCAAGGGAGTAAGATGGATGGCTTATGCTTGCATGTGGTAATCTCATGTATGTTTTTTGCTACAAATACTTTCCCAAAGCTTGCTTCTGTGTTTTCAGGTTCATGTGCTTTTTTCCTGATAGCCAAGCTGTTAGTAATGATGCTTATGTTTCATTACAGGCATACCTTAACATATTGAAGGTTCAGTTTCAGACTGTTGCAATAAAGCAAATATTGTAATAATGCAAGTCATGAATTTTTGGGTTTCCCAGTGCATATAAAAGTTATGTTTACACTATAGTGTAGTCTATTAAGTGTGCAAAAGTATGTCTAAAAAATGTATATACCTTAATTTTAAAATATTTTATTACTAAAAATTCTAATGATCATCAAACCTTCAGCCCTTTGCTGGTGGGGGGTCTTGCCTCAATGTTGATGGCTGCTGACTAATCAGGGCAGTGGTTGCTGAAGGTTGGGGTGGCTGTGGAAATTTCTTAAGACAACAGTGAAGTTTGCTGCATTGATTGACTCTTCCTTTCCCAAAAGATTTCTCTGTAGCATGCAATGCTGTTTGATAGTATTTTACCCACAGTAGAAATTCTTTCAAAATTGGAGTCAATCTTCTAAAACACTGCTGCTTCATTATCAACTAAGTTGGTATTATATTCTAAATCCTTAATTGTAATTTCAACAGTGTTCACAGAATCTTTCCCAGGAGTAGTTTCTATGTCGAGAACCGTTTACTTTTCTCATCCATAAGAAGCAACTCCTCATTTGTTCAAGCTTTATCATGAGATTGCAGCAATTTAGTCACATCTTCACTGTGCTCCACTTCTAATTCTAGTTCTCTTGCTATTTCCACCACATTTGCAGTTAATACTTCCTCTGCTGAAGTCTTGAGCCCCTCAAAGTCATCCAGGAGGGTTGGAATCAACTTCTTCCAAACTTCCATTAATGTTGATATTTTGACTTCCTCCTAGGAATCATGAATGTTTCTAATAACATCTAGAATGGTTAATCCTTTCCAGAAGGTTTTAAATTGACTTTGTCTATAGCCTTCAGAGGAATCACTATCTATGGCAACTATAGCCTCACAAAGTGTATTTTTTAAATAATAAGACTTAAATATTGTATTAATCCATTTTCACGCTGCCGATAAAGATATACCTGAGACTGGGCAATTTACAAAAGACAGAGGTTCGATGGACTTGCAGTTCCACGTGGCTGGGGAGGCCTCACAATCATGGCGGAAGACAAGGAGGAGCAAGTCACATCTTACATGGATGGCAGCAGGCAAAGAGAGAGAACTTGTGCAGGGGAACTCCTCTTTATAAAACCATCAGATCTCATGAGACTTATTCACTATCATGAGAACAGCACAGGAAAGACTTGCCCACATGATTCAGTTACCTCCCTCTGGGTCCCTCCCACAACACATGGGCATTCAAGATGAGATTTGGGTGGAAATACAGCTAAACCATATAATTCTGCCCCTGGTTCCTCCCAGGTCTCATGTCCTAACATTTCAAAACAGAAGCATGCCTTCTCAACAGTCCCCCAAAGTCTTAACTCATTTTAGCATTAACTCAAAAGTCCACAGTCCAAATTCTTATTCAAAACAAGGCAAGTCCCTTCCACCAACGAGCCTGTAAAATCAAAAGCAAGTTGGTTACTTTCTAGATATAATGGGGGTACAGGCATTGGGTAAAATACAGCCATTCCAAATGGAAGAAATTGGCCAGAACAAATGGGGTACAGGCCCTATACAAGTCTGAAATCTAGAGGGACAGTCAAATATTAAAGCTCCAAAATGATCTCTTTTGACTCCATGTCTCACATCCAGGTCACACTGATGCAAGAGTTCCCATAGTCTTGGGCAGCTCTGTCCCTGTGGCTTTGCAGGGTATGGCCTCCCTCCCAGCTGCTTTCATGGGCTGGCATTGAGTGTCTGCGGCTTTTCCAGGTGCATGGTGCAAGCTGTCAGTGGATCTACCACTCTGGAATCTGGAGGACTGTGGCCCTCTTTTCACAGCTCCACTAGGTGGTGCCCCAGTAGGGACTCTATGTGTGGGGGCTTTGACCCCACATTTCCCTTCCTTCCATACTGCCCTAGCAGAGGTTCTCCATGAGGGCCTCACCCGTGCAGCAAACTTCTGCCTGGGCATCCAGGTGTTTCTGTACATCCTCTAAAATCTAGAAAGAGGTTCCCAAACCTCAATTCTTGACTTCTGTGCACCTGCAGGCTCAACATCACGTGGAAGCTGCCAAGGCTTCAGGCTTCTACTTTCTGAAGCAAAGCCTGAGCTGTACCCTGGCCCCTTTTAGTCATGGCTGGAGCGGCTGGGACACAGGGCACTAAGTCCCTATACTATACACAGCAGAGGGACCCTGGGTCCGGCCCATGAATCCATTTCTTCCTCCTAAACCTTCAGGCCTGTGATGGGAGGGGCTGCCATGAAGACTCTGACATGCTTTCTCCAGGGCTGACATTTTCCCCATTGTCTTGGGGATTAACATTCAGATCCTCGTTACTTATGCAAAATTCTGTGGCCATCTTGAATTTCTCCTCAGAAAATGTGTTTTTTTTGTTCTTGTTTGTTTGTTTCTATGGCATTGTCAGGCTCCATATTTTCCGAACTTTTATGTTCTGCTTCCCTTATAAAACTGAATGCCTTTAACAGCACCCAAGTCACCCTTGAATGTTTTGCTGCTTAGAAATTTCTTCCACCAGATACCCTAAATCATCTCTCTCAAGTTCAAAGTTCCACAAATCTCTAGGGCAGGGGCAAAATGCTGCCAGTCTCTTTGCTGAAGCATAACAACAGTCATTTTTGCTCCAATTCCCAACAAGTTCCTCATCTCCATCTGAGACCACCTCAGCCTGGATTTCATTGTCCATATCACTATCAGCATTTTGGTCAAAGCTATTCAACAAGTCTCTTGTTGAAAACTTTTCAAAACTGTTCCAAACTTTTCCACATTTTCCTGTCTTCTTCTGAGCCCTCCAGACTGTTCTAACCTCGGCCTGTTACCCAGTTCTAAAGTCACTTCCACATTTTTGGTTATCGTTTCAGGAGCACCCCTCTCTACTGGTACCAATTTACTGCAGTAGTCCATTTTCATGCTGCTGATAAAGACATACCCAAGACTGGGCAATTTACAAAAGAAAGAGGTTCAATGGACTTGCAGTTCCATGTGGCTGGGGAGACCTCACAATCATGGCAGAAGGCAAGGAGGAGCAAGTCACATCTTACATGGATGAGAGCAGGCAAAGAGAGAGAACTTGTACAGGGGAACTCCTCTTTATAAAACCATCAGGTCTCATGAGACTTATTCACTATCATGAAAACAGCACAGCAAAGACTTGCCCCCATGATTCAGTTACCTCCCACTGGGTCCCTCGCACAACACATGAGAATTCAAGATGATATTTGGATGGAGACACAGCCACACCATATCAAAACACCAAAATCACTCCATGATTTGTGGGCTTCAGAATGTATATTGTGTTAGCAGGCATTAAAACAACATTAATCCGTCTCCTTGTACATCTCCATCAGAACTCTTGGGTAGCCAGATGCATTGTCAGTGACAAGAAATCAACCTTTTGATCAGTAGGTCTCAATAGTATGCTTAAATATTCGGTAAACTATGCTGTAAACAGAGGTGCCATCATTCAGGCATTGTTGTTTCATTTGTAGGGCATAGGTGAGTAGATTCAGCATAATTCTTAAAGGCCCTAGGATTTTCAGAATGGTGAATAAAATGACTTAAAGTCACCAGCACCATTAGCCTGTAACAAGAGAGTTAGCCCATTCTTTGAAGCTTTGAAGCCAGGCATTGACTTCTCCTCTGTAGTTATGAAAGTCCTAGATGGCTTCTTTTCCAGTAGAAGGCTGTTGCACTTAAATTGAAAATCTATTGCTTGGTGTAGCCACCTTCATCTATGATCTTAACTAGATTTTCTGGATAATTTGCTGCAGCTTCTACATCAGCACTTAATGTTTCATCTCACGCTTTTGTGTTTTAGAGACAGCTTTTTTCCTTAAACCTCATAAACCAGCCTCTGCTTGCTTTTAACTTTTCTTCTGCAACTTCTTCACCTCTCTCAGACTTCACAGAACTGAATAGTTAGGGCTTTGCTCTAAATTAGACTTTGGCTTAAGGGAATGTTGTGGCTGGTTTGATCTCTATCCAGATCACTAAAACTCTCCATATCAGCAATAAGGCTGTTTTGCTTTCTTATTCCTGTGTTCACCAGAGTAGCACTTTTAATTTCCTTCGAGAACTCTTCCTTTGCATTCATAACTTGGCTGTTCAGTGCAAGAGGCCTAGCTTTTAGCCTGTCTTGGTTTTTGGCCTATCTCAGCTTTTGACCTGCCTTTCTCATGAAGCATAATCACTTCTAGCTTTTGATTTAAAGTGAGAGATGTGCAACTCTTTCTTTCACTTGAACACTTAGAGGCCATTATAGGGTTATTACTTGGCTTAATTTCAATATTGTGTGTCTCAGGCAATAGGGAGGCCTGAGAAGAAGGAGAGAGACAGGGGAATGGCTGGTTGGTGGAATAGTCAGAACACAAAACATGTATTGACTAAGTTTGCCATCTTCTATAGGCATTGTGGTATCCCAAAACAATTACAATAGTAACATGAGAGATCACTGATTGTAGCTCACCATAACAGATATAATAATAATGAAAAAGTATGAAATTGTGAGAATTACCAAAATGTGACACAGAGACACTAGGTAAGCACTGTTGGAAAAATGGTGCCAATAGACTTGTTCAATGCAGGGTTGTCACAAAACTTCAATTTGTAAAAAAGGCAGTATCTGCAAAGCACAATAAAGTGCAATAAAACAAAGTATGCCTGTAGAATCAGTCATTTCATGGCCTTGTTTTCCAATTTTGAATATCAGCTAAATTATCGCACCAGAGTTGTTCATGTGTACTGGTGATAAAAGAAAATTAATGTTTCTGTGTTTCAGATTTACTCTTGTTGTCTTAGTGAGAAGGATACCCTTGTACTCAGCTTTGAGAATGTTGTACTTTGCTTTTAAAATAACCAAAGAAAATAACTTTAAAAAAAGCAGCTGCCATTCCAACATATCTTTTATTAAAGCTTTATAAAATATTAAATTTGTGTAAAAATAATATTCTAATTAATGTTTCAAGATAGCTTAATTGCAGGCTATCAAGGAAGTAGGTCTCCTGATTTCAAGTGCCTTGTTCACAGTGTTCTACCTAGGATCCCAGAGGAAGCTGCAGGCTTAGTTAAGTTAGCAGGATTCTAGCACTGTGCTCTGCCTCTCTTCTCTGTTTGCATCTAAGCAGGCCCTTTTTAATCTGTTTTTTATATTGGAATTCTGGTTGAGATTTTGTTTGAAGAAAGATCTTGGCTGCTTCAAGATGATGATGATGATAAAGACAAAAGGAGGAGAGAGAGAGAAAGAGGAGAAGAGAGGAGAGAGGGAAAGAAGAGAGGTAAATATTTTGGCTTAGTACTCAGATGTTTTAGAATGAGACCTGACTCTGCAAGCTCTATGTCATCTTGGATAAATGACTTCTGGGCCTTGATTTTCTCTTCTGTTAATTAGAGATGTGGCAGGGCGGGGTGGGGTAGGGAAGGTTTAAAGTAGATTATCTCAAAGTGTATGGTATTTTTATAATGTCATGTATATTGCTTGGAATGGAGCTATCTGAGCTCTGTGCCCTGACCCTGCCACTCTCACATCCCCAGGCCAAATAGTATTGTGAAGAGTTATCTAATCCTGACATTGATAAGTTGTCTTTCCTGTGTCTCAGAATTAATCAAAATGCCCAGTAGGGTAGCCTATTGTGATCTATAAACACAGCTTCTCTTGTTACCAACATGCACCTGCTTGGCATTTGGCAGATGGTGCTTGGACTTACCATGAGCCAGGTTACGTTTCTTGATGTATATCCATATACTTGCTACTTGTTACTTGACACCAGGTGAATGCCACTGAATCCAGAAAGGATTTTTCTTTTCCTCCAAATGTCTTAGATACTAAGAAAAACTCTGAAGCATATACAGAGGCATTTATTTTCTAACTTCAATAAAATATGTCTCATATGAAGAACATGGATTATTGGATTTGGGCTAAGTGGATTATTAGATTAAGTTGGATAGCTGTTTTCCTTGACCCAGTCACTAAACCAATTTGCTTGATCAATTTAAAATTTGATTTGAGAGGCTATCACAGACAAAGGTTGTGTAAATGGGTGAGGTACATGACTACAGTCAAACAAACCATTTTTTTCTTCTGATATGATTCTTATATGATACCTATGATAGATAGCCACTAGGGGTAATGGAAGAGGTTTTCTTAAACAGTTTTTTGTACTTCTTTTCTTTATTTGCTATTTAATTTTAGTTATTCCAACCCATATTCTAGAATTCAGTTCATAAACTTAAGCCTATTGATAGTTAAAAATTATGCCAAACTGTTTTTACCCTTATAGTGGAGTGGAATGTTCTTATTAATGACATAATCTCATTTTTAAAGTTATTACTAGTGATATCTTAGGAATTGATTTTGTTATATAGTTCAGTAATGTTCTAGAGAGGTAAGGGAACCAAAGTACTTCATAGGTAAGAACCCATCTCCATATTACTTAGCTGAAGACAGGAGATGTGAAGGTTATAGAGAAAAGGGAGGAGCAGGATAGTAAAGAAGGACAGAGCAAAGAATAAGAACCCATTGGAAACTGAATGAAAGCCGCAAGTGAGGAGGGTCAGGAATCATAGTGGTCCTCATTCACCCACTGCCTGTAGCTCCTCCGTTATAGACCAGTGGACACATGGGTACCTGAGGCTGAATGCAGACAATTGCTTCAAAATAATAAGTTCCTTGGCATGAAATGTTTCATCTACTAAGTAGAAGAATGAATTTTGTGATATATGAGGGTATTACTGGCTTAGGACAAGGCTTTCTTTCCTAATTGAAGGTGCTTTGTGGGACTATTAGCATACCAGCTGATTCCTCTTGTGTTGCACTGCAAATTGCTGATTAACTGCTTTTATGTATGCAGAGCTGACATGTTGTCTCATTTAGAAACAAAGTGTAGTGCTCTAAGGAACTAGTCAGAAGTTCAAACTGACATTTAGAAATTGTAAACCCACAGACTTCATGACAAGTAATGCTGTCAGTTTAAATTATGGCTTTTCTACCTCGAGATGGATAAAAAGAGCTAGTAATAGATCCTGTGACCAGTGTATTAGAGACAGATTCTGCTCTAGTGAGCTGAGAGATTGTGCTATTTGGATCTAACATTCAGTTGCATTTCCTTTTCCTTGGATATTTTCTGGGTGATCAGCCAGTGTGAAGGGTCGATGCTGTGGATGGTTGTAACAAATGCATATTAGTTCAACCAAAAAATGCTCTATTCTTGCTTTCAGGGAGATTGTTTAATAACCAAGTTAGGAAACTGAGAATAAATTGAGAGTTTAATTCTCAAAATAAGATACTTTATGTTAACATGAAGAAGTTTAGCAACAATTTCATTATCTGGAAAGACTGAATTATATAAAGTATGTGGAATGAGGGTAAAAAAGAGCTTAAAGAAAATAGCTCCCTCTTTGATTTTGGTATTTCCTAGCTAAGTACTTTGCCACCTTACCTGTTTTTACTATCTATCTGGCATTTTGATGAACTTTTCCCCAACTGAATCGATGAATCAGCTCTCATGTTGCATCCCAGTGTAGCGTGGTGTCGCCTGCTGCTCTGGAGTCCTTTGTGACTCACCCCTGGTGATTAGGGGTCCACATTGGTGGATCAAGGTGTGTATTGGATGGGGAACACTGGGGAAGAAAACTAACTTTTCACCTGTTACTCTTTCTGTTCTCTTAGACTACATGTTTATATAAAGCTTTTGAATTTTAGAATGTAAAAAACTCAATTGACTTAACAAAATCTGTCTGGAATTGACAGAAATTTGATAAAAGTGGCTGGGCTTGGTGGCTCATGCCTGTAATCCTAGCACTTTGGGAGGCCAAGGTGGGAGGATTGCTTCAGCTCAGGAGTTCAAGACCAGCCCGGGCAACATAGTGACACCTTGTTTCTACAAAAAGTTAAAAAATTGGCCTGATGGAGCATGCCTGTAGTCCTAGCTACTTAGGTGGCTGAGGCAGGAGGATTGTTTGAGCCTGGGAGGTTATAGCTGCACTGAGCTATGATTGCACCACTGTACTCCACCCCTGGCTGACAGAGCAAGGCTCTGTCTCAAAAAAAAAAAAAAAAAAAAAAAAAGAAATTTGGTAAAAGTAATTTCCACCTAATGACTAAACCAGTGGCTCATGTAGAGAAATGGTCACTATACTGGTCCTCCCTCCCCTTTATTTGGGGAGGTACATTATAGTGGGGAATCCTGGACTTGGAGCCAGGAGGCATGGGTTTATCATCTGCTCTTTCATGCCTTGAGCAATGCATTTCATTTTTCTGAGTCAGTTTTTTAATCTGTAAAATGAGGATACCTATTTGTGTGTATTTACAGATTTATTGTGAGACTAAAATGAAACTGGAGTTATTCTGTGGACTATGATGTTCTATGCAGACATTATTATTATTATTATATAGCATGGCCAGGGCCAGATTCTTGGGCATGCCACCACTGTGGTTGCATGGGGTCTCATGCTCAGAAGGAGGTCTTGTGCTGGGAAATTAATATGATTGCTGTCTTGACATTCTGAATGATAATTTTTTGAATTTATATTTTTTATCTGAACTCAGATAATGGAGCATGTGCTGGGACGCAAACCCGCCACGAGCCAGCTTTTTGTCAGTCCCTACTTATTTGCAACAGGTTCTCAGCTGCCCCACTCCCTTGTGCCTACCTCAGTGACTACTGCCACTCTCCACCCCGACAGGGCTTGGGTTTGGACACAAAATGAGTAGGTTTGGGTGTGCACCTTGCACACAAAGTCATGGGTGGTATCCTGGGTGCCTGTGAAAGTCCACAGTGCTCTTCAAGTATCCTCATGCCTGAGGGAGCACAAATTAAGTAGCAAATATTTTTTAAAAAGTATAACTTGTTGAGAGTATGACCATGGGGAAAAAATGAAAAAGTTTCTCCTGTTTTTTGAACAAGAAGCCCCTCATTTTCATTTTGCACTAGCTAAATTATGTGGCTGCCCTATGAAATAAATAACTGGCTCTGCTCTTCAGAGCCCTAGAGATTTCTCAGGGACCCCCATGGACTATGTAATAATGACCTTGAGTAGGGCTTTTGGTAGGGATACAATAGAGGAGAATCCAGTGGATGGAGAGTGAGTGAAAAGTGAGGAAGTGGGAAGTGTAGACAGCAATTGACACAAACCTTGTTAAAAAGATTGGCCTTGAAGAGAAGGGAAGAGAGTAGTAGCTGGAGTAGAAGATAGAGAGAGGGGTTGTTTGCCTTTCTTTTTTTTTTAGAAAGAACTGAACATGTTTATATGTTAATATGATGAAGTTAGTTGGGAAGGAAAAGTTAAATATAGTCATTTGCAGAATATTTACTGAAAATTTATCATATCATTTTTGCTATTCACTCTTGAACTGAGGTTCAAAAGTTTTCATTTTCCAAAGCAACAGAAGGTGCCTTAGATTCTATTCTTTATACCCAAATAGGGGAGGGCAGTGTGAGCCCCTTTAATGTGGCTCAAGGCCAGCCATATTTGGCTATCTTCTCCTCGCTGCAGTGGGCTGGTGCTGGAGCAGAAGGCCACACAATTCGTTGTTCTGGACTCCGTAGTAAAGCAGGGTGATCTTCTGCCCTTGAGCACTATTTGAGTGTGAGATCTGTTGGGCTTTTGAATACTCAGCCATGCAACATGCTGGGGGCAGCTGTCACATTGCCTCTTTCTGGGATCTGGACAGCTTTTGGCCATGACTAATATTCTTTGATTCCTTGAGGAATTGGAATGAATTGGCTTCCACTTTAATAGAATATTTATTAGAACTTGAAAGTAGTGAATGGGAGTATTTAGACTTGCTGTATTTTTATTAGTGAAATGGATAATAATCTCTACCTCACAAGTTTGTTGAAAGGATTAAATTAGATATGTAAAATGCCTAGTGCAATGTCTGGCACATGATTAGATGTTTGACACATTATTAGTTTTCATCTTGATTCCTCTTTTTTAAAAAGGTAAGTATTGTATAGATATACCTTCCTTGATGCACCAGAGATGGTCATAAAATCAATTTAAACTTGTAAAATATGCTAGATGGGATTAACACCGAAATAAAGCTTTCTGTGATAACTCCTTTTCCAAAGGGGGAAAAATACTTTTGCAAAGAAAATATCTTCAATTTATTTTTTAGAAATATTTTCCTCCATAATGTTCACTTAAATAAGGGCAAGTAGATTTTAACCTCTGTGGATCATCCTTTTCTTATCTGTAAAGTCAGGATAATAATACATAACATAGTGTTTGTATGAAGTTCATGTGAGAATGATGGCTAGCACAGTGTAAGTGCTCAATAAATATTAGCAGTAATTATCATTTTCTTCAACTGCATATTATTTTGAGATTATTTAGAGATCCTGTGTTTTTAAGTACTTATACCCATATTTGTGGTAGTAAAGAGTATTCTTTATTTTTGAAGATGGTTAAGACATGTTGATGTATATCAGTAACATTAGGAAGAGGCAACATTGAGTCACATGGCAGTGCTGTCTGCTTGCTTTCTTGTTTGTTCTTTTATTTAGTTATTGTGGTAAAATATACGTAACATAAAATTTACCATTTTAACCATCTATGTGTATAATTTAGTGGTAGTAGGTACATACGTAACTGTAAACACCTTCCACTCTGCAGTTCTGGAACTGTTTCATCACCCCAGACAGAAACTCTCTAGTCATTAAATACTGACTCCCCATTCTTCCTCCCCCAGCCCCTGATAACCTCTTTTTTACTTTCTGTTGATATAAATTTGCCTATTCCAGGTACCCCGTACAAGGGAAACTATAAAATATTTGTGCTTTTGTGTCTGGTTTATTTTACTTAGCATAATGTTTTCAAGGTTCAGCCATGACGTAGCATGTATCAGAATTTCATTTCTTTTGGCTGAATAATATTTCATTGTATATACATACCACGTTGTATTCATCCATGTATCTGATGATGGATACTTGGGTTGTTTCTACCTGCTGGCTATTGTGAATAATGCTATTATGAACACTGGTGGATAACTACCTGAGTCCCTGTTTCAGTTCTGAGGGGTATATACCTAGAAGTGGAATTGCTAGATTATATGGTATTTCTATGTTTAACTTTTTGAGGAACACCAAACTATTTTCCACAGCAGCTGCACCATTTTCCATTCCTACCTGTGGTGCACCACAGTTGCAATTTCTCTACATTCTCACCAGCACCTTTTTCCCCCATTTTTAAAATAATAGCCATCCTAATGGGTATGAAGTGATTATATCTTGTTATGGTTTTGACTTGCATTTTTCTAATAACTAATAACGTTGAGCGTCTTTTCATTTGCTTGTTAGTCATTTATGTATCTTCTTTGGAGAAATGTCTCTTCAAGTCCTTTGGGTATGTAAAAAATTGGGTTGCTTGTTTCTTTTGTTGTTGAATTATAGGAGTTCTTCATATATTCTGGATATTAATCTCTTATCAGGTATATGATTTGCAAATATTTTGTCCCATTCTGTGTGTTGTCTTTTTACTCTCCTTATAGTGCCCTTTGATGCACAAAAATGAGTTTTTATGTATAGTGTAAAGTAAGGGTCCAACTTCATTCCTTTGCATGTGGGTAGCCAGTTTTTTAGTACCATTTGTTGAAAAGACTCCTTTCTTCATTGAATGGGCTTTTGTACCCTTGTTGAAAATTTAGCGATCAATCGACCATATGTGTGGCTTTATTTCTGGGCTCTCTGTTCTATTCCATTGGTCAATGTCTGTCTTTATGCTATTATAACAACTGTTTTGATACCATTGCTTTATAGTAAGTTTTGAAAGCAGAAAGTATGAGTACTCCAACTTTGCGCTTCTTTTTCAAGATTGTTTTGGCTATTCAGGGTCCCTTGAGATTCCATATGAGTTTTAGGATGGCTTTTTGTTCTGTCTGCTTTTTATACATACATTCGTTTAAATTTTTAAAATAACAGCTTGAAAAAATTTGTGAGTAGTCCAAAAATACAGTCCTTAAGGCCTCATTGGCTTGCAACATATAAGGCAATACATTTTTCTCTCTATTAACTTCTTCTGGAACTCTTGTTTGATGCTTTTTGAACCATCTTACTCTAGCTTTCTTGTCTCAACGTATTCTTTTCTGTGTTTACCTCTTTGCCTGTCCACTCTTGGTTTTATTCAGGTGGCTCATTCCTACCAAGCAGCTTGCATGAAGCCTGCAGCCTGGGTACCTCTTGCTGAGGGGGTATCAGTGGGCTACCCCCAAGTGGTTGAGGCTAATGACTGACTCTAAGTCCTCCTGCTTCCTGGGAGCTTTATTGGCTCCAGCTCCTGCTTACCTCTCTGACTTTTATTTCCTCATTGTTTCTGGCACTTAGGAATTTCCATTTCTTGAACATGAGCTCGGACATGTAGCCTAAGATTATTTTCATATATTCTGCTCATTCTTTGTTTTTAGATTTGGAGCTGTGCCTTTCCACAATAGCCCCATATACCATTTTTGCTGTACTGACTGCAAGCCTCTGCACTTACCGGGACATACATATATATGTATATATCTCTGTCTAATAGGTTTTTAGAATATTTGATTAATGAGGTCCGTTTTTCAGCCCTAGGATATTACTTTGCACATAGTTGGTATTCAATAACAAGCTATTAAATAAGGGATAAGTAGATGAGATCTAAGGCATTGGTTTTCAGTTTCGAAAGTTTATAGATCATTGGTGAAACTTTAAACTTTATTATTGCTTAATTTTGTGATTTTCTTCTGCCCTATTTTTCTTCTTAAATGAATTCTATGTAACCTGTTAATTAAAGTGAACTGAATTAGAGGGTGGGTTGTAGAGGGGAGAATATCTAGAAACAAACACACAGCAGAGTATTCAAAATTGTATCATGAATCAGTGATCCAAAGAGGGAGGTAAGTATCAATAAGCCACTAAAAGATATTCTTAGACAGAATCAGTGAAAAATCCCCAGGGACCCTTCTGAAAGGAGAGAGCAGTGTTATCAGCTCCCTATGTATCAACCATTTGTGTTTCTTCGTGAAATTCTCCTCCTTATCTTTAAAGCAGATTTTGATAAAAGATTGCTGACTAGTATGTTTTTTCTTGACTTCCAGAGCTACTTTAATTTTCTCATAAACACCAAGGTAATCTCACTTAGACTAAGTGCCTTCTATCTCAGGCAGAAACCATTTTCCTGCTCTTCAGCTTGAGGAGGGTTAACATTGGCTCTGAATGAACATCTGCTGGCCCCATATTGACACAGGAATAAATTATTCAGCATGTAGTATTTGGGAATTTAAAAGCTCCATGATGAATTCTACAAAACTATAATATGTCTCTGACATTCTAGGGTTTCATTATTTTGTCTTCAATTATTCACAAAGGCTTTTCACGTCTCAAAGCATATATGGGATTCTTGAGATCAAGAGAGCCCATGGCTGAAACAATAGAAGACTATATTAAGATATGATCTTCTTTTTGTTTTGGTAGTATTTTTCTTTTTGGATGGACTAAAATACCATTTCTTTACACACATAAAACAGATCTGTTTGTTATGAGAGTGAGCTCTTTTGTTTGTAGAATGCATGTTGTCAGGAGATGCTCTCTATGTGCAGTGTTGCCAGTCCTTTCCTGATAGCTCTGGAGAAGTGTTTCTTTTTTTTTCTTTGAGACAGAGTCTCGCTCTGTCACCCAGGCTGGAGTGCAGTGGCATGATCTTGGCTCACTGCAAGCTCCGCTCCCAGGTTCATGCCATTCTCCTGCCTCAGCCTCCCAAGTAGCTGGGACTACAGGCGCCCGCCACCACGCCCAGCTAATTTTTGGTCTTGATCTCCTGACCTTGTGATCTGCCTGCCTCGGCCTCCCAAAGTGCTGGGATTACAGGCGTCAGCCACTGCGCCCAGCCGAGAAGTGTTTCTTAAGGATTATAACAGTGATTCTCAAACTTTATTTACTGTAAAAGATTAATTGGGTTTTCTATGTGTGCATAGATTGGCACTTTAAGATCTGAAGTCAGGCAAGGGGGTCTCCTAAATATCTCTTAGGTTATTTTCTGTTTTTCTACTTTTGTGTGTTAACTCCTGCCCTCTTTGTTTCTGATTGCATTGTCGTGATGGCTTTCCACTAATTCAGGGATTCTTAAGAGAGAGTGTGTGTGTGTGTGTGTGTGTGTGTGTGTGTGTGTGTGTGTGCTGTGGATCCCTTTAGCAGTTTGTTAGAGCCTATGGTTACAAGATAAACTGATTACAGAGATACAGTTCCATCCATGGGAGTTCCTTACAGCTCAAAGTATGGAATGTCTTCTAGTGTAACCTAAACTAGACCTCAAAAAATATTCCATCAAAGCTAAAATTTTTCATTCCTGTGATTGACCCCAAAGCAAATTTTAGGATTTGAGCAAAACATTAAACCATGAAAAACAACTTTTTGATGAATAACTAATTCAAGGGCTATCATTAGTCCTTGAAAAAAGCTAAAAACTAAGAACAAAGATCCAAATTTTCTTACAATATTAATTCATATACACAATACATTCTATTCCTAACATTGCTAGTAAATCTGCTAGATGCACAGGAAAATAAGTCAATATAGCTGTGAGAAAAAATATACTTTATCTGGAATGTGGTTAATATTTCAACTTGCCACTTCGGTACTGCTCTTATAGCCTTCCTTAGTTGCTATTTTATGTAAAATATGTATAGGAAGGGACAAAGAAAGGTGAGAGATAATGGACCTGTTTCTCTCCAGTGCTTATGTCATTCTCTACTAATGAGTTAGATATGAAAAGAGGTACATTTACTCTTTCAACCTTTTGGATACACACTGGACAATTGTGCCAGTTTTGTACATGAGTTTTATACGTTACTATCTCATCTTCACTGTAGCGTAACATTGGGTTAATTTCTTTTAGAATTGTTGGGCACTCGGGGTTACAAGGAGTGCACTGGGATCATGTCATTCATTTGCTTTTTTGCCAACTTGTTAGTATAAATTTAATTCAAATGTTTTTTAGGTTACAGTAAGAAATGATGAGTTTTATATTTTGCCCCAATACATAATCACAAAATTATAATACTTTCTTACATTTATATGTAATGTTTCCAATACACTTTAATTTATTCAATCTCATTGTATCACAGTAACTGGTGACACACATATGGCAGGGATTATTTCTATTTTGTGTAAGAGGAAACTGAGGTCCAGAGAGGTTGTGACTTGCCTAAAGTCACAGTAAGGTATAGAAACTAAGATGGTAACTCAAGCCTCTTGGCTCCTTTCCAGTGCTCTTTTCTGTAACTTCAGTCTGAGAGATTTGCTCTTTGCTTTCTCTGTAGTATTCTTTAGTACCATTCAGGCAGATGGATGGGCATTAGTTCAGTCTTGGTAATGGACATGGATTATGTTCCCATCTGTTTGGTTGAAAATCAGTGACTATACTGAGCAATGTCCATTTAAAATATTAAATTGCATCAAAACTTATGACATTTAAAGTGCTTTTACAATTTAGTTAAGATAACAATTTCATCTGTTTCTATGTAATTACAGAGGTTTTGAATCATTTCAATTTAGCAGGCTGAAAAAATATGACCTCTGGCTACATGGCCTTTTCATTTTATGTGTGTGTACATGTCTGTGTGTGTGCGTGCGTGCACGTGCATGTGTGTGTAACTGATGAACTTGGGAAGGTTTCATTACTTTCTGCTCTGCTTTTCCAAAGGCCGTAATTGTCTCTACTGCAACCCCCAAGCCTCCTCCTCCTGTCTGCTGACAGCAGTTGGGATTTCCATGTGACATAGAGCAGAAGATTATTGATTTTGTTTTTTGTCAGGGCACTGTGTGTGTCATTTGAGGTGGTCTTATGGGCATTTAGTTCATCAGTGATTATGCGCAGGACCCACTTTAGCTTGAGCTAGGAAGGAAATGTCAAACAGGAAAGGACTGGGACTATTCTTTTAAGAGTGAGCATCAGGGAATTTATACTAGAGAGAAACACTGACCTGTCACTTCTCCTTCAGCATTTCACTTTGATTTCCAGTTGACATATTTAAAGAGCCTGACATTTCATTTCTCTGTGTTCACTTGAGCAGGGAGTATGGGATCAGAAGCCATCGATTGGTTAGCAGTAGTCTATAACTCTTAAGTAGCATTTGGTCATGAATGAAAGGTCCGCATGTTTGTGAGGCAGCTCCCAAACAACTGGATATTTCTGTAGCCTTTGTGGGTCTGTCCTGTTTTGAAGGCATGGAGAAGTAGGTCTGGCTCAACTGAGCTGCAGAGAAGCCTCACCTCCTCTAAGGTGAATGCTAATTCCAAGGATGTTATAAAATCTGTATGCTTTATTTTGAGCTCAGTTCCTCAGCACACTTGGCTTATCTCGGAATGCCCCAGCATCTTTCCAGGATCCTTAGAATTAGCCTCTGGGGCGTTCTAGGTAGGCTTGCACATAGTACCCTCTGAGAGCCCCAGGGAGTCCTGGATAGCAGCTTTTTTCTTTAGTCCCTCAGCTTCATTCTATCTTTTAAGGATGAGAGGCATATGAAAAGACTTGAGGGCCTCCATGCATGTGGGCAATGGCTGGAGCTGCATCTCCTATTTTTAGACTACATCTGTGAGTTCTGCCATTGTGCCTAGAGTCTAAGAGAGTAATGGCCATTTTCTTCTACAAATTTTACCCTAGGGGCAATCTTCTTCTATAACAGCCCTAAGCACTAGGTTGACTGTCTGAAACCAAGGTGCAGATCCTAGACTAACTTGGAACAGTAGAAGGAAGGGCATGTGCCAGGCTCTTTCCTTCTTGTTTCTTACTTGAGTAGCCAGTCTGCTTTTGGTTTTGATTGGTTAATACCAGTCTGGTAGGTCTGAAGGGAGATGCCAAAACCCCACTGCTTTAAGTTCCTTCCTCAAAATATGTAAGACAGCTTAGGTGCTATTCTTTTCTTTTCAAACGGAGTCTCACTCTCTCACCCTGAAGTGCAGTGGCACAATCTCGGCTCACTGTCACTGCAACCTCTGCCTCCTGGGTTCTAGCAATTATCCTGCCTCAGCCAGTTGAGTAGCTGGGATTACAGGTGGTCTGCCACCACACCTGGCTAATTTTTGTATTTTTGGTAGAGATGGGGATTTCACCATGTTGGCCAGGCTGGTCTCGAACTCCTGACCTCAAGTGATCCACCCGCTTCAGCCTCCCAAAGTGCTGGGATTACAGGCGTGAGCCACTGCGCTCAGCCAGGTGCAATTCTTTCTACCGCCCTTTTCAGTGCGCCTTACCTGCTCCTAAAGGGGTTAGGAGTAAACGCGATGATCTCAGGGCTTTAGGTACTTTATGCGCTTATATATCTATATTGTGAATGAGTAATATATAGATCATTCTCAAGCTATCTGTGATGAAAATCTATCAACAAAACTCTAGGGATGAAATATGAAATTTAATAGAGTGCACCATAAATGGAGAGGAGTAGAAGTAACTGAAGGAGCATATATTGAGGAGAAAAGGGCAATGACTTTCAAGAGCCTTTCTTTTTTCTTTTTTTTTTTTCCTTTTTTGAGACAGGGTCTCACTCTGTTGCTCAGGCTGGAGTGCAGTGGTATGATGTTGGCTCACTGCAACCTCCACCTCCTGGGTTCAAGCAATTCTCCCATCTCAGCCTCCCAAGTAGCTGGGACTACAGGTGCACACCACCACATCCAGGTAATTTTTGTATTTTTTGGTGGAGATGGGATTTCACCATGTTGGCCAGGCTGATCTGGAACTCAAGTGATCTGCCCTTCTCGGCCTCCCAAAGTGTTGGGATTACAGGCATGAGCCACCGCACCCGGCCATAGTCTTTCCTTTAAAAGCTTTAATTTGTTTCTACCCTGATCTCCTCACTGAATATTGTTTGTTGTTTTGTTTTTGCTTGCTTGTACCTTGACAATTTTTTTTTCCCCTTTGATTTAAGTTGCTTCCTTTGTTACTGTGCAATGCAATGCGCTTAACCACAGCCTTCCTCTACTTCCTACCCTATCTCCCAGAGCAATGGTTCAGGCATTTTTATTTCATCCTATCCTTTCCTTGCTCCCCTTCCTCTAAATGTACACATTGTCTGCATGTAAAGAGTCTCGCGTTACAGAGATTGGAGATCTATTAAATGTACACCAAGGATAGCTATTAGGCAGTTTTCATGGATACGCAAGAAAGTTATATCCACAAGTCCCACTCCTTGTCACTTGCAAGAGCTATTATCAGTCACTTGCCCTAACAGGTGGTGACAGCTTTTGGATCTTTCCCTGGTATTCTGTGGCTCATTGTTAGCCAGCTTGGATCTCTTGCTGCCAAACTCTAGTGAGAGTTTGGAGCTGGTGTCATCTGTCTTAGCTTTTAGAAGTTTCCAGTGAACCTAAAGTAGCCTCAATGTTTCAAAGAAGAGCTGTTGGCCAGTACATGTCTTTGTCCCCAGATATTCAAGCTGTGATCCCTAATCCAATCTGATACATTAGAATGAAAGTAATGCAACACTTTAGTACCCCGTTTTGACAAGTTTGGTGATAACTGGTATAAAGAATGATGAACTATGAACCAACATGTAGGAAGTTAGACAGACCTGAGTTAATGTCTCAAATCTTAACTACCTTATGAACTACTTTATGGCCTTGGGCAATTTATTTACCCTCTTGAATCTCAATTTCTGCTTAGTAAAATGGACTAGTAGTACTTGTTTTACAGGTTGTTATAAAGAATAAGAGAAAACATACATAAAAAAGCATCCAGGATAGGGCCTTGACATTTGATAATATTTGTTTTCCTTTCTTTCACACAAACCACCATCTCCACCAACTTCTACTCTGAGGACTGAATAAAAATTTACAGATTTGTAAGGTAGACTGAGTGATTCAGGTTAGTTATAGAAAATAATTTCTTACCTATGACTTTTTTTCTGAGATGTTTTAATATTGAATGAATTCCCATTTATTTTAAATACTTTAATATCAGTTTGTTTGAAATGAAGAGGTTGTACTACGTTACTGTTCAAGCTCCCTTCAAGCCCTGTAATTTCATGATTCTTTGTTGTTTTTGTAAAACCAATATAATATGCCTTCTTGGGTTTTAAGTTCTGATTTCTATTCAATAAAAGTCTTTGAAAAAGAGACTGAGCCTCATTAGAAATATTTCTTGTTTTTGTAACCAGAGCATCAGTGTTTTTGTGATGATGTTTTCTTTTAAAAATAAAAACAACTAAAACTGAGTTTCTTTGCCAAACCCTCAAAGTTGCTTTGCCTTGGGCTCTGTGAGCAAGCTCAGGCAGATCCATAAAAGGTCATCGCAGGCACCTCAGCTACCCAGCCTCCTTAGCTCTCTTACAGGAGCAGGGCCAAGGGAATGGGGAGAAAGGAGGGCTTGGAAAGGAGATGCTTCTGGACTTGAGGATTCAATAGTCCCATGCACTGTATAAGAATTTTTAGGGGGTGATTATTAGCATTTTGGCAGCAGTTATTTTTTTCTCCTTCTTGTGAGTTTTTATTTCGGGGGTCTAGCTTTGGATGTTCTATTAACTAGAACTTTATTGGCTGTAGTATGACATGTTCCTTTGTGGTTCCAAATATTTGTGGCTGTTGTGGGATTTTCTTTTTAATTTCAGTTTCTATGATATTAAGACCAGCTGGTTAAAGTTATTTATTTTAATACAGAATGGTATTATGACTAAACCATGCTGAATAAAACTTCAGTCAGGGAGGCGGCATACTACAGTGGAAAGAGTGGGGGCTTTGAAGTCAGATCTGAGTTTGAATCCTAACTCAATTGCTTAAGAAATGTGTGTGATGTGACGTGAGGCAAGCTGCTTACCGTCTGAATCTCATCTCCTTCACTGAAAATAATGAATTGTAATTCTTATGTTTTGGGGTGGCTGAGAACATTAATTTATATATAATTTATATATTATATATATTTATATGTTATATATTTTATATATAATAATTTATATCGTAAAGGTATGCTCGTATTAGTCCCCTCCTTTCTTCTCCTTCTTCTTTCACTCCTTATTAATCAAAGAATGATTTAACCTCCGGTTTCACATGGGGACAGAGCCTTAGGAGCTCCTTTGGAGATGAAAGGAGAGAAAAACTCTTCCTTCTTTTTCCAAATTAAGGTTAGGGAGACTTGTTTTCTGATACCTTCAGGAAACTTTACTATCCTAACAGTGGACTCTATCTTATTGCATGCAGACTATAGAATTAGGATGAATATAAAATAATTTTTAAGTTGGGGCATAAATGGAGTGCCTGTTAGTTATAATTCTTTAATAACAATCAAAAGAATATATATTTTCAATTATATTTCTTTTAAACTTTCTAGATCTTTCAGCATGTTACAGATCCATTCCTACAGTTTCCTTAATGCTTTCATATTCTTGGATTTGGCTAGTGGTGTCAGTGTCATGGTTCAATACTAACAATAAGGTATTTGTCATGTCTTAGTTCTTAAGCATATTTCAAAAAGATCTTAATATCAGATCCTTTGCATCAGAAAAGAAAGCTGAAGAAAGCTTATTGAGTTGAGAATATTTTAACGGAAGTCTTGTTGAATTTGCTGGGATTTTTGTGGTAATGTTGCTTCAGGGAATATATGTTTCATTCTTCTTCGGTGAGTAGCACTGCTTCAAGACACAACTTGAAGGTACTTGTTTTGAATATAGCTTAATTTCTGAGTTGTGTTTCCAGACACCATACTAGATTGCTGGACTAGTGATTATAGGATTGGTATATGTGTGGTTAACACATTGTTTCACAGGCATAGGCCAAATATCAAATAACTGTAAGAATGAGACTTTTTAAAAATAGTAAATGCTATTTTTTTCTGTTGGATTTTATAGTATTGCTAAAAAGTAACTGAATTTATACATATATGTGGTTATCTTCATATGTAAACAATAGTGTATATTTGATGTTGAAATAAAGAATCCTTTTCTTTGTCCTTCCTCTAAGCTCCCAAGGAAATTGAAAATACCAGAATACTGGGTTAATCCAAGTTTTTACTATTCATGTAATTTTAAAAAATAGGTTAAAGCTAGTTTTATACCAGCCCTTGAAAGTTGTAGAGCAGCTGTATCTGGTAGGCAGAACGTACTCAATGAAAATGTTGGTGCAGACAGAACAGGCTCCAGTAGATGTTTATAGATGTTTTCACATGTTACAAATTAAAGTATATTCATCTCCAGTGTCACATTCTACAAATCTCACTTAAAGGACTTACTTGTGCTCCATAAAAGTAATCCTTTGAAATTTTTGAATTAGGCAGAGGGCATTGTTATCTCTTTGTATCAGAAGCTTTTTTGTTTTTTTTTTTTTTTGAGACAGAGTCTCACTCTGTTGCCCAGGCTGGAGTGCAGTGGCATGATCTTGGCTCAGTGTAACCTCCACCTCCCGGGTTCAAGTGATTCTCCTGTCTCAGCTTCCCGAGTGGCTGGGATTACAGGCACCTGCCACCATGCCCTACTAATTTTTGTATTTTTACTAGAGATGAGGTCTCACCATGTTGGCCAAGCTGGTCCCGAACTCCTGACCTCAAATGATCCACCCTCCTTGGCCTCCCAAAGTGCTGGGATTACAGGCATGAGCCACTGTGCCCAGCCTGTATCAGAAGCTTTTAAAGTTACATCTGATTTTCTCATCTATTTTTTTCTGTCTAATTTCCATTGTATTTTATTTTATTCTATTTTTAAACAATTTCATGGATTATACATTTTGGAGATGCTTCTTAATATTAGGTAAATCAATACATTTTGTATGCATTGTTCATAAGGTGTTATACTTTTTCATTATGTGTGTATGTTCTCTTCTGCCACCAACTAGATGTTTTCATAGTGAAAATATTTCTTTTCACTTTATTTTGTGAGAGTAGTTGGTTCTCTAGTAGCAAAGACTGATGTGAATTGAAAGGTTTGTAATTTCCTTTCGTGAATTTAATAAAAATTTTAGTCTAGGTCTGTGCGTGCTTATGTTAATTTCTCACACTCATTTGGAAAATGTTTTATACTTTATTACAGTTTCTCTTGTCTGGTTAGTCTGCATTGTGTGGCTATAACGTGATCAAGAGCTTATGACTTAGACATACTGTGTAGATAAGCTTATTTGGTAGAATTATGATATTTCAGTTCTAAAATGTAAATTTGATTGATCTGTATGAAAGATGAGCTCTTAACACATGATTTTTCATATATGCATATGTATGTGCATTTTATATACCACCGTTTTTTGTGTATCATACATATGTATTTCATCCTGCTTTGTTCATTTTTGTGTATGAAAATTATGTAACAAAATAACTATTTTAAAGCAATTTAAGCCGAAAATAAAAGTTTAGACGAATTCCAAGTTTTGTGAAATAACATATGTCAGAATAGAAAATATTGGCAACATATAAGCAAAAATGAAAGTGATGGTCTCTGGGCAATGGTTGTGTTTTTATATTTTCCTAAATTTTCTAGAATGAACATATATTCTTTAATCAGAATAATATAAATCTTAAAATAAATGCAGTGGAAATCTAACTTACTCTCTTTCAGTTGATATGTTTTTGATTAATGAAAACAACAAATATATCAGCATAAAGTATTTGAGTCTGAATCTTAAGCTTAACTATAAAATAATTTAACATAATATTAGCTTTTTATTTAATGTTACAGAAACATGTTAATCATGCACTTAGAACATAGTTTTCTAACCCAGACCACATGTAGGAATTAGGAAATTTAACACAAAAAACAATTTTAGCTCTTAGAAACCCAAAGATAGATCACTTTTTATTACAGAGTTTTAAACATGTGCAGAGTACAAATAAATAGCAAAATTTACTAACATTAAAATATCTTTATTTAAAAAAAATTTTTTTTTTTAAGTGACAGGATCTTGCTGTTACCCAGGGTGGAGTGCAGTGGCATGATCATAGCTCACTGTAACCTTGAACTCCTGGGCCTGAACCATCTTCCCACCTCAGCCTTTCAAGTAGCTGTGTCTACAGGCATACACCTCCATGTCTGGCTAATTTTTATTTTTATTTTTTTATTTTATTTTATTTTTTGAGACGGAGTCACATTCACTCTGTCACCCAGGCTGGAGTGCAGCGACACGATCTCAGTTCACAGCAACCTCTGCCTCCCGGGTTCAAGTGATTCTCCTGCCTCAGCCTCCCGAGTAGCTGGGGTTACAGGCATGCCACCACACCCAGCTAATTTTTGTATTTTTAGTAGAGACGGGGTTTCACCATGTTGACCAGGCTGGTCTTGAACTCCTGACCTCAAGTGATCCACCTGCCTCCTAAAGTGTTGGGATTACAGGCATGAGCCACTGTGCTTGGCCTAATTTTTATTTTTATTTTTTGTAAAGATGAGATCTCACTGTGTTGCCCAGGCTGGTCTCAAATTCCTGACCTCAAGTGATTCTCCCACATCCACCTTCCGAAGTGTTGGGATTACAGGCATTACCCCCAGCCAAAAATGTCTGTATAATATAAGCTGAGCTCATTCAAAATTGCAAAAGCTTGTAAGAAAAGAATCAGGAAAGGCCGGGTGTGGTGGCTCACGCTTGTAATCCCAGCACTTTGGGAGGCTGAGGCCGGCGGATCACGAGGTCAGGAGATTGAGACCACGGTGAAACCCCGTCTCTACTAAAAATACAAAAAATTAGCCGGGCGTGGTGGTGGGCACCTGTAGTCCCAGCTACTCGGAGAGGCTGAGGCAGGAGAATGGCGTGAACCCGGGAGGCGGAGCTTGCAGTGAGCAGAGATTGTGCCACTGCACTCCAGCCTGGGCGACAGAGCAAGACTCCATCTCAGAAAAAAAAAAAAAAAAAAAAAGAAAAGAAACGAATCAGGAAGTTGAATAAATTCCAAAAGAAACAAGAAATTTACCCATGTTATTACGGCCTTGCAATTAATGCAGCAGTTTTTTCTTCCTCTATTGTTTTGATATATTTGTCTCCAATTGCCCACAATTCCTGTTTACATTTATCTTCAATTCATCTTAATTAACAAGTGAACTTGGAACAAAGGCAGGATCCTTTTGACTTTAGAGATAGATGCATCTTAGGATCCTTAGGGCATTGTCATCTTTGGCATTGTTTAGGCTTCTCAAAAGATGCTACATGTTGTACCCTTTGGAGACTTTAAACTAAAATAATTTTTCTTCCTAGTCATCTAGTTTAATTTGGTATTTCAGGGTATCTTTAATGCTGGAAAAAGGCATCTAAGCAACAACCAATGTGGAGCATATATTAAAATGTAAAATGTTATTTTCTCTGCTTTGGTCATTTTATAAAGGACCTTCATTGTAGACCCTGTTTATTAGAGATTCCTGTATGTATAAATCAATTTTGACTTTTTCTTTGGTCTAATGATAATGTGACTTGTTAATAATTACTGCAGTAACTTCCAATTAAAGAGGATTGTGACTCAGATTAGGTTCTTTGTAATTAGTACTTTGTCATTTTACATCATCAGAAAATGGTGTTTGCTGGTCTGGAATTAAGGAAAGAGTTCCATTTGGCAATAAGTTCATTAACACATGGAAAGAAATAGCCTGGCTTATACCCTTGTTGCCAATCACATGTGTTTTTGTTAAAAGGAGAAGGTTGCCCTGCTTTGGGAGGATGGTGGTGACAGATTACTTATCCAAGATTTTTATATTAGGTGTTCTTTTTCTTTTCTTTTCTTTTTTAAGGAAAAAATGTTTGAAAAGGAAAGAAGTTGACATTGAAATGAAACCAAGTGTGGTAATCACAAGGTCCCAATTATAGTGAATTTGGAGGCATTAAGGAGATGTTTGGGATGCCTTAGGAGTTACCCACTCTATAAATAATTAAAGGCAAAGAAGATCACATTTCATAGAACAGGATTTTAGAATGTTACAGTTGTAAAGCACCTTAAGAGGTCACTTACTTCAACCCCTCACTTTAGAAATGATGGAACCAAGCCCCAGAGAAGGAAAGTAATTGAGGTTCACATAACTGGTCCATAATAAAGGTAGGACCAACCCAAGGTTTGTTCCTTATTCCCTGTCTAGTGTCATCAGGGAGAACAGCCTAAATGTTTTGCAGGGAGTGTGATTATGATTGAACTGGAGGTTAGAAAACACAGTGATTTACGGAGTCAAATGGCCGAATAGGAACAGGTCCAGTCTACAGCTCCCAGCGTGAGCGACGCAGAAGATTGGTGATTTCTGCATTTCCAACTGAGGTACTGGGTTCATCTCACAGGGTAGTGTCGGACAGTGGGTGCAGGACAGTGGGTGCAGCCCACTGAGCATGAGCCAAAGCAGGGCGAGGCATCGCCTCACCCAGGAAGTGCAAGGGGTCAGGGAATTCCCTTTCCTAGTCAAAGAAAGGGGTGACAGATGGCACCTGGAAAATTGGGTCACTCCCACCCTAATACTGCGCTTTTCCAATGGTCTTAGCAAACGCCACACCAGGAGATTATATTCCACGCCTGGCTCGGAGGGTCCTACGCCCATGGAGCCTCGCTCATTGCTAGCACAGCAGTCTGAGATCAAAGTGCAAGGTGGCAGCGAGGCTAGGGGAGGGGTGCCCGCCATTGCCAAGGCTTGAGTAAGTAAACATAGCGGCCAGGAAGCTTGAATTGGGTGGAGCCCACCGTAGCTCAAGGAGGCCTGCCTGCCTCTGTAGACTCCACCTCTGGGGGCAGGGCATTGCCAAACAAAAGGAAGCAGAATCCTCTGTAGACTTAAATGTCCCTGTCTGACAGCTTTGAAGAGAGTATTGGTTCTCCCAGCACACATATGGAGATCTGAGAACAGACAGACTGCCTCCTGAAGTGGGTCCCTGACCCACGAGTAGCCTAACTGGGAGGCACTCCCCAGTGGGGGCAGACTGACACCTCACACGGCCAGGTACTCCTCTGAGACAAAACGTCCAGAGGAACGATCCAGGCAGCAACATTTGCTGTTCACCAATATCCGCTGTTCTGCAGCCTCCGCTGCTGATACCCAGGCAAACAGGGTCTGGAGTAGACCTCCAGCAAACTCCAACGGACCTGCAGCTGAGGGTCCTGACTGTTAGAAGGAAAACTAACAAACAGAAAGGACATCCACACCAAAACCCCATCTGTACGTCACCATCATCAAAGACCAAAGTTAGATAAAACCACAAAGATGGGGAAAAAACAAAGCAGAAGAACAGGAAACTCTAAAAATCGGAGTGCCTCTCCTCCTCCAAAGGAACGCAGCTCCTCACCAGCAACGGAACAAAGGTGAATGGAGAATGACTTTGATGAGTTGAGAGAAGAAGGCTTCAGGCGATCAAACTACTCCGAGCTGAAGGAGGAAGTTCGAACCCATGGCGAAGAAGTTAAAAACCTTGAAAAAAAATTAGACAAATGGCTAACTAGAATAACCAATGCAGAGAAGTCCTTAAAGGACCTGATGGAGCTGAAAACCACGGCACGAGAACTACGTGACGAATGCAAAAGCCTCAGTAGCCGATTCGATCAACTGGAAGAAAGGGTATCAGTGATGTAAGATCAAATGAATGAAATGAAGCGAGAAGAGAAGTTTAGAGAAAAAAGAATAAAAAATGAACAAAGCCTCCAAGAAATAGAGGACTATGTGAAAAGACCAAATCTACGTCTGATTGGTGTACCTGAAAGTGACGGGGAGAATGGAACCAAGTTGGAAAACACTGCAGGATATTATCCAGGAGAATTTCCCCAATCTAGCAAGGCAGGCCAATATTCAAATTCAGGAAATACAGAGAATGGCACAAAGATACTCCTCGAGAAGAGCAACTCCAAGACACATAATTGTCAGATTCACCAAAGTTGAAATGAAGGAAAAAATGTTAAGGGCGGCCAGAGAGAAAGGTTGGGTTACCCACAAAGGGAAGCCCATCAGACTAACAGCTGATCTCTCAGCAGAAACTCTACAAGCCAGAAGAGAGTGGGGGCCAATATTCAACATTCTGAAAGAAAAGAATTTTCAACCCAGAATTTCATATCCAGCCAAACTAAGCTTCATAAGTGAAGGAGAAATAAAATACTTTACAGACAAGCAAATGCTGAGAGATTTTGTCACCACCAGGCCTGCCCTAAAAGAGCTCCTGAAGGAAGCACTAAACATGGAAAGGAACAACCAGTACCAGCCACTGCAAAAACATGCCAAATTGTAAAGACCATAGAGGCTAGAAAGAAACTGCATCAACTAACGAGCAAAATAACCAGCTAACATCATAATGACAGGATCAGATTCACACATAACAATATTAACCTTCAATGTAATGGGCTAAATGCTCCAATTAAAAGACACAGACTGGCAAATTAGATAAAGAGTCAAGACCCATCAGTGTGCTGTATTCAGGAAACCCATCTCACATGCAGAGACACATGTAGGCTCAAAATAAAAGGATGGAGGAAGATCTACCAAGCAAATGGAAAATAAAAAAAGGCAGGGGTTGCAATCCTAGTCTCTGATAAAACAGACTTTAAACCAACAAAGATCAAAAGAGACAAAGAAGGCCATTACATAATGGTAAAGGGATCAATTCAACAAGAAGAGCTAACTATCCTAAATATATATGCACCCAATACAGGAGCTCCCAAATTCATAAAGCAAGTCCTTAGAGACCTACAAAGAGACGTAGACCCCCACACAATACTAATAGGAGACTTTAACACCCCACCGTCAACATTAGACAGATCAACGAGACAGAAAGTTAACAAGGATATCCAGGAACTGAACTCAGCTCTGCACCAAGCAGACCTAATAGACATCTACAGAACTCTCCACCCCAAATCAACAGAATATACATTCTTTTCAGCACCATACCACACCTATTCCAAAATTAACCACATAGTTGGAAGTAAAGCAATCCTCAGCAAAGGTAAAGGAACAGAAATTATAACAAACTGTCTCTCAGACCACAGTGCAATCAAACTAGAACTCAGGATTAAGAAACTCACTCAAAACCGCTCAACTACATGGAAACTGAACAACCTGCTCCTGAATGACTACTGGGTACATAACAAAATGAAGGCAGAAATAAAGATATTCTTTGAAACCAACGAGAACAAAGGCACAACCTACCAGAATCTCTGGGACACGTTCAAAGCAGTGTGTAGAGGGAAATTTATAGCACTAAATGCCCACAAAAGAAAGCAGGAAAGATCTAAAGTTGACACCCTAACATCACAATCAAAAGAACTTGAGAAGTGAGAGTAAACACATTCAAAAGCTAGCAGAAGGCAAGAAATAACTAAGATCAGAGCAGAACTGAAGGAAATAGAGACACAAAAAACCCTTCAAAAAATCAATGAATCCAGGAGTTGGTTTTTTGAAAAGATCAACAAAATTGATAGACCACTAGTAAGACCAATAGAGAAGAAAAGAGATAAGAATCAAATAGACACAATAAAAAATGATAAAGGGGATATCACCACCAATACCACAGAAATACAAACTACTATGAGAGAATACTATAAACACCTCTACGCAAATAAACTAGAAAATGTAGAAGAAATGGATAAATTCCTGGGCACATACACCCTCCCAAGACTAAACCAGGAAGAAGTTGAATCTCTGAATAGACCAATAACAGGCTCTGAAATTGAGGCAATAATCAGTAGCTTACCAACCAAAAAAAAGTCCAGGATCAGCTGGATTCACAGCCAAATTCTACCAGAGGTACAAGGAGGAGCTGGTACCATTCCTTCTGAAACTATTCCAATCAATGGAAAAAGAGGGAATCCTCCCTAACTCATTATATGAGGCCAGCATTATCCTGATACCAAAGCCTGGCGGAGACACAACAAAACAAGAGAATTTTAGACCAATATCCCTGATGAACATCGATGCAAAAATCCTCAATAAAATACTGGCCAACCGATTCCAGCAGCACATCAAAAAGCTTATCCACCACGATGAAGTGGGCTTCATCCCTGGGATGCAAGGCTGGTTCAACATACACAAATCAATAAATGTAATCCAGCATATAAACAGAAACAATGACAAAAACCACATGATTATCTCAACAGATGCAGAAAAGGCCTTAGACAAAATTCAACAGCCCTTCATGCTAAAAACTCTCAGTAAATTAGGTATTGATGGGACATATCTCAAAATAATAAGAGCTATCTATGACAAACCCACAGCCAGTATCATACTGAATGGGCAAAAACTGGAAGCATTCCCTTTGAAAACTGGCACGAGACTGGAATGCCCTCTCTCACCACTCCTATTCAACATAGTGTTAGAAGTTCTGGCCAGGGCAATCAGGCAGGAGAAGGAAATAAAGGGTATTCAATTAGGAAAAGAGGAAGTAAAATTGTCCCTGTTTGCAGATGACATGATTGTATATCTAGAAAACCCCATTGTCTCAGCCCAAAATCTCCTTAAGCCGATAGGCAACTTGAGCAAAGTCTCAGGATACAAAATCAATGTGCAAAAATCACAAGCATTCTTATACACCAATAACAGACAAACAGAGAGCCCAATCATGAGTGAACTGCCATTCACAGTTGCTTCAAAGAGAATAAAATACCTAGGAATACAACTTACAAGGGACATGACCTCTTCAAGGAGAAGTACAAACCACTGCTCAATGAAATAAAAGAGGATACAAACAAATGGAAGAACATTCTATGCTCATGGATAGGAAGAATCAATATTGTGAAAATGGCAATACTGCCCAAAGTAATTTATAAATTCAATGCCATCCTCATCAAGCTACCAATGACTTTCTTCACAGAATTGGAAAAAACTACTTTACAGTTCATATGGAACCAAAAAAGAGCCTGCATCACCAAGTCAATCTTAAGCCTAAAGAACAAAGCTGGAGGCATCACGCTACCTGACTTCAAACTATACTACAAGGCTACAGTAACCAAAACAATATGGTGTTGGTACCAAAACAGAGATATAGACCAATGGAACAGAACAGAGTCCTCAGTAATAATGCCGCATATCTATAACTCTCTGATCTTTGACAAACCTGACAAAAACAAGAAATGGGGAAAGGAGTCCCTATTTAATAAATGGTGCTGGGAAAACTGGCTAGCCATATGTAGAAAGCTGAAACTGGATCCCTTCCTTAGACCTTATACAAGAATTAATTCAAGATGGATTAAAGACTTACATGTTAGACCTAAGACCATAAAAACCATAGAAGAAAACCTAGGCAGTACCTTTCAGGGCATAGGCATGGGCAAGGACTTCATGTCTAAAACACCAAAAGCAATGGCAACAAAAGCCAAAATTGACAAATGGGATCTAATTAAACTAAAGAGCTTCTGCACAGCAAAAGAAACTACCATCAGAGTGAACAGGCAACCTACAGAATGGGAGAAAATGTTTGCAATCTACTCATCTGAGAAAGGGGTAATATCCAGAATCTACCATGACCTCAAACAAATTTACAAGAAAAAACCCCATCAACAAGTGGGTGAAGGATATGAACAGACACTTCTCAAAAGAAGACATTCATGCAGCCAAGAGACACATGAAAAAATGCTCATCATCACTGGCCATCAGAGAAATGCAAATCAAAACCACATTGAGATACCATCTCCCACCAGTTAGAATGGCAAACATTAAAAAGTCAGAAAACAACAGGTGCTGGAGAGGATGTGGAGAAATAGGAACACTTTTACACTGTTGGTGGGACTGTAAACTAGTTCAACCATTGTGGTAGTCAGTGTGGCGATTCCTCAGGGATCTAGAACTAGAAATCCCGTTTGACCCAGCCATCCCATTACTGGGTATATATCCAAAGGATTATAAAACATGCTGGTATAAAGACACATGCACACGTATGTTTATTGCAGCACTATTCACAATAGCAAAGACTTGGAACCAACCCAAATGCCCATCAGTGATAGACTGGATAAAGAAAATGTGGCACATATCCACCATGGAATACTATGCAGCCATAAAAAATGATGAGTTCATGTCCTTTGTAGGGACATGGATGAAGCTGGAAACCATCATTCTCAGCAAACGATCACAAGGAGAAAAAACCAAACACCACATGTTCTCACTCCTAGGTGGGAATTGAACAATGAGAACACATGGACACAGTAAAGGGAACATCGCACACTGGGGCCTGTTGTGGTGTTGGGGGAGGGGGGAGCGATAGCATTAGGAGATATGCCTAATGTTAAATGACGAGTTAATGGGTGCAGCACACCAACATGGCACATGGATATATGTAACAAACCTGCACGTTGTGGACATGTACCCCAATAGTTAAAGTATAATAAAAAAGAAAAAAGAAAATACAGTGCTTTATTTTCCTTAGGCGTGTCACAAGTTTGGTACAAAATTATGCCACAATACTTTGATTTAACTTTTTTCACCATAATTAACAAAGTAAGTGATTAATAAATATAAGGGTTTTAAAATTTGGTATACAAAATGGTTTTTAAATTAAATGTCATTTGGAAGGAGGAGCTGAAATGTGTAATTTAAGACATTTCTGGAAATAGGTGTAGCTGCTATAGAAGTGTGGTTAGAAACACAAAATGATCAGGTCAGAATTGAATATTGGCAGAACCGTAAATATAACCTAGTTCATTTTCATGTAGAAGTTGCTCCCTGGCATCGTAGAGCAAAGTGACATTCTTACGTCATTGCTTGAAATGCTTTCTTTGCTGTTGCAGTGTGAAATATATAGCTGAAGGGATCAGGTTTTGAGTGGATACTGATGTCTCCAGACTATTTGGATTTCAAATGTACTGATATCTGTATACTAAGTTATTTATGTCTGTTTATGTTGAAATTAAGAGGCCCTCATTCTCGGGGAAGAGGAGTGAAACAGCAGGAAGAGATCAGGTTTCTAAATCTCCCTTTTTGTTTTTATTACAAGGTGTATTTGCAGTTGTTACATTTGTCCAGTTTTTTTAAAAATTGGTTCAGATTGTTTGAAATAAGCAAAAGAAAATCTGAATGATTTTGAAATAGACTAAATTGGTTCTTGTAATTTAAAATTGTTTTATGTTTGTTTGCATTGGTCTTGCCTATTTAACTTAAATATTTGAAGTACCTCTTTTGATCTGTGGTCTCCCTGGCAAATGAAATCAGCGTAAGCACTTGAATTTCAAATGCATGTTTTTTACATTTAAATTGCTGTTCTCTGCTTTAGGAAGAGCTCTTGAAAACTATCTATAGTTCATAAAGGTATACTCTTCCAGTGAAATTAGGAGCCATTGGAACTGTTGGTCTTACTTCCAGCTGAATTAGTTAAACTGCCTGTTAAGGTTCAGAGCTTATTGACCAATAGGCATTTATTGCCCTAGCCATAATGACACAATGATTTCCATTAGATTTCAAGTTTATGGAAATAAAAAAGATATCTTGCAAAGGAAACGTTTAGTGGTTGCATTTAATTGTTAGGATTAATTAGGCATTTAAATGTAGATATAAAGTATGTTTTACAAATGAGTATTTCTGTTTCATTGCTCTGACCCTATTGTACTGAAGTGAATGAAGATTTTGTTGTTCGTGGTTCTCTTGTTTCACCATGTGTCTACACTGAAATTGCTGAGCCATGACTTCAGAGAGTACTCACCAGTATTGCAGAATATTTGGTAGTTTAACATTTGCCATTAATAATATTCATAATAATTTTGAAAATAATCAACATGGTTGCTGTAGGACATTAAATATAGTCATCTGTGAGCTTAAGAGAATGATTTGACTTTTTTTCAAGGACTTTTAATGTGAGAAGTTCAGAACTTGTATTTCTATTAAGTGTATTTTTATTTCATTATGGTCACAATTTTATAATTAACAAGGATTCTTTACATAAGATATTAATTAAATTAGGGACCTTATGCATTGTTTTTTACTTGTAGTGCTTAAAAAATGTATCTTAGAAGCTAAGTTAAAAGAGGTTATTAAAAAATTAATGTATCCTGAAAGAAGGAAGAGAGGATGACAGATTATGAAGTGGAACCTAGTTTTTAAGCATTTGGGATTCTATTACATTAAAAATTGATGTGAAATCTGAATATTCATCTCTAAAACCATTTGAAATGATAAGCTGCAGAATCAGAGCTACTTCTCTGTAGAAGACTCATTTGCAAGTGTCAGCCAACATTCCTTTCAAACAGCTTGAAATGGGTTTCTTAATTTGCTTTAGAAGTGTAGTTTCAGAAAGTTGATGCAACCAAGTTTCATTTGCATTTCCTCTGGACAGGATAAATCCACTTCATTGATATTAGTTTGGATAATTTCTCCCCAAGGGGTAGTGCATCTTTTTCAAGCTCAGAGATCCAAGAGTATTATGGGTAAAGCTTCCTAGGTTAAATTCATTTCTGTCCTAGCTGGGGAGCATGCTTAGCCACATAAAAGATGTAAATATGGATTTATTCTCTCAGGATTTCAGCATTGAAGGCAAGGAGGGAGGAAGGAACTGAGAGTTTGAAAGACACTGAGTTTAATTAATACATTTGGAAGTGGTCAGGAGTGCTTATTTATGAAAAGCAGAATGAGAGGAGGTGTACAAGTAAGATGGAATTCTTTAGTTAATAACTATTTATTGATGGATAGATTATGTATCTATATTAGGCCGTATGTGTATACATATGGATAAAAGATGACCCTGACTTTGAAGGAACTCATTTCCTGTTAATTTTTTCATTTATTCAGTAATCATTGGCTACCTATTCTGTGTCAAACCCTGTGCTGGAGACAGAAAGATGAAAAGGCATTGTTTCTGTACTCCAGAATCTTTGGGGCTGTGGAGCATATTCCTAACATTTTCATTTGGAATATGGAAAAAGGTTTTCCTTATAGATGCTTTTTTAAAAGGAAACTCCATATTCTAGCAGTGGAGTCCTGGCTTCAGAGGCAGACAGTTCTGGGTTTGAATCTCTGTTCTGACACTTACAAGCTCTTAGCTTAGGCAAGTCCTTAACCTTTATCAGCTTCAGGAGCCTTACCTTTAAAGGAAGACATAATAATTTACCTTGCAGAATAATTAAGACTAAATAAGATTACTCGTGTGAATGTGGTTGTAGTATACCAATGAATTTCAGTTCCATTTCTTCTCCTTTCTATAATATTGCTAGTCTTGTAATTCAGTGACATTTTGCATGAACTAGGCCATTAGAATTGGCTGGTGAATATAACCAATCTTTACAGCATAATTTTTTTTTTTTTTTTTTTGAGACAGAATCTCGCTCTTTTGCCCAGGCAGGAGTGCAGTGGCGCTATCTCGGCTCACTGCAAGCTCCGCCTCCCAGGTTCACGCCATTTTCCTGCCTCAGCCTCCCGAGTAGCTGGGACTACAGGCGCCTGCTGCCGCGCCCTGCTAATTTTTTGTATTTTTTTAGTAGAGACGGGGTTTCACCGTGTTAGCCAGGATGGTCTCGATCTCCTGACCTCGTGATCCGCCTGCCTCGGCCTCCCAAAGTGCTGGGATTACAGGCGTGTACAGCATAATTTTTTAATGGAAAAAATGCTTAAAACATTCCAGATAACTGACCTAAAAATATAATTTTGGAACACAATTCCTTTGTAAGCTGGGGAAGACCCATATTAAATTTTTACATGCACTTGTTCTTATGTTGCTTTGAAACAACTCTTTAATTATTTAATGTGCAGCATTTATATATTTCCCCAAGTTGATTGTATGCTTTTTGGCTGATATTAATTATCTCTTCTTATATACCCCCTTTGCACTGAAAATCTTTGTACATAATAGGTAGAAAATACAGTCTTGATGTAAGGCGAAATTGTTACAAATAAGATGCCAAAGATCCCTTTCATTAAAAATAGGAAATAGTTTTGATACTGCCATTTAAAACTTGTCAACAAATAATACTAGAAAATAGTAAGTTTTAATTTACGTTTTATAGAAATAGAGCTTAAATGACAAAGGGAACAATGTTAGCAATTTGCAGTCTTTGGAAAAGGTATGGAGTCACATCATTGATGCACAAAAGGTATCTGTCAAATAGCACACCATAATCATGTGGTGCAAGGGACCCTAACAAGTCAAAGAAGACCATAAATCTGGAGCTGTTCAGCCAATCGAGGCACCAGTTGTCTGTGAATGGTACTGTCTTTGTGCAGCATTACCAAGACCTGAATTTATGAAAAGAGTTATGCAGTTGTATTTTGTGGTTGTGCTTGTTTTCAAATGATTTTGTGAAATATAGGTAATACTAGGGAATAGGTCATTTTTAGCTACATTGATATTATACCTGAACAAAATTTCTAAACAATTCTCAATCAAAATAATTTATTAAGTTTCTAGTTATATAGGAACTGCTATGCTATTCTGATGGCTCTTTTTGAAAAAGAATTCATTTGCCCCATCCCTGCTGTTTTGTTTTTCGAATTGCTGTCATAATTTCATAGGAATGCATCACCAGTAGGACTATTGTGCTGATGAATGAAAGCTTCCTGTGCCTGTTGGCAGGGACTAAGTAGGCTCTAAGCAAAATGAAATTCACTGAATTTTAGCAGAGCTATTAAGAAAATAAGTGCAAATTGTCAGGAGAAGAGAGATTTGTTCCCCACCATCATCACTTGACTCTTGGGTAAGAAACGTTAGGCAAGAAAGAAACTGTTTCAATTTGTCATCCTCCTGAGACCTCAAGATGTTATCTGCACTGCTGAAATAAAGCATTCCTTTCTATACGCAGAGAAAATGAGAAAATGGTTTATGCCCAGATTGGTCCATTTAGTTAGGAGGACAGTCACATAAATAACTACCTAAAAAAACAAAAACAAAGAAAGAAAATGGGAAACCTGAGTCCCTGGCACAGAACATTTCAGCATTAAAGTGTCTGTAAAGTGCAAAACAAAACTGCCTGTTAGGACAACTGTAAAGTGCTAAGAGGAAGACATTGTAAAATTTAACCTTTCTTTACCTTATTTTTGTAAAATAAAAGCCATTTCCTTTTCATGTCTCATAGGGGAAAGCTATATTAGCTTGTGATTGAGAGAAAGCTCTGGCATCAAGTGGTTATAGAGATGTAAGGAGGATGATAATGTAATTACTGAACATGTGTCAGCAGTATGATGTGACTAAAGTACATAAGATCCTGTGATGTACACTGACAGAGAAACAGTGTATTTCAACTGTACTTGTTGGCATCAAGTCCCATTTGTTGGGTTTCTGTGCTTACTTTTGTTTAAGCTTTGTGTCTGCATGTGTGTATAATACTATATATATATGCACACACATACATACATATATCTATACATACATTATGTATGTATATATACAGAATTACAGGAGAGTTATTGGGGCTAAGTTATAGGACAGCAGGAAGAAAGTCCAACGCAGCATGATGTAGGTAAAACAACATAGAGTTTCGAACACAGCATGATTTAGGTAAAAGAACATAGAGTTTCGAACCAATCTACGCTGAGATTGAATTCTTGCCCACTATCTGTGCAACTTGGGTAAGTTTCTTTACCTCTCTGAAATCAGGTTTCTCTTTTTGAAAATGGGAACTAAATGACTCATCTCATGCCATTCTTTCTTAATGTAGTGGCTTTTTTTGAATTCCATGAACCTAATCATACCTTTCCCAGTCTCAGGCCTTTGTACTCCTTTCTGTACTGCTCTTTCTTTGGTTAGCTTATCATTCTTAGTTCTCAGCTTATACCTCTTCAGAACATATTTTTTTTATTATTATTATTTTTGAGACAGAGTCTCGATCTGTGGCTCAGGCTGGAGTGCAGTGGCATGATCTCGGCTCTCTGCAACCTCTGCCTCCCAGGTTCAAACGATTCTCCTGCCTCAGCCTCTGGAGTAGCTGGGATTACAGGTGCCTGCCACCATGCCTGGCTAATTTTTGTATTTTTAGTAGAGACGTGGTTTCACCGTGTTGGCCAGGCTGGTCTTGAACTCCTGACCTCAGGTGATCCACCCACCTTGGCCTCCCAGAGTGCTAGGATTACAGACGTGAGCCATCATGCCTGGCCCTATTTATTTGTTTTTATATATTTTTTTAAAGAAACAGGGTCTCTCTCTGTCACTCAGGCTGAAGTGGAGTGGTGTGATTATAGCTTACTATAATCTCAAACTTCTGGGCTCAGTGATTCTCCCGCCTCATCCTCCAGAGTAGATAGGACTACAGGTGCATACCACCATGACCGGCTATTTTTTTAAATCATTATATTTTTGTAGAGGTGGGGTCTTGCTATGTTGCCCAGGCTGGTCTTGAACTCCTGGACTCAAGCCATCCCTCCTGTCTTGACTTCACCAAATGCTGGGATTGTAGACATGAGCTACCTCACCTAGCCCAGAGCATGTTTTTAAATAAGGTATTTCTCCTTCTTAATTATTCTTTATTACATGTTTTGTTTCTTTATTGCACTTTTACAATTTATTTTATTGTATTAACTGTGGGTTTACTCCCTGTCTCTTGCACTAGATATTGAGCTTTAAGGTAGGCAAGGAACCATGTTTATCTTTTCTCTCTTGAATTTTCACTGGAACAGTGCCTACCACTGAGCTGTCAGGCACATAGTTGTTTAAAGAATGAGTGAATGAATATAAAACACCTGGAAGAGTGTTGGTAAATTTGGAGACATTTAATGACTAGTAGCTGATACAGTTACTATTAGATATTATACCTCTACTTATAGATGCAGGTATCCACTCTTTGCTTTCTGCTTTAGAGCTCTAGGAGAGGGCAGTGAATAATAGTAGGCACCTACACATTTGCCACTTCACTGGGAATCAAAGCCAAGGGGAAAATGGTTTCCTTTTCCTCTAATCAAAACATGCAATTAATTCTTATTATTTACGGTAGTTATTTTATATGAAGTTGCTGCAAATACTGAGTTAGCAAATACTGAACTGTTTGAGGGTTAGGTTCCTGTGAGCCTCTGGTCACAACCTTTTTGTCAACTGATCAATACATAACCTTCTTTTATATGTGCTTCTATTTAAAGGTATCTGATTAATATATATTGTTGATTCATTAACATTGAATTCATGCCTAACAGCAGTATAACTCATGCCTGAATAAAGCTTACCAAACTAGTATTTTCTCTGTAAGGCACATCACAGCCTCCTTGAGCTTAGAAACACTAGACAACACGTTAGTGCTATACTTGGGGGTCATTTTAAACAGTGAAATCAACAAAAAGGATACCTTACAATATGAGAATTGGGGTTGCAAATACATTTTAATAATTAGGTGAATTTATAGACACAGAGTCTGTGAATAATAAGATCAACTGCACACATTTCTATTCATTATTTTTGTCTAGTCACATAATTTAATTTGGGGGCTTTACTTTAAATAATACACATTTATGTAAGTGTAATATGCATATGAGTAACTCTTATTCCACAGTAGTTTTTGGTACTTTTTAAATACAAAGCACATTTCATTTTTATGTATTATTTTTATTTCACAATAGGGCTTGCTCTGTGTGTGTGTGTGTGTGTGTGTGTGTGTGTGTGTGTGTGTATGTGTGTGTGTGTGTGTTTGGGTTTGTGTATGCTTTTCATTGAGATGTCCAAAGTACTATTTTACTTTTAAAAACATCTTTAGTATAATATATTTAAAACAATCTTCCACAGGTCTCACAACGCTGGATTGATCTTTATATACTCATTGCTTGATTTTATCTGCGTTACAGTTTGACTCAGTTTGGAGAAATTGGCAAATGGGCTAAATGCTAGTAATAAAAATCAGACTTGGAAAATAAAAAGTTAAAGCAGACTTTTCAAAGAAATCGGTTTATAACATTTTCAGCAGATGCCTTGACCTTGCTGTCATAAAACTGTCCATGCTTTCTTCTGATAATATCTCCAAGTAAAAGGTATCTGTCTTTTGTTCTCACTCTTTAATTACAAAACAAGCATTCCCATCTTAACTGACTCATTTAGTGAAAACAAGTTCACATGCCAGTGCTGTGATAAAATACATATAATGTAATAGTCACTATTTTAAACTTTTTATGTGTACAATTTAGTGGCATGAATTACATTCATAAAGTCATATAATTGTTACCACTATTTACTCAAACTTTTCCAGTCAGATTGACTTGTGTGTGTAGTTCTATGAATTTTAACACATGTATACATTCATTTAACTACCACTAGACTTAAGATACAGAGCAGTTCTATCACTTCTAAATTTTCTACCTTTAAAACCCTGGCAACAACGAATTGCTATACTTTTGCCTTTTTCAAATGTCATATAAATGGAATTATATGGTATGTAGACTGACTTCTTTAACTCAGCATAATCCCTTTGAGTTTCACCCATATTACATGCATCAATAGTTTCGTTTCTTTTTGTTGCTTACTTCTGTTTCGTTGTATGGATGTATCACAGCATGTCTATCCATTCACCCACTGAAGGACATTTGGATTGTTTCCAGTTTGGGGAAATTATGAATAGAGCTGCTATAAATATTCATATACTGGTTTTGTGTGAACATAGGTTGCTATTTCTAGGATAAGTTCCTAGGAGTGGGATTGCTGGGTCATATGGTAAGTCTAAATTTCATTTTACAAGAAACTGCCAAATTGTTTTCTAGAATTTGTATTCTACCAGCAATATATAAGAGTTTCAAGTTCTCTCTGTCCTCACTAGCACTTGGTATTGTCATTTTTCCTTTTTTATTTGTTTGCTATTCTAATAGGTATATAGCGGTATTCTATTATAGTTTAATTTGCATTTTCTTAATGGCTAATGATTTTGAATATCTTTTCATGTGCTTATTTGCTATCTGAATATCCTCTATGTTGAAGTGTGTTCAAATCTATTTGCCCATTTTAAAAATTGGGTTCTGTGTTTTCTAGCCAGTAAGTTTTCACAATTCTTTGTATATAAAGGATCTACATCCTCTTTGGGGTTAGTATTTTGGAAATATTTTATTCTAGAAAAGTAGCTTGAATTTTTCATTCTCTTAAAAATGTCTTTCACAGAGAAGAAGCTTTTAATTTTGAGGAAGCCCTGCTTGTAAAACTTCCTTTATGGACTGTGTTTCAGTGTTAATTTTTAAAAATTTTCATTTAGTGTGAATGAAGTTCACATAATATAAAATATTATAGACTGCTGCAAGACTAATAAAGAAGAAAAGAGAGAAGAATCAAATAGATGCAATAAAAAGTGATAAAGGGATTATCACCACCGATCCCACAGAAATACAAACTACCATCAAAGAATACTATAAACATCACTATGCAAATAAACTAGAAAATCTAAAAGAAATGGATACATTCCTGGACACATACACCCTCCCAGGACTAAACCAGGAAGAAGTTGAATCTCTGAATACACCAATAACAGGCTCTGAAATTGAGGCAATAATAGCTTACCAACCAAAAAAAGTCCAGGACCAGACGGATTCACAGCAGAATTCTACCAGAGTACAAGGAGGAGCTGGTACCATTACTTCTGAAACTATTCCAATCAATAGAAAAAGAAGGAATCCTTCCTAACTCATTCTATGAGGCCAGCATCATCGTGATACCAAAGCCTGGCAGAGACACAACAAAAAAGAGAATTTTAGACCAATATCCCTGATGAACATCGATGCAAAAATCCTCAATAAAATACTGGCAAACCGAATCCAGCAGCACATCAAAAGGCTTATCCACCATGATCAAGTGGGCTTCATCCCTGGGATGCAAGGCTGGTTCAACATACGCAAGTCAATAAATGTAATCTAGCATATAAACAGAACCAAAGACAAAAACCACATAATTATCTCAATAGATGCAGAAAAGGCCTTTGACAAAATTCAACAGACCTTCATGCTAAAACCTCTCAGTAAATTAGGTATTGATGGGACATATCTCAAAATAATAAGAGCTATCTATGACAAACCCACAGCCAATATCATACTGAATGGGCAAAAACTGGAAACATTCCCTTTGAAAACTGGCACAAGACTGGGATGCCCTCTCTCACCACTCCTATTCAACATAGTGTTGGAAGCTCTGGCCAGGGCAATCAGGCAGGAGAAGGAAATAAAGGGTATTCAATTAGGAAAAGAGGAAGTCAAATTGTCCCTGTTTGCAGATGACATGATTGTATATTTAGACAACCCCATTGTCTCAGCCCAAAATCTCCTTAAGCTGATAAGCAACTTCAGCAAAGTCTCAGGATACAAAATCAATGTGCGAAAATCACAAGCATTCTTATGCACTAATAACAGAGGGCCAAATCGTGAGTGAACTCCCATTCACAGTTGCTTCAAAGAGAATAAAACACCTAGGAATCCAACTTACAAGGGATGCGAAGGACCTCTTCAAGGAGAAGTACAAACCACTGCTCAACGAAATAAAAGAGGACACAAACAAATGGAAAAACATTCCATGCTCATGGATAGGAAGAATCAATATTGTGAAAATGGCCATACTGCCCAAGGTAATTTATAGATTCAATGCCATCCCCATCAAGCTACCAGTGACTTTCTTCACAGAATTGGAAAAAACTACTTTAAAGTTCATATGGAACCAAAAAAGAGCCCGCATTGCCAAGTCAATCCCAAGCCAAAAGAACAAAGCTGGAGGCATCATGCTACCTGACTTCAAACTTTACTACAAGGCTACAGTAATCAAAACAACATGGTATTGGCACCAAAACAGAGATATAGACCAATGGAACAGAACAGAGCCCTCAGAAATAACACCACACATCTACGACCATCTGATCTTTGACAAACCTGACAAAAACAAGAAATGGGGAAAGGATTCCCTATTTAATAAATGGTGCTGGGAAAACTGGCTAGCCATATGCAGGAAGCTGAAATGAAACTGGATCCCTTCCTTACACCTTATACAAAAATTAATTCAAGATGATTTAAAGACTTAAATGTTAGATGTAAAACCATAAAAACCCTAAAAGAAAACCTAGATAGTACCATTCAGGACATAGGCATGGGCAAGGACTTCATGTCTAAAACGCCAAAAGCAATGGCAACAAAAGCCAAAATTGACAAATGGGATCTAATTAAACTAAAGAGCTTCTGCACAGCAAAAGAAATTACCATCAGAGTGAACAGGCAACCTACAGAATGGGAAAAAATTTTTTTGCAATCTACTCATCAGAGAAAGGGCTAATATCCAGAATCTACAAAGAACTCAAACAAGTTTACAAGAAAATAACAAACAACCCCATCAACAAGTGGGCGAAAGATATGAACAGACACTTCTCAAAAGAAGACATTTATGCAGCCAAAAGACACATGAAAAAATGCTCATCATCACTGGCCATCAGAGAAATGCAAATCAAAACCACAATGAGATACCATCTCACACCAGTTAGAATGGCAAACATTAAAAAGTCAGGAAACAACAGGTGCTGGAGAGGATGTGGAGAAATAGGAACACTTTTACACTGTTGGTGGGACTGTAAACTAGTTCAACCGTTGTGGAAGTCAGTGTGGCGATTCCTCAGGGATCTAGAACTAGAAATACCGTTTGACCCAGCCATCCCATTACTGGGTACATATCCAAAGGATTATAAAACATGCTGGTATAAAGACACATGCACACGTATGTTTATTGCGGCACTATTCACAATAGCAAAGACTTGGAACCAACCCAAATGCCCATCAGTGATAGACTGGATAAAGAAAATGTGGCACATATCCACCATGGAATACTATGCAGCCATAAAAAATGATGAGTTCATGTCCTTTGTAGGGACATGGATGAAGCTGGAAACCATCATTCTCAGCAAATGATCACAAGGACAAAAAACCAAACACCACATGTTCTCACTCCTAGGTGGGAATTGAACAATGAGAACACATGGACACAGGAAAGGGAACATCACACACTGGGGCCTGTTGTGGGGTGAGGAGAGGGGGGAGGAATAGCATTTGGAGATATACCTAATGTTAAATGACGAGTTAATGGGTGCAGCACACCAACATGGCGCATGTATACATATGTGGCAAACCTGTACGTTGTGCACATGTACCCTAGAACTGAAAGTATATATATAAAAAAAAAACAATGACTAAAACAAAAAAGAAATTCACATAATATAAAATGAAGTATTTTATAGTGAACAATTCAGTAGCATTTCGTACATCCTCAATGTTGTGCAACTACCACCCCTATCTAGTCCACAACATTTTCATCACCTCAAAAGAAAATGCCACACCTATTGAACAGTTACTGCCAATTTTCCATATTCGTCTACACCCTGGCAACCACCAACTTGCTTCCTGTCTTTCTGGATGTACATATTCTTGATATTTCATATAATTAAATATAATATGTTACATGTTTTGTCTGGCTGCTTTCACTTATCATAATGTTTTTGAGATTCATCTGTATTGTGATATGTATTAGTACTTTGTTCTTTTTTATGGCTGAATAATACAGTCATACATCACTTGATGGGGATACGTTTTGAGAAATGCATTGTAGTTGATTTCATCATTATGTGAACATCACAGAGTGCATTTACACAAACCCATCTAGGTATGGTATAGCCTACTACACATCTAGGCTATGTGGTATAACCTATTGCTCCTAGGCTGCAAATCTGTACAGCATGTTACTGTACTGAATACTGAGGCACTTGTAATACAGTGTTAAGTATCTGTGTATCTAAACATAGCTAAATATAGAAAAGGTATAGTAAAAATAGTGTGATCTTATGGGACCACTGTCATACATGCAGTTTATTGTTGACTGAAACATCATTATGTAGCACATGACTGTATTTAATTGTTTATATATTGCATTTTGTTTATCTTTTCATTCACTAGTGGACAGTTGGATTATTTCCACCATTTGGCTGTTGTAAATAGTGCTGCTTGCTATAAACATGGATGTAAAAGTATTTGAGTTCCTTTTTTCAATTCTTTTGGGGCTATACCTGGGAGGGGAATTGCTGGGTCATATGGTAATTTTATATTTAACTTTTCAAGGAAATGCCACACTCTTTTGTACAATGGCTAAACCATTTTGTGTTTCTACCATTAATGCATGAGAGTTCCAATTTCACTGCACCCTTGCCAACATTTTTATGTCATTTAAAAAATTAATTATTTGGCATTTTTATTACAGCCATCCTAGTGGGTATGAAGTGGTATCCCATTGTGGTTTTGATGTGCATTTCCTTTATGACTAATGGCGGTTAGTATCTTCTCATGTGTTTTGTGGCCATTTGTATATGTTCTTTGGAGAAATGTCTATTCAGATCAATTATCCTTTGCCCATATTTTAATTGGGTTGTCTTATTCTTATTGAGTTTTGAGAGTTCTTTATATATTCTGGATACTAGACCCTTATCAGATATATGATTTGTAAATATTGTCTCCCATTCAGTAGATTCACTTTTTACCTTCTTGTTAGTGTCCTTTGATATAAAAAAGTTTTGAATTTTGATGAAATCTGATTTATTTATGTATTTTTTTCTTTTGTTGCCTATACTTTTGGTGTTTTATCTATGAACCCATGGCCAAATCCAAGGTCATAAAAATTTTCCCTTGTGCAGTTTAAAAATATCATCCCACTCTCTTCTGGCCTCCATTCTTTCTGAGGAGAAATCTGCTGTTAATCTGATTGTGGATCCCTTATACATGACAAGTTACTTCTCTCTTGCTGCTTTCAAGATTCTCTTTTTATGTCACTTTTGACGATTTGATTACCATGTGTCTCAGTGTGGATCTCTTTGTAGTTATCCTTCTTGGAGATTGTTGAGCTTCTTGAATATATAGATTCAGGTCTTTATCAAATTTGGGAAGTTTTTGGCCATATTTCTTCAAATATTCTTCTGATCCATTTTTTTTCTCTGCTTTCTGGAATTCTCATTATGCCTATGTTGGTATTTATGATGGTGTCCCACAGGTCTCTTAAGCACTGTTCAGTTTTCTTCATTCTTTTTTCTTTCTTCTTTCAAACTGTATTTCAACTAACCTGTCTTTAATTTCACTTATGGTTTGTTATGCCTACTGAAATTTGCCACAGAAACCCTCTAGTGAGTTTTTAATTTTAGTTATTATACTTTTTAGCTCCACAATTTCTCTTTGGTTCCTTTGACAATTTCTGTCTCCAAAGTGATACTCCCTGTGTCTTTTTTTTTTTTTTTTTTAAATACTTTAATTTCTGGGATACATGTGCAGAACATGCAGGTTTGTTACATAGGTATACACATGCCATGGTGGTTAGCTGCACTCATCAACCCATCATCTACATTAGGTATTTCTCCTAATGCTATCCCTACCCTAACCCCCCACCTCCCACAGGCCCCGGTGTGTGATGTTCCCCTCCCTGTGTCCATGTGCTCTCATTGTTCAACTGCTACTTATGAGTGAGAACATGCAGTGTTTGGTTTTCTGTTCCTGTGTTAGTTTGCTGAGAATGATGATTTCCAGCTTCATCCATGTCCCTGTAAAGGACATGAGCTCATCCTTTTTTACGGCAGCATAAGTATTCCATGGTGTATATGTGCCACATTTTCTTTATCCAGTCTATCATTGATGGGCATTTGGGTTGGTTCCAAGTCTTTGCTGTTGTAAACAGTGCTGCAGTAAACATACGTGTGCATGTGTCTTTACCATAGAATGATTTATAATCCTTTGGGTGTGTACCCAGTAATGGGATTGCTGGGTCAAATGGTATTTCTGGTTCTAGATCCTTGAGGAATTGTCACATTGTGTTCCACAATGGTTGAACTAATTTACACTCCCACCAATAGTGTAAAAGTGTTCCTATTTCTCCACATCCTCTCCAGCATCTGTTGTTTCCTGACTTTTTAATGATCACCATTCTAACTGGCATGAGATGGTGTCTCATTGTGGTTTTGATTTGCATTTCTCTAATGACCAGTGATGATGCGCTTTTTTCATGTTTTGTTGGCCGCATAAATGTTGTCTTTTGAGAAGTGTCTGTTCATATCCTTCGCCCACTTTTTGATGGGGTTGTTTATTTTTTTTCTTGTAAATTTGTTTAAGTTCCTTATAGATTCTGGATATTAGCCCTTTGTTAGATGGATTGATTGCAAAAATGTTCTCCCATTCTGTAGGTTGCCTGTTCAGTCTGATGATAGTTTCTTTTGATGTGCAGAAGCTCTTTAGTTTAATTAGATCCCATTTGTCAATTTTGGCTTTTGTTGCCATTGTTTTTGGTGTTTTAGACATGAAGTCTTTGCCCATGCATATGTCCTGAATGGTATTGCCCAGGCTTTTTTCTAGGATTTTTATGTTCCTAGGTCTTACGTTTAAGTCTTTGATCCATCTTGAGTTGATTTTTGTATAAGGTGTAAGGAAGGGGTCCAGTTTCAGTTTTCTGCATATGGCTATCAGTTTTCCCAGCACCATTTATTAAATAGGTGGGTGATTTCTGAATTTCCAACTGAGGTAACCTGCTCAACTCACTGGGACTAGTTAGACAGTGGGTGCAGCCCACAGATGGTGAGCCAAAGTGGGGTGGGGTGTTGCCTCACCCAGGATGTGCAAGGGGTCAGGGAACTCCCTCCCGTAGCCAAGGGAAGCTGTGAGGGACTATGCTGTGAGGAAGGGTGCACTCCAGCCCAGATACTACACTTTTCCCCCAGTCTTCACGACCTGCAGACTGGGAGATTCCCTCAGGTAGCTACACCACCAACGCCCTGGGTTCAAGCACAAAACTAGGCGGCCGTTTGTGCAGACACCAAGCTAGCTGCAGGAGATTTTTTTCATACCCCAGTGATGCCTGGAATGCCAGTGAGACAGAACCGTTCACTCCCCTGGAAAGGGGGCTGAAGCCTGGGAGCCAAGTTGTCTAGCCCAGCGGATCCCACCCCCATGGAGCCCAGCAAGCTAAGATCTAATGGCTTGAAATTCTCACTACCAGCACAGCAGTCTGAAGTTGACCTGGGATGCTCAAGCTTGGTGGGGGGGAAAGGCCTTCACCATTAATAAGGCTTGAGTAGGCGGTTTTCCCTTCACAGCGTAAACAAAGCCACTGGGAAGTTCAGACTGGGCGGAGCCCACTGCAACTCAGCGAAGCCATTGTAGCCAGACTGCCTCTCTAGATTCCTCCTCTCTGGGCAAAGCATCTCTGAAAGAAAGGCAGCAGCCCCAATCAAGGGTTTATAGATAAAACTCCCATCTCCCTTGGACAGACCACCTTGGGGGAAGGGGCGGCTGTGGGCACAGCTTCAGCAGACTTAAATGTTTCTGCCTGCCAACTTTGAAGACAGCAGCAGATCTCCCAGCACAGGGCTCAAGCTCTGCTGTGGGACAGACTGCCTCAAGTGGGTACCTGACCCCCACGCCTCCTGACTGAGAGACATCTCCCAGCAGCGGCCGACAGACACCTCATACGGGAGAGCTCCGGCTGGCATCTGGCAGGTGCCCCTCTAGGACAAAGCTTCCAGAGGAAGGAACAGGCAGCAATCTTTGCTGTTCTGCAGCCTCTGCTGGTAATACCCAGGCAAACAGGGTCTGGAGCGGACTTCTAGCAAACTCCAGCAGACCTGCAGCAGAGGGGCCTGACTGTTAGAAGGATAACTAATAAACAGAAAGGAATAGCGTCAACATCAACAAAAAAGGACGTCCACACAGAAACCTTATCCAAAGGTCACCAACATCAAAGACCAAAGATGAGGAAGGTGAGGTGGTGAGAGAGGGCATCCTTGTCTTGTGCCGATTTTCAAAGGGAATGCTTCCAGTTTTTGCCCATTCAGTATGATATTGGCTGTAGGTTTGTCATAAATAGCTCTTACTATTTTTAGATACGTTCCATCAATACCTAGTTTATTGAGAGTTTTTAGCATGAAGGGGTGTTGAATTTTATCGAAGGCCTTTTCTGCATCTACTGAAGATAATCTTGTGGTTTTTGTCATTGGTTCTGTTATGTGATGTATTACGTTTATTGATTTGTATATGTTGAATCAGCCTTGCATCCCAGGGATGAAGCCGACTTGATCGTGGTGGATAAGCTTTTTGATGTGCTGCTGGATTCGGTTTGCCAGTATTTTATTGAGGATTTTCACATCAATGATCATCAGGGATTATTGGCCTGAAATTTTCTTTTTTTTTGTTGTGTCTCTCCCAGGTTTTCGTATCGAGATGATGCTGGCCTCATAAAATGAGTTAGGGAGGAGTCCCTCTTTTTCTGTTGTTTGAAATAGTTTCAGAAAGAGTGGTGCCAGTTCCTCTATGTACCTCTGGTAGAATTTTTTGCAGAGACAGGGTTTTGCTATGTTGCCTAGGCTGGTCTTGAACTCCTGGGCTCAAGTGATCCACCTACCTCGGCCTCCCAAATGGCTGGGACTACAGGCATGAGCCACCCCACTCAGCCCAAATGATTTTTTATTGCTCATCAATGTCCTTTTCTTTCAGATTGAAGAACTCCCTTAGCATTTCCTTTAGAATAGGCCTGGTGTTGATGAAATCCCTCAGGTTTTGTTTATCTGGGAAGGTCATTATATCTCTTTCATGTTTGAAGGATATTTTCACCAGATATACTATTCTAGTGTATAAGTTTTTTCCTTCAGCTCTTTAAATATGTCATGCCACTTTCTCTTGGCCTGTAAGGTTTCCACTGAAATGTCTGCTGCCAGCTGTATTGGAGCTCCATTGTATGTTATTTATTTTCTCCTGCTGCTTTTAGGATCCTTTCTTATTCTTGATTTTTAGTAGTTTGATTATTAAATACCTTGAGGTAGTCCTATTTGGGTTAAATCTGGTTGGTGTTCTATAACCCTCTTGTTCTTGAATATTGGTATCTTTCTCGAGGTTTGCAAAATTCTGTTATTTTCTCTTCGAATAAATTTTCCACCCTGATCTCACCCTCTATGTCCTCTTTAAGGCTAATAACTCTTAGATTTTCCCTTTTGGGACTGTTTTGTAGATCCTGTAAGCCCACTTCATCGTTTTCTATTCTTTGTTCTTTTGTCTCTCTGTGTATGTTCTAATAGCCTGTCTTCAAGCTTAATAATTCCTTCCTCTGCTTGATCAGTTCTGCTGTTAGTAGACTGTAATGCCTTCTTTCATGTATCAATTGTATTTTTCAACTCCAGAATTTCTGCTTTTTAATTATTTCAATCTCTTTATTAAATTTATCTGATAGGATTCTGAATTGTTTTTTGTGTTATCTTGAATTTCATTGAGGTTCTTCGAAACAGCTATAATATTTTGAATTCTCTTTCTGAAAGGTAACATATCCCTGTCTCTCCAGGATTGGTCCCTTAATGCCTTGTTTAGTTAATTTGGTGAGGTCATACTTTCCTGGATGGTCTTGATGCTTGTGGATCTTCATCAGTGTCTGAGCATTGAAGAGTTAAGTATTTATTCTAGGCTTGCAAAAGTTAAGTGACTAGCCTGAGATTGCCCAGCGTGGTAGGCTGAATAATGGCACCCCCAAAATGTCCATGCCCTAATCTCTGAAACCTGTAAGAAATGTTACCTTACATGATAAAGGACTTTGTCAATGTGATTAGCAATCTCAAGTTGGGGGCCTATGTATGTGGGCCCAATGTAATCAGATAGGTCCTTATAAGAGAGGGCAGTAGAAAATGTTGAAGACTGAAGCACAAGTTTGAAGTGATGGGAGGAAGTGGTCATGAGCCAAGGAATGCAGCTAGCTTCTAAAGCTGGAAGAAGCAAGAAACAGATTCTTCTCTGGAGGACCCAGAAGGAAACAGCGCTATGGATGCCTTGATGTTAGAGTCCTGTAAGACTCATTTTGGGCATTTGAACAGCTCCAGAACTGTGAGAGAATAAATGTGTGTTGTTTTAAGCTACTAAATTTGTGATCATTTGTTATATTAGCAAAATATAACTAATGTGCCTAGGAAATGCTCCTGTTCAGTATTTTCAGTGCCAGAATAGGGCTGGTGGACGAGGCACTTTTAATATTGAACAGAAGTGATTCTTTCACTGTTATGCTCTATTTTTTGAGGTGGCTCATCTTCTTCACCAGCTCACATATTATAAGTCACCTTTTGTAAAGTAGGTAAGGGAGTGACAAAAATTAGGCACAAAATAAACATTAATGATCATAATGATCTCCCTGAGTCATTGAGGAAGTAGTTAATTTATGTTTGTTATCTTCTGTTTCAAAAGCCTATATAATAGATAATACATTTCAGGGAAACTTTTCAGTCAAAAAATTTGTTTTAATATTTATACTTTGGCAGTTGACTGGGCAGGCTGCAGTTATCTAGTAAGTTCATTATTTGGAAAAGACATTAAATGCAGGTTAAATAACGTCCTTTGGCTTGAATGGAAAAGAAAAAACAGGTGCCAGAAAACAGAAATCCAAAAATCTGTCTAAAGACACATGAAACACTCCTTCCTGTCAGAGACTTATACTGACACACTGATTATTAGAATTATTGGCCAGGCGCAGTGGCTCACGCCTGTAATCCCAGCACCTGTGGAGGCTGAGACGGGTGGATCACAGGGTCACAAGTTCGAAACCAGCCTGGCCAATATGGTGAAACCCCATCTCTACTAAAAATACAAAAATTAGCTGGGCGTGGTGGTGGGCACCTGTAGTCGCAGCTACTCAGGAAGCTGAGGCAGGAGAATCGCTTGAACTTGGGAGGTGGAGGTGGCAGTGAGCCAAGATCATGCCACTCCAGCCTGGGTGACAGAGTGAGACTCAGTCTGAAAAATAATTATTACAGGGTTTTCCAAGGCCCAAAGGTGATACCTATTTTAGAATTAAAGAGTCCAGTATTGTCATATCATTCCTGCCACTATAAATTATCCTAAGTTTTGCTGCATATATGTAGGTATTTTATTTTCCAAAACTTTTTCTAAGTTGTCATTTGTGGGATAGCTACTCTGTACTAGACACTGTGCTGGGTGCTTTCCATAGTTTATCACTAACCCTCACAATACCCTGCAAGAAGTTCTTATGATGACTATTGCACAAAAGAGGTGGTTACAAAACTTGCCCCAAATCACAGAGCTACAAAGTGAGACAAGCCTACTGTCATACTCTCTCTCCACTTTCCACACTGCCTCCTTGATAAAAGAATTAATGGTGTGCAATTAACCTCTAAATCAGCTTTTTGTCTTGAAAATCTTATACTTGTAAAATTCAACGTATGGAGGCAGAAATGAAGGACAATCAGAAATGACACAGAAAATTTATGAACATGAATATTTAATATCTATTCTATTAGCAACCGTTGATTGTAGAACAACTTTTAATGAATTGGATGGAGGAAAAATTCATTTCATTAACCTTTCATATAAATGTATTATTATTGAACCAAACAGACCACTATATGTGCAACTCAGTTCGATGTTAATTAGATTACAGGCATGAGGCTTTAAATCAAAGAGAAACAAAAGAAGCCATCAGCAAGCTTCTCAGCCAATGCCTGTTTGGTGCCTAAAAATGGATTTTTTTTACCAGCAGTATAATTTGCTATATTTCTTTTATCTTCTGATATTTTCAAGTGAATTTTCTCTTGCTTCTATTTGTTGACAGTTTATATTAAAAATAAAAATAAAATAAAACCTTGAGAATCAGCAAAGAACACATTCTTCATTTCACAATGTGTTTTACCTGATCAGCTGGGAGTAAATATTCCTACCTCTCCAGAAAACTACACTTCTATTTTTCACTAGTCTGTCATATTGTATGCTGAAAGCACATGCAAAAGGATTGGGAGCTGTTTTAGAAAATACCATTATTTAGTTTGGAACCCAGAATCAGAGGCCCAAATGCCCTAAACATAAATGTTCTAGCCAAATCTGCAGCTGTGAACTGTTTCTCTCTCTTAAGGTTGACTTTTGGTACATTTAGAATCAATTTCTAACGGAAACCTGCTCTTGGTTCTGATTGTTTCATATATCAGCTACTCTCTTCCCAAAATTAATGTTAAATTAATTGTATCAAAAGTGTTATTAAGGTGACAGGTTTACGAGAAAATCATATTTTAAAAAGGAATTAGAGATTTGATAAGAAGTCAAAGAAAAGACAAATTGCCAACCAGGAATTAAATAACTAAGTAGGTGTCATTTTCTAGCAGTGGCGGGAATCCCGAAGTACAATTTATGTCAGATTATAAAATGTGTATAGCATCACTGGAGTTTCTCTCTTCTAAACTTTAAACATAAACAATGAAAGAAGTTTGGAGTCCCCTAGAGCAATGGTTCTGAATTTTCCATATCTTGTGCCTTCATTCTATGGGTGTAGTGTAGGAAATGTGTAAAGTCATGCCAAAAAAAAAAAAAAAAACAAAAACAAAACCTAGAGAATTACCTGAACATTCTCCAAGAAATATCTGTCTTTGGCATGAGTCCTGTGCCCCTGCCCTACCAATCCTCTCCTGACCCTAGAACACAGCGAATGTGTGCTTTTATACACATAGCCTGGTCCTGGTCCTGAGGAATATGGTAAGACCAGAAGCAGAATGGAAAAAAATAGTAGTAGCAGAGAGAATGGTGGATTAGGAAAAAAACAGTGAAGCCAAAAACATGGGAATTAAAGCAGCCAAAATTCTCACCAACTGTTGAAAAGAACACGTGGCATCTTGCCTATCGTAATGTAACTACACCCAAACCATGTCAGATATCTACTCCTTCCAGAAAGCAGTCTATGAAAAATTATTACTATAAGCAGATATACACTGAGATATGGGGCACTCTCCATAAGGCTTCTTCAGGCAGATGAAATTCTACCATTAATGACTTACTCTTTTGATCTTTCTGGCTATCAACTCTTTCTTTTCCCTTCAAATTATTCGAATGGAATTCTCTAGCATTATACCAGAAAGAAGAGCAAAGCAATATGCTAACATGACACATCTCATGAAATGTCAAAGTTATTTGAAGTTTTGAGAAGAGAATTTTTTAAATTAATAAGCTTTATTTTTAGAGCAGTTTTAGGTTTAGCAAAATTGAGCAGACAGTACAGAGAGTTTCCATATACTCCTGTCCTCATACATATATAACCTCCCCCATTATTGACATCCCACACCACAGTGTTATATTATTTGTTATAATCTGTAGAGGATTATCTTAATATAAAAATTATAGAATAAAATGAAGAGTTCACACAATTTTTTAAAAGAGGAAATACAAAGAAATGCCCATCTCTACTCCTCCTATAGCCCCAATTCTTGGAATAGTCCCTCTCTTCTGACTTTAGGTGTTTGGGAAAGCAAAGTTCAAGAAATATTGCTGGCTTACTGACAACTAATACCTTTGTCAGTTGCTTCAATTGCTAGTGAGTAGTAAGAGTCTCCAGAAAAGAACATGCATCTGAGGAAGGGACTTGAACAGGGCGACATGAGTAAGTGATGAGAACAGGGCAGAAAGGCAAAAATATAAGCCCCAAAAAACACTTGCATAAATATTTCACACATTTTTCTACAGAATAAATTTAGAAGCCATGAGTGGTGGCTCACATCTGTAATTGCAGCAGGTGAGAGGATCGCTCGAGTCCAGGAGTTCAAAACCAGCCTGGACAACATGGCAAGATCCTGTCTCTACAAAAAATTTTTTTAAATTAAAAATTAGCCAGGCATGGTGGCACACACCTGTAGTCCTAACTACTTGCAAGGCTAAGACAGTGAGATAACCTGAGCCCAGGAGGTCAAGGCTTTCATAAGCCTTGATCACACCACTGTACTCCAGCCTGGGTAAAGGAGCAAGACTCTGTCCAAAAAAAAAAAAGAATACACTTCCGAGCCTATGTTTTTCTCCATCCCATGTTATATGATCTTTCTACATTGACATGTGTATAGGGTACCGTATATCAAAATGAAAAAACAAGAAAAGAAAAATGACCACCTCTCAATACTTACTAGTATAAAAATACAACATGTTTTATATCTTTTCAAAAAGAGGTTCCAGTTCTAAGCAAGATGGAACAAGTACACTTCATTTAATCTTTTCCATTGAACACAACTATACCCTGAAAAGACTTCATAGTACAGCTTTCTGAAGACTCTGAAGACTCTGAAGAGTAAATGGTAGCAGGTGACTCAAGGAAGGAGAACAGAATTCAAAGCAGTAACAAGCCAGCAATGGGTTTCCTGATTTGTTTTGGTTTTTCTTTCCCATCTGGTGTTACCAGCTTGGATTCAAAAGCAGCTTCAAATCAGGATGCACTTATTGGGTGCAAACAGAAAGTGTGCCAAAAAAACCTTCTCTTTGGTCAGAGAAGCAAAAAGGGAACTCTTAAGGTCAGAAAGAATAAAGAAAATCTGGTTTTCTTAACATTCTCTCACAATCCACACTCCAGGCAAGTCAGCAGTACTGAGGATGACGAAAGCGGTGGAGGCGGCCGGGGCAGTGGCTCATGCCTGTCATCTCAGCATTGTGGGAGGCCGAGGCAGGAGGATCACTTGAGTCCAGGAGTTTGAGACCAGCCTGGACAACATAGTAAGACTCTCATCTCTAAAAAAAAAAAAAAAAAAAAAAGTAATTAGCTGGGTGTGGTGGCACACACCTGTACCCCCAGCTACTTGAGAGGTTGACTTGGGAGGATCACTTGAGCCCAGGACGTCAAGGATGCAGTGAACCATGATCATACCACTGCGCTCCAGCCTGGGTGACAGAGCAAGACCCCAAAACAACAAGCAAAAGCAGTGTATAATGGGCAATCATCTAAATTCTGAGGAAGGAGACCCTTCTCTCTGACTATAGGAGCTGTGGTCTTGAGGGTACAGATTGATTTACAATAATTTCTTCCTCTGTCTGCATTTTCACTGCTTGATACTTTATGTAGACATAATTACAGGATATGTATGGCAACAGAGGGAAACTAAAGTCCTACCTTTTGGCTGGAGATAGGAAGGAAGACAGTCAGAGAGCTGGAAAGTGTTGAAGATATCAGATATAGGAGTGAGCTCATGAGAGCAATCCCATTATGTGGTGTATGGTTCTTGCCCTAAATAGCATGCCAAAGGCTGTGAAAAGTATAGGATAGGCCACTATCCAGTTCTCAGAACGCTCAGTGGTGCATATGAAGGACAGGTCCTAGTAGAACAACAAAACTTGTGAAAAGTTAACTGACATTGGGAATAAAGTCTATAAAATGTGTATTGAAACTTATTGCCTGAATCTAACTAGGTAAATTGTTTGTTAAAACAATAACTACATTCTTCTTAAAATATAAACAGGATATAAAGATTCATAAGATAATAACAAAATATCCAGAATATAAACCAAAGTTACTTGGCCTATGAAAGACCAAGGAAATCTCAACTCACAAGGAAATCAATCAATCAATGGACACCAATTCTAAGATGACATAAAGGTTAAAATTATCACACAAAGATTTTAATAGTAGCTATTACAACCATACTCTAAGAAGTAAAGGCAACCCTTATAACAAATGGAAAGACAGAAACACTCAGAAAAGAAATAAAAGATATAAAAATGAATAAGTAAATGTTTTAAAACATAAAAGTACAGTAACAGGCAGGGCGCAGTGGCTCATGCCTATAATCCCAGCACTTTAGGAGGCCAAGGCAGGAGGATCACTTGAGCCTAGGAGTTTGAGACCAGCCTAGATAACATAGCGAGATCCTCTCTCTAAAAAAAAAAAAAAAAAAAAAAAGTTTAAGTTAGCCAGGCATGGTAGTGCATACCTGTAGCCCCAGCTATGCAGGAGGCTTAAGTGGGAGGATCACTTGCACTCAGGGGTTCAAAGCTGCAGTGAGCCATGATCATACCACTGCGTTCCAGCCTGGATAACAGAGTGAGAACTTGTCTCAAAAAAAATTAATAATAATAGCACGCAAAATTCAATCATATTTCATACTGGCAAGAGACAACTGAAAACTGAACTTTCAAAAACGATAGCTCCAAAAAATGAATTATTTAGATGTAAATGTAACAAAATATATGTAAGAGATTTACAATGAAAACTAAAAAAAATGCTCATGAAATAAAATGAAAACATAAATGGAGAAACATAGCCTGTTTATGAACTGAAAGACTAAATATAGTTATGATGCCAGTTCTCCCAAAATTGAACCAATACAAATAGATTTAACATAATGCCAATGAAAATCAAACAAGATATTTTGTACATATAGACATCTGAGTCTAAAAAGATTTATATGGAAAAGCAAAGAAACTAAAATAGCCAAAGCAATTTTGAAAAGAAAAAGTTGGATGCATCACAGAACCCAATTTTAAAACTTCCTAAAAAATTACAGTAATCAACACAATGTAATGAGAGAGGAGAAAGGAAGAAACAGGTCAGGCAGGCAGTTAGGGTAGGTCCTCTGTTGAATTCTTTCAAGCAGAAGAACAGCCTGCAGGCACAGATAAGGGAACTTGCATGGTCAGGCTTGCCTAAGACATGCCCATAGCCACACAGATAAGAAAGGCTGCACAGGTGACTTGCCCAAACACACCTGCAATGGAAAATTCCATCCCCTGACACATGTGCAGTAAGTGGAATAAAGCAATATGGAGCAACTCAAGCTTAGGGCCCGCATGCGCATTAAAAGAATGGGGTGTAACTACCAGAACTTTGTGCCTTATGCAAATAAGACACCCAACCCTTATCAGTTTCTTATAAAAGTCTTTGCATTTAACTGTAAAAACAGCACCCCTCTTCTGGATCCCTTCACCACAGCTGAGAGCTTTCTTCTTTCACTTATGAAACTTTCACTCCAACCTCATCCTTTGTGTCCATGCTCCTTAATTCTCTTGGCCATGAGACAAAGAACTCTAGGTAATACCTCACAACTGAGACTGCTACATTGTGGTGCATTGGCGAGACTGTAATATTGTGAAGGGGTAGATTCATATCAATAGAACACAATAGAGAGTCTAGGAATAGACCCACACAACTATGAACAATTGATTTTTTTACAAAGGTGGAAAAGGAACTAAAAAAGAAAGGAACTTACTCTTTTCAATAAATGGCATTGGAACAATTGGACATTCATATAAATAAAAACCTAAAACACTGTTTTGCACCTTATATAAGAATTAACTCAAACTGGACCACAAATCTAAATGTGAACAAGTAAAACTATAAGAATTTTAGAAGAAAATGTTTGTAACCGGGGGTTAGATAAAAAAATTCTTAAACATGATAACAAGGAGGAATCTAAGCAAACATGGAGAAGTAGATATCATAGCTCCAAGGGCCTGTCCCTCTGAAGCAATATCAAAAACTAAAGAAAAATTGTCAATACCAACTTCGTCAGAACTCTAGAACACAGTCATAGGTTTATACCAGTTAAAAAAAAAAAATCCAAATCCAGAAGAAAGCAACTTCAAAATGGCATAAAAGTCTTTGACATTTTAGCTTCACCTTGTCCCATCCTCCTCCCTGGCTTGTTGACATTCTTAAACTTGACATTCTGCATTCCTATAGTGAGAACTAGGTCTCTGGTTCTCTAGGGAGCAGAGCAAACTTTATCTTCAAATAATTGTGTTTATCCGATCTAACCTGTCTGGGGACTACCTATAGTATTAATGCAAGGTATCTGCCTTTGTTTCACCTACCTCAAAATTCCCTCAGGGAAGAAAAGCAGCAAATATTCCCCAAAAACATTGTAATGCAAACAAACAATCCCCAGCAACCTATACAAAAGAATACAGATAGTCCCCAGTACACAGCCAATCTGTACAAACTTGGAGAATTTTTTTTCTTTTTTTTAGAGATAAGGTCTCACTCTTTCCCAGGCTGTAATGCAGTGGAACCATCATAGCTCACTACGGCTTTGAACTCTTGGGCTTGAGCAATTCTCCCACCTTAGCTTCCCAAGCAGCTAAGACTACAGGCACATGCCGCTACATCTGACTAATATTTTAAATTTTGGTATAAAGAAATAGGGAGGCGGGCTGGCAAGATGGCCGAATAGGAGCAACTCCGGTTTGCAGCTCCCAGCAAGATCAATGCAGAAGGTGGGTGATTTCCCCATTGCTGGTGTGTGTCAGGTTTGTCAAAGATCAGATGGTGGTAGATGTGTGGTGTTATTTCTGAGGCCTCCGTTTTGTTCCATTGGTCTATATATCCGTTTTGGTACCAGTACCATGCTGTTTTGGTTACTGTAGCCTTGTAGTACAGTTTGAAGTCAGGAAGTGTGATGCCTCCAGCTTTGTTTTTCCTGCCCAGGATTGTCTTGGCTATGTGGGCTCTTTTTTGGTTCCATATGAAGTGTAAAGTAGTTTTTTCCAATTCTGTGAACAAAGTCAGTGGTAGCTTGGAGATTAGCATTGAATCTGTAAATTACTTTGGGTAATAAGGCCATTTTCACGATATTGATTCTTCCTATGCATGAGCATGGAATGTTTTTCCATTTGTTTGTGCCCTCTCTTGTTTCCATAGCAGTGGTTTGTAGTTCTCCTTGAAGAGGTCCGTCACATCCCTTGTAAGTTGGATTCCTAGGTATTTTATTCTCTTAGTAGCAATTGTGAATGGGAGTTCACTCATGATTTGGCTCTCTGTTTGTCTGTTATTGGTGTGTAGCAATGCTTGTGATTTTTGCACATTAGTTTTGTATCCTGAGACTTTGCTGAAGTTGCTTATCAGCTTAAGGAGGTTTGGGGCTGAGATGTTGGGGTTTTCTAAATATACAATCGTGTCATCTGCAAACAGAGACAATTTGACTTCCTCTCTTCCTATTTGAATACACTTTATTGCTTTCTCTTGCCTGATTGCCCTGGAGAGAACTTCCAATACTATGTCGAATAGGAGTGGTGAGAGAGGGCATCCCTGTCTTGTGCCAGTTTTCAAAGGGAATGCTTCCAGTTTTTGCCCATTCAGTATGATATTGGCTGTGGGTTTGTCATAAACAGCTCTTATTATGCTGAGATACGTTCCATCATACTTAGTTTATTGAGAGGTTTTAGCATGAAAGGCTGTTGAATTTTGTTGAAGGCCTTTTCTGCATCTATTGAGATAATCATGTCGTTTTTGTCATTGGTTCTGTTTATGTGATGGATTACATTTATTGATTTGCATATGTTGAACCAGCCTTGCATCCCACAGATGAAGCTGACTTGATTGTGGTGGATAAGCTTTTTGATGTGCTGCTGGATTCGGTTTGCCAGTATTTTATTGAGGATTTTTGCATGAATGTTCATCAGGGATATTGGTCTGAAATTCTTTTTTTTTGTTGTGTCTCTGCCAGCCTTGGGTACCAGGATGATGCTGGCCTCATAAAACGAGTTAGGGAGGATTCCCTCTTTTTCTATTGATTGGAATAGTTTCAGAAGGAATGGTACCAGCTCCTCTTTGTACCTCTGGTAGAATTCGGCCGTGAATCTTTCTGGTCCTGGACTTTTTTTGTTTGGTAGGCTATTATTGCCTCAATTTCAGAACCTGTGATTGGTCTATTCAGGGATTCAACTTCTTCCTGGTTTAGTCTTGGGAGAGTATATGTGTCGAGGAATTTATCCATTTCTTCTAGATCTTCTAGTTTATTTGCGTGGAGGTGTTTATAGTATTCTCTGATGGTAGTTTGTATTTCTGTGGGATCAGTGGTGATATCCCCTGTATCATTTTTTATCGCGTCTATTTGATTCTTCTCTCTTTTCTTCTTTATTTGTTTTGCTAGTGGTCTATTTTGTTGATCTTTAAAAAAAAACTAGCTCCTGGATTCATTGATTTTTTTGAAGGGTTTTTTGTGTCTCTATCTCCTTCAGTTCTCCTCTGAACTTAGTTATTTCTTGCCTTCTGCTAGCTTTTGAATTTGTTTGCTCTTGCTTCTCTAGTTCTTTTAATTTTGATGTTAGGGTATTGATTTTAGATCTCTCTTGCTTTTTCTTGTGGGCATTTAGTGCTGTAAATTTCCCTCTACACACTGCTTTAAATGTTTCCTAGAGATTCTGGTACATTGTGCCTTTGTTCTCATTGGTTTCAAAGAACATCTTTATTTCTGCCTTCATTTCGTTATTTACCCAGTAGTCATTCAGGAGCAGGTTGTTCAGTTTCCATGTAGTTGTGTGGTTTTGAGTGAGATTCTTAATCTTGAGTTCTAATTTTGCACTGTGGTCTGAGAGACAGTTTGTTGTGATTTCTGTTCTTTTATATTTGCTGAGGAGTGTTTTACTTCCAATTATGTGGTCAATTTTAGAATAAGTGCGATGTGTTGCTGAGAAGAATGTATATTCTGTTGATTTGGGTTGGAGAGTTCTGTAGATGTCTATTAGTTTCGCTTGGTCCAGAGCTGAGTTCAAGTCCTGGATATCCTTGTTAATTTTCTGTCTCGTTGATCTAATATTGACAATGGGGTGTTAAAGTCTCCCATTATTATTGTGTGGGAGTCTAAGTCTCTTGTACGTCTCTAAGGACTTGCTTTATGAATCTGGGTGCTCCTATATTGGTTGCATATATATTTAGGATAGTTAGCTCTTCTTGTTGAATTGATCCCTTTACCATTATGTAGTGGCCTTCTTTGTTTCTTTTGATCTTTGTTGGTTTAAAGGCTGTTTTATCAGAGAACAGGATTGCAACCTTTGCTTTTTTTTTTTTGCTTTCTATTTGCTTGGTAGATCTTCCTCCATCCCTTTCTTTTGAGCCTGTGTATATCTTTGCGAGTGAGATGGGTCTCCTGAATACAGCACACTGATGGGTCTTAACTCTTTATCCAATTTGCCAGTCTGTGTCTTTTAATTGTGGGGCATTTAGCAATTGTACTTATGGAGATAGAGTAGAATGATGGTTACCAGAGTCTGGGAAAGGGTAGTGTGTGTGTGTGGGTGAGTAAGGTGGGATAGTTAATGAGTAAAAGAAATAGTTAGATAGAATGAAAAAGATCTAGTATTTGGTAGCACAACAGGATAACCATAGTCTACAATAATTTATTGTACATTTAAAAATAACTAAAAGAGTATAATTGGATTGTTTGCAACACAGAGAAACGATAAATGCTTGTGGTGATGGATACCCCATTTACTCTGATGTGATTATTATGCATTGTATGCTTGTATTAAACTACCTTATGTATCCCATAAATATATATACCTACTGTGTACCTGCTAAAATTAAAAATATAAAGTTTCAAAAGTCAGTTTTTCTTTTAAAACCAAGGTTTACATATTCTCTAATTTTATCCTTTTCCATCACAGTTGAACAAAGTTGTTTTGTATACATACAGTGATATTAAAGTTTTTTAGTTTTGGCCTCTTATAATCATTTTTACTTTTGACCCAGTTGTGTTAAATTATAAATCAGTGGTGCTGCTTTTTAAAAACTAGCATCAGAACTTCTATTTTCCCCATTTCTAATCATCTTTAAAATAAAATAAGGGAAAATTTAGTAAAAAAGTCATGTGATTTAGAAGTATAGTTGAACAAAGATAGTGATTATATGGAAAGCATATATTCACTAGAAGATATAAAACCATGTTATAATTAGAAATAATTATTCTTCAGGAGATTTTAAAAGTTCATATTCCAAATTTGAAATATGGACTAAGAATATTAAAGTAGGCCGGGTGTGGTGGCTCACTCCTGTAATCCAGCACTTTGGGAAGCCGAGGTGGGTAGATCATTTGAGGTCCGGAGTTTGATACCAGCCTGGCCAACATGGTGAAACCCCGCCTCCACTAAAATACAAAAATTAGCCGGGAGTGGTGGTGCGCACCTGAACTTCCAGCTACTTGGGAGGCTGAGGCAGAAGAATCACTTGAACCAGAGAGGTGGAAGTTGCAGTGAGCTGAAACTGTGCCACTTCACTCCAGCCTGGGTGGCAGCAAGACTCTGTCTCAAAAAAAAAGAAAAAAAAAACAATATAAAAGTATAACATTTGAAAATACAGATAAAATCAAAGGCAGATTATTTGCAAATACTTGAAATAAGTACTAGGTTATGCATTGTACATATGAGTATATACTATTCTATATATCATTACATATTACATATATTTATTAAATATGTTGTTATACACATGTACCTGTGAACATAGTAGTTTACCTCATTACTCATTTAGGCCAAGGGAGAGTAGGATATTAGGTTATTGTTTGGTTCAGTCACATTTTGGAATTCTGAACCAGGAATGATGTGTTGAAAGTAAACACTAAAGGTCTTTCCTTGCTTCCAGAGGTACTTGCACAGTGAATTGTTTCCTGTTTCACTTATTTAGCTTTTCAGTGTTTTTATTTCAACCCTCTGGGGTGAGAGAAATGCCATTTAGTAAAAAGCAAATGCTAGTAATACTAACAATTTTAATAATAGGACATAAATACTTTGGTCATTAATTACATTTTTGTTACCTCTGAAATATTACAGCATTAGTTACTTTTAGTTATCATTTACTGCAGCCAGCAGTCAAGACACTTAGAGCTTTTTATATTTTTTCCCTCTCGACTGTGAGCACCTTGAGGGTGCTCTTGTCTTTTGTGTGTGTGTGTGTGTGTGTGTGTGTGTGTTATGTGTCACAGTGCCTGGCACTGTTGATTTTTAGGGAATGTTAATTGAGAGAAAGAAGTAATGGAAACTTATTCTTGTAATTCAGTTGTCTTTATATGATTTCTGAAGTCAACTAGTAGTATGCATGGAATAATCACTGTGGTGTATTCGTGGTGACCAACAAGAAAATAAATGAATGGAACACTTGAAAATCTAGGCATCCCACTTTAGTCCAGTGTATTAACTAGCTCCCTATACATTTCTCTTCTTCTTGGCTAAAGCTTCAGCCTAAAATCATTGTACTTAGGGTATAGGTGTTCTCGACAGTTAGTCCATGTTGCCCTTTCTTCTCCATCTGCTGCCAAACCAATGACCAGCATGTGGTGTATGTTTGGTGGGTTCATGAAGTAAGTGTTTATATGATCTCATGTTAACTGGGCACCAAGTATTCAACATTGCCCTAGAGACCCCCATCTTTGGCATGCTGCACATATACTGCCTCTATATATATAAGTTTGTACCTCTCCCAGATGAAGTGGCTTTCTGTGAGAACTGTGATAATAAGATAAACGTTAGTAGCTGGAACCCGTAGATGGAGAAGCAGATAGGCTATTGGCAGGTTACATCAATTTTCCTGAAGCTTGGATAAACAGCTGTGAATCTCAACATATCCTGACCTTTGCTTTGGAGAAGGCTGGCAAGCCTATGGTGGCTGTTATCTCGCTCAGAACTTGGTAATACCAATTTATTTTAGTCAGGTGGCTTAGATTTTGTCTGGGAGCCGTACAGCAATGAGAATTCTCAATTATGTAGTTTCTTGATTGCTCATAGTCTTTTATGGAACAAGAGAAAGAATGAATGAGACAGTAATAGAAATTGAATAATATTATATTGAATGCGAAAATATTTAAAATATTTATTGGACTCTCTTGTATTCTGTTAGTCTATAATTATGTGTTCTTATTAAGATTCTTTTCCCATTAGCTAATAACAAAAATAGCTAATTTCATTGGGTGCTTAACTCTTTGCCAAGTACTGTACTGGATTCTCTTTATTCTATTTCAATAACTCACAATCTAGGTTTTATCATCAGCTTGAACTCCATAGTGACATATCTCTCACAAAAGTATAAAGAACTCATTTTTATTCAACAGCCATTTGTACATGCAATGAATATTGCATGGATAAATGTTGGGAGAGCCCCACTCTATGAGTTTGGAACAGGGAGTTGTCAGAGCTATACTCATTATGCTATCTTTACAGGGATACAACCCTAAGCTTTTAACAGGTAAAATCTCATAAAGTTGGATTAGGGACTCTGGAAGGGCATGAGAGAAGATCAAAGATGACCTTTGAACCTTCTCTCCTATACCACTTTTTAAAATCTTTTCTTGAAGAAAGGAAACCAAGATTGTGGGAGGCATGGTCCAATCTTACCTTTTTTAATCTAATTTGTAAGCGTTCTAAGAAAAAACATGCACCTTCTTGAGCTCCTGTGTGAACATGAGACCAAAGCTTGCATTTAACACTGAACTTTGCCTACCTCCCTAGCAGTAGGTAAATCATACTTTTCAGTGCTTTTACTTGGCAGACAGGAAAATCAGTTGCCCTCTCAAGTAAGTAATGTTTTGCTTCAAATATGTAAGAAGTTATCAGAATTCATTGATACTAACTTAAGATTTTTTTCTTATAATATGTGAAATCAGTAACTAAGACATTTTTTGTGTCTCTTAATAAGTTTACAGTTATTTGGCATATTTGTATATAAAAACATGTATATTTTTAGTTTAGTTTTAATATAGTATTTCTGTACTTATATATAGTTATTTTTAGTTGGAATATACTGTTGCCTCTTGCAATATAGAAACTACCTAAGAAGTGAAATGAAAAAGGTAGAGAGCCGGGACTCGGGGAGCCAAGATGGCCGAATAGGAACAGCTCCGGTCTCCAGCTCCCAGCCCGAGCGACACAGAAGACTGGTGATTTCTGCATTTCTGCTTGAGGTACCGGTTTCATCTCACTAGGGAGTGCCAAACACTGGGTGCAGGACAGTCGGTGAAGCGCACTGTGCGCGAGCCGAAGCAGGGCGAGGCACTGCCTCACTCGGGAAGCGCAAGGGGTCAGGGAGTTCCCTTTCCTAGTCAAAGAAAGGGGTAACAGACGGCACCTGGAAAATCGGGTCAGTCTCACCCTCATACTGCGTTTTCCCAACGGGCCTGGAAAACGGCACACTAGGAGATTGTATCCCGCACCTGGCTCGGAGGGTCCTATGCCCACGGAGTCTTGCTGATTGCTAGCACAGCAGTCTGAGATCAAGCTGCAAGGCGGCAGCGAGGCTGGGGGAGGGGCGCCTGCCATTACCCAGGCTTGCTTAGGTAAACAAAGCAGCCAGGAAGCTCGAACTGGGTGGAGCCCACCACAGCTCAAGGAGGCCTGTCTGCCTCTGTAGGCTCCACCTCTGGGGGCAGGGCACAGACAAACAAAAAGTCAGCAGGAATCTCCAGAGACTTAAATGTCCCTGTCTGACTGACAACTTTGAAGAGAGTAGTGGTTCTCCCAGCACGCAGCTGGAGATCTGAGAACGGACAGACTGCCTCCTAAAGTGGGTCCCTCACCCCTGAGCAGCCTAACTGGGAGGCACCCCCCCAGAAGGGAAAGACTGACACCTCACTGGGCCAGGTACTCCTCTGAGACGAAACTTCAGAGGAACTATCAGACAGCTGAATTGGTGGTCTCACGAAAACCCGCTGTTCTGCAGCCACTGCTGCTGACACCCAGCCAAACAGGGTCTGGAGTGGACCTCTAGTAAACTCCAACAGACCTGCAGCTGAGGGTCCTGTCTGGTAGAAGGAAAACTAACAAACAGAAAGGACATCCACACCAAAAACCCATCTGTACATCACCATCATCAAAGACCAAAAGTAGATAAAACCGCAAAGATGGGGAAAAAACAGAGCAGAAAAACTAGAAACTCTAAAAAGCAGAGCACCTCTCCTCCTCCAAAGGAACGCAGTTCCTCACCAGCAATGGAACAAAGCTGGATGGAGCATGACTTTGACGAGTTGAGAGAAGAAGGCTTCAGACGATCAAACTACTCTGAGCTACGGGAGGAAATTCAAAACAATAGCAAAGAAGTTAAAAACTTTGAAAAAAAATTAGAAGAATGGATAACTAGAATAACCAATGGAGAGAAGGGCTTAAAGGAGATGGAGGAGCTGAAAGCCAAGTTTCGAGAACTACGTGAAGATTGCAGAAGCCTCAGTAGCAGATGCGATCAACTGGAAGAAAGGGTATCGCAGATGGAAGATGAAATGAATGAAATGAAGCGAGAAGGGAAGTCTAGAGAAAAAAGAATAAAAAGAAATGAACAAAGCCTCCAAGAAATTTGGGACTACGTGAAATGACCAAACCTACGTCTGATTGGTGTACCTGAAAATGACGGGGAGAATGGAACCAAGTTGGAAAACACTCTGCAAGATATTATCCAGGAGAACTTCCCCAATCTAGCAAGGCAGGCCAACATTCAGATTCAGGAAATACAGAGAACGCCACAAAGATACTCCTCGAGAAGAGCAACTCCAAGACACATAATTGTCAGATTCACCAAAGTTGAAATGAAGGAAAAAATGTTAAGGGCAGCCAGAGAGAAAGGTCGGGTTACCCACAAAGGGAAGCCCATCAGGCTAACAGCTGATCTCGGCAGAAACTCTACAAGCCAGAAGAGAGTGGGGGCCGATATTCAACATTCTTAAAGAAAAGAATTTTCAACCCAGAATTTCCTATCCAGCCAAACTAAGCTTCATAAGTGAAGGAGAAATAAAATACTTTACAGACAAGCAAACGCTGAGTGATTTTGTCACCACCAGGCCTGCCCTAAAAGAGCTCCTGAAGGAAGCACTAAACATGGAAAGGAACAACCGGTGCCAGCCACTGCAAAAACATGCCAAATTGTAAAGACCATCGAGGCTAGGAAGAAACTGCATCAACTAATGAGCAAAATAACCAACCATAATGACAGGATCAGATTCACACATAACAATATTAACATTAAATGTAAATGGGCTAAATGCTCCAATTAAAAGACACAGAGTGGCAAACTGGATAAGGAGTCAGGACCCATCAGTGTGCTGTATTCAGGAAACCCATCTCACGTGCAGAGACACACATAGACTCAAAATAAAGTGATGGAGGAAGATCTATCAAGGAAATGGAAAACAAAAAAAGGCAGGGGTTGCAATCCTAGTCTCTGACAAAATAGACTTTAAACCAACAAAGATCAAAAGAGACAAAGAAGGCCATTACATAATGGTAAAGGGATCAATTCAACAAGAAGAGCTAACTATCCTAAATATATATGCACCCAACACAGGAGCACCCAGATTCATAAAGCAAGTCCTGAGTGACCTACAAAGGGACTTAAACTCCCACACAATAATAATGGGAGATTTTAACACCCCACTGTCAACATTAGACAGATCATCTAGACAGAAAGTTAACAAGGATATCCAGGAATTGAACTCAGCTCTACACAAAGTGGACCTAATAGACATCTACAGAACTCTCCACCCCAAATCAACAGAATATACATTTTTTTCAGCACCACACCACACCTATTCCAAAATTGACCACATAGTTGGAAGTAAAGCTCTCCTCAGCAAATGTAAAAGAACAGAAATTATAACAAACTGTCTCTCAGACCACAGTGCAATCAAACTAGAACTCAGGATTAAGAAACTCACTCAAAACCGCTCAACTACATGGAAACTGAACAACCTCCTCCTGAATGACTATTGGGTACATAATGAAATGAAGGCAGAAATAAAGATGTTCTTTGAAACCAACGAGAACAAAGACACAACCTACCAGAATCTCTGCGACACATTCAAAGCAGTGTGTAGAGGGAAATTTATAGCACTAAATGCCCACAAGAGAAAGCAGGAAAGATCCAAAATTGACACCCTAACATCACAATTAAAAGAACTAGAAAAGCAAGAGCAAACACATTCAAAAGCTAGCAGAAGGCTAGAAATAACTAAAATCAGAGCAGAACTGAAGGAAATAGAGACACAAAAAACCCTTCAAAAAATTAATGAATCCAGGAGCTGGTTTTTTGAGAAGATCAACAAAATTGATAGACTGCTAGCAAGACTAATAAAGAAGAAAAGAGAGAAGAATCAAATAGATGCAATAAAAAATGAAAAAGGGGATATCACCACCGATCCCACAGAAATACAGTCTACCATCAGAGAATACTACAAACACCTCTATGCAAATAAACTAGAAAATCTAGAAGAAATGGATAAATTCCTCGACAAATACACCCTCCCAAGACTAAATCAGGAAGAAGTCGAATCTCTGAATAGACCAATAACAGGTTCTGAAATTGTGGCAATAATCAATAGCTTACCAACCAAAAAGAGTCCAGGACCGGATGGATTCACAGCTGAATTCTACCAGAGGTACAAGGAGGAACTGGTACCATTCCTTCTGAAACTATTCCAATGGATAGAAAAAGAGGGAATCCTCCCTAACACATTTTATGAAGCCAGCATCATCCTGATACCAAAGCCAGGCAGAGACACAACCAGAAAAGAGAATTTTAGACCAATATCCTTGATGAACATTGATGCAAAAATCCTCAATAAAATACTGGCAAACCGAATCCAGCAGCACATCAAAAAGCTTATCCACCATAATCAAGTGGGCTTCATCCCTGGGATGCAAGGCTGGTTCAACATACGCAAATCAATAAATGTAATCCAGCATATAAACAGAACCAAAGACAAAAACCACATGATTATCTCAATAGATGCAGAAAAGGCTTTTGACAAAATTCAACAACCCTTCATGCTAAAAACTCTCAATAAATTAGGTATTGATGGGACGTATCTCAAAATAATAAGAGCTATCTACGACAAACCCACAGCCAATATCATACTGAATGGGCAAAAACTGGAAGCATTCCCTCTGAAAACTGGCACAAGACAGGGATGCCCTCTCTCACCGCTCCTATTCAACATAGTGCTGGAAGTTCTGGCCAGAGCAATCAGGCAGGAGAAGGAAATAAAGGGTATTCAATTAGGAAAAGAGGAAGTCAAACTGTCCCTGTTTGCAGATGACATGATCGTATATCTAGGAAATCCCACTGTCTCACCCCAAAATCTCCTTAAGCTGATTAGCAACTTCAGCAAAGTCTCAGGATACAAAATCAATGTACAAAAATCACAAGCATTCTTGTACACCAATCACAGACAAACAGAGAGCCAAATCATGAGTGAACTCCCATTCACAATTGCTTCAAAGAGAATAAAATACCTAGGAATCCAACTTACAAGGGATGTGAAGGATCTCTTCAAGGAGAACTACAAACCACTGCTCAATGAAATAAAAGAGGATACAAACAAATGGAAGAACATTCCATGCTCATGGGTTGGAAGAATCAATATCGTGAAAATGGCCATACTGCCCAAAGTAATTTATAGGTTCAATGCCATCCCCATCAAGCTACCAATGACTTTCTTCACAGACTTGGAAAAAACTACTTTAAAGTTCATATGGAACCAAAAAAGAGCCCGCATTGCCAAGTCAATCCTAAGCCAAAAGAACAAAGCTGGAGGCATCACGCTACCTGACTTCAAACTATACTACAAGGCTACAGTAACCAAAACAGCATGGTACTGGTACCACAACAGAGATATAGATCAATGGAAGAGAACAGAGCCCTCAGAAATGATGCCGCATATCTACAACTATTTGATCTTTGACAAACCTGACAAAAACAAGAAATGGGGAAAGGATTCCCTATTTAATAAATGGTGCTGGGAAAACTGGCTAGCCATATGTAGAAAGCTGAAACAGGATCCCTTCCTTACACCTTATACAAAAATTAATTCAAGATGGATTAAAGACTTAAATGTTAGACCTAAAACCATTAAAATCCTACAAGAAAACCTAGGCAATACCATTCAGGCCATAGGCGAGGGCAAGGACTTCATGTCTAAAACACCAAAAGCAATGGCAACAAAAGCCAAAATTGACAAATGGGATCTCATTAAACTAAAGAGCTTCTGCACAGCAAAAGAAACTACCATCAGAGTGAACAGGCAACCTACAGAATGGGAGAAAATTTTTGCAACCTACTCATCTGACAAAGGGTTAATATCCAGAATCTACAATGAACTCAAACAAATTTACAAGAAAAAAACAAACAACCCCATCAAAAAGTGGGCAAAGGACATGAACAGACACTTCTCAAAAGAAGACATTTATGCAGCCAGAAAACACATGAAGAAATGCTCATCATCACTGGCCATCAGAGAAATGCAAATCAAAACCACAGTGAGATACCATCTCACACCAGTTAGAATGGCCATCATTAAAAAATCAGGAAACAACAGGTGCTGGAGAGGATGTGGAGAAATAGGAACACTTTTACACTGTTGGTGGGACTGTCAACTAGTTCAACCATTGTGGAAGTCAGTGTGGCGATTCCTCAGGGATCTAGAACTAGAAATACCATTTGACCCAGCCATCCCATTACTGGGTATATACCCAAAGGAGTATAAATCATGCTGCTATAAAGACACATGCACACGTATGTTTATTGCGGCACTATTCACAATAGCAAAGACTTGGAACCAACCCAAATGTCCAACAACAATAGACTGGATTAAGAAAATGTGGCACATATACACCATGGAATACTATGCAGCCATAAAAAATGATGAGTTCGTGTCCTTTGTAGGGACATGGATGAAACTGGAAACATCATTCTCAGTAAACTATCGCAAGGACAAAAAACCAAACACCGCATGTTCTCACTCATAGGTGGGAATTGAACAATGAGAACTCATGGACACAGGAAGGGGAACATCACATTCCGGGTACTGTTGTGGGGTGGGGGGTGGGGGGGGCGGGGACAGCATTAGGAGATATACCTAATGCTAAATGACGAGCTAATGGGTGCAGGAAATCAACATGGCACATGGATACATATGTAACAAACCTGCACATTGTGCACATGTACCCTAAAACCTAAAGTATAATAAATAAAAAAAAAAAAAAGAAAAAGGTAATGAAAAATGTTTGTAAACACATTAAAGATTAAAACAGTGGCTGAGTCCAGTGAAGGGAAGTGATCCTATGAATTAGTAATGAAAGTGCATTTATAGGTTATTATCTTACTGGGGTCTGAGTTTTAACAGCTGCTGATACTTTCATAGAAGCCTGAGTAGTCTGTAATAATTTGAGTTTTCATTCTGTTTATGGATTGTTTTTTAATAGAAACACTGAATGGTGTTGCCTCTCTTAAATTACCTCAAATAATCATTATAAAAATAAGATAAGTAAATATATCTTGTAAACACAAAAGGTGCTTTCTCACTCTCTGTGTATATGCATTTGTAATATAAAATTTTTTAATTATGTATTTTTTATTGAGTGGTAGTTTTAAGAGTTTGAAACTTCGTTTAGATCCCATGAATACAATTTGTGACAATTTCTAAGTATATTGGGTTGAAAAAAAATAAGTTTGTGTTATAAACAGAATTGTAAGAATATTTCAGTTGAATAGGAGACCAAGTATTTTAGAAGCAGATGTTGTCATATAAGCAATGAATGTTAATTATATGTTATTTGTATGTATTATTTAATTAGGTACACACCTAATTTGCTGGTTGTATAGAAGTAACACTTTGTCACCCGCTTGGTTTTATTCTGTGTAGTTGAAAACAAACTGCAGGCTGGGTGCAGTGGCTTATGCCTGTAATCTCAGCACTTTCGAGGCTGAGGTGGGAGGATCGCTTGAGTCCAGGAGTTCAAGGCTGCAGTGAGCTAGTATTGCGCCACTGCACTCAATCCTGGTTAAAAGAGTGAGACCCTCTGTCTATTAAAAGAACAAAAAAGAGAAAAGAAAACAAATGGCAGTTTCTTAAAACTATTGTAAAATTCTAAAATTTAAATATTTAAATATCTTACTAATTCTCTGGTCTTTTCTGCAGTTAGTTAGAAGGAGGAATGTTTTCCTGTAATCACAATTGATAATACTAGTTTTTAAAATAACTCACTTAAAGAATACAAAGGATAATAACCTTTTTTGGTTTCTAAGCAAAGCACACATATAGGTAATTGCTTTTAAATATTATGTGTGAAACAACACATTAAAAGTAAGTAGCCATGTTGTGTTACTCATTATTAAAATTATTTTAACAATAATCACACACTCATTTGTTCCTTTATAATTATTTAAGAGGGGGAAATAGAAAATAAGTAGAATTCATCTCATTTATTTTTGCACTGTACTAGATACTTAGGTGAGATATAAAGACATCTTCAAGTCCCTTTCCTGAGGAGCTTATGGCATTAAAGGTGGGATAAGAAATATTTTTAAAATACTTCAAAAACAATAAAAGTAACGTGTGAATAAATACCAAAGAATGTGATAAAATTGATGTGTCTTAGAAGTGAAAAGATGAAAATTTTAAATAGAAGTTGCCTGATAAAAGTATGCTTGTGATGTTAGAAGTTAGTTCATTTCATTATGAACTGTTCACTAGGTTTTTAAATCAAGTATATCTCAATCTTAGTTCTGCTGATCTGTTGTTCTAGTAAAGAATCACCATCAGCCTTGTTGGAACACAGGCAAAACATGCATTATATATCTTTTATTTCTAGGCATACTTCCGACAGGGTGTTGCCCTCCAGTACCTTGGACGTCATGCCGATGCCCTGGCAGCCTTTGCATCTGGACTGGCTCAAGACCCCAAGAGTCTCCAGCTTCTGGTGGGGATGGTGGAAGCCGCCATGAAATCTCCCATGAGAGGTAAATATGATAAAAGTACTTGGTATAACATTAATTTAAAGAAGATCATTTCTAGCCTTCCAAGACTTTAGGCTCAGGCACAGAGAATTGATAGGTTATCAAATTTGCTAAGATTTGATATTTTAGACCAAGGAAAATCAAGAATCACTGCCAACAAGTGATGTTAATGAGGCAGAATAGTATGGTAGAAGGGCCACTCACCTAGAAGTTTGTGGACTTATATTACATTCTTAAATTTTTCATTAACTAACTGTATGACAATGGGTAAATGGATCAACTTCTCTGGCTTTTGGGATTATTTAAAAACCCTTATAGTTTTTCTGTAGTCTGAAATTCTATAATTCTAAACCACAACACTTTTAGTAGGAAATTGATTTTCAGATGGACCAGTATATGCCTTCTAGAAATACTCAAATAAGAGAAGACATTTGACATTCTTATATTTCATAAAAGAAATACATATCTAATTGTAGGCTGTGTCTCAAATTTTTCAGAGGAGCATTAAAAGATTATGTTGAATTAAAAGAAGAAAGAAACAAGACAGATACCAGTTTACATATTTTCTCCCTGTTCTACTTTACACTGGTTGGTATTCTGGAACAAAAAAAAGAATGGATTGAAAATGGTACTGTAGAGGTTGGAGGAGTTCTGAGGCCCAAAACAGATTGGCTTCATTTTGAGGAGTGTTGATTTTTGAGGAATGAATTCTTGGGAAGATTTGACTAAAAGTATGTATAGCAATTGCTATCTTTGGGGAGTGATTGAGACACCGAGGCAGATTTATGGTAGACAGTAGACAGCTAATAATGATTCATTTTAATCAGGGTATGTCAAGCAGAACTCTGTTTTTCAGTCTGAAGTGGTATGTTTTTGAATTTTTCATATGGAAAAATGAACTTAAAATTTTTAATAGCAGCATCATTCAACATTTTATCTAGTTTTGAAAATGTTCGCAGCCTTAGATATTTTTAATATACTGGCTAGTATTATACTTGGCTCAAAGTATGTGCCAAATAAAAGTTTGATAAACTAAATGGTACTCATTTGGTCTCTGGGTAATTCATAGCTATAAAAAATATTTTCCTGAAATTCAGGATATTTTAGGAAGAAAGTGTTAAGAAAACCTCTCTCGGCCGGGTGCGGCGGCTCACGCCTGTAATCCCAGCACTTTGGGAGGCTGAAGCGGGCGGATCACGAGGTCAGGAGATCAAGACTGTCCTAGCTAACACGGTGAAACCCCGTCTCTACTAAAAATACAAAAAATTAGCCGGGCGTAGTGGTGTGCGCCTGTAGTCCCAGCTACTCGGGAGGCTGAGGCAGGAGAATGGCGTGAACCCTGGAGGCGGAGCTTGCAGTGAGCCGAGATTGCGCCACTGCACTCCAGCCTGGGCGACAGAGCCAGACTCCGTCTCAAAAAAAAAAAAATAAAAATAAAAATAAAAATAATAAAAAAAAAAAAAAAAAAAAAAAAAAAAAAAAAAAAAAAAAAAAAAAGAAAACCTCTCTCTTTATGCGATTTTATAAACTCTACAAAGCTGAGGTTTTGCCACAGGCTGAAACCTCCTGGGGACCTACTGTTAATAAACTCTGACTGTCCAGGCGTGTTGGCTTATGCCTGTAATCCCAGCACTTTGGGACGCCGAGGTGGGCAGATCACGAGGTCAGGATTTTGAGACCAACCTGACCAACACGGTGAAACCCCGTCTCTACTAAAAATACAAAAAATTAGCTGGGTGTGGTAGTGCGCGCCTGTAATCCCAGCTACTCAGGAGGCTGGGGCAGGAGAATTACTTGAACCTGGGAGGCGGAGGTTGCAGTAAGCCAAGATCGCACCACTGCACTCCAGCCTGGGTGACAGAGTGAGACTCTGTCTCAAAATAAATAAACAAATAAATAAATAATAAATAAATAAACTCTGACTTAGAGCAGATGCATTTTGGAGCTCCAGGGCTTAGGGAGCAGGGGCAGAATGGACAATAAGAAAAAAATCATCTTATCTCTCCTTTCCATTTTCTAGTTTTTTCTTGTTCTCTCCCTACACCCTTCCACAAGGAATTTACATGGAACATTTTTTATTTAGTTCATGAAGATACTACCTCTTTATTCTGAGGTTCTTCTGCTGCTGCCTTAGAATATTGGAGTGAATGTGTTGAGATCAGTAGAATCACTTACCATTTTGCCTTTGAAGCGATCTATTTAGATAAATGTAGGGAAATCTTCCCTGCACTGCTAGAAATAGCTCAGAGCTGCTGTCACCCTTAGGGTTTTCTCTACCAGGTTCTTTCCCATCTTATGTAAGTGACCTAAGGCTGAACCTGGAGAAAGCAGCTTCCTACTGGTGCCTGGAATGCTTCAATATCTTCTTCTCTTCTCTTAAGGCAATTTAATTTACCTGATTTATTTTTAGCATTGTCTTTACCACTGTATCTATTCCAGGTAGGCTTTTCTTACCAACAATTTATGGAGTATGTTACAATGCACAGTATTGTTCTGTGCATCATCCCACATCTTAATGACCTCTCTTTTTGTCATATGGTTGTAATTGACAAAATTTCTCATCATTTGCTGCTCACTTTTTTTTTTTTTTGAGACGGAGTCTCGCTCTGTCGCCGAGGCTGGAGTGCAGTGGCGCAATCTCGGCTCACTGCAAGCTCCACCTCCTGGGTTGACGCCATTCTCCTGCCTCAGCCTCCCGAGTAGCTGGGACTACAGGCACCCGCCACCACGTCCGGCTAATTTTTTCTATTTTTAGTAGAGACGGGGTTTCACTGTGTTAGCCAGGATGGTCTCGATCTCCTGACCTCGTGATCCTCCCGCCTTGGCCTCCCAAAGTGCTGGGATTACAGGCGTGAGCCACCGCGCCCGGCTGCTGCCCACTTTTTAAGCCATTGTTTATTTTAGCCTCGTGCAGCTTCCTAAGTTTTGCCATTGTTGCAGAGCTGTGCAGTTTGGGTCACTTTACATATACGTCTGATCTGTTATGTCAGTTGTTTTTGTAATTTTTTTTTTTTTTTTGTATTTTAAAGGCTGATCAAGTGAAGCGGTGAGAGTGGAGAAGGATAAATCTGTAACTGGTTGTGATCAGTTAGTTGTAACTACTATTGCACTCAGACCAGCCTGTTTTGTAATCCTTGAATGCAGCGGAGAAAACTGGTCCTGGTGCTTCTATAAGCAGACAAAGCTCTCATGACTTGCACAGTGTTCCTGTGGTTTGGTCTTTGTGGAAGTTTTAAGATTTTATTTCTTTTAAGGCAGGGCCAACCTATATTAATATACCCTTTCCCCCATATAAATACATTATATTTTTCCACACTGATGCTCATTTGATTTTTTATTATTGTTGCCTGTATTTCTAACTGATTAAATCTGTTTTACTTTATTTTTTTAGTTTCACTCATGCACACAAATCAGATATCAGCTAAACCTTTTCTCCTGTGGATATACTTACATTATTTTATATGATGTATTTCTCTTAAATCATTAATGAGAATATAAAATAAATATAAATTGATACTTTCTTTTATGTGATTTCTCAAGTAATCTTTTTACCGTATTCTATTTCTTTTTTAAGGTAATCTTTCAGCAATTTCAGTTTATTGTATCTTACAAACACTTAAGCAAATTTGGATGTTGTAGCATACTATTATTGCCAACCATGGATTTATTAATGTAATTACCAAGTGAGATTGAGTTTACCTTTATTTGTTCCTCTAAAGATGCTAGGGTCACTTCTTGCTGAGGACCTCTTGTGTATATTGTCTCTCTTCCTGTTAATTTGGCAATCTAAGAACTATTACATTTATGGTCTATCACCTGTTGTGGTGTTTCCACCAGCTCCTGGGGACCCAGGGAAGCTGATTTTATGAAGTGCTATTGGAAAATGCCTGTTAAATGTATAAGCTTTTCTTGCAGGGTCAAGTTGGGGCTCACCTTTTATTTGCCTAATTGTCTACCCTAAGTGGGCTCATTCCCTCTGATTCTCTTTTAGGTGGGAGTCACTTTTCACAGGAGGCTTCCTTCTGAAATGTTATGTTAAAAACATAGGCTCGGGCACCTGTAATCCTAGCTACTTAGGAGGCTGAGGCAGGAGAATCGCTTGAACCTGGGAGGCGGAGGTTGCAGCGAGCTGAGATCGTGTCCCTGCACACCAGCCCGGGTGACAGACAGAGTGAGACTCCGTCTTAAAAAAACAAAAAACAAAAACATAGGCTTCTTCCCCCAAAAGATTGGAATCTAATTCCAGCACTGCCATTTGCTAGTCCATTGGCTGAGCAAGGTTGCTTCCTTTCTCTATACTTCAGTCTGTATCTGTAGAGAGAAATTATAATATCCATCTCCTAATGTTGTTTTGAAAGTCAAGAACTAGCATCTAAAGGCAGGCCTCTGTAGGATGCCTTTTCCTCTGCAGTATGATGCCATTCTTCTCACCAAGGAGTGGAAGCAGCTGCAGTACTAATTGCTCTTATGTTTAGGGCAGGCGTAGTGGTGTGGATGTGGAACGAACACTACGTAGTACCTAAGGTCCTCTTTATGAGCACTCACTGGAGAAGTTTCTCTCAAGCCTTAGTAGAAAAGACCTTGCCTCTCTTTCCTTCTTATCTCCAGATATTCTCAACTAAAACTACCTGCAGTTCCTAGAAAACACTGGTTTCTCACGTTTCTGATTTCTATTCAGGTACCACTTCCTTTGGGAAGCCTTCCCAGACCTACCCTGGTAGAGTTAGTAACAACTTTCTCTTTTGGGGTCCCATAGCACATTTTACCACTTCTAAGAACTCTGAATTAAAAGTTATATCATCATCATTATTATTATTATTATTATTATTATTATTATTATTATTTTGAGACAGGATCTCACTCTGCCACCTAGGCTGGAGTACAGTGGCATGGTCATGGCTCACTGCAGCCTCGACCTTCCTGGGCACAGGTGATCCTCCCACCTCAGCCTCCTGAGTAGCTGGGACTGTAGGTCTGTGCCACTACACCCAGCTAATTTTTGTATTTTTTATAGAGATGAGGTTTCACCGTGTTGCCCAGGCTGGTCTTGAACTCCTGGGCCATTGGCCTTGGCTCCCAAAGTGCTGGGATTACAGGTGTGAGCCACCATGCCTGGCCTCATTATTTTATGTATTACAAAGAAAGAAAAAAACTACCGACTATTATGATGACACATATTTTTATTTTATGTCTTCCGAAAGAGCTCTTTTAGGCCCCTTTAGATATAAAAGTGACACACCATTTCATAGCACTGTTGAGTTCACAGGTATTAAATCCCAAATTCAGAGATTGTTAATATGTGAATAAATGTGCATCTCAGAACTGATGAAATACAGTATATCTCTTATTGAGTGTGATTTTGTTTATTATTAGCCTCTGCTAGATTCCTACAAGCTCTTAAGTGTTAGGAAGTATGATTTTGTTCATTTTAAATTTTTAAAGCCTTTATATTTCAAAAACACTTAATGGCTGATGAATTGATGTTGCAAAGGGCTTTATGTTCTTATGGAGTTCATTTGACATTGCCTATTTCGTGTATTATGCATAGACTCTAGAAAGAAAAGCATCTTAATAGCTATAGGCTGCCAAAACTCTGTTTCACCTAGCCTGATAAAATCACAAAATTAGTCTCTTTGCTAATAGCCCAAGTTTACTCTAAAATCGGAGTTAGAATAATAGAGTTGGAAATAATTGTAGTGATCACCTATACATTTAGAAAACTTATCTTACCACTTGTATATCTAGAGCTTTTGATTGTGGGTGTGGACCAATGAGACATAATTACAACCCAAGCAGAGAAATTTGATAGTAAAAAATTTTTAAATTTATATATAGTGAAATGGACTTTTGTGTGTGTGTATCTGTACACATTGACATACATATATACATGAATAGATTTGTGTAACAATCACCACTTTCAACCTACACATTTGACCAAGTGAGAGACTGAGGCTATGTGACTTTCAAATACAGGTGTCTGTATGTATTTAGCTCAGTGTTTTCCCCATTAATTTACATCAACTTCCTTCCCTACAAGTATTCTTTGGTCAGTTCAAGCTGGCCTATTCAGCAATCCCTGTCATTTCATGTATCTATCTTCTCTGGCACTTCTGTTAGGACAAATCTTCTGCATAAAATGCCTTCTACTCTCAGAAATGCTTAGCAAAGACTTGTCTAAGCCCTACTCTTTTTTCAAGAGATCAATTTCTGCTTCCATGAAGCTTTCCAGTTGCCCTTGATAATCCCTCCCTTTTCCAAACTCTTATAGCATGTTTTGTATATTAGCCTTGCATTGATCTTTGCATTATAATTTATCTTTTGAAGTGTATTTCCTATATACCGAGAAGGGAAATTTTATCTTTTACTTCTCTTTCATCAGTTTCATTTTCATCTAGTGAAAATTTGTACAATTAAAGATTTCTTTCTCTTTTGGGAATCTTCCAGGTATTTCTTTCTGTGGCAATGTTCACTCTTCTTCCTACCATTGTTGTAGAATTTTAGAGGCTCAATTAGATGATTATTTCTCTAACTTAGCTGTGGTTGCTATGGGAAAAGATATCACCGAGTAAAGCATAGTATCTTTGCTAGCCATCAGTCAATTTGGGCTGTCAGTTTAGGGCATTCTCCATCATACACTTCTGCTTCTGCCGTCTATAATAAAAGCTGAAAGCATCAGATCCTAATTTTCCCATTCTCCCTAGCAGCTGGGACCCCATCCTTGAATCAGAAGCTAAAGGTTCAAAGAAGAAAGGATAGCACAGAATTTGTTCTCGTGGTGGAGGTGGCAATGGTGACACTCATTTTCCAAGGGTGGCATTCAGTGAGGTGGTGTGGGGAGGAGCATTGTAAACTGTGGTGTCCTGGTTACAATGGTTATGTTGCCTTCACCAGGCAGCTTTTGTGGTATGATTTTGACTGAGGGTTTGGAGGCCTGGTTTTCCACCTTTCCCAGTAGTCACTCAATGTGTTTCTTTTCTGCTTACATGCAGCCAAGATTGGTGTATGTCGCTAGCAACTAAGAATCTTGCCTGGTGTGATGTTGTAGAACCTGGGCTTAGAGCCCTGCAGTGTGTTCTTATCTTGGCTATGTCCCAAGCTTTCCAACTTTGGATAAGTCACTTAAATACTCAGATTCTTCATTTCTAAGAGAGCATGTTTTAAAAGCCTTTTCAACTCTAAAATTCTATTATTTTTTTTCTGCTTATTGGCCAGTGGGATGCTGATGTGATCAACATTGACTGCCAAACTCATCAGCGGACACCACCAAAATTCTGCTCACAGTATTTCATTATGGTATTGTGCTTTTGTATTCTAGCAATTCCTGGGTTCTTGTGCCTGTACTTAACCCCATTGGTTAGCTAGTGTTTACCAGCACTCTGCACGGCTTGAATCTTGACAGGTGTAAGAATGTTCTTTGTTCTCTGTTAGTGATCTGATTGAAGGAAAAAAATGCTTTAGGCACCCGCAGGTTTCCAGGTTTCAAGATTTCTGTGGCATTGTTGATTCAGACAAGAGCTTTCTAGTGGAGAGTTTAGATTCAAAGTCATAAATTGTAAAAATTACATTTTAATGCAGTACTGTTGGCTAGGAGACTCAAGATTTAAAGAGACCACCCATTTTATAGTTTTTCTTTTTTTACATGTGCATAGTGGAAAAACTAATGTGAAATAGTTTTTCAGGAAAGCTAATAATAAATACTTTTTAAGTGCCATCTCATTGTAGGGCTATCATTAATACCTCTGCAGTTGTCTTTAAAGAAAAAAAGAATTGGGAAAAGGAGCTTAGAGGTTATCTACATTCAAACTTAGCTTCAAATGGGAAAAAAATCTCCTGTGGCTTACTGACCCCTATCTATGTTCTTTTAATACCATATGAAAATAAAATGAGACCAACATTAATTTTATCTTCCATCTTAATAAATAAATTCAGATGATTTCTTTATGGTTTCATTTATGACCACAACAAAAATGGATAATATTCTTCTAGTCGGGGGCTACTGGTCTCAGAAGCAGCAATGGATACTGGGTTACCCGTGAGAATGACAAGGGTTTTGTTGGGAGAGCTTTTATTGCATCTTCTAGGAAAAAATATGGACAGGGTTTATTAATCTGTCATTCAGATTCAAGTTTATCAGCCTGGGCGTGGTAACTCACACCGGTAATCTCAGCACTTTGGGAGGTCGAGGTGGGAGGATTGCTTGAGCCGAGTAGTTTGACACCAGCCTGAGCAACGTAATGAGACCTCATCTCTACAAAAATTTTTTGAAAATTAGCCATGGACAATGGTGTGTGCCTGTGGTCCTAGCTACTTGGGAGGCTAAGGTGGAAGGATTTACTTGAGTATAGAAGGTTGAGCCTGCAGTGAGCCACGATTATGCCACTGCACTCCAGCCTGGGTGACGGAGCAAAACCTGTCACAAACAAACCTCTTATCAAATGCCAGACATGTTAGGGACTTTCACCTGTGTTCATGATGAGTTTTCTGAGTACCCACATTGTGCCACTTGCTATGGAGTTACAGTAGTCCTATAGCAGTCTTTAGATTTAGCTGGAAAAGTATTTACAAAATTAATACGTGTAGAACAATTCTAAAATAGTTAGTGACCAAACTGTGCAATACTATTAAAATGCAGCACAAGTTTGGATACACAGATTAATGTATGCCAGAGGAGGACCTGGGGATATTCCCAGTACAAGTAGGACTTGAGGGATATGCCTGTAATATTTTGAGAGGGGAACAGGACAGAGGAGAGGGAACTATTCAGGGAAAGTGGCACATGATGATCACGAAGGCCAAAAGAAAGGATAAGACATATACATGCAAGAGTGAGGAGAAGGAAATTACTGGACTGGGGTTTGTGATACTAGTCATATGAGATAAGCAGACAGTTAGGGTGGTACTAGAATAAAGGTTGAAGAATTTATACTTGAAATAAGCCACAAAAGGTATGATAAACATTTGTTTCTAGAGCATGTTAGAAAAGATTGTTTTTGTATCATCCTACATTCTCCTGTTATGTTGCTGTTATTGTTGTTTATTTTCAGACTCCCTCGAGCCCACTTATCAGCAGCTTCAGAAAATGAAACTGGACAAGAGTCCTTTTGTGGTCGTGTCTGTGGTTGGGCAGGAACTCCTGACAGCTGGCCATCATGGGGCCTCTGTGGTTGTCTTAGAAGCCGCACTGAAGATTGGTACCTGCAGCCTCAAACTGAGAGGTTCTGTTTTCTCTGCCCTGAGCAGTGCTTACTGGTCTCTTGGAAATACAGAGAAGAGCACTGGATATATGCAGCAGGACTTGGATGTAGCCAAGACCTTAGGTAGAGTGATGCTTCTCTTCTCTATTTCAGTGCAGAAAGGGAACAAAGAAAGCTGAGTAACATGACATGAATGAGAATAATACGCAGTGAAAAGTGATGGCCTGGTTGCTCACACCTGTAATCCCAGTGCTTTGGGAGGATTGCTTAAGGCCAGGAATTTGAGACCACCCTGGGCAACATAGTGAGACCCTGTTTCTAAAAAAAAAAAAAAAAAAAAGCTGGGTGTGGTGTACCTGTGTCTTAGCTACTCTGGAGGCCGAGGTGGGAGGATTGCTTGAGCCCAGGCATTCAAGATTACACTTAGCTATGATGATGTTACTGCACTCTTAGCCTGGGCAACAGAGCAAAACCCTGTCTCTTAAACAAAAAATAAAACAAAGAAAAAAAAAAGTGAGTGCCTCTAGAACATTCTCTGTTTTAGACTATTCAGGTCTTTACAGCTTTCTCATATAACAAGGTTCTAGCACTCCCAAAAGGCCAAGAGATGTGGAATAACATACTCATTGCCGTCTTCAGAGATTTGGGCTTACAAAATATGTGAGATGATAACATTGTTGGGTGAATTTTTCATCTTAGTTTTAATTTTTTCCTTCATTAGGATGCATCATCATTTTGTTGAAGGAGATAGTATAGTATAGAGGTTAAGGGTGTATACTGTGGAGCCTGCCTACTGGGTTTAGAATCCTGGCTTTGCCACTTACTAGCTGTGTGACTTGGGGCAAGTTTCTTAACCTCTCTGTGACCCAGTTTTCTCATTTGTAAAATAAGTATGGCTTATGATTACGATGGTCATTATGGTGATTATTCAAGGACTTACAGGATTGGAGTAAGAGAAGGGATATGGTGCATCTACCACCAGCATACTTGTAAAGATATTTTTTCGTCGATTTGGAGTCAAATGACTGAACCAACAAGCTGATGGTTGTTTAGAATCAAAGGTCATTAGCGGGGTAATGAGGACTCAAACAGCAGCTAGTTTGTGTTAAGGTCTTTAACCTTTTGTTTCCAAGACACCTAAGTCCCTGTCTGCAGTTGTATGTTATGACAATAATAGCAGTTGTTATCCAGAGATTTAAATTCTAGGACAATAACTCCCCACATAGGGTCTTGTGGAAGAAACAAATACTGTTCTAAAAGAAGATAAGTGAAATCTTAGCTAATAAATCTGTGGCTCTTAAATTAAGATGACCATTATATATTATAAATAACATTGTAACTTAGAGAAATTTTATCTTTTTTTTTCTCAATTCAATCCAGGTGACCAGACAGGAGAATGCCGAGCTCATGGGAATCTGGGCTCTGCATTCTTCTCTAAAGGAAATTACCGGGAGGCTCTCACTAACCACAGGCATCAGTTGGTACTCGCCATGAAACTCAAAGATCGAGAGGTAGGAAGTTTATCTGCAGACCAAAAACATTTTTTTTTTTCTTTTAGAAACGTGGAACTCTATTTTCTGTTAAAAAACAAACTGTTTCAGGTATCTTAAAATATTACTTTCAGAAGAAAGTATTATTTGAGACTTATTGATTCTGTTTTTCATCAACAATTGAGTGTTCTATATATCCAAGCATAGTCCTTGGATATATAGAAATAGATACGACTTTGTTCTTGACCTCACGATCTAACAGCTTTGTCAGATGCATTGTTCTTACTATCTTCAAATGTGCACAAGTTTATGTAAAATTAGAAAAAAGCTATGTCATTATGTCATACTCATTAAATTGTAAAAAGCAAACATTGTTTTTTTTAGATCAGGTATTATTACTGCAAACTCTACATTGTTGCTTTGGTGGATTTTCAACTCAGGAGCATATTGAGTTTGATTGAGATATCTGAATCATACTGGTAAAGAAATATCATCATAGTCTTTATTAAAGAGATGAAATATAATATGCTCAAAGAGTTAATATTCAGTAGATGTAACATGATTAGAGACTGTCTGCAGACTGGAAAGAAGGTGAGGTTTGGTGTCAGATAGGCCCAGATTTAAATCCCAGCTGCAGTACTTCCTGGCTGTGGGATCTTGGGGTTATAACTTAACTCCTCTGTTTTCTTATTCAGGAAATGATTATTCTATTTATTCCAAACACAGTTGTGGTAGGATTATAAATAATATATGTAAAGTGCCCAGCATGGTGTCAGGATTTCCATAGGGGCGTTCCACAAAGGAATTCCATAAATGATAGCTTTTATTATAATATTATTAATAGGGAAGAGAAGGGTAATAGCAGAGGCAACAATAAGTTTATAAATCAATCTATGTGTTAAGAAATATGTTTAGTCATGTTTACATCTAAGAATTCTACTATGGAACCTTATAAAGATTAATTAGATTGTTTAAATGATCCAGCAACTACGTGTCTCAGGAACATGGTCAGGCACTAGGAAGGAATTGGGGAAGAAAAGCATTTGAAAGCCACCAAAACAGACTATTGAAGGGCCTTGGACTTTGGGCAGTTTTATTCTCTAGAGAGTTACCTGAACACTTTTCTTATTGCCCAAATAACTAACATTACAAACAATTCTTATAAGCCAGATAATCTGATTTCTTGATGTTCAGGGAGTGAAATGAGAGATCAGACTCCTAGAGACAGATATGCTAATAGCATTAAGAAGTGAGAGCCAGGTTTAAGAACTAAAACAGCATAATTGTCCAGATAGGTCCATTTAGTGAAGGGACAGATTGCTATAAATATGTCAAGAGCTGGCCAGGCATGGTGGCTCACGCCTATAATCCCAGCACTTTGGTAGGCTGAGGCGGGTGGATCATGAGGTCAGAAGTTGAAGACCAGCCTGGCCAACATGGTGAAACCCCGTCTCTACTTAAAATACAAAAATTACCCGGGCGTGGTGGCAGGTGCCTGTAATCCCAGCTACTTGGGAGGCTGAGGCAGGAGAATTGTTTCAACCCAGGAAGTGGAGGTTGCAATGAGCTGAGATTGCACCACTGCATTCCAGCCTGGGTGACAGAGCAAGACTCCATCTTGGGGGCGGGGGGGGAAAGGCAAGAGCTGCATTTATACTCTTTTTTCCTAACCTTCAAGGTGTATGTATTAGCCCAATTACTACAAAGGGTAGAAAGACTTTTAAGATATCTGAATCATAATGGTAAAGAAATATCATCGTAGGACATTCTCTATGATATCACAGATGTTATATTATAGATGTTAAACAGGAGGAATAAAATTTTTCTGCCTTCCCTCTTCTCAGTAGTGTAATTTATATCATGTTTTATAACCTCTGCTGTACAATATGTTAATAAGAAATCATTGAATTATGAGGATGGAAGGGACCCTGAAGTAATACTGGTACCCATTCCTTCCCCAAACCTACTCATCTTAGGTTTGCCACCTACCACAGTCACTTCTAAGCCCTTCCAAAATTGCCCTTTGCATAGCCGCTACTGCAGTAGCACAAGCCTGCCTATTGGGATATTTTCCTTATGTATAAGTAATCGACTCCAGGGCTGATTTAAAATTCCCACTGAGGAGAATTTCTTTTTTCCCTTATGTGAGGAGAGTATGTCCAGCTACCACATTCCTTTTCTAAGCTTAATAATATTCTCCTCAAAGTTTCTGATTATTAAGACTTTAATAATCAACCTCTTCTGGCCATTACCTTTTCACAGTGGCCCATTTGGGTTGTCAGCCGTAGATAGCTCAACTATTGCAGAGGCCTCCTGAGTTGTTCCTCCTGTTTAGCCCATGCTCCTGCTTGATGTTGCTCAAGCATATTTATCTGATTCTTTGGCTGACGTGTGGAATTTCCCCTTTTCCTACTGTGTTTCTTCTATTGTGTTTGCTTCTGGAATTATAAAGTACCATTCATTTTCATGAGAAATTAATGTATTTTTCTTAGTTTTTTGTTCATAAATGTATTTACTGTATCTGATACATAGTAAGCATTCAGTAATTCTTTTTAACTTTCTGTTGGAGGGGGGAACATTTCAGATCTAATCTTTTAGCAAATTTTAAGTATATAATATGATTTATTAACTGTAGCTTCCTGGTATACATTAGAGCTCTAGAACTTATTTATCCTATATAACTGAAACTGTATACCCTTTAACCAACATCTCCCCATTCCTCTCCCACAACCCCCGCTGGTAACCACCATTCTGTCCATGCTCTGCTTGCATGAATTCAGCTATTTTAGACTCCATATATAAGTGAGATCATGTAGTAATTTTCTTTCTGTGTCTGGCCTATTTCACTTAACATGATATTCTCCAAAGTTGATCCATGTTGTTGCAAATGTCAGGATTTCCTTCTTTTTTAAGTCTGAATAACATTCCAATATATGTATGTGTCTGTGTGTGTGAGCTATAACTTCTTTACACTTTCATTTCTTGATAGGTACTTAGGTTGTTTCCATATCTTGGTTATTGTGAATAACGCTGCAGTGAACAAGGGCATTTCTCTAATTTTTAAGGTTGTTTTTGAGTGCTGCTTCTTACCTGCCCATGTTTTACTGGAAATCTTTATCCCTGTATCCCTGAAACCAGCCACCAATTGTTAAGACTGGAGTTAATATCGGTTTAGAACTTACAGGAATGTACAAAATATCTAAAGGGAACTATTTCAGCAATATGTATTTTATCTAGGTTCAGAGTTTTAGTTGGCCATTCTGAGATTTAATTCAGTTAAGTGTGATGTCTTCTCATAAAGGCACCTAATACTGTGCTTAGGGTTCAAGGTCTGGGTAGTGTGGTGTGGGGTTACTCCCTTTGAGGGACTTACTTTCTTTTTGAGGCAAGCTTTAATACATGAAAATATTAAAACATTGTTTCAGCAATAAATGATGAATGCTGTCTTAATCACTGCTGAAATTCTGGAACTCTAGAGGGGCAGAGACTGATATAAACTTGAGGAAGCTTTGTGTAACAGGTGAAACTTGGAATGTGATCCTAAACTCTGGTTAGCATATCAGTCATGTTTTGCTGAGTGGTAAGAGAGTTCATGGCTTTAGCAAAGATCAGATATTTACCACAGTCCTATTCAATATAGTCACAGAATCTTGTTTTTCATAAAAGTTAGTATAGTGTTGGGTACAGTGGCTCATGCTTATAATCCCAGCACTTTGGGAGGCCAAGATGGGCAGATTACTTGAGCCCAGGAGTTGGAGGCCGAGGTGGGCAGATTACTGGAGCCCAGGAATTTGAGACCAGCTTGGGCAACATAGTGAAACCCCGTCTCTGCAGAAAATACAGAAATTAGTTGGGTGTGGTGACACATGCCTGTAATCCCAGCTACTCAGGAGGCTGAGGCGAGAGGATTGCTTGAGCCCGGGAGGCCAAGTTTGCAGTGGGCCAGGTTCGCACCACTGTATTCCAGTCTGGGCAAGAGAGAGAGAGAGACCCTGTCTCCAAAAAAAAAAAAAAAAAGTTAATATTTATTAGTTTTATCCAATTACATAACAATTACATGAAAATAACTAATTATAAGCCTACCATACTGTTAATATTTTTGGTATGCTCTTTTAGTCATATATGTAATTATAATTGTTTATATTTATTGAAACCAAAATGGAAATCCTCTTGGAGTGCTGTTTTATAACTTTTTGCACTTATGTTTTTCCACTTATAACACATTTCTTCATTTTATTAAGTGTTCTACTGAAATTTTTATGGCTTTCTCATAATTCATTTAATCTATTTTCCTACTGTTACATATTTAGGTTGTTTCAAAAGTTTTGGTATTATAAAATCTGGAAAAATATCCTTGTAGGTAAATCTTTAAACACACCTCTTATCATTTCCTTTAGTTAAATTATTAGAAGTGGGTTGGTTTGGAATAAACATAGTAAGACTTCTTATACTTATTGCTGATTGCTCCCAGGAAAGCTGCATCTGTTTCAGGCCTATCAGCAATGTATCAGAGGTTTCATTTCCCTGCCCTGGCCAACACTGGGCATTAATATTAAAACCAAAAAGTCAATTTAATAGGTTAAGAAAAAGGTAATATCTTATTGTTTTAATTTGCATTTCTTTGATCACTACTTGGGTTGACTGTTTTTTAAAATTTCTTTTATAAAGAGCTTTATGCTTATATTTCCTTTATAAAGAACTTTAATACTCTTAACCTGTTTTCTTCTATAGTGGTATTGGTTATTTTGTATTGATCTGATTCTGGGCATTGCTGTGTCATCCCACTGAGCTGTTAGGCACTTTGTGTTCGAATAACACACAGTTTTAATTATTACTGCCCTATAATACATTATGTTTGCTAGAGAAGTCCTATACCATTATTCTTTTTTTAATGTCTAGGATATTCTTGTCCCCTTGTCCCATAAATGAACTTTAAAATCATTTTGTTAGATTTTAGAGAATCATTCATTGGGGTGTCTGTTGGAATTGTATTGAATTTACATATTACTTATGAATAAATTGATGTATTTTCAATAGTCAGTCTTCTGTTTAGTTGCCTGGTCTGTCTCTCCATTTATTCTTACGTGTCCCCTCACTCATCTACACTTTTAGGGAGATTTTCTTTTCCTATACACTTTGTGTATCTTATTGGAAATGAGATATTTTTTCATTGTGTGTGTGTGTGTGTGTGTGTGTGTGTGTGTGTTTTGAGACAGGGTCACTCAGGCTGGAGTGCAGTGGTACAATCATGGCTCACTGCAGCCTTGACCTCCTGGGCTCAATTGATCCTCCCACCTCAGCCTCCCAAGTAGCTGGGACTATGGGCGCATGCCACCATGCCTGGCTAATTTGAAAAAAATTTTTGTAGAGCAAGGTCTCACTATGTTGCCTAGGTTGGTCTCAAAGTCCTGGCTCAAGCAATTCCCTCACCTTGGCCTCCCAAAGTGCTGGGATTATAGGCATGAGCGACCACGCCAGGCCCGCATTGTGATTTTTTTAAAAAATAGTTTTTGATGGTATGTAGGAAGGGTGTTCATCTTGCATGTTTTGTCATGAAAATTATCATATGAAAATTATATTAGTGCATAATTTTTTGTTGATTCTCTTGTAATGCAAATTATTTGAAGATAATGATAATTTTGTACATCTCTGTTCTTATGTTACACAGCTATTTTTTCCTCTTAATTACTGCACTAATTAGATCTTTGAGAACACTCCCAAACAGCAGTCTTACCATCTTCAATTTTATATAAGTTTTATATAAGTTTTTTATAAGTTCAGGCAATACAGATTTTATGATTATCCTATTGTTACATTGTACCTGTGATCCTAAATTATACCTTGTTTGCCCTTTTACATGATTTTGATAGTGAAATAAAATACAGTAAACTGCCTTTTGAAGCAAAAATTAATACTGTAAATGCTATGCGTGGGAAGGATACTAAACTGCATCTTTCTACCTCTTGCATCTTTGGCTATATAATAAGTTTTAGGATTTTCCAAAGTAGCTAGATAGCAGCCTGAAAGTAGTTTGTCTGCCTACCTTTAAAAAGCAATAGGTTTTCTCTAAAAAAAAATTTTTTTTTTTGAGATGGGGTCTTGCTCTGTTGCCTAGGCTGGAGTGCAATGACGTGATCTCGGCTCACTGCAACCTCTATCTTCCAGGTTCAAGCGATTCTCCTGCCTCAGCCTCCCAAGTAGCTGGGATTACAGGTGCACACCACCACGCCCAGCTAATTTTTATTTTTAGTAGAGATGGGGTTTCACCATGTTGGCCAGGCTGGTCTCGAACTCCTGACCTCAGGTGATCCACCCGTCTCGGCCTCCAAAGTGTTGGAATTACAGGCATGAGCCACCGTGCCTGGCCAAAAAAAAATTTTTTTAATTTTATTGCTTTTTAAAGACAGAGGTCTTGCTACATTGCTCAGGCTGTAGTGCAGTGGCTATTCACAAGTGTGATCATAGTGCACTGTGGCCTTAAACTCCTGGCCTCAGGCAGTCCTCCTGCCTCAGCCTCCTGAGTGACTGGGACTACAGGCACACGAATGCATAGCTTAATAGGTTTTCTTTTCTACTGTTGCTCTCAGATGCTTAATAGGGGAGGTGGTATCTTCTCCACAGGATTTTTTTTTTCTTATTTTTTTTTTTTGAGATGGAGTCTGGCTCTGTCGCCCAGGCTGGAACGCAGTGGCGCAATCTCGGCTCACTGCAAGCTCTGCCTCCCGGGTTCACACCATTCTCTTGCCTCAGCCTCCCGAGTAGCTGGGACTACAGGCGCCCGCCACTACACCTGGCTAATTTTTTGTATTTTTAGTAGAGACGGGGTTTCACCATGTTAGCCAGGATGGTCTTGATTTCCTGACCTCGTGATCCGCCCACCTTGGCCTCTCAAAGTGCTGGGATTACAGGCGTGAGCCACCGCGCCCGGCCTCCACAGGATTTTTTTATTCTGACTAACCTTCTTAATCAAAATTAATTTTAATTGCCCACAGAGGCCTTCCTATGAGTTAATATGAATTGTCAGAAGAGTACATAAATTACATAGGATTAGAGATAGTGTTCTCCATTCAGGAAATCTGATATACAAATATGCTGGTAACTCCAAAGTATTTTTTTTTTTTTATTGTACTTTAGGTTTTAGGGTACATGTGCACAATGTGCAGGTTTGTTACATATGTATCCATGTGCCATGTTGATTTCCTGCACCCATTAACTCGTCATTTAGCATTAGGTATATCTCCTAATGCTATCCCTCCCCCCTCCCCCAACCCCACAACAGTCCCTGGAGTGTGATGTTCCCCTTCCTGTGTCGATGAGGTCTCATTGTTCAATTCCCATCTATGAGTGAGAACATGCGGTGTTTGGTTTTTTGTCCTTGCGATAGTTTACTGAGAATGATGTTTTCCAATTTCATCCATGTCCCTACAAAGGACATGAACTCATCATTTTTTATGGCTGCATAGTATTCCATGGTGTATATGTACCACATTTTCTTTTTTTTTTCCTTTTTCTTTTTTTTATTATACTTTAGGTTTTAGGGTACATGTGCACAATGTGCAGGTTTGTTACATATGTATCCATGTGCCATGTTGATTTCCTGCACCCATTAACTCGTCATTTAGCATTAGGTATATCTCCTAATGCTGTCCCTCCCCCCTCCCCCAACCCCACAACAGTCCCCAGAGTGGGAAACCCGACCTTTCTCTCTGGCTGCCCTTAACATTTTTTCCTTCATTTCAACTTTGGTGAATCTGACAATTATGTGTCTTGGAGTTGCTCTTCTCAAGGAGTATCTTTGTGGCGTTCTCTGTATTTCCTGAATCTGAATATTGGCCTGCCTTGCTAGATTGGGGAAGTTCTCCTGGATAATATCTTGCAGAGTGTTTTCCAACTTGGTTCCATTCTCCCCGTCATTTTCAGGTACACCAATCAGACGTAGGTTTGGTCTTTTCACATAGTCCCAAATTTCTTGGAGGCTTTGTTCATTTCTTTTTATTCTTTTTTCTCTAAACTTCCCTTCTCGCTTCATTTCATTCATTTCATCTTCCATCAGCGATACCCTTTCTTCCAGTTGATCGCATCTGCTGCTGAGGCTTCTGCAATCTTCACGTAGTTCTCGAAACTTGGCTTTCAGCTCCATCAGCTCCTTTAAGCCCTTCTCTCCATTTGTTATTCTAGTTATCCATTCTTCTAATTTTTTTTCAAAGTTTTTAACTCCTTTGCTATTGTTTTGAATTTCCTCCCGTAGCTCAGAGTAGTTTGATCGTCTGAAGCCTTCTTCTCTCAACTCGTCAAAGTCATCCTCCATCCAGCTTTGTTCCGTTGCTGGTGAGGAACTGCGTTCCTTTGGAGGAGGAGAGGTGCTCTGCTTTTTAGTTTCCAGTTTTTCTGCTCTGTTTTTCCCCCATCTTTGTGGTTTTATCTACTTTTGGTCTTTGATGATGGTGATGTACAGATGGGTTTTTGGTGTGGATGTCCTTTCTGTTTGTTAGTTTTCCTTCTACCAGACAGGACCCTCAGCTGCAGGTCTGTTGGAGTTTACTAGAGGTCCACTCCAGACCCTGTTTGGCTGGGTGTCAGCAGCGGTGGCTGCAGAACAGCGGATTTTCGTGAGACCAGAAATTCAGCTGTCTGATAGTTCCTCTGGAAGTTTTGTCTCAGAGGAGTACCCAGCCGAGTGAGGTGTCAGTCTGTACTGGGTGGGGGGTGCCTCCCAGTTAGGCTGCTCAGGGGTGAGGGACCCACTTTAGGAGGCAGTCTGTCCGTTCTCAGATCTCCAGCTGCGTGCTGGGAGAACCACTACCCTCTTCAAAGCTGTCAGTCAGACAGGGACATTTAAGTTTGTGGAGGTTCCTGCTGACTTTTTGTTTGTCTGTGCCCTGCCCCCAGAGGTGGAGCCTACAGAGGCAGGCAGGCCTCCTTGAGCTGTGGTGGGCTCCACCCAGTTCGAGCTTCCTGGCTGCTTTGTTTACCTAAGCAAGCCTGGGCAATGGCGGGTGCCCCTCCCCCAGCCTCGCTGCGGCCTTGCAGCTTCATCTCAGACTGCTGTGCTACCAATCAGCGAGACTCCGTAGGCATAGGACCCTCCGAGCCAGGTGCGGGACACAATCTCCTAGTGTGCCGTTTTCCAGGCCCGTTGGAAAAGCGCAGTATTAGGGTGGGACTGACCTGATATTCCAGGTGCCGTCTGTTACCCCTTTCTTTGACTAGGAAAGGGAACTCCCTGACCCCTTGCGCTTCCCGAGTGAGGCAATGCCTCGCCCTCCTTGGGGTCACACACAGTGCGCTTCACCGACTGTGCTGCACCCACTGTTTGGCACTCCCTAGTGAGATGAAACCGGTACCTTAAACAGAAATGCAGAAATCACCCGTCTTCTGTGTCGCTCAGGCTGGGAGCTGTAGACTAGAGCTGTTCCTATTTGGCCATCTTGGCTCCACCCTCCGAGAAAACTACTGACTCCAAAGTATTTTTTATCAGTCTGATTTGTCTCTTGAGCTTCATACCCTCTACCCACCTGCCTCCTGGATACGTACCTTGAACTCTGTTGACTGAGCCCTCAATCTGTGCCTATTTCTGCATTCACCATTGTCCTGTTTCCCAAACCACCTCCTCCCTTCACTGTCATATTTGGTTGGTTACTCGATTCTCTTCTTCTGTATTAGAAATCTCTTTCCTGCCTCCTCTCATCTCTTTTACCTAGACTGTTGCAGTACCCTCCTCTTAAGAACTTTTCACAGCTTTTAGTAGATATTCTTATGCAAGTGGAGGAGAAAGGATGTATACTGCTTGGGCCTATGAGCAAAGTCTGAAGCTGCTGCTGTGAGTAGATAATTTCTTTCCAATATAGGATAGTGGTTGAGAGTGTGAAATTAGATATTCAACAAACTTGGCATTGAATTTTGGCTCTGCCACTTATTACCATGTGACCTAAAAATTATATAGCTTTTTTTTTTTTTGAAACGGAGTCTCGCTCTGTCGCTCAGGCTGTAGTGCAGTAGCGTGATCTCGGCTCACTGCAAGCTCCGCCTTCTGGGTTCAAGCCATGCTCCTGCCTCAGCCTCCCGAGTAGCTGGGACTACAGGCACCCGCCACCACGCCTGGCTATTTCTTTTTGTATTTTTTAGTAGAGATGGGGTTTCACCGTGTTAGCCAGGATGGTCTTGATATCCTGACCTCGTGATCCGCCCGCTTCGGCCTCCCAAAGTGCTGGGATTACAGGCGTGAGCCACCGCACCAGCCTATATAACTCTTTTAAGTGTACTGATGGAATCATGAGTTGTTTCCAGTTTGGGGCTGTTATAAAAATGCTGCTATAAAATTTTTGTGAATATCTTTTGATGAGTATCAGCACTTATTTCTATTAGGTATTTGGTCATACATATGATGTTTAGATTTAGGAAGTTTTTGCCAGTTTTCCAAAGTGGTTATACCAAGTTATATCATCAGCAATGTAAAGAAGAGTTGTTAAACCTTAATTACAAAATTTAAAAAGTAAAAAGAAAAAGGTATATGGAAACACATATCTGAGCAAATAAGTCTGTATGTGTAGTTTAATGGAGGAAGTGATTCTAATAGTATCTATTTTGCTTATTGTTGTGAGAATTAAATTAGTTCATATAAAGTGCTTGATGAGGATAGTGCCTTAGACATAATTAGGATGGAAAAGGGATGCTATTGTTATTATTGATGTTATTGTCATCATTATTTAAATTACTCATATGAAAATTGCATATGACTACATTATATCAGTGTTTGTTTTAGTGTGAAGTTGTTTTTCCCTAAATATTCAAGTAAACAAGATACTCCTTGAAAAAGTGCTGTAGATTTTATTAGATAGCTTTGCATACCTCTTGTCACACTGGGGTATGTAAATATTCTAATTTGTGAAGCCCTGTTTTAACCTTGTCCTGATTCTAGTTTCTTCTTGATCTAGTCCATCTTCTATAAGCTCTTTGAGTTATCCTCTAAAATTTAGTTTTGATCGTGAATTACATCATCAGAAAAAGCCTGCTTAAATTTAGCCTTTGACAGCTTCCTTTTCCCTCCAGGATAAAGTCCAAACCCCTTCATAACCTTTTCTTATTACTTTTCTTCAACTACTCTGTATATTTTACACCTTTTAATCTGTTTATGCAAGTCTACTGGCCTTCTGCTTTTACCCTTCTGTACCTTTGCTCTTTCTGGTCTCTTTGCATAGAAGGCCTCATCTTTGACTCCTTAGCAACATTTTCCTTTTTCAGGTTTAGTTGTAATTTCTGCCACATTGAAGCTCTCTTTCTCAATTCTTATCTTCTCTATCTAATATCATATCAAATGTTAGTTAAGTCTAATTTATCAATACTTTTGTTTATTAGTTAGGGCCTTTTGTGTCTTGTTTAAGAAAATGTTTGTATATCCCAAGGTCATTGCATTTAGATTTACTGCCACTTGGAATTAACTTGTTTGCATTGAGGTAGAAATTAAAGTTCATGTTTTTTCCCCACATGGATATCCAATTGACCCGGCACTCTATATTCATGAGACTGTACTGCATGTTACTTTTGTCGTAAGTAAGATATAAGGTATACATATAAAGATACTGCTCTGTTAATAATTTTGTCTATCTTTATGACAATAGTAAATTTCCTAGTTATTATAGCTTTTTAATGAGTCTGGATACTTGATAATGTAATTTTTGTAGCTTTGTTCTACTTCAAGATTGCTGAAGATATTTCAGGTTCTTTACATATATGTATGTCTTAGAATTAGCTTGTCAGTTCTCCTTTCCTCTGCTTAAACATCTTGCTGGAATTTTGACTGGGTTAGCATTGAATCTATAAATATATTTTAGTCTTATATTCCATAAACATGGCATATTTTTCCATTTATTTAGGCCTTGTAGAATTTCTTCCAGCAGTGTTTTATTCTTTTCAGTGTAGAACTATTGCATATCGTTTCTTAATTTTATCCTTAGGTTTTGTGTGTGTGTGTGTGTGTGTGTGTGTGTGTGTGTATGTATGTATGTGTGTGTGCATCTTCACTGTTGTAAATGGTATTTTTAAATTTTATTTTTCCCTGGTTCCCTTCCTTGATCCAGATATTCAGCAACCCTGGGAACAGTGTTATTTGCTCAGCCATCTGTATTCCCATACTACTTGTTTTTTTATTGTTATAGTTTTATCATTACATAAGTAATGTATGAGTTAGTTATTGATGTAAAAGATTTAGAAACTGTCTTTTCCAGAAGTAACCACTGTTACCAGTTTGAAGTGTATTCTCCTAGATTTATACTGCTCATTGTGGTAGCTACTTCCACATGTGGCTATTGAGCATTTAAAATGTGGCTAGTTTTAATTGAGATGTGCTGTAAATGTAGAATACGCTCTGGACTTCAACGCTTAGAATGAACAAAAAGAATGTAAAGTATCTCATTAATTTTTTATATTGTTTAATATAGTGATAATATTTTGGCTACATTGGATTAAAATGTGTTATTAAAGTTAATTTTACTTTTTACATTTTTATGTATTACTAGAAAGTTTAAATTATATTTGTGGCTTTTATTATTTTTCTATTGGTGGGGTTGTAGCCCATTTTCTATGGATTTAAATATACATGTCTAAAAATGTATTGTTTTATTTTTCATAAATGAGAATGTGGTATTGTTCTCCAAATGATTGTTTTTTACTTCATAATCTTGAACCTCGGGAGGCTGAGGCAGGAGAATGGCGTGAACCCGGGAGGCGGAGCTTGTGGTGAGCCGAGATCATGCCACTGCACTCCAGCCTGGGTGACAGAGTGAGATTCTGTCTCAAAAAAAAAATAATAATAATCTTGAACCTCTTTTAATGTGAGCACACATGGATCAACTACATTGTTTTGAACTGTGTACTAGTATGTATTATGGGTGTGACATTCGTCCACTGTTGAAATTCAGGGAGTTGTTTGGGTTTTGTTGTTGTCGTTGTTTTCTTGCCATTACAAACATGGTTGCAGTAAAAAAGACCATATATTAGTCTCTTTGTATACATTTAGAACTAGAATAGCATCTGAGAAGTGGGATTGCTGGGTCACCAGGTGTCTTACACATTATAATATTTAAAAAATTTTATTCAGCCTTATTGAAGTATAATTGCTGAATACAAATTATATGTATTCAAGGTGTACAGTGTAATTGTTTTATGTATGTATACAGTGTGAAATGACCACAATGAAATTGATTAACCATTAAGTATCATACTTAGTTATTGTTTGTGTGAGTTGGGGGTGGTGAAGACACTTAAGATCCATTCTTTCAGCAAATTTTAAGTAAACAATAGAGTATTATTAACTATAGTCACCATACTGTGTGTTAAGAGTCCCCAGAACTTATTCATCTTATAACTGAAGGTTTGTACTATTTGACCAATCTCCCCATTTCCCTCACCCCAAGCCCTGGCAACCACTGTTCTACTCTCTGCTTCTATGGGTTTGACTTTTTAAAAGTTCCATATATAAGTGGAATTCCATGTAAGTAAAATCATACAGTATTTGTCTTTCTGTTTCTGGCTCATTTCACTTAGCATAATGTTCTTCAGAGTCGTCTCTGCTGTCTCACAAATGGCAGGATTTCCTTTTATGGCTGAATAATATTTCATTGTACATATATTTTTGTATGTATGTGTGTATATGTATGTGTGTCTGTACACACACAAACACACACACAAACTCTGTTTTCTGAATCCATTCATCTGACACTTAGGTTGTTTCCATATCTTGGCTATTGTGAATAATGCTGCAGTGAACAGAGTTCAGACATGTCTTCGACATTGATTTCATTTGCTTTGGATATATACTCAGAAGTAGAATTGCTGGATCATAATGTAGCTCTTTTTTAATTTTTTGAGGAATGTCTATATTATTTTTCTTAATGGCTGTATCAATTCCCACCAACAGTGCACAAGCATTTTCTTTTCTGCACACCCTTGCAAACAATTGTTATCTCTTTTGTTTTTGGTAATAGCCATCATAACAGCTATGAGGTGATATCTTATTGTCGTTTTGTTTTGCATTTCATTGATTAGTGATGTTTTAACACTTTTTCATAATCTTATTGGCTGTTTATATGTGTTCTTTGTAAAAATGTTATTCAGGTCTTTGCTTTTTGTTAATTGGGTTATTTTTATTTATTTTTTTGCAATTGAGTTGTATGAATTCCCTTATCTAATATGTATTTTATAAATTTTCTGCCATTCCGTAGATTGCCTTTTCATTTTGTTGATTGTTTTTTTTTTGCTGTGCAGAAGCTTTTTTTTTTTTTTTTTGAGACGGAGTCTGGCTCTGTCGCCCAGGCTGGAGTGCAGTGGCGCAATCTCGGCTCACTGCAAGCTCCGCCTCCCGGGTTCACGCCATTCTCCTGCCTCAGCCTCCTGAGTAGCTGGGACTACAGGCGCACGCCAGTACGCCCGGCTAATTTTTTTTTTGTATTTTTAGTAGAGACGGGTTTCACTGTGTTAGCCAGGATGGTCTTGATCTCCTGACCTCGTGATCCACCCGCCTCGGCCTCCCAAAGTGCTGGGATTACAGGCGTGAGCCACCGCGCCCGGCCGCAGAAGCTTTTTGTTTGATGTAGTCCCATTTGCTTATTTGTTCTTTTGTTATCTGTGCTTTTGGCGTCATATCCAATACATATTTTAAATTAAAAGATTTACCCAAATTGCTCAACAGAAAGGCTGCTCTAAACACCTTAGCACTTGATATCAATCTGTTAGTTTTTTCAACTTGATTGACAAACTGTGGCCCTTGGTGATCCCTTAATTATAGCACTTCCCATATATTTGTTTGTAATGGTGTTCTTCCCCTCACTGTAGAACTGGGAGCTTCTGGTGGGAAAGGGGCACAGTTTATTTATTTTAATAATCTCATCCATTTATCCATTCAGCATACTTGTGCTTACCATGTACCAGGTGCTGTAATGCCTTTGGATATAAAGATGAATATGCCATCATTCTTGCCTTTGAGGAGCTCACATCTCCTGGCAAACCTCTTATGGTATTCCAGGCCAGTCATGATAAATGCCTGTTGGTTTGGAGGAAGAATATTGAGGGTGGTAGTAGGTAAAAAGTGCCCTTCTCTCCTTGGTTCTTATGAGTGATAATGTTTATTTTACTCAGAGCTGGAGAAGTTGTCATATAAAGCCAAGTAGTAAATACCAACTCAGTTTAATCATCTGGTCATTTCTGCAGTTACTTTGCTCCTAGTATCTAAAATTCACATTGAATAAGGATGCTTCCAACAAGATGTAGTGGCATGCACCTATAGTCTCAACTACTTGGGAGGCTAAGGTGAGAGGATTGCTTGAGCAGGAGTTCAAGGCCTGTCTGAGCTACATGGTGAGACCCTATCTCTCAAATAAAGGATACTTTTTATATTCTGATGATGCCTTTCACATGAAAAATCTTTTAAAATGAAACTTCATTTTTTGTGATTGTGAAGAATAAAGGTGAATCATAATCATTATCAATTTGACACCTGTGGATTTGCATGAACAGTTACTGACCAAAAGAAAAGACTACTTGACTTTGTGAGAAAATTGAGCCTTCTGGATTTCCTTTAGGATGTAGCTACAGGAAATTAATTAGATGATTTTTGATGACATCATCCTGACCACAGCACTTTCTCTGAAAACAATGCTATTTTTCTTGGACCTTTTTGCAGACATTTTCTACACTATGTGCTTTATTATATAATTTGCAATAATGCTAATATGAAATCCATACAAAGGCTTGTGGTTGTGTGTGTGTGTGTGTGTGTGTAAGAGAGAAAGAATGTAGTTGAGGTAATTATTTTACTTCTAATAGTACAGGAGAGTGGGTTAAAAGGTAAAAAGCATTCCATTTTAGCAGAGAAACAAATCCTCTTAGGGAGTATTAAGTTCATGAGGGGAAGGCTTGGCAACTTTTCTGGGGTGTGTATCTTACAGGCTTTTGAGAAACAAATAGGATTGCTAAACAGTAACTCTCAAATCACTGAAGACTGTAGGACTTGGAAATGCTTGCGAAGAATGGAGACAGGACATCAATTTCTTGATTGTGTTCTTTGTACTTTGTATTATAAATCGGCTGAGTCTGACTTTTTGGGCCTGTAGTGAGTTATAAAAAGCTCTTTTTCTTCTGCTGATAAAATAATTACCACCTCAAAAGAAATTGTACACCCAGGGAATATACATATATATATATATATGTAATGTATGATAATGTTTGCAAATCATTCTGCCCTCAGCTGTTTCATCTTTTCCAACTGTAATTTTCAAAGTTCTACTTTATCATCACGCCATCTATTATATTTTTCATTCTCCTCTTTCAGTCATAACATTTTGTAGTCTCTTCATATGTAGAGTAGAAGCAACTTGAGATTAGGAATTAGGAGACTAAATTCAACTCCTGGTTTTGCCACTAGAGGCATTCTATCATGGACAGGCCTCTTGTGGAAGCTCTTCGGGCTGCTAGTTCATCACCTGTAACACAGGAAGACCAGATTGCATGATTGTTAGAGCTGGATTGCTCAATGTAGTAGCTGTTAGCCACATGTGGTTATATTAAATTAAATAAAGTAAAAAATTTGGTTTCCCAGTCACAATAACCACATTTTAAGTGCAAAAATAGACTAATGTGGCTAGTAGTGGCCATATTCGACAGCACAGAAAATTTTTTTTATCATCTTAGAAAATTCTATTGGATAGTCCTTCCAGTCTTTTGTACATTGACTCTTTAATCAGAAGACAAAAAGTGCAGCAATGTGAATCATAGACTATTTTCGTTTTTATATAGTATATGCTATTTATATTAGGATCATTTTTATCCCCTGTAGCTACACAAAGGAAAGAGAAGATTCTGCTTCTGGCAAAGTTGCTCATATCAGCACAGCCACATAACAATTATAAACTGTGGGCAAAATATAAAACAAACAGCTATATGAGGGTACTAGAGAATAACCAAACAGGCAGAAACCGGAAGAGAATTAACACTTGGAAAAAGAGAATAACACTTGAGTGAATTCCTTGGTTTTATATTTTTTGTTTGGTTTTGTAAGAGTGTAGGCCCCAGTCCTCACAGTGCTACTAAAATTATGTAGAAACTTGTAGCCTTTTTGATTGAGGAATCAGAGGGCAGAGTATGGGCCACAAAAACAACCAGAAAGTGAGGTGGGAAATCCTGTAAAGGGGACAGCCATGTAGGGGAGCCCCAAATTCTATGTATAAACTCTGATCAGATCTCTAGGTAGCTCCTAGGCATGTGAGGACAGATTCCAAGCAACTGAAGTAAGGCTGGAAGAACTGAATAGAGATTTCACCTGCTGCCCACTTCAGGAGAAACAGTTTGGTGTTTGAGTTCATCAGAGTTAACTGCTAAAACAGAAAAGTTGATATTGTATAGAATAATATGACAAAATTTCAGGTGTATACAGTGTATCATTCACAACGTCCAGGATATAGTCCGAAGTTGTTAGACATAAGAAGAAACAGGAAAATATAACTCATACTAAAGAAAAAAGACATTCAGTGAAACCAGCCCCAAGATAACCCAGATGTTGAAATTAATAGAAAAGAGTTTTAAAAGTTACTGTAACTATGTCCAAATATGTAAAGTAAAATATGCTTATAATGAGTGGATAGGAAATCTCAACAGAGAAATAAAAACTATAAGAAAATAAAATGGAAAAATATAATATCTAAAATCAAATAGTCATTCATGGGCTTAATAAAACATTAGAGATGACAGAGAAAGAGACGTGAACTTGAAGACAGATTAATGGAAAGTATCCAATCTGAAAATCAGAGAGAAAATAGATTAAAAAGAATAAAAAGAGCCTCAGTGTCTTATGGGACAATATCAAATGGTCTTACGTATATATAATTATATACATGTTACAAAAAGAGAAACAGAGATAATGATGCAAAAGAGAGTATTAGTAGAAATAGTGGCTAAAATTTTCCCCAAATTTAGTAAAAAATAAATTTACAGATTCTAACACCTCAGCTAACCTCAATCAGCATAAATACAAAGAGAACAACACCTAAATGTTTTATATTCTACTATAAACCAATTATAAAGAGAAAATCTTGAAAGCAACCAGAGAAAAACGACACATTAGATAGAGGGGGAGCAATAATACAGATGATGGCCAATTTCTTGTCAGAAATAATGGAGACCAGAAGACAGTGGGAGAAAATCTTCAGCGTGCTGAAAGAAAAAAAAATCTGTCAACCCCAGAATTCAATAATCAGCAGAAATAATTTTCAAGAGTGAAGGCAAAATAAAAACATTTAAAAATAAGGGAAAACCAAGAAAATTATCAACAGACCTGCACGATAAGAAATGCTAAAGGAAGATTTTCCATTCTGAAGGAAAATGACATCAAATGGAAACCTAGACCTACAAGGGAAAAAAAGGAGAAACTCCAGAGATAATAATAAATATGTTGGTAAATATAAAAGATTTCTTGGCCGGGCACGGTAGCTCTTGCCTGTAATCCCAGCACTCTGGGAGGCCAAGGTGGGTGGATCACATGAGGTCAGGAGTTCGAGACCAGCCCGACCAACATGGTAAAACCCTATCTCTGTTAAAAATACAAAATTAGCCGGGCATGGTGGTGCATACCTGTAACCCCAGCTACTTGGGAGGCTGAGGCAGGAGAATCGCTTGAACCCAGGAGGCAGAGGTGGAGGTTGCAGTGAGTCGAGATCACGCCATTGCACTCCAGCCTGGGCAACAAGAGCAAAACTCCATCTCAAAAAAAAATTTTTTTTTTTTTTTTTTTTTTTTGAGACAGAGTCTCGCTCTGTCTCCCAGGCTGGAGTGCAGTGGCGCAATCTCGGCTCACTGCAAGCTCCGCCTCCCGGGTTCACGCCATTCTCTTGCCTCAGCCTCTCCGAGTAGCTGGGACTACAGGCGCCCGCCACTGCGCCCGGCTAATTTTTTGTATTTTTTAGTAGAGACGGGGTTTCACCGTGGTCTCGATCTCCTGACCTCGTGATCCGCCCGCCTCGGCCTCCCAAAGTGCTGGGATTACAAGCGTGAGCCACCGCGCCCGGCCAAAAATTTTTTTTTTTTACTTTTTTCTTTTTCAATTTTTTAAAAAATGCATATGGCTAATTAAAGCAAAAAGTATACCATTGAATTGTAGGATTTACAGCATACATCGATGTATTATATTTAATTCTTATACGTTGTTGGGAGCATGAAATGGTACAACTATGTTGGAAAAAGTCTTAACATTTCTTTAAAATCTAAACATACACTAACCCTGTGGCCAGCAAGTCTGCTGCTAGATATTTACTCCAGAGAATTGAAAACATTGGTGTCCATAAAATGGGTTGTATAAGAATGTTTATGGCAGTTTTACTCATAATAGCAAAATCTGAAAATAGCCCAAGTGTTTCTCAATGGAAGAATGGAAGTAAAAACTGTGTATTTTAAAATATATGTAGCAACAGGAATAAATCTCCAAAACTAAAATTAGACTGTGTGAAAGAAATCAGATATCAAAAGAGGACATACTTTATAATTCCATTAATAAGAAATTCTAGAACAGGCAAAACTAATCCATAGTGAAAACAGTCAGATCAGTGGTTGTCTTTGGGAGCAGAGGTGAGGACAGGTTTGACTAGGAAGGGATATAAGGGTATTTTATATGGCGATGGGAATGTTTCATCTCTTAATATGTGTTTGGGTTACCTAGGTGTATGTGTGTGTCAAAACTCATCAAATGGGCCGGTTGTGGTGTCTCACGCCTGTAACCCCAGCACTTTGGGAGGCCCAGGTGGGTGGGTCACAAGATCAGAAGTTCGAGACCAGCCTGGAAAACATGGTGAAACCCTGTCTCTACTAAAAATACAAAAAATTAGCCAGGCGTGGTGGCACATGCCTGTAATCCCAGCTACTCAGGAGACTGTGGCAGGAGAATCGCTTGAACTCAGGAAGAGGAGGTTGCAGTGAGCCAAGATTGCACCATTGCACTCCAGCCTGGGTGACAGAGCAAGACTCTGTCTAAAAAACAAACAAGCAAAGCCTCATCAAATGGTATATTTAAAATTTGTGCATTTTATTATTTATAAATTCTATCTGAAAATATAAATAGTGATATACATGCTGAAGTATTTAGGGGTAAAGTATGCTAATGTCTAAAACTTACTTTAAATTGTATCAAAGAAACAGATTGATTAAAAGATGTATAGATATGTCATAAAGCACATTTAGCAAAATGTTAGGAGTTGTAGAATCTTACTATGGATTATATTATTCACTGTGCAGTTCTTTTGACTATCTTTGTAAATTTTCACAATAAAATTTTAGAAAAAATAAAAAATAGAAGTCTTGGTAGTGAAAGAAAGATGAGCAATAATTCTAGTGATTCGAATTCTTGGTGAGAGCTGACCCATGTGGAATAAATTTCACTGGGTAGCCCTGGCTCTGCCTCCCTATGCCATGAAAACAAAACCACTTCACGATTCCCGTCTCTTTCCTGGCTGTACGTACCCCGCATATCCTAGAACGATATCACAACAACATGTTCATATATGGCTGAAACTCAGTTCAACTAGATGTCCAAAATCAATGAAGTGCACGTTGTCCTACAAGGGCAGTTTGGGTGGCATGAGTGGACGGAGGAGGTAGCAGACTCATTGTCTTTCTTTGCTTTAGCAATGGTGGCAGTGCTTTTTGATTTGTATGGCCAGAGCCTTTTCTTACAGTATCTGCCATGGGGAGTCACCTCTCTCTTGCAAGAAAGTGCTAAGCTGAAGCAGAGAATGAGATATAGGTCCCATGGAGAAAGTACTTATGCAATTTAATAGAAATCACCAGGGCTAACCCTCTAATTTTATCCTGAAAAATAGGAAGCCTGTAGGAATGATATGATTTGACAATCATCAAGTGACTTGCTTCAATTTGTTGTATCTAAAAGTAGTTTTCTTTTGTCATAATTTTAGGACTTCTAAAGATCCTAAATTAATTATTTTACCCATAATGATACAATTTATAGAATGTTAACTGGATCCTAGTCATTTAAAATAATGATTACCATTGATAATGGATTATTTGCATGTGATTAATATTTACCATTGACAAATAGATTTCTCATTTTTGTATACATTATTTCATGTTATTCCCACAAAAACCCAGAGCAGGTATTTGGATTTCAGGAGTGGATTTTTATGTAGTTTGATATAATTCAGTAGTTTCCCAGAGAAACAGGCTTCCTGAGATATACCAAAAGCCTTCTGCTTGATAATGCATGTGCTACACCCATATTAGGGACTGTAGATTGAACCAATAGCTAAGAGTTAAGCATAAAGAATCAAAATTAAAAGACTGAGAAACAGATATAACCTGACTTATCAGAGACTGCAGCATCATTCAGGGACTGAGAGGAGTTTGAGTTGTATTGTTCCTAAAGATACTAATGACAATCTGTAAGGCTAAGAATGTGATTTTTGCGGCTAAGATGCTGTCATTCTGGTATAATGGGTGGCAGGCTGCCCCACCAGAACAGCCGCTAGGTAAGCTTGCACTTTCTTGATTTTTAACTTTGGGATCCTCGGGGCCAGATTGGAGAAACTGAAGCAAATTAATGGTAGTTTTTCTGTTTTGTAGATGAGAAAACTAAAGTTTAAAGAGGATGGATGATTTTTCATAACATTACACAGCTAATAATAAGTGTTATATTTATGGTTTTCTAAAATAATGTGAAATATGTTCTGCTAGCTACTTGGAATATGATTGATACAAAGGAGTTATCCTTGCTGAAACAAAATCTACCGTGTGTCCAGTTTTTAGAAAGATAATTTCCAAAACAAAACAACAGAAATGATAATTTCCTACAGTCCTTTTTAATTTTGTAAAACCATCACTGAAGTTTGTTTAATTTTTGTCATTGTGGCTTAGAATAATTAAAATCTGATTAAAATAGTTTGTAGAACAATGCCCTTCCCATTCACTGATACAGATGATCCAAATTAGGAATCCTTTCTTATTTCAGTTTTAGCTCACTAAAAACAGTCTGTTTTCTAAGCAGTAATCAGAATCTTTTATTCTCCCTGAATAAAGGTACTTTTCTCTAATTACCATGCAACATATATGAATCCCAAAGTTCTCCTTTTCTACAAGGAAATCACATTGAAAAGAAATCACCATTGAATTGCTTATTGCTTTTATTTCATAATACATATTCTTCTGCAGACTCGCTAACCAGGTGTCCGTTGCTTTTTGGAGGTGTGTTGGAACATGTCTTTCACCCTTTCTTGGAAGATAGAGATTGAGAGTGGCAAGAACTTTCTAAATTTTTTTTATTATTTTAGTCTCTGGTAACATTTCACTAATTAATTACTTTTACTGATTTTAGTTAGAATTTGTGGTAATGGAGTCTAAATTTTACCTTTTAACTATTTTTTAGGAGGCTTGCCTAGGCAAATCAAGAAGCTAAAAATGATTACAGGATGAATAAAATACTAATATAATTTAAGTATTTTATTAAGTATTTTAATAAGTATTCATAAATTCTCTAGAAATATTAGACATATAAGGAGTTAACTATGTTGATCAGAATTTATAAGCAGAATGTGGTTAAGATCATAGTTAAGATCAAATAGACTTTGGTTGAGTCCTCAGTCTGACACTTAATCTAGTTTTGTGATCTTAGGTAAGTTATTAAACTTCTTTAAGCCTGAGTCTCCTAATCCATAAAATGGGTAATCTGCAATAAAGTATTTAGCACAGTGTTTAGCATAAAGCATGTAGACAGTAAGTTTTAGCTGCCACAGCAGTTGCTGCCATGACTATCATCCCTAATCTCTTCCTCTAGCCAAGAAAGCCATTAGAGAAGTTCTATTAATAGTTACTGTATATATTTGGCAGTAGCATAACTCTACCCATCTATCTAATCAAATCTTATTACTAATTCAGATCCATCTTTCTCCTGAATCCAAATCAGCCAGGTACTTATTTTTCCTTTGATATACAATTTTATCCTATTACTTTAGTCATGAGCTCATGATCCCAATGGTTTATGCTAACCAAGAAGGGTTCCTATAATAAAAATAGTGGGCCGGACGCTGTGGCTCACGCCTGTAATCCCAGCACTTTGGGAGGCTGAGGCAGGCAGATCACTTCGGCTCAGGAGTTTGAGAACAGCCTGGACAACATGGCGAAACCCCGTGTCTACAAAAAATACACAAAATTAGCCAGGCGTCATGGTGCATGCCTGTGATCCCAGCTACTCGGGAGGCTTAGGTGGGAAGATCATTGGAGTCCTGGAGTTCGAGGCTACAGTGAGCCAAGATCAAGTCACTGCACTCCAGCCTGGGTGACAGTGAGGCCCTCTCTAAGAAAAAAAGAAAAAAAAATTACTGGTGACAGTCCTTATTTTGTTTATCTCTTAGCCATCTATAAAACTGTCCTCTAAAGCCTGTCACTTTTGGTAGATCAGTTTTAGTCCTATGCTGTTTCAACTGGGAGGTCAGGATCACCTAGCTACCCTTTGGAAATCAAACTTACCAGCTCCCACCCCACACTCCCATTGACTGACAATCTTCTCACCATTTCAGCATCAGAATGGAGTGTAGGGGTAGGCGGCATAGTTAGAAAAACACTTTTTCTTTTTCTTTGCTTTTGTTTAAACTTTCTCCCCTTTCCTCCCTCCCACTGTGAGTTTTTAAAAAAATGATTGCTTTACTCTATTGCTGAATACCTTTACTCTCTCCAAAAAAGCAGCTGGAATATCTTTTTTCATAAAAGAGATGAGGAAAAGGGCACTTTCATGTAAAACAATGATAAGTTCAAACATGCATATTTGTATCAGCAACAGTCTTTCCAAAGGCTCAGCAGAGTCTGCAGAATTATTGGAATGGAAAAAATATACAATACTGTAAAACCTGGACTAGCTTCCTGGTTCCTAAAATTGTCCAATTTGTTTTAAAGCCACCTTCACTGCATATGAGATCCTGTAAGAAAAACAACTACCAAATTATTAAGATGATTTTATTAACAGACTGTATCACAAACTATGTAATGGCCTTAATGTTTGAGGCAAACTCATGGTAGTGATGGAAATTTAAGGGCCTTCTCTCCTTATTTCAGGTGAAACATGCATGAAGTTGGAAAACTCTTTGCCAAAGCTTTTACCAGACTGATGGATTTTCTTGAGTTGTTTTAGAAGTGTAAAATTTCTTATAGAATTTCCGTAATGCGGACTGAATAGTCTGTCCTATTTTAAAGTTCTTCTGGTTCTTCCAGTGATTGCTAAATGTTTAATCTATCACAAACAGGCTCCTTGCTGTGGAGTTCAAGATATTGTATTTACATTTATTTTCTTGATCTACTCTATCAAATTCCTAATGCTTCTCTTTCTCTCTCTTTTTTTTTTTTTTAAGACAGTCTCATTCTATTGCCCAGGCTGGAGTGCAGTGATGCGATCTCAGCTCACTGCAACCTCCACCTCCTGGGTTCAAGTGATTCTTATGCCTCAGCCTCTTGAGTAGTTGGGATTACAGGCATGCGCTACCACATCTGGCAAATTTTGTATTTTTAGTAGAGATGGGGTTTCTCCACGTTGGCCAGGCTGGTTTCAAACTCCTGACCTCAGATGATCCTCCCGCCTCGGCCCCCAAAGTGCTGGGATTACAGGTGTGAGCCACCAGGCCCAGCCTAATGCATTCTTAATAGCATCTTTTCTGCAATCTGGCAATCCATACTTCTTTTTTGGTCACTCATAAGAAACAATCTTTCTCTCTTGTCTTAGATTCTTTTTGTTTTGCTTGTGTTTAAATTGGTTCAACACAGAAATGTCTTAAATGAGACCAAGTTCCCAGCCTGGTTCTTAGTATCTTATTTACTTAATAATCTATAAATGTACCATAAGTTAAGCTCCTATTTCTGAGACTGTCTCATCCCTTAGTGTCTTTTGAACCCAAAGATGGAGTAGTTGGAAGATACATTAAGCAGTGAGTAGAAAGAAGGAAAGAAGTTGTGTGTGAATCATTTGTAAAATGAATTTGCAATTTAAAGACTGCTGTTATTCATTGATGTGTATATGTGTCTAAATAAACTTTTATTGAAGTATTATATATGGAAAGGTACACAAATAATTTTTAAATGAATTTTCACAAAGTAAATGTATCCTTTTACCCTCTCGGCATATCAGAAACTGGAGTTACCGGTAACTCATTAGCGTTTCTTGCCTCCTTCCAATATTAATCACACTCAAAGGATAACCATTATTCTGACTTACAACAGCATAGGCTAGTATTTCCTATTTTTGAACTTCATACAAATGGATTCATATAGTATATCCTCTTCTGTACCTGGGTTCTTTTGCTCATTGTTATGTTTGTTAGATTTATTATTGTTGATGGCTATACCAGTAATTCATGTATTCTCATTTCTATATAGTGTTTTGTTAAATGAATATATATACTATTTATGTATTCATTTGGGTTGTTTCCACTTTTTTCTGTTGAAAACTGTCTCAATGTTGTTGTTGTTATTGAAGATAGTATCTTTTTCCCTCTATTCTTGCTTTTTCTTTTGCCTGATTTTCCACACTTTTACTGTAAAATAGTGTAGGTGTGGTTTGCTGTGTATTCTGTGTGACGTTCACTGAGCTTCTTGAATTTATGGCTTGATGCTTTTCATTAGTATTGGAACATTCTTGGCTACTATCTCTTCAAATACTGCTTCTGCTCCATTTCTTCCTGTCTCCTCTAGGTCTTCTACTGCATATATTATACCTTTGTACCATGTTCCATATGTCCATTATACTTTGTACTGGATTTTTTATCCTTTTTATCTGTCTTTCAGCTTAGATTTTTTTTTACTATCCTATATTCTAGATCACAGATCTCTCTTTAGCTATGTCCAACTTGCTATGAAGCCTATATATCACATTGTTAATTTTAGTTATTTTTTTGGAATTTCAATTTCTTTTTTTAACAGAATCCATTTCTCTGATGAAATTCTCTAGCTTATCATTTTTCCTTGAATATATTAATAAGCTATTTTAAATTCTATGTCTAATAATTTGTGGGTTCATTTATATTTTCTATTTCTTCTGTTAGTCCTATTATTGTTGTGCATGGTTCAGTTTCTTACTGAATGTTGACCACTGTATATAAAAAATGTTAAGAGAATCTCAATGGTATTATCTTCCTCTAGATAACATTTCCTTTAATATCTGGCAGGTATTTAGAGTAGGAGTAGATCATCTTAATCCAGTCAAGAATGCGATATTTCAAAGCTGGGTTTCATTTAAACCAATTTCTCGTTCAACTTTATTCTTAGGCTTTAGTCCTTTAATTGTCCCAGCTTTAAATCTGAGGTACTTACCAGGTCCCACCATCTTGATGGACTGTGAACTTTAGCTTTTATCTTTCTAGTACCATGAGAAGGCTAATAACTTGATTTATTGCAGTTACTTTCTATTCGTCTTCTTCTCTTCTAGGTGTATGCTACTTATAAAATAGTGTCTTGAGGGTAGTAGTGGTGACTCAGACACTTGGGTTCATGTTTCTGTAATGGCATGTAAAATCTTGGCTTCCTTGGTAGCTCTGAACTTCAGGTTTTATCTCCCTAGTCCTGGGGATTGCTGAAAGCTCTGCTAAGTTTCTGTGAGTTTCCCTGTCCAGGATTTGGTCCCTTCCATCCCAAATACCTTGATACCACTCCAGTGCCTTTAAATGGATTTTTAAAAATTATACAATTTTAAAAGTTGTTTTCAGCAAATGAATTCTTCTGCTGCAGACTAGTCTGTCATAACAGGAAGTAGTTTCTTATGTGATTTTTATTAATATTTTGATTCCTGATATTTATTTGTTTAGAATTACACCTTTTGGATCAGATAAGGATCTTAGAGAGCATCTTGCCCTCATTTTATAGCTGAGACAGCTAGGGCTCTGATAGAGATACCTACCCAAGGACATACAGCTAATTAATGACTATTCTCATATCAAGGCTTCCAACTTGTAGTCCATTGGCTTTTACACTGCATCACTGATAACGTAGTATTTGTGTCTTCTACTCACTTTCTGAGGTCATAAACCATGTCTAACCAGCATTCTATAAAATCAATTCAACTTTGATTTGGTTGAGTGATAATAGTGCTCTGATGGAGCTTACATTTTGAAGTTGTACTAACATTGTCAAATTTTGGGAACATCTATGAAGCCCCATCTGTGCTAGACAATACATGTACATTCAAGACTCTAAGGTTTGTTTTTTAATCCCTTTTGTTAGACTCTATATGTATTAGTCCATTTTCACACTGCTGATGAAGACATACCCGAGAGTGGGTAATTTACAAAGAAAAAATAGGTTAAATGGACTCTCAGTTGCACATGGCTGGGGAAGCCTCACAATCATGGCGGAAGGCAAAAGGCATGCCTTACATAACAACAGGCAAGAAAGGATGAAAACCAAGCAAAAGGGGAAACCCTTATAAAAACACTAGATCAGCCAGGCACGGTGGCTCACGCCTTTAAACCCAGCACTTTGGGAGGCCGAGGTGGGCGGATCACGAGGTCAGGAGTTTGAGACCAGCCTGGTCAACATGGTGAAACCCCGTCTCCACTAAAAATGCAAAAATTAGCTGGATGTGGTGGCGGGCACCTGTAATCCCAGCTACTCAGGAGGCTGAGGCTGGAGAATCGTTTGAACCCAGGAGGCAGAGGTTGCAGTGAGCCGAGATCGCGCCATTGCACTCCAGCCTGGGCGACAGGGTGAGACTCTTCTCAAAAAAAAACACCAGATTTCGTTAGGCTTATTCACTATCACAAGAACAGTGTGGGGAAAACTGCCCCCATGAATCAATTATCTCCCACTGGGTCCCTCCCACAACACATGGGAATTACGGGAACTACAATTCAAGATGAGATTTGGGTGGGGACACAGCCAAACCATGTAACTACATGTAAAAGGTTTTCTTTTTTCCAATCTAGAGAGGATAATTCATAAAGAATACTGCCAGATTATGTTCATCTACAGTGCTCCAAAGAAGTATTTATTAACTAGAGCAGCTCAACTTAATGAGCATGCCAGAGAAGAATAAGGTACAGTATATACGATTGTGGAATAACACACAGTCAAAGAGTATACAGTCTAACCCAAGGAATATTGTCTTGCTGGGTGCAGTGGGGCATGCCTATAATCCCAGCTACTTGGGAGGCTAAGGTGTTGAGAGTTGCTTGAGACCAGCCTGGGCGGTATAGTGAGACCTGTCTTTTATTAGAAAGAAAAAAAAGACTGAAAAAACCACAAATAATATTGTCTTGGATTTTTGCAATTTACTTTAAGAATGCTTGGATAGTCATAATCTTATCAGTCAAATTGATAGCTTCTTTTATAAAAAAGAGATAAACATATTTGTAAATTCAGAGGATACACTATTGAATGAATGGAGCTGACTCTGGCTTAAGAGTTTGATCTGGTTTATGGATCCCATAGAAGAGCCATTGACAGTGGCTTTTGTTTTTTTTTGTTTGTTTGTTTGTTTGTTTTTTGAGGCAAGAGTCTCGCTATGTTGCCCAGGCTAGTCTCAAACTCCTGGGCCCAAGAAGTCCTCCTGCCTTAGCCTCCTGAGTAGCTGGGACTATAGGCATGTGCCACTGGATCTGGCTGACAGTGGCTTTTATGGTAACACAGCTTGATTACCTGGTGTCTCATACTGTACAAGGATGTATGACTGGGTTGCCTATCTTTGCCCTTTAGTTTTTATGTTAGGAAAAGTGAAACACATATGGAAATAAATTAATAGAAAAGAACATTAATGGAGAATAAATATTGCTGAGTGACCTCTGTACATATTAAAGCTACTTTAAAGTTTGTGGGGTTTTTTTTTTTAATATCAGAGTGTAATCTGCATTTATGACAATCTGAAAAAGAAGTCTAGAGTTGCTTTGGGTTCTCAGTCTTCTTCAGGTAAAGCACATTTGTTAGGCAATGTCTGATCTAGGGATTGCTACTATTTAATAGTATTGCTAGAGCCATCATTTTATGTGCTTGTGACTTTTCCTATCTCCCTTTATTTTGTTTTTAGCATGAATGTAACCCTGAATAGTCACATTTGCAATATTTGCTCTTTTTAAAAAATACAGTTTTAGGATTCAAATGCTTTCCCAATGTTTCTGTTTTTGTTATCGGCCTTTTGTTATTTCCCCCTTTGAATTGTCCTGCTTTTCCGGATTGAATCAATACATACCTTACATGAATTGACTGATGTTTTATGTCTCCTTGAAACATATAAAACCAAGCTGTGACACAGCCACCTTGGGCACATGTTGTCAGGACCCCCTGGGGCTGTGTCACGGGTCATGGTCCTCACATTAGGCTCAGGATAAGTCTCTTCAAATATTTTACAGAGTTTGGCTTTTTTGTCAACAGTTCTTACCAGTGGTCCCCACTGTTTTGCATGTGTTTTCTTTTCTTTTTTTTTTTTTTTTTTTTTTTTTTTTGAGATTGAGTCTCCCTGTCGCCCAGGCTGGAGTGCAGTGGCGTGATCTCGGCTCACTGCAAGCTCCGCCCCCCGGGGTTCGCGCCATTCTCCTGCCTCTCAGCCTCCCGGGTAGCTGGGACTACAGGCGCCCGCTACCTCGCCTGGCTAATTTTTTGTATTTTTAATAGAGACAGGGTTTCACTATGTTAGCCAGGATGGTCTCGATCTCCTGACCTCGTGATCCGCCCGCCTCGGTCTCCCAAAGTGCTGGGATTACAGGCATGAGCCACCGCATCCTGCCTGCATGTGTTTTCTTGCAACTTAAAGTGAGGGTGTTTTCATCTTTATCATTGTGCTGCTTGTGTTCTATCTTGTGCTTCTTTCTTCCCTTCACTCTGCTGACTGTAGCGGTTGATTGAGATGGTACAGGATGCAGAACACTAGTTGTCCCCTTCTTATGTGAGATTTGTTTATCCCAGTTATCAGCAGTAAGCCTAATTTAAGAAAAGCACGTGGCTTCCCTCCTCTCCTGTTTCATAAATGTCTTTCTTCATCCCAGTAAACCATCCTTGCAAACTACTCTAATTTTCCACAATTTTTTTCTGATTAGCCAGTCTTTCTGAAAACTTGCAGCCCAGGGTTACATGTGGAATAACATCAAGTAAAACTGACATTTTTTCATGCAGGGTTTTATTCACATTACGAGCTGTTTTAACATTGTGTTATAGAAGTCAGTACTGGTACATCATGCTGGGTGTCAAAAACTCATCTCCCAAGACAGTGTTGTTAAATGTTGCTAAATAGGTCTGGTTAGAGTGGGCAATGTACAAAAATAACTCTAAAGAACAAAACTGGGAAGAGTGTTGAGACACCACAACGACTTGAAAGCAGAAATTAAAAGTAAAGAGCAAAGCAATGTGTTTCTCGTTGGGCACAGTTCCCGAGGGACTCTGTATTCAAAAATACCCTTTGACATTGCATTTGAATCCTTAGCTTCCAAAGGCCACTGATACCACAGAGACCCAACAGTGTGTAATGGTTCCTTCATCTCCTGGGCCTCTAGACACCTCCTGTTACAGCCCCACATTTAAAAATAGCAGGGAAATGAGGGAAAATCATAAACTAGCTGTAATAAAATTAGTGCTTGCGTGAAAGACTATTGCCAGAGAACAGCTTTTAGAAGGCCCAGTGCTGCCAGAAGGCCGCTGGGTGTTGGCAGTATTCAAACATTCACTGGCCAGCACATTGAGACCTGTATTAGGCATGTTATTAAAGATATAGTGTACTTTCTTTATGATTGTGAGTGCAAAAAGTTGTTTTAAGTAATAGAAAATGTATCAGAAAAAATAGATTGTCATAATAAACGTTACTCTTTCTCACCAAAATAGAAGTAGAAATTAAATAACTTTGACTGAAGAGGAAATATTTCTGCATTTCCCAAAAAGACCATGATGAAGTGAAGGGTGTCTAGGAGCTAACATCTAAGAAACTAGATGTCTAGATGAGGAACAACAACCAAAAACCTAATTCTCTGGTAATCTGCAAAGGGGAAAATAGTAGGAATTAGACATGAAGGTATGGTGAGGATCATTGCATTTCCCATTAAATGCATACTTATAGAAGATCTGGAATTCTCATTACCACTTGAAAGGAAAACCGATTCTCTTTTAGAATCAGATATTTTCAAACTATTATGTCACAGAGCCCCGCTCTGGTTCAGTGGTTCTTACTACTAAGTATGCATTACTGTGGCAGTTGGCTTTTGTTCCTACATATATCATTAACATAGATGAGTCTCGAAGTCAGTCTGCCTTCAAGGATGTTTTTCAGTGACCTAGATGAAAAGATTTTTACCTAACCTCTTGAATCAGTCTTTTAAAAGGACATTTGTTGGCACACGCCCCACACTGTCTCTGCTGTTGAACTTGTAGCACTCCTTTCCTGCGCCCACTGCAGGCGGTACTTTGGATCACATTTCTCTGCAATATTCTTCTTTCTAGAAGCCTTGGAAAGAATGAGCTAGAGGATTTCAGTACTAATGCTGTTATGAGAGCCATTCAAGTAAAACCCTTAGTTAAATCAAAAAAGTTGGATCAGCATCCAAAGCTTTCATTTTAAGTAAACTCTCCAGTAAGGCTGCAGGGACCAGACCATTAATCTGGTTCATATCCTCCATTTGCTTTTAATCTCTTTACAGAGTATGCATCTCCACCCTAATAGGACAATAAAGGAGCCTGTTCTTGATGGCACACTAGGCGTTGACATACCCTTTAGGTTTAAATAAGGTAAAATACCTGATATTAAACTTTGAAAATGTCGGTAAAAGGATTTCAGTGCAGCTGACCAGTCGTAGTCCCAAAAGACTTGATCTCTGTCCTGTCCTATTGCATTGGAATGTGACATATAAATCATTTTAGAGAGACTACAAAAATAATTACTGAACACTTGAGCAAAGACATTTGGATTTAGAAATGTTCTAATTGATATTATTGGCTTTAATATGTCTAGGGAGTGCCTACTTCTGATTAGGTACTGCAGGTTTAATTCACGTGTGTTGATTGGATAATAGGATTAATAGTACTAGGTTTAATGTATATGATGGTCTTCCTCTGAAGAACTAAAAAGTATTTTATACATGTTAGCATACTCAGTATTATGACTCTCAGACATCCATATTTACTTTTTGTTACACTTTATTTCTCTTGTTTACAAAAGAATTGACATAGGTAAAGGATCAAAAGAAGGCAGTGACTTTGGTCCTTCTCCCACCAAATTCCAGAAACAGATACTAGGCTTGTCTTGTTCTCATTTTCTACAGAGTGATTTGCCCTGGCACCTAGCTGTTTTAGTGTCCTGAGTGACTATTAAAAGGAATAGATTTACCAGCTTATAAACTTTCTTCCACATTGATATGCCAAGATTAGACTCTTGAGAAACCTACTGGAGAAACCTTGCCAGGAAATAGGAATAGAAATCCAACTGTTCTTTCTTCTCACTAGAAACCAGTGTTTCTGTGTAGTTAGGTAACTAACTTCTTTCAAGATACAGAGTAAGAAATCACAGAAATTGGTCATAGGAAACATATTGCAGGTCACTTAGCCCAGTGTGTAGTACAATACACTACTAGTCCCCCACATGCACCTAGAGATCAACTGTTACTCAGTTTTCTCAAGTGGATATAATCCTAGCAATTCAATATTGTTGATGCCTTCTGATTTTGAGTTTAAAAGCAGTATAATTGGAAAGCTTCCATATTTAACCCTGTATTAAAATCAGACTGTTTATAAACACCTGGAGAACAGTGGTTTTTGTACATATAACTCACATTGTCATTGAGATGCCATCATGTAGTCATTCTGGTGAAGTCTGGGTTTTTATAGGGTTAGTAAGTAGACAATTTTCGGATGCTTAACGGTCATTGTATCAGTTTTATATTGCTATAATAATGCTCTGTGACAAAATAACCACAAAACATGGGTAGCATAAAACCATACAGATTTATTTTTGCTTATACATCTTTGACCTGAGCTGGGTTCCATGGGGCTTACTTACTTGTCTGTAGTCAGCTGAAGTCAGTGGCTTGGCAATTTCCCTGATTATGCTCAGCCTCTCTTGGATATCTGAGGCCTCCCTGGGACAAGCGCCCACCAGGCTGTCATCCTCTAACAGATCACCTTGGGCACACTATTATGATGTAAACAAGGAGCAAGTGCTTGTCAATCTTATGCTAGCATCACATTTGCTAACATCTATTTGTCTAGGCAAGTGAACGAGACTGAACCCAGAGTCAACCCACATCCCTATTGGAAGGAGTGAAGATTTGGGGTTATCAGTGCAATCATTATACCTCAGTGTAGTGGCTTAATTATCTGATAAATTAGCATGACTGAAAATGATACACGCAGGTTGAAGATACCTTAATGTGTATTCCTATGATTCCTTTTGAGAAAGTAATAAACTTGCTGTCCATGTTGTCAGAAGGGAAAATGGGACTAAGAGTGACTAGAATCAGCTTAGCTAACTTTTTCATACATATTTTTTAATTTAAGCCCCATAAAAACAAGAACTTTTTTTTTTTTTTTTGAGACAGAGTCTTCGCTCTGTTGCCCAAGCTGGAGTGTAGTGGTGTGATCTTGGCTCACTGCAACCTCCGCCTCCCAGGTTCAAGTGATTCTCCTACCTCAACTTCCTGAGTAGCTGGGATTACAGGTGCATTCCACTATGCCTGGCTAATTTTTGTATTTTTAGTAGAGACAGGGTTTTGCCATGTTAGCCAGGCTGGTGTTGAACTCCTGGACTCAAGTGATCTGCCCTCCTCGGCCTCCCAAAGTGCTGGGATTACAGGCATGAGCCACCATGCCCTGCAAAAAGCAGAAACTTTTAAAATAATTGTAATAAGTATTGCCATCCCTGAAATATTTAGGCTTCCTCACCTCTATCTGGGTGTTGTTGAAGGAATAACGATGAGATAACTTCTAAAGGCCATTTTCTGTTCTAAGATCTTTATGATTCAATGGTTACTACATAGTTTTTCTGAATATGTGTCTTATTTACTATGGCTGGCTTTTTGTGTCAACATTGCTTTCACTGAATTCTTGTCCCAAGAATTTTAAGCGTATAAATAAGCTTGTATAGTCAATCATCAGCAACCTGACATAGGAGATGATTTTTGAATAGTTACTGCTGGTCATTTGGCAACACTGACATAGTAACAAAAACACCCACTTACTAAGCTTCTCTTGTGTCCCATGCGGTACATGCAATATCTCCTCTAATCCTTATAGTCAGCCGCAGATACAAGTGATATTGCCTCTACTTTGCAGATGTGGAAACTGAGGTGCCTTCTTAGAGAAAACATTTCCGTTGGTGATCTGGTACCCACCTCTTCTCATTTCTCCCTCTACAAAGACTGGTTGGGAGTAAGTGAACTAATGAGCACTGATAAACCATTTGAAAAACTATAATTACTAGTTCCTCACATAGGCAGAAAATCGTGGGATGGATACATGGTGTGCATGACCCCACAAAAGACAATTGCTTGAAATTACAATTGAGCAATACGTCTGTCTTATAGTTCTATTAATTGTGTAAAATATGCAAATTTTCGTAATAATTTTACAAAACCACATAAAAACAATGAGCACAGGATTCATAAATGTATGTTATTTATTCTTTATTCTTCCAGGATAGTTGTGAAGTATCTGTTGTGGATTCTGTTTTAGAAATACTTATATATTTACATATTGCCTTATTTTCAAGGAATTCATATATGAAGTAGATTCTCATATTGAAATTGTCATTTTTAGAGGTCGAAAACATAGAATATTGGTAGTTCCATATAGTTCAGCCTAATATTTGATACTATTATCTCTAGGGGAAAATAAGGAATCATTCGGAAGTCTCTAGAGATATATCTTCACCCTGGATCTTGCTTTTAAACTTTACACTCATATTGCAATCTTCAGTGTATATCACAGGTACTTTCAATTCAGCAGGTCTAAACCCGTGTTCTTCATCTCTTTTCCCTCCCATGTGGTCATTCTGACTCCCTTGATGGTCCATGCAGAAACCTCGCAGTTTTTAACATTCTCTACAACCAAGGCAGTCTTCAGACCTCATTTAAGCACACGCGCCCACATGTGCATGCGTGTGCGCGTGTACACACACATACACCTGCATATATTTATTTATATCTATGTATCATATGTATGAAATATCTATGTATCTGTCTCTTCCAGATATCCTTTCTTCTCCTTCCCAGAGCCTGTAATGGACACCCTCATCATCTTCTCCTGAACACATTTAAACATTTTAATTTATGTTCTGTGTTGCTTCCCACATGATGGAAGAGGCATGGTGTATTAGTCCATTTTCATACTGCTATGAAGAAATACTCGAGAATGGGTAATTTATAAGGAAAAGGAGGTTTAATGGACTCGCAGTTCCACATGGCTGGGGAGGCCTCTCACTCATAGTGGAAGGTGAAGGAGGAGCAAGGGCATGTCTTACATGGCAGCAGGCAAGAGAGAATGTGCAGGGGAACTCCCCTTTATAAAACCATCAGATCTTGTGAGATGTATTCACTCTCACAAGAGCAGCATGGGAAAAATCTGCCCTCATGATTCAGTTACCTCTCACCAGCTTTCTCCCATGACATATGGGGATTATGGGAGCTATAATTCAAGATGAGATTTGGGTGGGCACACAGCCAAACCATATCACATGGCCATAACAATAACCTCTGAATTGGTCTTTCTGCCTCCCCACTCCCCCTTTTTAATCCATTCTCTCTAAGATCTTAGAGTAGAATTTCAAAGTGCAGATCTAAACACAGCATCCTCCTGTATCAAATCTACCAACAAGTCACCATAACCCACAAATCAGTCTAAACTTTTTAGCCGTGGCCCTTTGTGATCCAGCTCCTAATTGCCTTTCCACTATCATTTACTACTACTCTGTTTGTGGATCCTATCCTCTATCCTGACTAACCCCCTACTCCTTTTGTTCTGAGATCAAAACTTCGATCAAGCTTATCCTCTCTGGTCAGCCTTCCCTAAATGCTTCATCAATGTGATCCCTTGCCATACAGACTCTAAGGACTGATCTATCAATATCACCCCATTAAAAATGCAAAATACTATACTATTATTATCATTTTACTCCACACATGTGTAAGAATTAACACAGGAATGTACTGAATAGTGTAGGTATAGGAGAGTAGGATGATTATATGAAATGAAAAGAAAACTGCATCAGTATGTAGTAAATTGTCTTCATTCAGAATTGAATGTTTATTATTAAAGAAAGCAATAATGTACTTATTGCTGAATTTTTTTTGCCTGCTATTCATTTTTATGTCACTGGCATGAGATGTTTATTTTGGGCTATTGTATATAATGTATTATAATATGTGAATCAGAAATGCAATAGAGTTTTACTGTTTTTAAAAAGTTGAGTTGCGCCGGGCGCGGTGGCTCACGCTTGTAATCCCAGCACTTTGGGAGGCCGAGGCGGGCGGATCACGAGGTCAGGAGATCGAGACCACGGTGAAACCCCGTCTCTACTAAAAATACAAAAAATTAGCCGGGTGTGGTGGCGGGCGCCTGTAGTCCCAGCTACTCGGAGAGGCTGAGGCAGGAGAATGGCGTGAACCCGGGAGACGGAGCTTGCAGTGAGCAGAGATTGCGCCACTGCACTCCAGCCTGGGCAACAGAGCGAGACTCCGTCTCAAAAAAAAAAAAAAAAAAAAAAAAAGTTGAGTTGCTCAATCTCTCTAAACCTTTGTTTACTCCTCTGTAAAATGAGGATTAAAACATATTTCAGAGGCCTGTTAAAGAGATTAAATGAATGTAACACATTAACATCATGTATGGTATATAGTAAGGATGTAATAGATGCTAGTTATTATTATTATTGATCTTTTGATGGCAAAAACTGTCATTTGTCTCTTATTCATCTCAATCAACACCTCACGTAAAGCTTCAGCATGAAAGCCAATTTTAGGGCTTTCTTAAAAACCACTTTGGACTTTTCAACGCTGATTGTAGAATTCTTCCAGACTGCCTTCTTGGCTTGCTTGGTCTCCTCTTGTTGGTCTTTGCTAGTTTTAATTCATGACCCATCTGTGCCTCTCACCCCTTTGTTGGGCTCTGTAGCTTGGCTTCCACTCTGTTCTTGGTGTGCTTCTCTGTCAACCACATTGGACCTCTGGTAGTCTCATAAAGGTCTGGCTTCTGGTAGTCATTCTCATCGTAGGAACCATCCCCTCCCCATAAGGAAAGCCCTGGTTCTCCATTTCTACTTGGGCCTTGTGGGATGACACATTTGCCCTCTTTATGTATATAATAAATGAGAGAGTCAATCACTGTTCCTTGGGGAACTCAACAAATAGCAATCCTACTCCTAGATCTGTCAATTTAGTCTCTTCATTAGCACTGATTTGATTTTATTCATATTTTTTCATTTAAGATAGAAATCTCATAGTTGATTGTATCACAGATGAAGCTATAGAAATCAGCTGTTAGTTTATATTAAGCTTCAGTGACTAAGAAATATTATGGACATAGGAAACTTATTTGAGATACTTTGATGTAAATAAGAGAAGATCAAAGAAACAAATTGGATGATGCATATAGTGCTTTAAAAGATGTAACTTTAATGAAGCCATACCGCCGTATGGAAAACTATTTTTCTAGATTAGCAACTCCGAACTATTGCTTGCATAAAGCCTAATTTATAAAGTCAGTAGCTGAGATGAATAAACATTTTGTCGGATATAGATGGCTGCAGGGTTGTGTTAGTTGTAACAGTTCAAGCTGTTGAACTACTCTTATGTGACAAATGGGACACCAAGGGGTCTCTGCTTGAACTGATGACCTTAACTTTTATTTTGCCTAGTATCACAGTCTGTTGAGGGATATTTTAGCCTGACTTTGCTTCCAGGTATTCCTGATTCCCTTCTCCTTCTCTTTGTTATTATTTCACTGGAGACAGAGAGAGGGAGAGTGAGAGAGAGAAAGAGATAGGATAGACATCTAAAGCCTGAAGTTATCTGTTTTTCATAACAAACTTTGTTGGCCCTGTATAATGTCAGTTTAGTTAGGAGTCTTCTATTAAATGTTTCTGATACAGAGTATTAGAATATTAGATCTCAAAGCATCTAGGCCAGTCTTTACTGGCCTTAGATCTGAACTATATTCTGTGAGATGTTAAAAGGTGTTCCAATAGTGAGATGATTCTATAGGACTAGATTTATATCCTAGCTACTTGAGAGGCTGAAGTGGGAAGATTGCTTGAGCACAGGAGTTCAAGACCAACCTCAGCAATATAGCGAGACCCAGTCACAAAAATAAATAAATAAACATTGACTTCTTTCTGCAGGACCTCTGAGAGCTTTAAATGTGCTAAGGCATTTTGTTAATCATAAAGGGAGGCATTTGGTAGAGAGGGTTATTCAAATTTATTTGAATTCTCTTTATGTGGAACACCTATTAACACCTATCAGAAGGCTCAGTTAAAATAGTAAGTCAGACAGAGTATGCCTCTTTGCTGCTCAAAACTATCAGAGTAGCTTCTCGTCTCACATAGAATAAAAGCCAAGATCCTTTAAGTGGCCTTACAAGACCTTTCGGAGCTTGAGCTCCTTTTCTCTTTCTAACCTCCTCTCCTGCGACTTCCACCATGCTTGGGCTTTCTCATTGAGGCCTCCAGGGATCACCCTGTTGCTAGTATTCTCCTGATTCCTGCACAGGTTTCAGCCTTCTACTGTGCTAACTATATCATTACTTTACTTAATTTTTTCATTGTCTGTTTTCTCCTACTAGAATGTTCTATGACGACAGACTTTTTTGTGTATTTAGTTCTATGTTATATACCCAGAACCTAGAATACTGTTTTGTACATAGTAGGTGCTCTATAACTTTGTTGAATGAGCTTAATTGCCCTTGGGAGAAATCAAGAGAGCCTAAATTAGGGTGATATACCTAAGGCTAGGAAGAAAGGTACAGGTTTTTACCTCCTTCATCCTGAGTGGGCCAGGCAGTGGGACAGAGGCACAAGCAGAGTAGGAGGACTTCCTAGAGGAAGTATGAGAAAATTGGAGTCTTATTATGATCTTGTACAATAAATGTGGTGACAGTCTCCTTTTAAGGACTGAGGGTGAGAAGAGGAAGTAGGAGTAGGTGATGGTGCATATCTTACTGTGCTACATTATTCTGGAATTACAACCAGTGTTACATGAAAGGACAAGGGCAGCCCTCTGGCTTGGCCTGACAGTGACCCATTAGTCTAGAGCTGAATTGGTATTGAGTCCAGGAATCACTGGCCTATCATTCTTTAGGTACAGATTTACTGGGTGCCAAATCATGCCAAACAAGTTACACAAGGAGCAGATTAATTTTGGTGATGCTGTTTTTCTAGTGAAAGGTTTTATTGCTGTTGTTTGTTTTGTTTTGCAAAGCTTGTGCATTTGGCTAGGGGTTTTGATCATTTCACCTTTTATTTTCTGAATGTATCATGTTAAAAATGAGTTCTATTTTTTATCTTTCAAAAGAACAATAGAAGGCTAGGTTGAAGACTTAGTACTATAATAATAACTGTAGTTCTTGTCACAAAAATATAGAATTTTTTTTTCCCCAGATGTCTGGCCTGTTAAGGTTCCTCTCTAGTATCATGCATTTATAAAAATATGTAATAGAAAGACTTTTAATCCCATTATTTTCCAGATGATTAAAATAGACTCCTGTTCCATTAGCTAAATAGAATGGATATAGTAGTATCTTGGAGTTAGTTCAAAATGTGTCCCCTTTAATGCAAAATGTTATAGTACAAAATTACAACTACTACTGGTTTTCTACTTCTTCCACTTCTGCTTCATAAAAAGTGAATTGTTTAGAGGCACGTTTATGTCTTGTGATATTATGCTTTAGGACATGTGATTGCCCTGAACAAAGCACAAGCTCCACTAGTTCCTAATAAATTATTACATCTTTCACATCTGTTCCTGTCTTTTCTCTGAAGTGTTCATCCAAGAGAACACAGCATCAACTGAAAATACAAGAATTGTGGGAAGACATTTTCCTGATAAATGCATAGACAGCTGACTTGTTGTGATTAGAGGAAAACCTCAGGAGCAGAGGTTTGGAGCTGAAAACTGACTTTCTGCCTCTACTGCCAGTGTCTCCTTTTGTCCTTTTCCTCCTCTCCTTGCAATTTCCTCAGAGAAATCATGTGACCGTGTCACCATAGTTTTTAATGCCGAATATCTAAGTGTCTTTAAAATGCGGCACACACTTTTAAAGGCAAATAGTGAAGTAGTTTCAACTGACATTTCCATTATAGCTGCTCTTAGTGGATTCTAAACATCATACATAAATGTGGCTAGCCAATTCTTTTAAAAAAATAATACAAACCATTGAGCTGTCTTTTCATATTTGATGCTTCATCCCTTGAACATGCAACACATTTTTTTCATAAAAACATACATTGATCTGAGGTTATCTACAATAGTCCATACTAGATTTTTCTAGCATTTATATTATATTTTAGAAATAAAGCCATTTCTCATAGTTTTGTAACATACCCGAACATTTTTGGACTAACATCAGTTACTCTGTTATCTCTAGTACTCTAAGTCCAAACTGAAGAAAAATGTTAAACTTCCACCATTATTGCAGTTACTGTCAAACTGTTGTTTTATGTAGAAATGAAAATTGTGTTCTCATATTGTGTATACTCTATTTGGTTTTTCATCTTAAAATCTTTATTAAATCCATTTTTGTTCTTTTATTAAGTATTTAATAAATACCTACTATGGCTAGGAACAGTCTATGATGACTTGGAAACAAAGATCAACAAGGTTCAATCTCTGTCCTTGAAGAGCTCATAGTCCAGAGAAAAAGGTGGATGAGCGAATGGAGAAATTACAATTACAGCAATAACAAATTGCTACAAAATAACTGTTGCATGCATATTCATCATATATGCTCATCCACCATATTTTGCCAATGACTTCCCCACTGATAGACAACCAGATTTCTCTAGCTTCCCACTATCACAGCAGTACTTCAGAGATCACCTTTGTATTTTTTCCCTGAAATACCTGTGTGAGAATTTCTTGGGAATATATACTCAGGGTTGGAAGTGTGAGGTTGTAGGACACACACACACACACACACACACACGCACACACACTCTTTAACCAAACACTGCCAGATTCCTTTAGAGTGGATATATCAGTCTACACTTCAACAAATGTGTTTTCTATGTCCCTCTTCTTCATCAGCTCTTGACATTCTTCAGCATTCTAATTTTTGTTGATCTAAAAAGTATAATATACTTCCTCATTGTTGTTCTAAATTGCATTTATTTCATTACTAATGAATTTGAACATCTATTCATATGCTTCTTAGCCTTTGAATTCCCTCTTCTGTAAAGTGTTACTCATTTTTTGTTGGGGTTGCTGTCCCATTTATTTGCAGTCATTTCTGATATGCTCTGGGGTTCAGATAACTTGCTGGTTTTAGACATTCATGTGTCTTTCTTATTTCCATTTTGTTGTGAGTTTGTGTAGCTATATGTATATTTTATTGCATTTTTCCCTTATTTATAAAAATAATTGGGAAATTTAAATATAAAGGTACTAATAGTAACAAAAAGATATGCAGGTCTAATAATCTAATACAGTTGAGATAAAGATAGAAAATTATTGGTGTGCCCAAAATAGTACATCTTTACTGTCAGTTTTAATGTTTCTTTGACTTCTGCTGGTAAGTGAAGGAAAATAACAAGACTGAAGAACACGTAAATCCTGAAAAATGTATCTGTGAAGATCCTAACAGGATTCCTTATATAACATGAAATTCCATTGTGTGACCTGTGCACGTTCAACCTGTTCACATTTTGAAGAACAAATTATGCATCAAAAGTCAGGCACAGCTCTTTGAAGGACCAATACATGGACATTGCTAAGTACTGTTCACCACTTCAGTATCCCAACTATAGTATGTTTATAAAATTATAGTTGGTTTCTGCTATGAAGATAGAAGACAGGAGGACTGACAAAGTACAGAGGGCAAATATTTTATTCTTTAGGGGAAATTTTGAGGGCCTTTTACTCCATAGTTTTTTCATTAGTATAAAGAAAGGGAGTAAGATTTCTGAGGACAGCGGTGATAAAAATCAACTGATGGTTTTTGTAAGATTTGCTTGAAGGGCTTAGGTAAGGTTAATAAACTATACGTAGTCTTTCTTTTCTGTCTTTTTTATGTGACAAAGCTGGGTTTTTTTTCTTTTTTATTGAAGTAGAACATATATATAAAATTTACCATCTTTACCATTATTAAGTATACAGTTAGTTCAGTGGTAATAAATATATTTATATTCTTTTTTTCCCCATTCATCCTCCTTTTCTCCTTTTCACTCTCCCCTTCCCAGCATCAGATAACCACCAACCTACTCTCTATTTTCGTGGGATTTGCTTTTTTATTAATAGCTCTCACATATGAATGAGAACATGCAATATCTAGCTCTTTGTGCTTGGCTAATTTCACATAATGTCTTTTAGTTGTATCTATATTGCTGCAAATTACAGAATTCCCTTCTTTTTATGGCTGAATAATATTCCATTGTGTATATATGCAATGTTTTCTTTACTCATTCATTATCCATTGATGGATGCTTAGGCTGATTCCATATTTTGGCTATTGTGAATAGTGCTGCAGTAAACATGGGAGTACAGGTATCTCTTTGATATATCGATTTCCTTTCTTTTGGATATATACCCAATAGTAGGATTATTGGATCATATGGTATTTCTATTTTTGGTTTTTTGAGGAACTTCCATACTCTGCCCCAAAGTGGCTGTACTTACTTACATTCCCACCAACAGTGTACAAAGGTTCCTCATTCTCTACATCCTCACCAGCATCCGTTATTGCCTGTCTTTTTAATACAAGTCATTTTCTTGTATTTTATTTCTTATATTATTTTTAGAGACAGGGTCTCACTCCATCATCCAGGCTAGAGTATAGTGGTGTGATCATAGCTCACTGTAACCTCAAACTCCTGAGCTCAGATAATTCTCCCACCTCAGCCTCCTGAGTAGCTGAGACTGTAGGCATGTGCCACTATGCATGGCCAATTTTTTTGATTTTTGGTAGATATGGCGTCTTGCTCTGTTGCCAGCCTGGTCTTGAACTTCTGGCCTCAAGCAATGCTCCCACTTCAGCTTCCCAAAATGCTGAGATTACGGCATGAGCCATTATGCCCGGTCTTATGTGTCTGTTTTTTGGCTTTTTGTTGTTGTCATTGTTTTTTACCAGTACCATGCTGTTTTGATTACTATAGCTTTATACTAAATTCTGAAGTCAGGTAATGTGATATCTCCAGCTTTGTTCTTTTTACCCTGAATTGCTTTGGCTATTCAGGTTCTTTTCTGGTTCCATCTAAATTTTAGGATTTTTTTTTTCTATTTCTGTGAATAATGTCATTGGCATTTTGATAGAGATGCATTGAATCTTTACTTTCTTTAACTCTTACATTAATCTCTTTCTCTTTACCATCAGCCTGTGCATATGTTCAAGTCTCTCCTATTTTTTTTTTTTTTTTTGAGACAGAGTTTTGTTCTTGTTGCCCAGGCTGGAGTGCAATGGCATGATCTTGGCTCACTGCAACCTCTGCCTCCTGGGTTCAAGCAATTCTCCTGTCTCAGCCTCCTGAGTATCTGGGATGCAGGTACCTGCCACCACACCCAGCTAATTTTTGTATTTTTAGTAGAGACGGGGTTTCGCTTTCTTGTCCAGGCTGGTCTCAAACTCCTGACCTCAGGTGATCTGCCTGCCTCAGCCTCCCAAAGTGCTGGGATTATAGGCATGAGCCGCCACACCCAGCCTCTACTATTTTTTTTTTAAAGGCCTCAATCTCGTGTCCCCTTTTAGCCACTGTACTATTTCTTTGCTACTAATGTGAGCCATAGTTTTTGAAAACATAACCTACACTTATGACTGACATTTCCTGACTAGTCACTCTTCCTTTTTTAAAAAATGTATTTAGTTATATTAAACATATATAACATTTTATAAGTGATCTTAAATTATTCTAATATCAGACAGGACAGGCTAGCTTATCCTACTATAACAAACAATCCAAAAATAGTTATTTAGAAGAGCAAAGGTGCATATTTATGTATGCTATTAATATATGTTTTTTTTTGTGGGTCATCAAAGCCTCTGCTCACTATAATCACTCAGGGACCCAGACTGGGAAGTCAGCCACCATCTTAAGCATCACGAGTTGCCATATTAGACGAAAAGAGCATCTCATACTAGAACCTGCCGTTTTTTTTTTTTTTTTGAGACGGAGTTTTGCTCTTATTGCCCAGGCAGGAATGCAATGGCACGATCTCAGCTCACCGCAATCTCTGCCTCCCGGGTTCAAGTGATTCTCCTGCCTCAGCCTCCTGAGTAGCTGGGATTACAGGCACGTGCCACCTCACCTGGCTAATTTTGTATTTTTAGCAGAGACAGGGTTTTACCACGTTGGTCAGGCTGGTCTCGAACTCCTGACCTCAGGTGATCCACCCGCCTTGCCTCCCAAAGTGCTGGGATTACAGGTGTGAGCCACCGTGCCCGGGCTGCCTGTCTTTTTAATACAAGTCATACACATGTTGTTCATCTAGCTCCTCCCTCAAGTGGGCCAAGAGGTGTAATTTTAGGTGCCCAGAAGGCAAAGGGCTGAAAATAGTTTGCACTAATGATAGCCACAGTTATATTATGTCACCCTTTCAGGGTGCTAATTCTCAATTTATTGCGTCTACTCCCTCTTGGTGAATGGCTTTCTCATGTGGTCTTTGCTTTTTTTTAAAAAATTGCAAGATCATTTTTACTGGGCATGATTGTGGAAGAGTTCCTACAAAATGGCTCTGCATTTGCTTCTGGTGAAGAAACTCAAGGGTTTCACCAGTTGAGGACTTGTTCTTAATGTTTATTTTGTGGTTTGAGATCCTGTATAATTTATGGTGTATAAATTCAGACTCCACATCTGTGCATCACATAGGCCTGGGGTTTTAATTTATCACTGGATACAGTGTTCCTATACAGAAGGCAGATGACAAGGTTTCTTGTGTTTTCCAGGGATAGTTTTCCTGGTACTGGTTTCATGGAGGAGGCAGGCCTTTCCAGGGTCCTTGCTTTATATGGGAGTATCAGTTCTGATTCTTTGCCTTCTGTGGACCAGGTTTCCTCCTGGTTCCTCAGTGTGGTTCCTCAGCCACTACTCTTTTGGCTCTCATACTTGACGCTTTGGTATTGAGTCCCCTCTTTGTTTCTAGCACCTAGGGATTTTAACATGCTATTACATCTGACATTAATATGTGTTTTAGTGGGAGGGAGTCCACATCTAGGCTTTAGTCACTCTTGAATCATTTCTTCCCCTACCATAGTGAAGCATTTTTTTTCCAATGGCTTCTAATTGACTTTCATTTTATCAAATCCCAGGAATTCTTTTCAGCCTCTTATCTAACCAGACTTTTTTTTTTTTTTTTTTTTGCACCATTACGTATTCCTGAATAAACACGTCTTTTGAAGTGCTCTTCTTCCTTGACTTTTCTGATTCTTTATTACCTTGTAATTGCTTCTTCACTTTAATTCCTGGGGCTTTCCCAAATATATCCACTCACCAAATGTTGATGTTCTTCAAGTTTATGTTCTTTTCCATTGTGGTTTTCTCTACATTCTCTCTTTGTATGATCCCACATATTTCATGATTATAATTATTACCAAAAATATATTTCCAGCCTCATCCTTTCCTTTCCTCATATATTCAGTGGCCTGCTGGACACATGCATTTAGGTACCCCAAACTAAGGTTATCTAATTGTGGACTCATTAGTTTCCTTTCAAAACTCAAATTCTTTTTTTTTCTTTTTTTTTGAGATGGAGTCTCACTCTGTCGCCCAGGCTGGAGTGCAGTGGTGTTATCTCGGCTCACTGCAACCTCCGCCTCCCGGGTTCAAGCAATCCTCCTGTCTCAGCTTCCCAGGTAGCTGGATTACAAGCATGCACCACCATGCCTGGCTAATTTTTGTATTTTTAGTAGAGATGAAGTTTCACATGTTGGCCAGGCTGCTCTCAAACTCCTGATCTCAAGTGATCCACCCACCTTGGCCTCCCAAAGTGCTGGGATTACAGGCATGAGCCACTGTGCCCGGCCCCATAAATTCTTTATATTGCTTAATGATACCATCATTTACCTGGTCACTCAGATAGAAAAACTGCCCTTTCATCCTGGACTCCTTCTCTTCTGCAGTCCCTCTTCTACTCAGATACCAGGACTTGGTGTTACCTCGTCAATATTTTAAATATTACACCTAGCTCCTCCCTATGTGGAGTAATCTTCTTCTTGTTCCTACCACAATACATAGTTAAGTCATCATTATTCATTTAACAAGTATATATTGGATACTATGTGCCAAGTACTGTGTGGTTGGTGCTGAGGTTACAGTTGTGACTAGGACAGCAAAGTTTCTGACCCCATGGAGCTTTAATCTGCATGTAGGAGAGAGCAAACAAATAAATATGTAGTGTATAATATGATGTTAGACAATAAGCTAGTGCATTGCAGTAACATTTCATTGTCACCTAGTGGTGATTTAGGCAATTTGCAGTCTTTGTTTATTGGAATGTGAATAAAATCTCTCTTGAAGATTCCATCTATAATTAAAGTTAAATACCAGAACTATAACTATTTATCTGAGTTTTATATGTGCAAAAAATAAATTTACTTCAATTGATTTGGAAAGCTGAATAATTGTTTCCATTACATTGTTGAAATATATTCCTTAAAGAATTTGATTGCATATATTGTTTTATATGATTGCTTTTTATTTAAGCTATATTTAGAAAATGTCCCAGAAGTGGAAATATATAGTCAATATATAATCCCCCTCAAGAGTATTTGTAATTTTCTTTTCATATAATATTTTGTTTTCAGTCCATTCTCTGAAATATCTGTGTAACCTTTCTATAGGTGTCTTTAAAATGATTCGAGTGTTTCAGGAAAAAAACAAACTATAGCTACTGAGTTGAGTGAATACGGGAGTACTTTAATCCCATCTCAGTATTTGACAGGAAGGATGTATATTTGGGTGTCTTTGCTGTTCTTTTGGGCCTGCTACATTTGGTAATGAATCAGTCAACATGTTTCTAAAACCAGCGGCTGAACCATGTAATTAATAACTCTCACTGGGGGAGCGGCAGAACATTGATCTGGGCTTGCTGGGTGAGCTAACTACCATCACACCTGTCCCCATAGTCAAGTTCTGCCAGAAGATGGTGCCAGGTCTTTTGTGGCCTTTGAACACAAACCCGAGTCTTTCCCATAATGTCCACATCTTTAAAAGACTCTGGTAGTGCTAATGGAGATGAACTTGGCAGTCTGAAATGAGAAGAAAAAAGGATCCTAGCGTCTAATTTATTGCAAGTAAACGGCTTCTCTCTGGTTTCAGTTGTTTCATTTAGATAAATGCTTTTTGGAAGATGAGACAACACCATTTGCATTTATGAATTTAATCATGGTAGTTACAGCTTAACTGTCTGGCTTCAGTTTTGCAGAAATATATACCATCATCTACCTCTTCCCTCCTTTCTTGATCTTGCAGCCATTCTCAGCTGAGCACATTTCAGTAGTTGGACTAGAGAATAACAGGTGTGTCAGGTTAAAATGATGATTAGAGACTTCATTTTTTCTGACAGTGAAATGTTAAAGCTGATATTTCCCACTGGCTATGGCTACTCCTGGATAATAGGAAAGGAGTTGTTGAAAATCTGTTGGAATTGCTCTATCAAATGAGTTGGAGCATAAGATAGAAATTATTCCATATTGGCCCAGGGCTGTTCTGGAAAGGCAGTTATAGCATGTTACCATGTAGCCATCTCATATGCACAAATTATGATACCAAATAATTTTGTGGCTATTCCTGAGTTATGTCCCCACTATATATACTACAACTTAATTTCCTCTTCTAAAAAAATCATTAGCTGAATGGAGAATGTCTTGTAGCTAGTTGACATGGCTAATAATCAGTTGATTTAGGGATCTAGGATAAATGTTTGTAGTCCTGTATATTTTGTTTTTAATCACATGGAATATGGAATACTGAGAGAGAGAGTTTCTGATTCAGGATCCTTTTTAATGGAGAGTGAAATGAAACTTCCCTATCTCATAGCCCTTTTAATGTTTCAAAACATACATTTTCTCATGTTTTCATATAATTGCTTAGAATAAATATTAACATTCCACACATTAGATTGTGGTACATGGCTCAAAAAGGTTAAATAGATTGCTTAAGATCACAAATTAATTACTAATCATATGCCACCCTATATTTGCGAATCACTTTACACTTCAGTTAGTAATTCATACATATCCTATTTTTGTTTCTCCTAATAGTGATAGAGCCAGGTATAGAGTCCAGTTCGCACATTTCCAGTTTTTTAGCTGTACTTCTGAACCTGGTGTTGGCAAACTTTTTCTGTAAAGGGCCAGATGATAAATACTTTAGGTTTTTCAGGCCCAATGGACACAACTAACCAACTCTGCCATTGTAGTATGAAAGCAGCCATAGATAATAAATAAATACCTACAGCTGTGTTCTAATAAAACTTTATTTACAAAAATAGGGGTGAGTGTGATTTGGCTGACTCCTGCTCTATACCACTAGCTTCCAAACTGCTCCTTACAAAAGGCCTTTTATCATTCCCATCTGTGTCTCCTTTGAGTTTCCCATGTTTTGAAAGTTGGACTTTGAAACAAACTCAATATTGAATGATAATGAGTGTATGCTCCCATGTTTAATTAATTAGAGGCATAAATAAATGATAACCAAAATCAGTCATAGCCATCTTTCTTAAAAGCTGTGATCATTAAGTCAGAAGTAGCTTTGTAATACCCAGAGTTCAATTTCTTATTAAGGGCATAGCCACCTAGCTGATGACTTGAAAATTATATAACTCTTGGCTACTTTACCACTTCTTTCTTTAGCTTCTATAGTGTGTTACATGCCAACCACAGAAAGGGGCCTTCCTTGCCATCAGGTCGTGAGATGAATTCTCTGATGTCTGCATCTCTAGGCTTGCATCTCAGCCACTGTTTGCAGTCACTTAAGGGTTTGTTTGTCAGTAAGATAACTAGAATATAGTTGTCCCACTATATCCATGGGTTCTGCATCTGTGGATTCAACCAACTGCTATTTGCATATATTTGAGGGAAAAATAAATGATTGTGTCTATACTAAATATGTACAGACTTTTTTCCTTTGCTAATATTCTCTAGACAATACAGCATAAAAACTATTTATATGGAGTTTACATTAAATTAGGTATTATAAGTAATCTAGAGATGACTTAGAAGGGAGGGAGGATATACATAGGTTATATGGAAATACTGTGCCATTTTATACAAGGGTCTTGAGCATCCTGGAATTTGGTATCTTCTGGTAAGTCCTGGAAACAACCTCCCACAGATACCATGGATACCTCTTACGGATACCAAAGGATGACTGACTGGAATATATTACATTTGTGAATGTAGATTAAAGTATTTAAATTATAATAATCCCTCTTTTAAGAATAGTAAGGCTAAAAATCTTATGAGAGATGTAGAGTTTTAAATTTTGAAATATAACAAATGGATAAATAAACCAAAGAATGCCTAAATAGTCTTTTCAATTTATGTAGTCCAAGACATTAAAAAGAAAAACCTCACACTGAAGTGATCAGTGTGAGTAATCAGAATGGCTGTACTGTGCTGATAGAATTCTGGGAACAGCAAAGAAATGTGACTTTTTGTTAGACTGTGTAGTTTTTCCTAGAGAAACTATATTTCTTTTTGAAATATTGAAAATGGTTTGTGTATCTCCATGACTGTCCTGGGACTGAGATTTGCCACTTGCTTACATTAGACACCTCTCTAATGTGTAGAATTAATTTCTTAGTTGGGTGTTAATTGAAATTTTATATGTAAGTAGCTGAGAGTCCGCATTTTAATCACAATAAGAGGAGTGAAATCCTCAAAGAAGCTGATTGGTCTCAACATGAAACAGTGAATGGCTGGTCTTCAGGCCTGACCTCTGAGGTAATGTCTCAGAACTGAGTTTTCAATAAAATAGATAAAGGATTTTTATTAAGTTTCCTGAGCTGGAAACACATCTATCCTCTCATTTTGCTGGACAATGTGTTTACCATTAAGGGCCTGCCCATCTCAGGGAGAGCTCAAGGCAACGTGGAGGGCATGCAACCCTGCCTCAGGGGGAGGTGAAGCTTGGCTGAATCCCAGTTGCATTACAGGTCCTGGTGGAGGTGCTGACCTTTTGCCCTTGTCCTTGGGAAATTCATCAGTTCCTAGAGCTACTAGATATTGCAAGACATTATCTCATTCAGTCCTCTGACTCCAAGTAGGAATTCACTTAAATTATCTCTGGCAAAGGAGAATGTCCTCATGTACTACTAGTATAATTAAAAATTAATTTTAAAGATTTTAAAAAATTACCTGTGGGAGATTTTGTTCTACCTATTCCTAAGATCTGTAGGGATAGTGAGTTGCCTTGCTATCCTATGAGAAGTGATGATAATTAGAGCTTACATATATTGAGCGTTTTTTTTCCTGCATGCCAGATACTGAAATAAAGACTTTCTGTGCATTCACTTATTTAATCCTTAGAGCTACCCTGTGGGGGCAGATACTGTTCTTGTCCTCATTTTACAAATAAGAAAACTCAAGGTCACAGCTCCCAAGTGACAGAGTGGGGATTTGAAACGCTGGCTTGTCTTCCTCTAAAAGCTGTGCTCTCGACTTCTGGGTTATTCTGCCTCCCCCAGTTATGGTACTCGCTTTGTCTTCTTATTGTGGTTCTCTTCAGGGGATACATTATTATTAGGGTATATAAAGAATTATATAATACAGTACAAATTGAGGGATTTGGAGGATTAAGGAATTAATGCTATTCCTCTGAGTCCTACCTGTTATTAATTAACATGTGCAGTAAGTATTTACTCACATGATAAAGCTGCTATGCAAGGAAGCAGTTTGTATGGTTCTGGATTCCCCCCCTCCCCGCCCCGCCAAATGCCCCAATACTGCTTTAAGTTGTGCTTTGTTCTTATTATGTGGAAAAGGGGAGAAATTAGGCCAGTGAATTACCAAGCCCTCACAGAAAGAGGGAGGAAACAAACTTGCGAAAAACGATGACTTGAAATAAGAGTGTAGACCTTTATTCTTGGCCCCATAGATTAGCCCTATAGTTTTACAAGATATTTTGGGCAGGATCTTTTCTATCTGCTTGAGTAAGCAACTCCATTATGGCCTCAGTAGGTGTGTATTATGAAGGACAGAGCTGCAATCACCAAAGTGGTATCATATTCCAAGTTTTTCCTCCTCTTTCTTAACTATTGAACTGGAAAAAAAAATTAGCCACTTATTTAGGTAGTGTATGATGTAGGGTGTATATTGGTTATCTTCACAATATTTTTTTAGTTGTCAGTGTTAAGAATTGTATTCTGTTTTAAATTCTAACATCCTCCTTAATTTAAGAGCACCTTTGGAATTAACTCTTATTTTTCCATGATGAAGAAGAGCCTGAGAAAGTAGTGGAGAATAAGGTAAATTCAGCCCCCAGCTTGGCCCCTAGTTTCCAGGCTGGCTACAGTGAGAACTGTCAAGGAGATAGATAGGGGCTCTAAGGTTTCCTGGAGTTTTCAGCCATGTGTGGGCACCACATGTGGTGTGTTCAGTGAATACAAATACAAGAACACATGCTGTTTCCATTAGGGACACTTCAGACCCCTCTCTGTCCCCAGCCTTACTGCAGAGGTGGATGAGTCATTTATCATAGGCCACTTACTAATACTGACTGGGCTTCAGGCCCTGCTACAAGTAAGCAGCAAACAGTGTGACTGAATTCTTTTAGAATGTTTATCATACTGTGATACTGTTTCTTAACAATTCACAATTCATTTGCAAAGAGGGGGTTTACTAGCTGCTTCTAAAAGGGATTTTTTTTTGTATTGAAAATGCAAATCTGACCATGTGCCTACCTTACCTAAACCCTTCAATGACTTCATGGTAGGTAGTCAAAACCATTCAAGATGGGATCCTCCCTTATCTGCAGCCTCATCCCCTTCTGTTATCTCTAGAAAGCTTAACTGCTTTTAGTTCTCCACATATATCATACACATTTTAGCCTTTTCTTGACCTCTGTTTGTTTTGTTGACAAGGCCTTTCTCTGCCTTCTTTGTCAAGGTGAAGTATTCTCATTCTATAAGATTTAGGTCAGACATCACCTCCCTTTCCCCCAGCAAAGCTTCTCTATTTCTCTTCCCCCAGTCTGGGCTTGGTATCCTCTGTGTGCTCAGAGAATGGTGAGATGTCATCTGTTATAGGTAGCTCTGATCCCACTGTAGTGAAACAATCTGTTTCCACCTCTGTCTCACGGTATAGCAGCCTAAAGGCTCGACTACATCTCTTTTCTCACCTACTCTTGGGTGCCCAGCCCAGTGTCTCAAGCAGCATAGGGGCAGCCAATAGTGATTCTTGAGTTGAATTGAACTGTTTTGTTAGCAACTCTCAGCTTCACTCAGGCAGTCACATATGATTCTCATTATATTCCTTATCCCAGTGACTTACACACCCACACTACGAGAAAGTTCATACTGAAGAGCTGGCTGGCAGTGTGACTCCCTCAATTTTCTATGATTGAAGAGCCCAGATATACAAACTGTACAATCTGTTTTCCTTCCTGAGTGTTGTCACTAGAGACACTCTTTACTGAGTGTTGTCCCTGGCAGTCCTAGCAGGCACCCAGCAGCAGCATCGTCTATTGCTTATACTTATGAAAAAAGTAGTGTCTTAGAAAGAATGCCATGTGTCTTGGTCTTAATCATTTTTCTTTTATATTTGGCATAACTGGCCAGGGTCAGACAGATCTTGCCCTCAGGTAGGGCTCTAGTAAAAGTTTCCCATTGCTTCAGTGTGTGCTTGCATGCTGTTTACTTTCAAGAAATGCATTTTTTTTTTCCTAACCAGGTGTTGGGGTGTATAGATCTTCCTTTAAAAAGCCATTTTCATTGAAGTGTAGCACATCCCCGTCTCTTACTCTGTCTTATTTTTACTAATTTATGATGCTGGGTCTTCCTGCTCCTTGACATTTTTTCAAGAGGCCCCATAGCACACTAAGAATAATAGGAGCTTTGAAGTCAGAGACCTGGGGTGAAAGCTGAACTACACCACTTACTAGATTGTGGTCTTCGGTCTGTTATTTAGCCCCATTGATCCTCAGTTTTCTCATTTGAAAATGAAGATAGTTCCTTGTCATTAGGTTGGTATGAGGATTCAGTGAGATAATTTATATATGTAAGGTGCCAAATACTTGGTCACTGTGATCATTACCACATGCAGCTATGCTAGGGTCTATTCCTAGCATAGCTGCATAAAATACTGACACATGAAACAAGTAGCAATATAAGATATTACATGAAAAGTATTAAGATTAGCTTCTCAAAGAATCACAGAGTGTTATAGACCAGAAAAAAGCCTTCGAGTCCATCTAGTCTAGCCTCTTTATTTTACAGATTCAGCAAACATTTTTTGAATACCTGTTTTATGCCAGACCTCGGGGTGGTGTGTTGGCATATCATAACTCATTCAAACCTCAAAACAGCACTGATGTAGATATTTCTATTCCCTGTTTTAGAGATGAGGCCAAATGATCTGCTCAGTAAGTGGAAAAGGAGGATTTAAACCCAGGTCTCTTGTATACAAATGCCATGTTCTTTCTGTTATTAAACATTGTATTCCTTCTGTTTAACAAATATGTTAATGTGTAGTATGTGTAAGGGACAATGTTGGGCTCTTAAAGATGAAGTTTTTCTACCATTAAAGCTAAGAGTAAATAATAAGAACAGAGCTCACTCTTTACTTTTAGCTTCATGGAAGATGTATACTTAAGCTTTTGAAGGATGCTTAAGTATACATTTGGATGGGTAAGAGTTTGCTAGAAGAACATAGGAAGCATTTCAGATGAAGTAATAGCATAAGTTAGGAAACAGGAAAATTGAAGGCATATTCATGAATATTTACTGTTACCCTTTGATTGCAGTGAAAAGTTCGTATAGGGGGCTAAGATTGGAAAGGAGCCTGATTGTGAAAGGTCTTAGTGGCCAGGTTGAAGAGCTTGACCTTTGTTCTAGAGGCAGTGGTAAATGTTAATTTGTCTGTACCGTGGTAAGTCACTGAAAGCAGTCTCATTAGCTTGATCCAACATTAAAGACAAAAGTGCCAACGAGGAAGACTACAATGTTTAACATTTATTTGTGAATTGCATTTATTTTAGTGCATCATGTGAAATGCGTAGGGTACTTTGGCTAAGAACATTCTAATTATAGCTCATAAGTTTGCAGTATAGTGAGATGTTCATTTATTTTGTGATGTTTTGGAGTCCACCCTAAAAAATAGGATTTAAGTTCTGACTATACCATTTATTAACAGTGTGACCTTAGATTCAGCCTCCTCATCTATACTGGGAAAATCATTAATATGTATGTACCTCTTTACTTTACAGAATTGGCCTAAGGATGAAATAGAGTCATTACCATGTGCTAGTAAATAATGGTATTGGTATTATTGTAGTTGTTAATAATAGGAGCAGCATACTTTTCCTGCGGCATTTTGGTTTTATATTAGTTGAAAGTCTATGATTTTGCCTCCATTATAAAGCATGAGAAACTGTTAAGATAGTTATTCAATTTTCATGCATCCGTTAAATAAAATTTCTGCTTCTAAACGTTATCAGAATCCCAAAGGGAAGCTACTGTTCCCTACCATTTGTGAATATAAGCATGACTTCTGAAAAACAACTCTCCACAATATAAAAATGAAAGTCTGGCTCTGCTTTATCTCTCCACATTCTGTTCTAACTAGCTCTAAGGGCATTTGAATGATAACTGCTTTCTTTCTGAATACACAATGTTTCTACTTGAACTTATCTTGCTTGTAGGCATGACACAAGCAACATGAAGGCTGGGCATTTGCAGTAGACCTCCTTCTAGGTTATGTGGATGGCCAGCTAGATCACTTTCACTTCACTGAGCTGTGAAATTGACACCAAATTGTGCCATTAGCTTGTTTCTGAAGGGTATGTTGTGCTGGATATTTTCTTCTTGCTTGCACGGTACATGAAAAAAGATGACAAGATAAAAATGTCCAATAAATGAACATGAGCAAGAAAATTTAGATGTAATTTGTCATGAATTAAAAACATTGAATAATGGATCAAAAGCCCCTGGAAGCAGAGGTGCTGAGAATTCAGAGCAGCCATTTAGTACTCGGGGAAGAGAAAATACAGAGCTTTAGGTTTCTCTTTTGGAGCTTATTTGCCTTCTTTATACCCTGATAGCAAGAGAACAATTTCTGAAGTCAGTTAAATCATTCAAGAGCACTTGCCTATCAGTTCACTGATTTAGGTATAGCAGTGTGTTTTCTTGAGTTTTTTCCTTCTCTATAGTTGAATCATCCTTGGCCTACCTTCTGATTAGAAAATCAAGATATGTTATTTCTCAGTAAATTATTTTCCTCATATTTGAAAGGACACGAAGGGTAGCTGTAAATGTAGTGGTTGAAGGAGGTTTCTCTGAGTGGAATCCATGTTGTCTTTATGAAAGCATTCTCTGTGTTAAAGCAGTGGCTGCTCTCCGTCTAGTCTTTGCCTTTTCCTTCTGTTCTTCTCCTAGATATCTACTTAATTCATTCTGTCACTCCCCTCAGGCTTTTACTCAAACCCACCCAACTCTGCTTATCCTCATTCCTTACTACTTTATTTTCCCCTCAGATCTTACCATTTATTTTATAGAATGTTCCTTAATTTGATTATCTAAGTTTCTTCATGATTAGATCCTCGTTTTCCATTTTTGGGGCAAAAATACTACAGAAGTGATACTTATTCTTCTCAGTACATCTTGTCAAGAGACGCATGGTATTGGGGTGCTTCATACCTGGGGAAATGAACTTTGATCATGTGGTTCAGGTGGGGTCTGCCCGGTTTCTCTACCATGAAGCTACTATTTTTTTCTTTTGTAATTTATAAGTTATTTGTGGGGAGACATTTTGAGACTAGACTGTGCATTTTCTGTTCATTCCTTCTATATTGATGTTTTACCAGAAAGAGCTTTCCCTTTTCCACCATTTATTTATTCATTTGTATCAGTGTGATCTCATGAATTATTTTATTTCTTATTTTGCTAAATGGGTTAAAGGACTATTTCTATTGTTATTTAATTTGATTTGCTACTCAAATTGTCCCAGACTGGGAGTCCTTTTAAGCTAATTACTACGTTCTTTTGACTTGTCTCCATTATTCTTTGAGCATTTATTTACTTTCTGGTGCAGCAAGATGTTCCGGCCTTATGGTTTGCCTTCCCTGCCCAGGTCCCACAAGCTGCCATTTCTTTAGTTAGCTCTGGTTCCCTTTAAGGGAGAATGATTTAGAAATCAAGATCTCTGTGCTAGGTGTGCTCATTTCTAATAAGGTATCAATGTTTTGGGGTCCTCTCTGGAGACTAAGCTAGGGGAAAATATATATTTATACATGTATACATGTATGTGTGTATATAGATGTATACAGATATATACATATGTATAAATGTAGATACATGTTTATATATACATGTATATATACACCATTTATATACATGTATCTGTAGCTGTTTCTGTATTATATTTTTAAAAAGTGTTAAAGATTATAAATCCTTATAGATACCCCCAATTCCAATTCAATACCACAGCAGAATTCTTTCTAGTCTTCTTCTTTCTGTATTTGTCATTCCCTTCTCCGACAGTGAGGAACATGACTTTCTGTTATTCTCTGTGTATTATCTCAGTCCTCTAATATACAGAATATGGTTTCAGAAGTACTAATTCATACCACTGCAAAACAAACTCCCTAACAAATTCAGTATTTCCTAAGGATTGTTTTTGTCTTTGCCTGAGGGCACATAGTCAAAATACTGGGTTGAAAAGTTTCTTGGGTTAGTTCTTATTCTTTAATATGATTCTATTACTCATTTGAAATACAGTCAGATTCATTCATTTCTGTCATCTAGTGGATAGAGGTCAGGGATGCTGCTAAACATCCTACAATGCACAGGACAGCTCCCACAACAAGCAATTATTATTCCCAAATGTCAGTAGTGACATTGTTGAGAAACCCTGGTCTAGAAGCAATGAGAGATGATGGGGGAATGAGAGGTAAGTCTAAAGAAGATTAGATCTTCAGGGCAGTTACTTCAGGAAAGGCTGTTACAGATTCTTAGGCAAGTAGAGACCAACGCTTGGGGGCTCAAGGTCCTCATCTTCATCAGAATATGCCCATATGTCTCTATCCCTTTTTTCAAGTCCCATTCCTTTCTAATCAGTGTTTCCTGTGAGAGCCTGGTAGAGTTCCTGGGGAAAAAAAACAAAAAACCCACATGAGAGCAATAACCTCTCTGTGTCTGTGTTCTCCATAGGCTTCATGCTCTCATGCTAAACTATGTTAAGCCTTTGGCATTTGGTAAAACTGTTTTGTTTAATCTTCCTACTGGCTTTTATGATATTTAGCAGCACCTATCTCAGGTAAGCAAATGCTCATTCTGTCTGTAGTTGGTTGCTTCTCTATATATTTTAGGTTAGTCGTCTACCCTGTGACTTCACTTCTCTGATTGATTTAAGAAAAGTCATAGATTTGTACTTTGTCCAGCTTTTTTTCTTCTTGTACGGTAGAGTGGTGCTCTTTCCAGTTTTATATTTCCAAGCTGAAATAAAAAGTCACTGGTCATATTTTAAGTTCTCAATAGCCACATGTGGCTATTGGCTACCATATTGGATAAAGAAGATTATAGAATATGTCCATTATTGCAGAAAGTTCTGCTGAACAGAACTGTTAGATAGAAGGGAAATTGAAGCAAAAGGAAAGAAAAAAGTAAAAATTCTACTTTGTTCATGATGGAATAACTAGTCTTTCCACTGTAAACAACTACAACATTGGTCAGTATATATGAAAATACTGTTTTCAGACCTGAGCAAATCACGCAGAACTGTGATCCCTGACAGAAGGGAAATAGAGCATTGAACCTTACAGTTACTCTGTTTCTACCTAGAATACTTTGCAGGTCATGTCGTAAGGAGAGGAACCTCGTAGAGCACAATGGTTTCATTGAGTTGAGGAAAGATAGATATTAGTTTGGGGAGTCCGAACCATCTGGAATTTGTGGAACAGAGACAGGAAGGGGCAACAAAGAGAAAGACCTCCAGAAATCTATATGTGAGTCCTCTTCACTGTTTGGGTGAATACTGTGCTATACTTATGTAAGGTTAGTTTCCACAAAGCCAGGCAAAAAATAATCATTGAGGGAAAGAGCAACTACCTGGGAGCTGAACAACTACCTGAGAGTTGAACAACTACCAGAACTACCAATTGGCCAGATGGAAAGACCTTGTTGAACACCCAGGACATTTAATAGAGATCCTAAAAAGGCTGTATCTTAGGACTAGAACTAAACAGACCTGGTAAAGGCTATGCTCGACTCATCCTTAAAAAACTTAAAAACAAGTCTTAGAATAGGCTGATTTGCAAGTAAATGACACAGATGATGGAATTAACAGACAAGTACTTTAAAACAGATATTATAAACATTTTCAAAGATTTAGAAGAGAACATTTGATAGAATATAAAAGAACTGGAAGCTCTGTGAAAGAACCAAATGAAACTTCTGGATTGGAAAAATACAATTTCAGAAATGAAAAATGACTGGATGGGCTTAATAAGAGATTAGATACAGCTGAAGAAAAGATCAAATAACCCAAAGATGCATCAGTAGAAAACATCCAAACTGAAGCAAAGGAAAATTAATAAAACCTCAGTGATCCATTGGATACTATTAGGTAGACTAGGTAGACTAGAATATATGTTATTGAATTCCCAGAAAGGGAGCATACAAATATTTGAAGAAATAATGATGAAGGAATTTCCTAATATGAAAATTACATACCCAAAGAGCTGTGAACCCCATTCGTGCAGTAAAAACATAAAGTAAGTCACAACTAGGCACAACATAATCAAACTACTGAAAATAAATGATAAAAGAGAGAATCTGAAGAACAGCCAGAGAAACTACATTACATAAAGAGGAACAAAGATAAGAATGAGTACTGACTTCTCATTAGAAGCAATATAAGCCAGAGAACGATGGGATGACATCTTGGTAATGTTGAAAGAAAAACTCTCCCCGCAGAATTCAGTATCTAGCAAAAATCTGCTTCAAATATAGAGGTGAAGTCAACATTTTCAGCAAAGGCTGAGAAAAATTACTGCCAGCAGATTTGCACTAAAGAACTATTAAAGGAATTTTTTCAGGTGGAGGGAAAATGATACCAGAAACGTGATTCCATACAAAGGAAAGAAGGGAGGCCAAAATGTAAATATGTAGATAAATATAAGTGATATCCCTCATTTTTTCATGTATTTTGAAGATTTTATTTAGAAGATGATTGACTCGGTAACACAGCAGTGATAACAGTGTATTGCGGGGCTTATCACATGTTTAAATAAAATACACTACAATAATAGCTCAAAGAATAAGAGGGAAAATGAAAGTACATACTGTTGTAAGATTCTTACATTATACATGAAGCAGTTAATGTTATTTAAAGGTAGACTGTACTAATTTAAAGATGTGTACTGTAAACCCTAGGAGTCTTTCTCAACTGGAGTTCCTCATTTCAACCATGAAACACAGAAAATGATTTGAGTAACTGCTGTCTCAATTCTCCTAAGAATGGAATGTAGCTAGTACTATTCTAGGATGCACAGGAGAGGGGTTAGATCATTACATACAGTGGACACGTTAGGACATTATTGTTTAATTCTATCATAGAATCTCAGTTGAAGAGGGCTGTGGAGAGCAACCATTGAGAAAGAAAAAGGGAGAGAAAAGGGTGGAGAGAGAGTGAGAGAGAGAATGCACCAGTGAGCGAGAGCACATGAACAAGAACACAAAGTCAATAGAGGAGATAAAATTAGATCCTAAAAAATGCTCACTTGATCCAGAAGAAGGCAGGATAAAGAGGGGAAAAAGGAACAAAGGAGAAATGGAGTTCCAGGTTTAGTCAGCCATTACTTTAATCAGGTAATTACTTTGGGAGAGGCCATTATAGGTTCTCAGGCAAGGAAAGATTAACCTTTAGGGGTTTGAGGTCCTCAGCTTCATTAGAATTTGCTTGTATGTCTTTATCCTATTTTTCAGAGTTCCATTCCCTCTATTTCCTAATTAGTTTTCTGAAATCTTGAACCTGTGACTTCAGAAAATAAGGACATCTTTCAGGACAATCATAGAGAAGCTTTCTGGTTCCTTTCTCTGAACGTACGCTGGAATTTAAAATGTTGAGATAATAATTTTCTTTTCCTCAAGTTCTCCAGCATGCTTAGGAAGCACTCGACGAAGCCCATATCCTTAAACTGTATTTCCACTAACATGTACTGTTGTACAATGGCATCAACGTCTTGGTCACCCGAAGCTTTGCAGTTTATTGGCACTTGACTTCAGGTGACTACAGGTAATACTTGTATTATCTGTTTGCCACTGTATGCCACATATTACCAGTGTCCTATTTATCACTATCAATAGGGTCACGAATGCCTTTAAAGACTTAAGTCTAGGCAGATCAAAGAACCAATTCCATATTCCCATCCTTTTCATTCTTCACCTTGGAACTCTACTCCAAAGACCAATAATTATATCGCTCATGCAAGCAAATTCACTATGCATGTTATAGGATAAGGAATTTAATACAGGATAGACATTATGCAAATGTGGGAATAGCTAAAGACATGAAAGTCCAAAAGAGGGTGTTGGAGGATCAATGCAAAAGTCACCAATCTCTCTTCCTGAAGCTGGTGCAAGTGGACAAACTGGAGCTGGCAGAAAAACCTGAGAAGCCAAGCATGTCTAGCTGTGGAACTAGGATTGTGGAGGTGGTGTGTGGAGGGGATCTGTGGGGAAGATGTTGCCTCCATGTAATCATTACCAGGCATTTGGTGATGGACCTGGGACTGCTGTTGGTCAGCAAGATCAGTAGTCACCTGGAGAAAGATGAAAAACTGGAATTTACCAGGCACCATCATATTAGTCAATGAAGACTCTTAGAAAGCAGTAGCTGCTATTTCACTTCCACCTCCTAAGTTTCTCAAAAGTTCCTCTTTTGGCATATTCTAACCTGAACCCATACAAAGAAGAGGGTTCCAGGAATTGTAGTTCCAACTTAACGAAGTTAACAATAGAACAGTTACATGGTTTCAGTTTTTACATTTTAATCTATGATCCATTTGGAGTTTATCCTTGTGTATAGTAGGAGGTATGGATCTAATTTTTATCTTTTTCCAAAGTATTCAGTTTTCCCCATCAACATTTATTAAAATCTGCTTCAGTGCTTTGAGATGCTACCATTACCATATTCTAAATTTCCTTATGTAGTTGTGTGTGTTCTGGACTTCATATTCCATTCCAGTGTTCTTTTTGTCTGTTCAGACAGTACTACCATGTTGTTCTATTCTAGAAAGTTTATAAAATGTTTTCTTATCTGACAGGGCTAGTCTTCCTTTATAGTTTAAAAGCCTGTATTTAAACCCCATTCTTATCTAACTTCAGCTAGAACCTCACTTACAGCAGTGTTTTACCTTGAATATTAGGAATTATTAATGGAAAGGAGAAATCTGAGATTTAGAGGCCAGTTAGATTTGCCACTGATTACTACGGAGTTTTAGTGAAGGTGAAGGTAATTATTCTTTCCTAGATGGAGTTGAGGGAAGGCAACAGACCAGGCATCAAATGCTAGTACAAATATTACTTTCTTCTCTGGTCTCTTCATCTTGCCTATTTTAGAATAAAAAAATAAAAACAAAACAATAAGGACATTATGAGAATAACTCAAAGAGCAGTAAAGTCTGGACTAAAAGAAAGTGATCTAAGGGCTGGTAGCAGCTTTGCCACTGACATTTCTTGTGACTCTGGGAGAGCTGTTTTATCTCTTTGGGCTTTAATTTCCCACCTGCCATATGAGAGGGCTAGATTAAACATCTCAGTCTTTCCTTTTCTAATATTATATGACTAAACCTCATAATTCTGTGTATCAAAAAGTCCCCTTCCTTGGCAATAACATAAAAGATCACAACTCAAGTTGGAGGTAATCATTAGCTGGTTGTCTATCAGTGAGTATATTTTAGGAGCTTATTGTGTATAAGCTCACATTCCCACTGGAACAATTTAGCATCACAATTCTAGTTTAGAAGTAAATTCTATTTGTGGGGCATAGTGGGGGCCACTTACCTAGTATGCCTCTGAGGGTTCAGGAATTTTACTCACACCCTTATTTCACTATATATAGATAAACACTTCAAGGGATCTCGGCTTCTCCCTAATTCTGTATAGTGTTTAAATTGGAAGATGAGGCCGGGCGTTAGTGGCTCATGCCTGTAATCCCAGCACTTTGGGAGCTGGAGGTGGGTGGATCACTTGAGGTCAGGAGTTCGAGACCAGCCTGGCTGGCATGGTGAAACCCTATCTCTACTAAAAATACATAAATTAGCTGGGTGTGGTGGTGCACACCTATAATCCCAGCTACTCAGGAGGCTGAGGCAGGAGAATCACGTGAACCCAGGAGGCTGAGGTTGCAGTGAGCTGAAATCGTGCCACTGTACTCTAGCCTGGGTGACAGAGGGAGACTCCTTCTCAAAACAAAACAAAACAAACAAAAAAAATTAGAAGATGAGGCTAATGTAATAGAAAGTAGAATTTTAGGTCCTGGTAAGCGGCAGCTCACGCCTGTAATCCTAGCACTTTGGGAGGCCTAGGCAGGCAGATTGCCTGAGCTCAGGAGTTCGAGACCAGCCTGGGCAACACAGTGAAACCCCATCTCTACTAAAATACAAAAAAATTTGGCCAGGTGCGGTGGCTCACGCCTGTAATCCCAGCACTTTGGGAGGCTGAGGCCGGTGGATCACGAGGTCAAGAGATCGAGACCATCCTGGCTAACACGGTGAAACCTGTCTCTACTAAAAAATCCAAAAAATTAGCCGGGCATGGTGGCAGGCACCTATAGTCCCAGCTACTCGGGAGGCTGAGGCAGGAGAACAGCGTGAACCCGGGAGGCGGAGATTGCAGTGAGCCAAGATCGTGCCGCTGCACTCCAGCCTGGGCAACAGAGCAAGACTCTGTCTCAAAAAAAAAAAAAAAAAAAAAATTAATTTGTCAGGTGTGGCAGCAGGTGCCTGTAGTCCCAGCTACTCAGGAGGCTGGAGAATCGCTTGAACCCAGGAGGCAGAAGTTGCAGTGAGCTGAGATCGCGCCACTGCACTCCAGCCTGGGCAACAGAACGAGACTCTGTCTCCAGAAAACAAAAAGGTCCTTTTTCTCTTAAGAATTTTAGTAAATTCTTCCATTGTCATTTAACTCGTGAACTATTAGACTGTAGTATGCATATTAGTTATGGCTTCTTGTGCTCTTGTAACAAATACAATACATGCCTTTGAGTGGTGTGGTGTATTGCTGGTGAGTCTGTAATGTCTGAAGAATACTTGGAATACATATGTCTAACTGGGGAATCAACCTCTGGGTTATTTTTTATCATTTTATTTTATTTTTCATTATTTCACTAGTTGTATAATGGACAGATATTCACATATTAAACAATATGGCAGCATTCTAGAACAGTGTATAAATAATGCATTAATAAAAATGTGTACATTTTGTGAGGTATAGAGATATCTCCCTGTAATGAAGGAAAATTAAAATAATTAAAATATGAGCAAAATTACATGAAGATATATGGTCAAATTTAAAAGCAGTAAATTATGAGAAAAATTATCCGGAATTCTAATATAACTCAATTGGGAGAACTTTAGACTACTCTTTCTGCCAGTGTACTTGATTTTCTTTAAAATTATCACTCAAAAAAATCCAGAATTTTAATGCTTAAATAATATTGAAGAATGAATAATTATAAAGCAACAAGGGAAAAGCAATTGAAAATTAAAATGGAATTTTTTTTTTTTTGAGACAGAGTTTCACTCTTGTTGCCTAGGTTGGAGTGCAATGGTGTGATCTTGGCTCACTGCAACCTCTGCCTCCCGGGTTCAAGCGATTCTCCTGCCTCAGCCTCCTTGAGTAGCTGGGATTACAGGCGCCCGTCACCACACCCAGCTAATTTTTTGTATTTTTAGTAGAGACGGGGTTTCACTATGTTGGCCAGGCTGGTCTTGAACTCCTGACCTCAGGCAGTCCACCCACCTTGGCCTCCCAAAGTGCTGGGATTACAGGGGTGAGCCACTGTGCCCAGCCCTAAAATGGAAAAAATTTAAAATTACTTAGACAATGTGATGTCATCAAAGGAACCCTAAGTAAGAGAAAGAAAAACTATTCATAAACCTGCAAGAGACACTAGTTATTTTATTTATTCATCCATCCGTTCTGTCTTGAGCCACGTACAGGATTCTAGCTGGTGTACCACTCAACTGATTATTTAATTACATTGAGTTGTGGTTTTTTTCATTTATAAGATATACATCATAGTTGGGTTCTGTTGGTTTCAAACAGACATTTGCAAAACAAATGTTAAGAGAAAGGGAGCATATTATGAGGATACATGTACCCTGGAATGGAAACTCCAGCAAGGAGCAACAGCTTTCTCTATGTGATGGACTATCTAGGGTCTCTCTGTCAAGATTGCTGCTGCTTGCTGAGGATTATTCCCTTACCACTAGGCCTTGATATGAACTCCTATGCCTGAAAGCCTGCCCCGTGAGGCCTCTTTTTTTTTTGCATTCTTTTGGCTTTAGATTCACTCTTAACAACCACATTCTTTTAATATTTATTAAATTCCTGAAAGTAGATTAATCTGATTGGGAGCTCTTTTCTTCATTCCAGGTCACAAAATACGTTATTGATCATTCAATTGATTGGCTTTCAGTCAGATGCCCACACCTGACTCAAACAGCTGTGCTGGAGTGGTTGAAATCCTGTGGTACTTCATGAGCAGCTATGGCTCTCAGCAGGGGTGGGATGAAGAAGTGGTTTTCCTTAAAAAAGGCTGTAGGCTGGCATTTCCCCATCACTGTTTGTCTGATAAAAGAAAGCTAATACCTGACTTCCATGGTTGTAGGGTAATCCTTCTAAAAATTATCCACAATTCCCAATTCTCTGCTGCATACTTTCTCAAACATTATGAACTACTGTGGCCCCTAGGTGTGTAAGTCTAGAATAAGTATTTAAGGCTTGTATCAAATCAGAAAGAAAACATCCCTTAAACCTTCACACCATTGATTATTTGTTTCATATTAATAAACCATTGTCATTGTTTTCTTGCTGTTATCAAAGCTGGAATAAGTGTATGTTTAGATGGACAAATGACCTGATGTTTGACTTTGATTCTTTGGAACAACAACTGTCTTCCTTCTAGACATTTATTTTCATGGGCTTTCCTAATGGCCATGCCTGGTCTATTACAGCTGAGTTCCTGACAACTCTTGCATAGCTTCTCCTCACCAGCCATGTGTAAACTGCTAACATTCCACAACCCACATAGGACTTGTAAACCAAATAGAACAAAGAGCAGTTCCCTGCTGTGATCTACAGACACGAGCCACTCTTGTATTAGGTTTATCTTGTGACTCTAGGAGGAGTTAGAAGAGTTATAGATGCAAATTATATATTTTGACCTTTTCAGGATTTGGACTTAAAATTTAAAAATAGGACTCCAGGCTCAATCCCCTGCCTTGTGTTTAAAAACAAAAACAAAACAAAAAACAAAAAACAAACCTTAGTCTCAGATGTTCTGATCTTCTCTTTGTGTTTCCATGTATTAAAGAACTTATCCATGTATTCAGTCCATGTATTAAAGCATTTATCCCATGTGTTAAAGCATTTGTTTACATATCTATCTCCTGCTGTAGACTGTTGGTTCTTCAAGTGCAGAGACTATGCTTAATTTATCTATGCATTCCCACCTTCCAGCTTCGCTTTCTAGCACAGTACCTATACGTGCTAGATATGTAGTCAGTAGTTGTGGCATGAACAGATTGTTGAAAGAAAAGATTGTTGAAAGATGCTAACTTTAGAATATACCTAAATAAGTACCTGGGGATACTTGGGGATAACTTGGGCATCACCCAAGTTATATACTAGTATTTATTATAATTCATACCCATAAAACACTTGATACATTTTTCATCAGTACAGGCTTCCCACATAGGTGCACACATCTCTCTTAAACATTTTGCCAAAACCTCACACACAGAATTGAGTAATGAGGTTAGACTTCCTATTAGATCATTTCTCTTGGCTGAGGAGGATTAAAATCCTGGAATTGAAATGAATGAGAACTCAATAGTTTACAATTATAGAAAATTTTTCTGCCCATACAGAAAAAATTTTGGTTCAACTCACACTTGACTTAATGTTCAGACCCTTCCCAGCTGCTACTATAGGATATACGTCTAAGGGAAAATATCCTATTTCTCTCGAACCTCCCCTAGTCTCTCTCTGTATTCTAAAACATCAGTGTAATTCAGGGAAGGTCCCTGGATGAATCTGGCATGGCATGTAAAGGAAATGTGGAGGAACCTCTTTTGAAGAATCTCCTCTGATGTCCAGGAGAGTAAAAGGGTTGTTTTCTTTTCTGGGCAATGAGAAGACAAAGACCCTTCCCCTCTTTGTGAAGACTCAGTCTTATGTTGTAGTCACCTATGAATGGATTGTAACAAGTCTCATCTGGATCTCTTGAATTTTAATAATCTGCAGAAAGCTTCAGCAGGATCAATAAGCTTTTTACAGCCAACAGATCTCTCTGTGGTATACTGCTCATCCTTGAGAAATTCTGCCTTGGTTTGGCTGGGAGGGGCCTTTCTGTGGCCAGTGATATTTGCTTGCATTCTTTGCTGTATCTCTCGTATAACATACTTCCACTTGGGCTGATGTGACAATTACAAGTAGAAAAGGAGCCTGAATTTTTCTTTGTCAGATTTTGTTACCTTTCACTGTGGAAGTGATGCCGGTCAGAATCTCCTCTTGCAGGATGCAGACTACTGCCACAATGGCTTTTTCCATTCTTTCATTTCCAACTGGTATCTGTCAGCTGGGGACCAAACTGGATAGCAGGTTCCCACTATTCAAATATTCTGCTTGGAGACGAGACACATTGCATGTGTGCATTCTATTTATTACTACTTCATGAAGCGGTCATTAGAAATGGAATTTTGCCCTTTTTAGATTTTTTTTTTTTTTAATTTAAGCACCTCAAAATGTTTTAAAGAACTGTAATTCTCAAAATCCTTTCATAGAGAAAGGAACACATCATTATTTCTGTCTGGTAGCAGTGGACATTTCTGGGCAGTTATGCTGTGTCTAACCCACAGAGCTCAGAATGAGGCTTGAGTTACTACTCTGAATGCTGGATGACTGTTCTTAACTCCTGATTCATATGCTTGTAGAATTGAAAGGGGTGGTGGGGAATAAGCTTTTAAGACTAGCAGCTCTTAGGAAGCTGCTTGTTGCCTCCATATTACTAGTCTATAACAAGAATTGTTTTGAGGACCTCCCTTGACTTTATATAGCCTCAAATATATTGTTAAAATAGAAGGATAACAAAATAGTGAAATTAGTTGAATCTGGAGTACTTGAAAAAGCTCGTTGCTTCCATGTTTTATTTATCTACACTAGAATAGGTCTATAAGGTTGAACTGAATAGTTTTGGAGTCAGCTTTTTGCTGGCAACAGTTGATAGCAGTTCATTATGATGGCTGCTAAAAGTTAAGGATGTTCTTGATCCACTTGGTCTCTTTTTATTTTAGCTGGCTTCACTTAATTTTTTTGGTTTGTATTATTAAAGCCAAATGGAGAACTTACTTATTCTGTGTGTGATTTTTAAAAACAGTAGATAGTCTACCCAGAACTACAAAATTAGCTTACTTTTTCCCTTGAAATTGACTTTATTTTCCTATTGGAGAGGATGTAGTTTTTTTGTTTGTTTGTTTGTTTGTTTTTTGAGATGGAGTCTCGCTGTGTCACCCAGGCTGGAGTGCAGTGGCACAGTCTCGGCTCACTGCAACCTCCACCTCCCAGGTTCGAGCGATTCTCCTGCCTCAGCCTCCTGAGTAGTTGGGACTACAGGCGTGTGCCACCACGCCTGGCTAATTTTCTGTATTTTTAGTAGAGACAGGGTTTCACCGTGTTGGCCAGGATGGTCTCGATCTCCTGACCTTGTGATCTGCCTGCCTCAGGCTCCCAAAATTGTGGGATTACAAGCGTGAGCCACCACGCCTGCCCGGGGTGTAGTTTTTTAAACAATCTAGAAAATATTTATATTCCATTTATTGATTTAAAGAAAAAATTTTAAAAGTTCCTAGCAATGAAAGGATCTTCAGTGTCTTAGAGTGACCTTACTCAGATCTTGAGTGAAGTCTAAACATGTGTGTGTGTTTTTTGTTTTTGTTTTTGATGGAGTCCTGTTCTGTCGCCCAGGCTGGAGTGCAGTGGTGCAATCTTGGCTCACTGCAACCTCTGCCCCCAGGGTTCTAGCAATTCTCCGGCCTCAGCCTCCTGGGTAGCTGGGATTACAGGTGCACACCACCACGCCCAGCTAATTTTTGTATTTTTAGTAAAGACGGGGTTTCGCCATGTTGGTCAGGCTGATCTTGAACTCCTGACCTCAGGTAATCCCCCTGCCTTGGCCTTCCAAAGTGCTGGGATTACAGGCGTCAGCCACCGCCCCTGGCCAAACGTGTATTTTTAAAATTTATTTTTATTGTGGTAAAACATACAATAACAAAATTTACTATTTTAACCATTTTAGCTATACAGTTCAGTGACATTAAATATTTTAACATCATTTTGCAACTGCTATCACTATCCATCTCCAGAACAATTTCATTTTCCCAACTTGAATTTTGTGCCTATTAAACAGTCAACTCCTCATTCTCCTTTCCCCCTCAGCCTCTAGCAACCATCATGCTCCTTTCTATCTCTGTGAATTTGTTTACTGTGGGTATCTCGTATTAGTGGAATCATACAGTATGTGTCCTTTTGTGTCTGCCTTATTTCACTTTTAATGTCTTCAAGGTTTATTCATGTAGCATGCATCAGCATTTCCTTCTTTCTGAAGTCTGAATAATATTTTATTGTATGTATATACCACATTTTGTTTATCCATTCATCTATAATGGACATTTGGGTTGCTTTCACCTTTGGGCTATTGTGAATAATGCTGCTATAAACATGGACATGCAAATATCTATTTGAGGTCCTGCTTTCAGTTCTTTTGGGTATATACCCAGGAGTAGAATTGCTGAATCATATGGTAATTCTATAGGTAACTTTTTGAGGAACTGCCATACTGTTTTTTACAATGGTTGTACCATTTTACATTCCCACTAGCAGTGCACAAGGGTTCCAATTTCTCTATATCCTTGCTAACACTTGTTTACTTTTTTTTCAAATCTGTAATAACATCCTAATGAGTGTGAAGTGGTATCTCATTGTGGTTTTGATTTGCATTTTCCTAATGACTAGTGATATTAAATAGATACTTAATATGTGCTTATTAGCTATTTATGTATCTTGTTTGGAGAAATGTCTTCAAGTTCTAAGTCCATTTTTGAATTGGGTTGTGGTGGGTTGTAGGAGTTCTTTACATATTCTGGATATAAATCCCTTTTTAGGTATATTTGCAAATATTTTGTTCCATTTTGTGTGTTGTCTTTTTCTTCTTTGGTAGTGACCTTCGATACACAAAAGTTATTAATTTTGATAAAGTTCAGCTCATTGAGTTTTAGCTGTGTCACTCGTGCTATTGGTGTCATATTTAAGAAAGCACTGCAGAATCCAATGTCATGAAGCGTTTCCTCAATGTTTTATTCTAAGAGTTTTATAGTTTTAGCTCTTGAGTTTAGGTCTTTCATCCATTTTGAGTTGATTTTTATATATGGTGTAAGGTAAAGATTCACTTCATTCTTTGAGAGGCCAGGGTCAGAGGATCACTTGAGGCCAAGAGTTTGAGATCAGCCTGGGCAATATAGTGAGACCCCATCTCTAAAAAAATAGAAATAAAATAAAAATTAGCCGAGCATGCAGGTGTGCATCTGTAGTCCCAGCTACTTGAGAACCTCAGGTGGGAAGATCATTTGAGCCAGTAGTTTGAGGTTACAGTGAGTTATGATTGCTCTACTGCACTCCAGCCTGGGTGACAGAGTGAGACCCTGTCACAAAACAAAACAAAACAAAAAATAAACAGATGACCTGAATAGTCCTGTAGAATGGATAAACTGGACTTCATCAAAATAATAACTTCTGCTCTTTGAAAGATATAACTGAAAAATAAAAGGAAATAAATACCACAGTTTAAAACTTGACAAAAGAGTTGAACAGATACTTGGTGAAACAATGGCACTGAGTGACAAAAACAACATTAAAAAATGCTCAACATCAGCCGGGTGCGGTGGCTCACGTCTGTAATCCCAACACTTTGGGAGGCCAAGGCGGGTGGATCAATTGAGGTCAGGAGTTAAAAAGCAGCCTGGCCAATATGGTGAAACCCTGTCTCTACTAAAAAATACATAAATTAGCCAAGTGCGGTAGCGCCCACCTGTAGTCACAGCTACTCGGAAGGCTGAGGTGGGAGAATCCCGTGAACCTGGGAGGCAGAAGTTGCAGTGAGCCGAGATTGCACCACTGCACTCCAGCCTGGAAAGACAGAGTGAGACTCTGTCTCATAAAAAGAGAAGAGAAAAGAAAAGAAGAGAACAGAAAAAGCTCAACATCAATAGTATTTAGGGAAATGCAAATTTAAACCACAGTGAGCAAGCCTACATGCCCATTAGAATGGCTAAAATTAAAAACACTGACCACACTGAGTTTTGGCAAGGATATGGAAGAACTAGAACTCCCCATACACTGCTGCTGAGAATGCAAAGTTGTACCACCACTTTGGAAAACAGTTTGGCAGTTTCCTACAAAGTGAAACACATACCTACCACATGAGTGAACCATTTCACTCCTACAAATTTGCACTAGCGAAAAGAAAGCATATGTCTATACAAAGATTTGTACATGAACGTTCATAGCAGCTTTATCTATAATAGCCCAAAACTGGAAACAATCCAAATATCCATTAGCAGGTGAATGGATAAACAAAGTGTGGTAGTATATCCAAACAACAGAATACTTCTCACTAATAAAAAGGAACAAACTACTAATACATGTAACAACATGGTTGAATCTCAAAATAATTATGTTGCATGAAAAAAGCCCAACAAAGACAGAGTATATACAAAATGATTTCACTTATATGAAGCTCTACAAAATGCAAACTAATCTTTAGGCATAGAAAGCAAATCAGTGGTTGCCTGGTAATAGGGGTAAGGAGGTAGGACAAAAAGTAGGGAGTGCAAAGGGGCATGAGAAAAATTTTGGGAGGTGGATGGGGTATGTTCACTATGTTGCCTGCCATGGTGATTTTACAAGTGTACACATATGTCAGAGCTTACAAGTTGTACACTTCAATATATGTTATTTATTTTTTTGTCAGTTACCTCAGTAAATAAATTGCATGCTATTTTCAATTATCTGTGCAATTCTACCTTTCTTTAGGTCATTATTATTTCTTTTTGTAATTGTGTTGCTGTTTGTCTGTGGCAGAAAATTTGATCTCAATTTGAAGAGTTGGAGACATTTCCATTGGTGCAAGCAGGAATGGGTAACTTGGGAAAATGGAATGAAACTTTGAAGCACCATTGTTTTTCTTTTCTTCTTCTTTCTTCTTTCTTCTTCTTCTTCTTCTTTTTTTTTTTTTTTTTTGACAGAATCTCTCACTCTGTTGCCCGGGCTGGAGTACAGTGGCATGATCTCGGCTCACTGCAACCTCCGCCTTTCGGGTTCAAGCAATTCTTCTGCCTCAGCCTACCGAGTAGCTGGGACTACATGCATGCACCATCATGCCTGGCCAATTTTTGTATTTTTAGTAGAGATGGGTTTTCACTATGTTGGCCAGGCTGGTCTCGAACTCCTGACCTCAGGTAATTCACCCACCTTGGCCTCCCAAAGTGCTGGGATTACAGGTGAGCCACTGCACCCAGCCAGCGCCATTGTTTTTCTATGAGATGTGGAAGTAGTCTGTAAGGTTTATTATTTGATTGTTAATGGATAGCCTGTTTAAGGAGCATGGGATCTGGAGGCATAACAAATTGTGCTTTGCCATTTACTGGTTCTTACTAACATTGGGAAAGCTGCCGAATTTTTAAGTGATAGTTATATATCTCAGGGTTGAGGACAATCATTATGAACATATTTTGGTCAAGAATCAGTTGTTTTAAGTGAATAAACCTTCTTAAACTAGTTTAAGCAAAAAAGGGAATGTAGTCACACTATGTAGAGGTATCTAATGAATGCTGGGGCAAGAAGTTCAGCTGGGGCCTCAGGAGGAACTGTAGAATGAAGGGTGAGATCACTTTCTTACATTTGCTTCTCATCAGTCATCTCCCTGCCCCCATGACCCCCTCCACCAGCCCATTTAGCTCAGAAACTTCTGTTTCTCTGTGCATATGGACCAAATACGTATCCATTCTGGACCTAGCCCTATATCAGTTTCTAGCTCCCAGAATTGATTGCCAGCTCCTAGTTTTCAGCAGAAACTTTCTAGAGTTCCTGAGACCTGATAACAAATTCTTGAGAGGTTATTTGACTGGCTTACTTGGGTTCTAGGGTCCATCAAGGTATTAAGAACCATGAAGGGAAGGGTGGTCATATAACCTACTCACTAGCGGTTTGGGAACAGAACAGCCCTTGAGAAGGGCTGTATAAGACAGGCACATTGAATACTACATGTGCTATGGAACCTTGGTATTCTGTGGACCAGCAACATCAGCATCACCTGGGAGTTGGTGAGGGATGCAGAATCTCAGATCCTGCCCCAGACCTACTGCATTTTAACATGACACAGGCACCTTAAAGCTCAAGAAGCACTGCTATAGAGAAGGGTTTCTCCACCTCAGCACTGCTGACATGTGGTCCTGGGTCCTCCTTTATTGTGGGGGTCTGTTCTGTGCATCGTAGGATGATTAGCAGTATCACTGACCTCTGCCCACTAGTTGCTAGTAGCAACTCTTGTACCACAAGTTGTGACAACTAAACATGTCTCCAGATGTTGCCAGATGTCCCTGGAGGGAGGAAATTGCCCTAGTTGAGAATCATTGCTATGGAGGATGAAATGAAATAACATATGAACTGTTTTATAAACTGTTAATCTGTACAAATATTAGTCAGTCTCATGGGATTTGCCCTCCAAAATCCAAAGCCCATGTACAAGGGTAGGTTTAATATCAGGCTTTTGTGAGTTTTTATTTCTTTATAATGTCAGGTTTTATAACTTTCTTGTGAACTTTACTATATTAATTTAGAAAGCCATTTCTTTTCATTTTCCATTTTTGAGATATAGTGGAAAAATGTTTATTCACGTAGGTACCATGTACACATTAAATCTTGAACCTAGCCACTTGTGTAATTGTGCTTGTTTTCTATAAAATACCTTCTGTTATTGAACAGTGAGACCTTTTCAGAGAAATCTCTTTGGGAAGTTCAGGCTATAATCATTCAGGATGTTCCACTGCTGTGGCCAACTGTGGGGATGCAAAAACAGATCAAATCCAGTTCAGATAATTAAGTTCTAAAACACAGATGTTTGAAGCTCATCAAAATAGATTATAAAAGCCGAAATCATTATAGTAGCTTCCTGTAAACGTTTAACAATGAATAGTAGAAGTAAATATTTTCTCAATTTCATTTTCTTCTTTTGAAGAAGAAACCAAAGTATCCTTTCCAGAGGGACTTTTCTGGCTTCACCTAATGTGGAGTAAAAGTTTCTTTTTCACATCCTTTGCTTCTTATGCTACTGTATAAATTCTTTTCTGAAAGGAAGGAGCCTATTGCAGTAAGCACATTGATATGTTCTCAATGAGTATTTGTGGGATGGAAAGAAGGAAGGATCAAAGAGCAAGCAGACAAGCCAGGATGCTGCCTGACATGCTGGCTCTGGCTGCCCCTCTCCATGGAACACAACTGTTGTGTTCAGTGTCATGCTGAGAGCGTCTGGACAGAAGGGCCTTTCAGTTCCTGGATGGTTTCTCTCCAAAAGTCTGACTCTAAGGACATATTAAGCAAATTAATTCCCTTTTTGTCAGCATACCTAATGCTTGTCCCTCATTATGAATGGAGTTCCTTCATTGTCTTAGGCCAAAGAGCCATTTTAAAACATGGATCTGTGCATAGTTTAAACTAAAATGAAAAGATATGTGCATAATTTGTTCCCATTTCTAGAGTTTAATATCCATATTAAAAGGCTGAAAAGGGCTTGTACAGATCAGCTCAGGCCTTGTTTCTAGCCACTCCTTGTTGGGGTCACCTGGAGTATAAACAATTGGATTTGAAAGATTCATTTCAACTTAAAATCTTTCACCATAGAAGAGAATTGACTGATACGGTTGTGCATGTCTGAGGATGATGAATAGCCCTTTTCTCTCTCGCCCAATAGGAGGTGGATAGCTTCTGAACATTTCTTAATGCAGAACTCAATAGCCAGCCTCAGAAGTAGTAATTGCTGGATCTGTGATCCAACTTTGTGTGTGTGTGTTAGGTTTACTCATTAAAGTCTCACATGCAAGGGCAGAAGGAAGCCATTCTCACTGCAGAATGAATTTTAAAGAGGAAATACTTTTAGTGTAGCTTTAGACATTAAGATACCAAGTGCCAAGACATGTTTTTCTTGTCAGCAAAAGGATAGGGACTTAAAATCACCTTCGGGTCATGTAGGTTTTCTGGGTTACCTACAGTGGCAGCCATGAACTAAACTTGGGATTTTCCCTCTTTTGAAAACATGTGGGTGTTGTGTTCTGCTTTACCTCTCACATCTGGTGATCAGAGCTCTAGGTCAACAGGGGAAATTTCTGACTGTACATGCAGATTTGCAGTTTGTCCATAAAAGATTTAGTGCTGTTTTTTCAGCCCTCTATGTCAGGCTTCAGCTGCATCAATGCTCATTAAAGAGCAGCAGCTAGGTGAACCCAGGCATATACACAGAGCTCCCATCAATATTGCAAGAAGTGGGTGTATAGCAGGCGGAAATGGAGGTGAGAGTTGGGGCACAAAATTAGGCTCCTAAGGCAAGATCAATAAAGCATTATTTAACTACTTCCTGCGTTTGTTTTTTATCGAGTAACCACTAAATGCCAGCCACTATTCCAGGTGCAAAGGATACAAAGTTGAATGGATAGATATGGTCCTTTCCTTCTCATATTCATAGTCTGTTAGGTTGAAGACACACAAAATAAACAATCATAACTTGATGATAAGTGCCACAATAGAGGTCTGGACAGTGGACACATTTCACAGAGAAAGTAACATGTGGACTAGGTCTTGAGAAGTTAAGTAGAATTCTCTAGTTAGAGGCAGAGGAGATAGGGCACTTTAGGGAAAGTAAACAGAGGTTGTCTCAGAAGCATGCAAGTCCATGCCATGTTTAGGACACAGCAGGGTGTTCCAGTGGTTTCAGTCTAAGGAGTGTCAACCATGCAGGGGGACAAGACTAGATGGGCAGACTGAGGCTGTGTTATCATGGGGTTCATACCATACTGTGGATTTAGAATCTACCCAGTGTCCTAAGCAATGAGAAACTATCAAAGCCAGTTCCTGTCTTCTCTTGCTTAGCTCCCAACACCAGTACCTTAAAGTTCGGCTTCACCTAGTCAATCCCTGACCAGGTGAGTCTCTGGAGCAAAGGTAGCCCTGGGTTATTAGCTATTGGAATTTAGAATTAGTCTTGCTACCCTAAACTGTGGTATATCCAGACACTCATAAGCTCCCTGAGCTCAGTTACTGGACCCTCACTTTGTCCTTGTTCTCCTGATTTTTGTGACTAGGCTTTTGCTTGCTTTTCTGATTAGCCTTCCAATTCCCAGTACTGGAGCTAGAGTCCAGACACTGAGTCTGTCTCTTATCAGTCCTCTTCCTTCTCCTAGGGCCTGTATTCTTCTTTCCATATTCCAGCTGCATGCTGGGATCCTGCTCCAACTAACAACTTTCCTGGAGCCACACCATCATCACCTGCTCGTTGTGAGTCCCTTGTTAACTCTTACAGTTGTATCCATCCTACCAAATCAGACTTCTTTATCTGTACTATCTCACCTTTATCCACATTTGTTGCCTCCCAATGGATATAGATTTAGATGATACTAGGCCTGTATTCCTTCTCTCCATACTGTCAAGCTCATTCATTTTCCTCACCCTATTCTTGACTTGTTTCACATTTTTCCTATTCTTTACTAGTCACACTGCATGCTCCAGCATGTCTGTGGCAAACATACTCTTAAGGTGGTCCCCATGATTCCTGCCTTTCTTCATGCCCTTGTGTGATCCGTTTCCCTTGAGTATGGATGGGTCCTGTGACTTGCTTCTAACCAATAGAACATGGCAAAAGTGACAGAATATACATTATTTTGCGTATATGATTATGTTATGTAAGATTGTAGCCCTCATCTTGCTGGAGTCTCTCTCTCCCTTGCTGGCTATGAGGTAGCAAGTAGCTATACTGGGGAACCCCATGTGGCAAAGAACTTCAGGTGGCTTTGAGGAGCTGAGGGCAGTCTCCCCTGACAGCCAGCAAAAAACTGAAGCTCTCAGTTCTACAATTGCAAGGAACTGAATGCTGTCAACAACCACACAAGCAGGGAAGCAGATCCTCCTCAAATTGAGCCTCCACCTGAGAACCAGGTCTAGTTGACACCATGATTGCAGCCTTGCAGAGGACCCGGTGAAGCTATGCCTGGCCTCCTTACTCACAGAACTGTGAGATAATAAATAGGTGTTATTTTAAGCTACTGAAACTGTGGAAATATTGTTACTCAGCAATAGATAACTAATACAATGTCTCAGTGGAGCAAAACAACATATAGCAATTAGAATATCTGTTCTGGCTAAATGCTTAGCATCTGGTAATTAGATGTGCAATTGTGCTTTATCAGACATTTTTTCTCTCTCCTACTAACATTCCTAAGGAAATGGGAAATTTCTATTTTCTACATGGAATTGGTTCATCACCTTAATTGTCTCATTCCTGAAACAGGTGTCCTAGATAAAGGACACCAGATGGGATCCAGCAGCTGGAGTAGGAAAACTCTGGAATCACAGAGACTCTGTTGAGTGTAACCTTGTGTGTAATAGAGGACAAAGAAAAAATAAAAGAATTCTTAAAGATTTTCTTGAGAGTGTTCAAAAGGAGTTAGTGGTGTCTAAAGTATAGTGATAAATGGTTCAGGATGAATGTTTATCATCCCTTTTGAAATTGAGACACTTTACAAAGGTTTACTGGCAGAAAATACAAACATTTTCTAACGCATTTTTCAAATCTCTCAGTTTCATAACAGTATTAGGTTGATCTGTTATTTATGCATCATTCTCATATTAATTTTCCCATTTTGTTCTTTTGATCGTCAGTCATTTAACCTCTCTTGATCTTTGGTTAGGTGTCAAAATGGGATAATCTCTCATTTTATGTAGGGGAGAGTTAAAAATAAAATTTTGTGAACACCTACTGAGTACTTTGCTACTTGTTTTGCATCTCCTATGAGCTTCTCCACAGTAGGTCTATGAAATGGCTATTTTTTTTCTTTCTTTTTCTTTTTTTTTTTAACAAAGTCTTGCTCTGTCGCCCAGGCTGGAGTGCAATGGTGCGATCTTGGCTCACTGCAACCCCTGCCTCCAGGTTCAAGCAATTCTTGTGTCTCAGCTTCCCGAGTAGCTGGGATTACAGGCACCCGCCACCACGCCTGGTTAATTTTTGTATTTTTAGTAGAGACAGGATTTCATCATGTTGGTCAGGCTGGTCTCGAACTCTTGACCTCAGGCAATCCACCTGCCTCGGCCTCCCAAAGTGTTGGGATTACAGGCGTGAGCCACCACGCCCAGACGAAATGGGTATTTTTTTTCTTTATGTTTGTTAAGTGAGCAAACCAAGGCCAAGAGAGGTTAAGTAATGTGCCCAAGTACACAGCTAGTAAGTCTCAGAGTCAGAACTTAATCCCACTGACTTCAAAAATGTCTTTCCATGACATCAGTGGTTCTCAAAGTATGGTTCATGGATTCCTTGGGGTTCCTGAGATCCTTTCAGGGAATCCATGAGGTCACAACTATTTTCATAATAATACTAAGATATTATTTGTCTTTTTTTTTTTTTTTTTTTTTTACTGTGTTGGTGTTTTCACTGATGGTATAAAAGCAATGGTGGGAAAAACTGCTGGAGCCTTAACATGAATCTGGACAGTGGCACCAAGCTGCACTAGAAGTCGTTGTATTTTTGACTGCCATAAACTTGAAGTTAAAAGGGCTGGAGTGGGGTGGGGTGGGAGAGCCAGTTTGACTTAAAAATTTCCTCAATGAAGCTATTATAAGCATTAATTTTAATAAATCTCAACCCTTGAGTAGGTCTTTTTAGTATTCGTAGTGATTGAATGGGTAGTACACGTAAAGCACCTGTGTTGCATACCAACTAAGCACTGTGGTTGTCTAAAAGAAAGGTGCTTGTGCACTTGAGTTGTGAACTGAGTGGGTATTTTTTATAGAACTTTTTTTTTTATGTGAAAGAATGACTGAAGAAAACTGTGGTTTTTCCAGACTTAATATTTGGAGAAATTTTATCAAAACTGAATGAGTGAAAAAAACTGAATGAGTGGGCCTGTCACTTCAAGGAAAACAGTATTTGCTGCCAATTCATGCTTTTAAGGGAAAGGTAGAGTTTGGGGAAGCTTGTATTTACCACCGTGACTGTGAGAGCTTGACAACTTCCCAACACTTGTTTTCTTGATGAAGTGGTGGTGAGTTTTTGATATTGTATAATGAAATTGTCAACATTTGGAAGATCTGTAGCCTTACTGAGCAATATTTTCCAATAGCCAATGCATAATGTTATAAAATTATGAGTGGGCAAAAGAGCCACTGAAAGTGCAAGATAAACCAATGCATTTCAGAGTAAGAGAGTACAGAAAGTTCATTGATACAGTCTTAGATTCCACATTGCAGCTAACCTTAAAAAAATAGCATGTGTCAAGTTTTGGTATAATGGTAAAGAATGATATTCACATCATCTGTTTTCCAATTACATATCTATGTGAGCCTGTTTTTAAAAAATACATATTTCAACCAAAACAACATATTTCAACAGATTAAATGCAGAAGCAGATAAGAAAATCCAGTTGTCTTCTATTAAGCAAAAACATTAAGGATTTTAAAAAGTGTAAAGTGATGCCATTCCTTTCCTTATTTTGTTGTTGTTTTAAAGGATATACTTTTCATAAAAATGTCTTATTTATATTAGCATGTAAAGGATGTATAATTCTCATGGGTTAACAAATATTCAAAAATTCTAATTTCTTATACATTAAATATTGTTATGCACTGCATAACCCACATAAACAAAAGTTTGTTGGAGTTTACTTATTAAGTATATAAATGATCCCGAGACCAAAAAGTGTGTTTAGAACTGATGCATTATACTGTGTTGCTACTTGTTCTTACTTGCCTATCCTGAAACTAAAATAAAATATTATAAGCAGACTAACTTGATAAGTTACTTTAAAGACGCATATCATTTCACTAATGACAATAAATGTGCTTTGCCTTTATCCTGTTAGCCTTGATTTTGCTGTTGGAAAATAAATTTCCTGATATTAGGAGATTATATACAGTTATCATTTTCCTCTATCACCACAATTCCTTTATACTAAATGGAATCCAGAAATCAGATGTGACTTGGCTGAACTGATATAATAGGTATATGGCAAAACTCATTGGATATTTATGTCTGAATTTATTGTAAGGTCAGTTGTAGATTTTTCTGGCAATCTAGATGTTTCTGGCACTCAGTTTTTTATTTTTAGTTTTTGCATGTATATAGTGGGTGTATATATTATAGCATACATGAGACCTTTTGATATGCAATGTGTATCTTGTGTAGTCATTAACACTCAGCTATTAGGAGAGATGGCTTCTCTGACTTGGACCATTTAATACCACCTAATGAATATGCTGTAACTTGCTATAGCAAATCTCTTGCCTATATCTGAGGGTATTTGTTATTTTCTCCACACTGAAGCTGAACGTTTCATCACATGAAATGTTTATTATTGAAAATAAGGCTGGGTGTGGTGGCTCATGCCTGTACTCCCAGCACTTTGGGAGGCTGAGGCAGGATGATCGCTTGAGCCCAGGAGAAAACTAGCCTGGGCAACACAGGAAGACCCTGTCTCTACAAAAAATAAAAAATTGCCAAGCATGATGGCATGTGCCTGTGATCTGAGCTACTTGGAAGGCTGAGGTGGGAGGATCACTTGTGCCTGGGAGATTGAGGCTGCAGTAAGATGTGATCACGCTACTGTACTTCAGTCTGGGTGACAGAGTGAGACTGTGTCTCTAAAAAAAAATTTTTCAAACTGAAAAAAATTTATTGCCATCAACATCATTAGAGGACCTCAGGATCAATAATGATTATGATATTGCTGCACCTTTGTACATGTTGTCAATATCCTTTCCTCCTTATTGACTGCCTCTTGCTTTGTTTTTTTAACCTTTCTTTTGTATGTAAATGAGACTGTCATGTAAATTCAGTTCACTAGAATTACATGTAGCAAAGATGATATAAACACAATCTATTCCTTACTACTCCCCAGTTTACAACACATAAGTCATGTGTTAACATGTCTCTCACTCCAAATACCTTATGGCTAAAGGAGAGTTAGACTTATTAATGAATTTGTGCACCAAAGGTTCAGTCCAAGCTCACCTCCTCTTTGAAGGCTTTTCTTACTTTCTTTGCACTCCCACTCATTGAACACAGTCCAAGTTGAATCGACCACTCCTTCCTGCATGCCCTGATGATATGGACTTCTTTCAAATCAGCTATGATAGTTACTATACTAGTTATATGTCAGGTCTTCATAGTGTACTCTAAGCCTTTCAAAGACAGAGACCATTTCTCATTCATTCATTCTGCAAATGTTGAGTGCTTCTCTGTCTCATTGCTGTGCTAGGTGCTGAGGATGGAGCAATGAGTGACCCAAAGTGCATCTCCTCTCAGAATTTAGGCTTATGTGTCTCTAATGCCTAGCCCTATAGGTTCTGCTATATAGTAAGGGCTTAACAAATGTCTGTTACATGGTGTAGGATGCTTTTCATTCACAATACTTTTTGGTATTTAATTTTTAAGCAAGTCAAAATTTAATGAGCCTGTACTTTGTGCAAATATGGCTTTTTTCTCTCTGATTTCAAGAAAACCATTGTATCTAAGACTAATAAAAGTTAATGAAAACATGCCTTATATTTGCACCATTACTAATGATTTAAAAATATTATTCCATGCTTATTTCTTTTGATTGTTATAGTAACCATAAGATCAGTAAGAAAGATGGTTTTGTCCTCATTTTGCATATGAGTGACGGAACATCACTAGAATCCTAGTCTTCTGATTCAACACCAACTCACCTACATTCACAAACACATCCTCTCTCTCTCTCTCTCACACACACACACACATACACACACACACACATCACGTGTGCATGCTTTAAAATCATTTTAGGGATTTGTCAAGATAAGCTTGCTTTTATTTCCATAGAGATGAATTCTATAATGAAGTTACTTTTATACAGAAGAAAATTTATCACCAAATAAGAGGGCAAGGAACAGAGAGGGCAGAGGAGGCATTATTTTCTACAGCAAAACCCAATTAATATGATCCATCATTGGAACCTCTACCTTCTTTTCATAGTGTGTGAGATAGTAGCACAGAGGTTGCAGTTGTGAATGAGCATGGAAACTCAGTGCTTGAAGGCACCATGCAGACCATCTGATCCGGTCTTCTTCTTTATTTATTTATTATTATACTTTAAGATCAAGGGTACATGTGCACAATGTGCAGGTTTGTTACATATGTACATATGTCCCATGTTGGTATGCTGCACCCATTAACTCGTCATTTACATTAGGTATATCTCCTAATGCTATCCCTCCCCCCCCCCCCC